>NW_003852422.1:17186059-17196386 GCF_000181295.1 Otolemur garnettii | reverse complement strand
GTGGGTTTGAACCCAGCCTAGCCAAACTGCGACAAAAAAATAGCTGAGCATTGTGGCAGGCACCTGTATTCCCAGTTACTTGGGAGCCTGAGGCAAGAGTATTGTTTAAGCCCAAGAGCTGGAGGTTGCTGTGAGCTGTGACCCCATGGCACTCTACCAAGGGCGACAAAATAAGACTGTCTCTGAAAAAAGAAAAAAAAAAAAGACAGACAAATGGCTAACAAACATCCGGAAAAAAGCTCATCATCCCTAATCAGAGAAATACAAATCAAAACCACCCTGAGTTATCACCTAACCCCAGTGAGAATAGCCCACATCACAAAGTCTCAAAGCTGTAGATGGTGGCATGAATGTGGAGAGAAGGGAACACTTTTACACTGCTGGTGGGACTGCAGACTAATACAACCTTCCTGGAAGGAAGTATGGAGAATCCTCAAAGAACTCAAACTAGACGTCCCATTTGATCCTGCAATCTCATTACTGGGCATCTACCCAGAAGGAAAAAAAAACCTTTTATCATAAGGACATTTGCACTAGACTGTTTATTGCAGCTGAATTTACAATTGCCAAAATGTGGAAACAGCCTAAAGGCAAACCAACCCAGGGATGGATTAACAAACTGTGGTATGTGTATACCATAGAATACTATTCAGCAACTAAAAGACATGGAGACTTTATATCTTTCATATTAACCTGGATGGAGGTGGAACACATTCTTCTTAGTAATCGCAAGAATGGAGAAGCAAGAATGGTGGGGGTGGGGAATGAGGGAGCAAGGAGAGGGGAGAAGGGAGGGGTCACAGTGTCTGGCACACCTCTTAGGGGCAGGGCACAATTATAAGAGGGAATTTGCCTAACAAATACAATCAGTGTGATCTAATTCTTTGTACCCTCAATGAATCCCAAACATTTAAAAAACAAAAGAAAAGAAATGATTAAGGGCTCTTGTGTGAAGAAGACACAAAATATCCTCCCTAAGCCTCCATTTATAAAATAAAGATGATGCCCACCTCACAGGGTCCTGATCTCATGTAAAGCCCTTAGTGGAGTGCACGGTATCTGGGCTCAAAAATCCACGGAGTGTAGAATTCCAGTGATGGATTTCATCAAAATTGCAGTAAAACACACAGGATGGAACTCATAATATTTTCCCCCTCAATAAAACTTAGTTTATTATAAACTATTATAAGCCTAGAATGCTTAGATATGGAAGTTTTCAAGTAAAAAAACAGAAGGCCAGGTGCAGTGGATCATACCTGTACTCTGGGAGGCTGAGTTGGGTGGACTGCCTGAGCTTACAGAGGTACAAGACCAGCCTGAGCCAGAGCAAGACCCCGACTCTAAAAATAGCTAGGCATTGTAGCAGGCACCTGCAGTCCCTGCTAGTCGGGAGCCTGAGGCAAGAGAATCGCCCAAGAGCTGGAGGTTGCTGTGAGCTGTGACGCCACAGCACTCTACCAAGGGCAACAAAGTGAGACTCTGTCTTTAAAAAAAAACAAACAAAGAAAAATCACCAAAGAAGAGTTACAGTTGATAATATAACTACCTAAATGCAGATTTTTACTTCCCTCAAAATATGCTTAGCAAACAATAATTATGACTATATGAACAAGTGCTTTAGCAATCCTCTTGCCTCAGCTTCCCAAGTAGCCGACTACAGGCGCCCACCACAACACTGTATAGTTTTTCTATTTTTGGTGGAGAGAGGGTCTTGCTCACGCTCAGGCTGAGCAAGGGATCCCGTACTCAAGGGATCCACCCACCTCAGCCTCCCAGAGGATCATGGGCTTTGAGCTACCTCAACCAGCCAGAAAATTTACCAATTTATAAGTTGGGGCCACTCCATCTGTACAGTACACAAGAAGCATATTGCTAGTTGGATCAGCAGGAATGTTTAGCATTTACTTGTTTTATGCGCATTATAATTTTTTCCATTAATAATTAGTTCCAGGCTGAGTGCCCATAGCACAGTGGTTATGGTGCCAGCCACATACACTGAGGCAGGTGGGTTTGAACCTGGTCTGGGCCAGCTAAAACAACAATGACAAATGCAACAAAAAACAGCCCAACATTATGGTGGGCACCTGTAGTCCCAGCTACTTGGGAGGCTGAGGCAAAAGAATTGCTTAAGCCCATGAGTTTGAGGCTGCTGTGATCTGTGACAACACAGCACTCTACCATGAGTGCCACATAGTGAGACTCAAAAAAAAAAGAAAAGAATCAGTTTCAACTCAAACACTGTTTCTATCTTTCATCGCACTTAATTTTCCCCAATATGTGACTACCGTCATTGTTCCCATTCCAAAGTTGAGCAAATTGTGCCTGAGAAAAGGTATGTGACTTTCAAACAGCTGATTACCATTGGGCTGAAACTGGAACCAAGTTCAAATTCTCCAGTGGCCACGGTCATCTCACTGTGCCGTGATACAGCACCTAGTGCAATGGCAAAGAGCACAGGCTCCAGAGAGCCATGTCACCTCAGGAAAGATTATTAGGTAATATCACCATTCCCTAGCTTATCATCTGTAAAAGGATTAAAATAACAGTGCCTCCCTTTACAGGTGCTGTAAAGGTGAAGTGATCTGATACATAGAAAAGCTCCTGGAACAGGTCTTGACCCACAGGAAGGCACAGTAAATATTAGCTGTTGTTATTCTTACGGAGAGGAGAAGAAACACGTCACCAAATTGACACTTGGGAACAGCTGAGAAGTTACTACAGCCCAAGCCCAGGCTCAAATTTACCTCCGTTTGTTGAATCATTGATAGCGAGGGGAATACCTAGCTCGTAACCTACTGTGCTCAGGGGCAGGAAAATGTCACCCTAGTAGTGAGAGAGACATTAAATATTTTACTTTACCAGCTGCTCAGAACAAAGCAGCCTGGGGTGTATCCATTACTGCTGTTTTTTTTTTTCAGATCTCCTGAAACCTGTCACAAACCCCAAACTCTAGAATTTAAAATAGAACAGAAACCAAGAATCTAACCGTTGGTACCTTTGCATAACAAATCAATGTGAAATTTCTTTTTCAGAAGCTGTAAGTGCTATTTTTTTCAGAAATAGAGACTCATTATATCTGACACCTCTGCTACAATATCTGGCATATATCTTGCCAAAAAGAGACACATTACACCCGCCAACCAAAAATACTCTCGGGTTGTTTATCAACAATGTGTAATTGTGCATTGGAGAACCCAGAGCAGTGCTTATATATTTACACTCCAGCCAGAATTGCCTTATTAAACTATTCTAAAAGTAAAATTCACGCATTATATAACCACGTCAACGTTTGGCCGGGGGGAAAGATTGTAACAGAGACTCTATCTTCTAACTTTTTCCCTACCAAGGTAAATAATCCTTGATAAAATGTCCTATGCTTTTGACAATTTCACATGGACTGCTGATCAAGTTAATTCTTGATTATTTTTGTGTTTAATGATTGATTTGCTTATTATCTGTGGATCCCAGGCCAGTCTCCTTCCCTGGTCAGCTGCCTGGCCTCACCTGTTTACACAGGCAAGCTCCCAAAAGGAGCTTTAGCCTTTTAACTGTTTAGAAAGTGGAGAGGTAATCAATATTCTAATAATGTCCAGGCCTTAAAAATGGAGAATTCTGTATTTTGTCATGTTCTCTATAGAGTTGCAGCGGTTCTATTCCAGTTCTACCCAATCCCCGATCATAACAAATGGCACTGCCTGGGACAGAGAGCTGCAGAGAATTCTGCATGTGACCACACACCAAGCTCCCGTCCTCTGCTAGGTCACCTGTGAGATCTCCCAACACCTTTGAGCAGTGGTTCTCAACCTTCCTAATGCCTCCTAATGCTGTGGCCCTTTAATATACTTCCTCATGTTGTGGTGACCCCCAACCACAAAATTATTTTCGTTGCTACTTCATAACTATAATTTTGCTACTGTTATGATTGTGATGTAAATATCTGATATGCAGGATGTATTTTCATTGTTACAGAGGGGTCACAACCCACAGGTTGAGAACTGCTGCCTTTGGGGTTCAAGCAGACATCACGTATTATAAGCTATGTGTTATCAAGTTCACCAAGGAGTTGCTTAAGTTTTAACTAGTTGTATTTAGAAATATGTTGATTTCACACACACAAAAAAATCCAGGTTTCCAAATTTTCTTAAATTGAGAAAGCAGGCAATAATTTGAGCAAGAGAATTAAGTGGGCTCTGGCTAGAGATGGCCCTTTTTTTTTTTTAGACAGATTCTCACTTTGTCAGCCTTGGTAGAATGCTGTGGCATCATAACTCACAGCAACCTCAAACTCTTGGGCTCAAGCTTTTCTCTTGCCTCAGCCTCCCAAGTAGCTGGTACCCGCCAGAATGAGTGCTCTTGGCTGAGGCTGATCTTGAACCTGTGAGCTCAGGCAATCCACCTACATTAGCCTCCCAGAGTGCTAGGATTACAGGCGTGAGCCACTGCACCCAGTTAGATGACCCCTTTTGAACGGTCTTGTGTTCCCCCAGTTGCCAAAATCCCTACCCACCCAGCTGACTCTCCCCAACCCTTGTAGGAATTTGGATTTGGGGTCCTTTTCTCCCTTGAGACATTTGAGAATAAGTTATATGATTATATCATCCTCCTTTGCCTCTAACTATCCACAGCGTAATTATCAACTTTAGACAATCCAACATTAATAACATTAATAGTTATCTAATATTCTCATTGACACAAGAATGTCATTTACAGTATTATTTTCCCTCCAATACAAGATCTAGTCTAGAATCAGGTGTTACTTTAAGTGGCCGTGTCCTTTAATCTGAAACAGTCCCACAAGCTACTTTTTTGTCATTTACAACACTGATACTTTTGAAGACAACGGTATCCCTCATCACCACCACCCTTCTTTTGCTATTGAGACAGTGTTCTATCCTATGCCCTGAGCAGAGTGCAATGGTGTCATAGCTCACAGCAACCTCAGACTCAGGCTGTGGGCATCCTGCTGCCTCAGCCTCCAGAAGCCACCCATCCTGCGGCACCCAGCTGGGTTTTTCATTTTATTATGAGTTGGGGTCGCACTCTCCCTCAGACAGTCTCCCACAGTGCTGGGATTACAGGCGTGAGCCACCACGCCCAGCCAACCCCCTTTTTTCTAAACAGAACACTCCTCCTTTGGGCTTTGTCTGATGTCTCCTCATGACTAAATGCAGGTTGTATGTTCCCGCTGGAACACCACAGGTGATGCTGAGTCCTTCTCAGATAGCACATCTGGAGGCACGTGATGTTCTCTGCCCCTCACTGGTGATTTCATTCTCCTCATGTGCTCAAGGTGTTGTCTAACTTCCCCACTGGGCATATATTTTTTAACTTGGAATTTGTGGGGAGATAATTTACAATGTCACAAACGTCCTGCTCCTTATCACCACTGCCTCCTAGATGCAGCGTCCTAGATGATTCTTCCAGACCCAGTCTTTACAATGGCTGAGAAAGGATGACTTCCTGGCCCTGGCATTCCCTCCAGACCTGTCAGCCAGCCTGGGCATGGCACTCCCCCACAATGTTCTCCCCTCCATTAACAGGGTCTCCCTGCACCCCCCCTTTTTTTAAATCTATTTATCTGTTAATTCTCAATATGAATGAATACATTCCTTTCTTTTCCAATGGCTAATTCCTACTATCCATAATTACTTCGATGTCCGAATTGTCCCTGCTTAGGCCAATAGAGACTCCTTCAACCTGGCACAAGTACCAGGTCCCTGCCATTCTTTGTGCCTTTCTGTACTTTGTGACAGTAACAAGATGTTCCAGGCTCCAATTGGACCTACCTTGGCCCAGCATGTAATCAGCCATTTTTCCAGGGAGCCCTGGTTCCTTTTAATAGGAAATGATATTAGAGAACAAGGTCTGGACACTTGATGTGCTCACTTCTCCTGGGCTACCTTTGCTTCTCCGCCCTTCGGGGGACAGAGCTAGGTAATATCCACACATGTATACACACACACTACATGCACACACATGTTACATGGGAATGCTTGCAAATGCACGTTTGGGGAATGAGCTCATACCTACACCTCCCATCCCAGCTGACCACCACATCGTTCTCCCCTCCACACACACTTCCTATCTGTATGTTCCTTCTTCCTCAGTGAGAACCCTGGATCCCCAAAATAACACTCCAGTTTTCTCAATGCAAAATATATCTAAAGTTGTTTCCGAGTTGCTTGGCCAATAGCACTATATAAACCATACTGTGATAGTTTGGGATTTCATTGCCAAGGCTGTGCTCATAGTTCCCAAGGTCTGTCTTCCCACTCCCCCTACTGTGATTATTGAAACACAACACAGCACCATTCTGCTTTTAGTTTTAGGGTTCCCCTGCCCTTACATCCTTATTGACTGAAATTTATTTTTTTGTATGTGTAGAACATTAGCAGACTCCCCAAAGCCAAAACTATGCAAAAAGATACACTTAGACAAGCCTCCTTCCCACTGTTCCTTGTTGGTGATCGACTATAGTGTTTTTTGTTTATTTTTCCTGGGTTTCCTGTTATAAAGATAAGCAGATATATGTAATCAGACTCTTACAAATTACCAGGGACCTTCCCTAGATGAAATTTTAACCTAAAACGGCAGTTCCCAGTAGCGGCAACTAAGTATTCACTCACTGGGAATTTAAAACAACAAATGACTTGGCCAGGCGCAGTGGCTCACACCTGCAATCCCAGCACTCTGGGAGGCCAAGACGGGTGGATCACTTGAGCCCAAGTGTTTGAAGTTGCTATGAGCTATGACGCCACAGCACTCTACTGGGGGCAAGAAAGGGAGACTCTGTCTCAGAAAAAAAAAAAAAAAAAGACTTTATGAATCTTTAACAGAAATCTAGTAATTCATGTCCAGTGGCCATGAAGAGAATAGGGGTGAGGGTGAGAGTTAACCTTCTCTGACTGGTATTGACACTACCCCCCTACCCTTTCCATCTGGTGGGAGAGCTGCTAGGAGCTCCTCTCCTTTTGTCACCAGCACTCGACTTCAAAGACACTAGAAAGAAGCTGTCACTCCAAACAGCTATGCACCTGCAAGGTACTGGCACTACAGTCCCCTGGCTTTGTCCAAGTTGGTCCATCTCTCTAATATACAAAGGTGGGGGGGCTAAAAAAAGATAATCCCCCACATAGTGATTTTTTTTAATTTTATATTAATGTAAAATGATTAGCTTACAATGTTTGTGTTTGTCACATAAGGTTGCTGCTATAGTTGTCTTGTACCCACCCTTGTACCCACTGTGCCCATTGGGTGGGAGCACACCACTCTCCCTCCCACCTCCTCCTAACTTGAATTGAGTTTATAGTTTATCTCTTATGTGGGCATATATTAGTTTATCTACTGGCTTCATGTTAGTATTGAGTACACTGGATACTTGCTCTTCCATTCTTGTGATACTTTACTAAAGAGAATGCTCTCCAGCTCTATCCAGGTCACTACAAAAGTCTCCATCTTTTTATGACTGAATAATATTCCATGGGATACATATACCATAGTTTATTAATCCATTCATGGGTTGATGGGTGGGCACTTGGGTTGTTTCCACATCTTGGCAATTGCAAATTGAACTGCAATGAACAATCTAGCGCAAATTTCCTTATAATAAAATGATTTTTTTTCTTCTAGGTAGATGCCTCGTAACAAGATTACAGGGTCAAATGAAAGGCCTATTTTGATGCCTTTGAGGGTTCTCCATACTTCTTTCCAAAGAGCCTGTATTAGTTCACAGTCCCACCAACAGTATAAAAATATTCCCTGCTCTCCACATCTAAACCAGCATCTGCCAACTTTGGGACTTTGTGATGTACATAGTGATTTTAATTGGCAACAGAAATATAAATGGAAGAAAGCAACAAATAAATTCAGTATATGATATCATAATTCACAAAGTTTTAGGGGATTAACATTTTATAAACATAATCACTCTGGGATAATGGCTGGCTGGATGCAATGTCTGAGTAGTTTCTGCCTCAGTACCTAGATTCAGAAGAGGGGAAAGTCCTATCCCCAAGACCCCAACAGCTCCAGAGATGCCCAAGGACCTCACCCCCTGTGCCCAGCCCATCCTCACCTTCACCTCAGCCCTTTTACCTTCACCAAACTGAACAACAGTCTCTCTTAAGGGAAAGAGCAGCTAGTGGCTTCTGCAAGATACAACCCAAGTCTACCCATCTTGGAAATGAATCCTGAACTTCCCACAAAATCTGCATGAAGCTTCTAACCAGGAAACACAGCTATACCATAGCCTTTGCTTTGTTCACCAGGACATTATATGTTGTAAAATTAAATTTGTAAAAGCCCAAAAATTGTTTCTAAAAAAGGTAACTAGAGGTAACAGAAACAGATACAGTTCACATCCTTGGAATCTGTACTTACTGTATTCTTATTTGTCTAGAGAAAGTATTAAAGTATAGGATCGGTATGTCTAACTGGAATAACACGTTCTAAGGTCAGTAATCACCGAGCACCTCTGTTACTAAAAGTGGAGGAAGTCACGAAAAAAAAAAAAAATCTTCACCTTCACAGATGGGCAGCTTGCTAAAAAAGATCCTCTGAAAACAAGCGAAAATAGGGGACAAGTCTAGCCAAAAGGGCAGGCTGAATCATCTGCGGTTCTAAGAGATCAACAAAACAGTGCAATTTATACCTCAAGGAATTTTTAGATCCCAATGCAATGGCCTCTCTGAAGGTCCTTGAGATAATATGGAGTGTAAAGAGAAACCTAAACTCTAGTCTAGCATGGCCTCCACCAGCTGTACGGCCTTAGCCAGGTCACATTCCCTCGTAGCCTCACGTTATGATCTGTCAGTGAGGACGCCTGACCAGATCAGTGGTTCTAAAATGCGACCACACATCAGAATCCCAGTGCTTTTAACAACCATAGATTATAGAGCCTGAACTCAGCCCTACTGACCCTGGAATGGGAAACAGGAAAGGTCTGTCCCTGAGTTTCTCCAGACCCTGTCTGAGGTCTCTTCTGGCATTCAACTTCCTAATTCTATGAGATTTTACTTTTCCTAATTTTTAAAAAAAATTAATAGACTACTGTGGAGTTTCAGGTTTACAGAAAAACTGAGTGGAAAATACAGAGAATTCCCATATACCCTGCAGCCCCTCCCTAGTGTCTCCTACTATTAACCTCTCGAGTTAGTGTGGTACATTTGTGACAAGTGATGAGCTAATAGTGAAATGGTATTAACTAAGGCATTAAGGTGGATACTATTAACTATAGTTCACACTGGGGTGCACTCTCCGCAGTGTGCACCCTGTGGGTTTCACAGATCAATACTGACACGTGTTTCCTAGTTTAAAGAAGATCCCCTTGGGTTAAATCCTGCTCCCAAGAGAGGGACACACAGCAAAAGGCAGCAGGATAGAAGGAAAGTCTCCTCATACCCACCAACCCTGAAATTAATCAAAGGTGTTTACGTCGAACAGTGGGGGGTGTGGCCAAATACCATCAATGTGTACATCTCCTCTTCTGCTTTCTCGTTTTTTTCCTTTTTAGCACTTAGAATATCTTCCCTACAGAGTATCGCCTCTGTTACATAAACTACCAAACCCCCAAATAGTCCCTGATAACGCAATATGCCCCACAAATATGAGTCACAGCTTCCGTGACTTTATAGCCTTGAACAAATTTTTTTTTTAATCTAAGAGATGACAACCAGATGTTGCTAGAGATTACCTCTCTCCATCCAAAGATACGTGGCACGTGAACTTCTAAGAAAGTCAAGGGTTCAAAAAAGGGACTCTTAGTGAAGGGAAATGAAGCCCTTTGACCTACAGTTTTACACAGTTATCTATTTCTTTCCTTAGGATAAATTCTAAGAATGAAATGGTTGTTCAAAAAAAATTACTGTCTGAACACAGAGTTCTGTTTCCAAACTGTATCAGAAACTAGTAGTAATATTTCAGCAATTTAAGTTTTCATGTGCATTTTTTTCAAATTCTAACCAACATTTTAAAATCTGTTAGACCCAGATGGAACACGATGGAATAAATTCTGTTGATTTTATTTCTTGTAATATAGCAACTCGACAGATAACAGGTGCTCAGAGTATAAGTTTTAACTGATTAAAGTACATTTAAGACATTTTGGAGGCTTGGTGCCTGTGGCTCAAGTGGCTAAGGTGCTAGCCACATACCTAAGCTGGTGGTTCGAATCCAGCCCAGACCCGCCAAACAACAATGATGACTGCAACCAAAAAACAGCCGGGCCTTGTGGAGGGCGCCTGTGGTCCCAGCTACTTGGGAGGTGGAGGCAGGAGACTTGCTTGAGCCCAGGAGTTGGAGGTTGCTGTGAGCTGTGATGCCATGGCAC
>NW_003852422.1:17176625-17185646 GCF_000181295.1 Otolemur garnettii | reverse complement strand
AAAAAAAAAAAAAAAGAAAAACTGAAAGTAAGTGTTGGTGAAGATGTGGAGGAATTGGAACACATGTGTGTTGCTGGTAATAAGGTATAAAATTATAAAGCCACTGTGGAAAGTAGTATGATGGGCTGGGTGCAGTGGCTCACGCCTGTAATCCCAACACTCTGGGAGGCCGAGGTGGGTGGATTGCCCTGAGCTCAGAGGTTCAAGACCAGCCTTAGCAAGAGCCTGATCAAGAGCAAGACCCTGTGTCTAAAACTAGCTGGGCATTGTGGTGGGCACCTGTCGTGCCAGCTACTTGAGAGACTGAAGCAAGAGAATCGCTTAAGCCCAGGAATTGGAGGTTGCTGTGAGCTATGACGCCACAGCACTCTACTGAGGGTGACAAAGTGAGACTCTGTCTCAAAAAAAAAAAAAAAAGAAAATAGTCTGATGTTTCCTAAAAAAATTAACATAGAATTACCATATGATCCAGCAATCCATTCCAAGAAAGCAGGAATTTGAGCAGGTACTTACACAGTAAACCCTTGCTTATAAAAGTGCTTTTAATAATAAAAAAGAGGTAGAAACTACTCCAATGTTTATCTGATCAATGAATAAAGCAAAATATGTTGTATCTACATGCAATAAACTGTGTCATTCAGCCTTAGAAAGGAAATTCTGGTGCACGCTACAACAAGGACGAACTTCAAGGATACTGTGCTAAGCGAAATAATCCAGTCACGGAAGGAGAAATACCATAGGATTCCACTCACATGGGGTGCATTGAGTAAATTCGGAGAGACAGAAAGTGGAATGAGGGTTGCCAGAGGTGGTGGGAGGGGAAAAAAGGAAGTGTTTAAGGAGGACTGAGTTTCAGTTTGGGGAGATGAAGCTCTGAAGGTGGCTGCTGGGGACAGCTGCACCCCAAGGTTAATGCACTTCATGCCGCTGAACCATGCCCTTCAACGTGGTTAAGAAGGTTAACTGTATGTTGAGTGTATTTCACTGTGATAATAACATAAATACTCAACTCGTCTTTATCTCCTTTGGAAAATGGAGAAGAGATTTAAATGGATGGCAGCTAACAAATAATCTGACTGGACAACTTAAAAAAAAAATTAATTGCTGAAAGAATGACTGAAGTTTCCTCTCTGGGTGTGTTCCCGAGCCTCCACCACTCTGAGCCCGCAGTGTGTAAAGGCTGGGATACGGGGGCAAACAGGGAGTCACGGAGCCCACCTCAAACTTCAGCCAGTATCAAAATCTCCCGTAGGGCTTATTGAATACAAATTGCTAGACCCCACCTCAGGACTTCTGGACCGGAGTCTGGGAATCTACATTTCTGTCCAGCTCCCAGGTGATGCTAAGTTGGTCCAGGGACCACCGTTTGAGAAGCTCTAGTATAGGGGGAGGAACTGCAGGTAAAGAAGCAACTTCAAGTGTGGTGGGTGCTGTGATGGGGATTCCCCCGGGGAGAGGCAGAGAGACTCTTTCCCAGAGGAAGAGCTGCAGGGACAGAGATCTGGGAGACATTCAGGAGTGAGCCAGGGGCGGGGAAGGAAGGGATAGGGCATTCCAGGCAGAGGTCTAGGAGTGAGAAGACAGACAGCCTATTCTTGGAATTGCTAATCTTTCCGTGTCAGGGGAAGAGGGAAGGGGATGGGGGGAAGTAAGCAATAAGGAAGAGAGAGGATGGGGAGATCCCAAAAGGCATTAAAGAGCCCACAGGCACCCTCAGGCAATAGGAAGCCAGCCCCAGGCAGGCTTTCAGCATAGAAGGACTGAAGCTCTCCCAGGGAGGGTATGGGTCCTGCAGTCATGTGTCCCTCTGATCCCAGGATCAACCCCCCAGACCTAAGCTCTAGTTCCTCAGAAAGCCTGCTGACTTACAGGCTATCAGGGAAGAACAGTCCAGGGCCACCCACCATGCTGCCCAGTACAGCAGCCAGGAAGGAACCAAGAGAGGCAACTTGCATTAACTAAAATCAAATCAAAGCCAGATCCTCGTTGCTCAAGTCCTCAACAGCCACAAGTGACTAGTGGTTACAGACAGAGCACTTTATCATTCTAGAATGTTCAATTAGACAGCACTGACACCAGGAAATATAAGGAAGTATAAACAGGATTGGATCTAGGACTTACCAGGTATTTTGGTTTTACTGCCTTAAGGCAACCAGCAACTGATTTGCATTTCCATTCATGGAAACCTGGACACATATACACAGAGCTCTAAATTGACTTTTGAAACATGCACGGAGTACAAAGCTAGACAATTAACAATTCCTCATACTATTCAAGCTACAACTATACTAGATATGACTTTCATGAATATTTTATTCAAGCCACTCAGTAGAATCCTAGAATCATATTTATTCTCCAAAGCCATCCCCAAACCCTAAAAATAACCAAAAAAAGCTTTTAAACCCTGCTCTATTGTGTAATTTATCTAAGTCAGGAGGATTCAAAATATTACATTGCTAATTCTTACGCTAAGTTCTAAAAATAAAAAGCAAGAGATGGTTGCCAAGTTGGTAAAAAAAAAAAAGAAAAAAGAAAAAAAGAAAAACCACACCAAGGACAGAAGTGGAAATTGATGCAGGAGGAAATGAGTTATGCTATAAAGTGAAACACACCCAGAAGAAGGTTTAACCCTTAGGCTGACCATAACCACAGTCATTTTAAAAGAAGTTAAAAGGCCCAGGAATCATTGACTTTAGAGAACAGAGGGAGAGAGGAAAGTAGATAGGGAAATAGATTGAATGAATGAATGAATGAATGAAAGCCTAGGAAGCCAGAGGTGAGTGATAATTTCTACAAATAAAAATACAGAGATGCTCATGAAGGGATCAGAAGAATGATCTCTTCAGGTAGGTGGGTGCCAAGTGGAGAGATGGGTCTTCCCAAGCTGGCTGGGTGTTCTGGTCCTGATGGAGAGAGACAGGCGACTTTGGGAAGCATACTCAGACATGCCAGGCACAACGTCCTTGTTCAACGGTCTTTTGGCCACCGTATGCAGGGGCTGGACCTCTCAGAAAGACAGAAGAGCCAAGCATCTGCATTGCTCAAAACCAGTGACCACGGTCCCTCCAACCCTCCATCCTCGGTGCCCTCTCTTCTGGGGCCCTGCCCTGCCAGGAGATGGAGATCAAGATCTAATTGGCTCCCTCCTCCATGCTCTGGTAACAGACCCCATCTGTGGGTTAAAATAAAACTAGTTCCTAGAGCCTTTCCAAAGATGCCCATGGGTCTTTCCTCCCTAGCCCACCACAAATGGAAGACCACTCATTCACCAAGTCTCAGTTTAGTTAAAATCAAGAATAAGCAGCAAGAAACTCAGTGTAAGGCTCTGCAGGGTGCTGGGGAAAGCAAGAAACTGTTAGCACCACATTAAGCCAGCAGGCAACTGGTTTGGGCCACTATCCATAAAGGAACATATGCTCCCAAATGAATTTTTAAAATGATCTCAAATGCCACTGGATTATCTTAAATGGCAGGAAACAGCCCAAGATGACCCTAAGGTAGTCACACGAGATGGGTATGGGAGAAGAACTCACCCATTAGGAGTGCTGAGCCTGCGCAGTTCCAGGTGCTCAGCAAAGGGCAGAGATGATCCAAGGCCTTTAGATATAATTCTGACTTAATATGTTTTTTGTTTCTTTGAGACAGAGTCTCACTCTGTAGCCCAGGAGAGTGCTATGGCACCAGCCTAACTCACAACAACCTCAAACTCCTAGGCTTAAGCAATCCTCCTGCCTCAGTCTCCAGAGTAGCTGGGACGGCAGGCACCTGCCACAATGCCAGGCTAATTTTTCTATTTTTACTAGAAATGGTATCTTGCTCTTGTTCAGGCTGGTCTCAAATTCCTGAGCTCATGTGATCCTCCTACCTCAGCCTCCCAGAGTGCTGGGATTACAGGTGTGAGCCACCATGCCCACCTTTGATAATCTGTTCATAACAACATTAGCTAGCATTTATTGAGTTAATACTAATGTGCCAAGAACCTGATGAGGTAGGTCTTGTTATCCTTATTCTATAAATGAGGACATTGAGGTCAAGAAACTTGCCCTTGATACCCTACAACCCTGACTTGGCCACAACACGATCTTTGCATGTAACAAAATTACACACGTACTCCATAAATTTGTACAAACAAAAACAAGTTTTTAAAATTGTAGTTAAGTTTAAATCAGATTAAAATAGTGTATAGTGGAGCCCAGATTCAAACCAGCCCATCTAGCCCTAATATGGTGTTCATAAATAAACCTCTAATACCTACAACTCCTTTTTCTGGCTCTTATGCAGAAGTACCTCCACTTAGAGGGCCTTCCTAGGTCCCTGTCCACCAAATTGCCAAGATTTCCTATTTTAGTAAGTTGTCTGGAAATTGAACCAGATCTTTCCAGAGCAATCCACAAAATGGTCAATTGCCTTGAGCAGCCTGTGTTCTCTATGAAACAGTACCATGGAACTTAGTCACCAAGTGCAATGCTTCTGTCCAGTTTGGGGTCTACCTCACTCTGCAAGTCTCCTTCTACCTGCTCCAGCCAGCGCACCATAAGAACAGGATACTCCTAGAGCCCAACTGTTGAAGCAGAAGTTCAAAAAAGGTAGAAATTAGCTAGAAGGTAAGGTGCAGAGATGGACCTCAAGGTGAACAGCAAGCAAGGTGTGGGGTGGATTGCCCAAGGGCTCAAACCTCTTGTCAGGGAGTCCACCTATTGTAGCAGATTCCAATCTCTTGCTACCTCCAAGTAAAACCAAGTGGACATGCCCCAATGTTAAGGAGAAAGAACAGAAAGGGACAGCCAATGGGTGATTCTTTAGCACCACCTCTCTACCAGGGGTATGGACTTAAATGTTTATCAAGAACTATGGATTTAGTGCTGGTTGCAACTGATGGGGGAATTAAGGTGATTGGTAAGTCTTCACAACTACCTCATAAAATAAATATGGAGCTATTTCTGTTAAGAGTCAGACTGCCTACTCTAGAGGGTGAGTAGCCCATCACACATTTAGATGGTTTTTATTAAGCGTGATACAGCCCACTGGGCGTGGTGCATCTATAACCAGACAATTCCCTCACTTCCTGACATTTCAAAGTTGCCTTCTTTGTAATTTCCAAATAATCTGAGATCCAAAAAAAAAATCAGGCTGAAGAGTTATTTTTAGGTGTCTGCACTTCAAGCCAACGGCAGAGCTTCCTTCTGGTCAAGTCATGAGCTGTTGGGCACCTTGTGATCTAGGCGGCAGGTGCTCTGGGCTAGGGCCTCGCGTCCATATTTTACTGGAATCTATAATGTTGAAAACCAGTGAGCTGATCAGACACATCCAGTTTTCATAGGTAGGAGTCATATCAAACAAGATAAATTAGCTTCTCCAGCAGCAGCAAGAAAAGCCTAGTTAGCAGTGCACGTTTAGAAGCCAGCATAGCCCAAGGCTCCATAAATACCTGAGAGGAAACCAGCAGGCCCTCCCTTTAGCTGTTCTCACCCGTTTTCATGATAAAAACAGTAATCAACTACAGATTACTGGGTAAAATTATCTCTAATGTTTACATACCTGTAAAGCTTGTTGGTTAACTGAACCTATACAATGCTTAAAAATTTCACTAAAGTTATGCTAAAAACAAAACAATAAAATAAAAATTTCCAGCTCGGTGCAGTGCCTGTAGCTCAGCGGCTAGGGTGCCAACCACATACGACCGACCGGACCTGGCAGATTTGAACCCAGCCCGGGCCTGCCAAACAACAATGACAACTACAACAAAAAAATCGCCAGGTGTCGTGACGGGCGCCTGTAGTGCCAGCTACTTGGGAGGCTGAGGCAAACGAATCATGTAGGCCCAAGAGTTTAAGGTTGCTGTGAGCAGCGATGCCACAGCACTCTATGGAGGGTGACACAGACTCTGTCTCTAAATAAATAAATAAAATAAAGTTCCTCAATTTTTCTGAGGTCAAACCCATAATTTTGTAACTTATCAGTGCTTTATAAAGAGTTAAGATTAATCATAAGGAACAGGCTTCCTAAACTGTAAAATTCCATTATACCTCTAACTACCCCCTCTCCAAATCAATGCAATAAACACATTATAAGTATATAAAGATGCGAAGTATACTTAAGTATGTGAAATAGCTAAAGCTGTAAAGCATAGGTAGTATATAAAGATACACATATAAAAGGTATAAAGTACATATATGGAGTATACATGGATACAAAGTATCCAAAGATAAATCTATAAAAACAAAGGAAATGGGCTCCAGCCTCATACACTACCGGTAACAGTGGCTTATACACACCTGACCACAGCATTCAAAGTGACAGGTGCCAGCAGGAAAATCCAAAGCAGAAAGCAGTCAATTACACCGAATTGTGAGAAGAGGAGGGGAAGGGGCGGGAACCCCGCTGGAATTGGTCCCTGCAGTCATGTGGGGCCGTTGTCAGGTTGGGAGATGAGGAGAGGAGAAAGGCATCTGCCCATTAGGGGAGGAAACTCTGGGATCAAGGGTCGTGCAGGGGTGCAGGGTTAGTTCAGAGTTACTACCAGGCAGGCAGCTGCAGGTTGAGGAAGATGATGGTTGAAGAGGAGACCAGGAAGGCCCTGCTTGTTAGAGACTTTAGATTTGTCTGCTCAGGAAGAGGCGGCCCTCTGAGGCTTCCCATGCACGCGGCAGATGTCTCCTGACTACAGGGCAGGTATTCAGTTAGCTGCTGGCCAGTGACATCTATCCTGTCTTCAGGAAGCTTAAGTCCAAGGGAAGGCAGACAAGAATCTAGCACACAGAAGCATCCCTACAGTGACAGAGAAGTTACAGGGACAATGAGGTATAGAGCAGGGAAAGGGGCTTGGAAGATGTCCTGGGGCACTGAGTTGGGTCCCAGGTCTGTGGTATCAGCAGAGGTGTGGAGACAGGCGCAGGGCAGAATTGTCAGGGCAAAGAGCCTAGGGCCTTCAAGATAGGAACCGACCTAATCAGATCTCAAGTTAGAAATGATAACCCTGCCGGGGGACTCCAGAAAAAGACAGTGTCCATCTGTGGCCAAGACAAGGTCGCAGAAAGTTCCTGCTGTCCTCAGGCCCACAGAGGGTGAAGGTAGAGGCTAAAAGGTGGCACAGGTGGAGATGATGGGATGGATTTACAGCAGAACTTTCAGAGGCAGAAGCAACAGTTCACAGCTTGGTTCATCAGGAAAGGGGGTCTGGAAAGAAAAATATGAAGATACCTAGTTTCTAACCCGAGGTGGTGCCAGCAGCTGAGCACTGAAAATGTTCAGACTCATGTCATTTAGATGCGCCTTGGCCCAGCAGTCTGCTTGGGCTTAGCATCTTGTTAAAGATGAGGGTGGCACTCCAGAATATTCCACAATAGCAAAGGAAGCTCGACTGAAAACTTCAAGTCTTCGTATCACCAAAACTGAACCCTCATTTTCCCTCCTCTCCCCAGCCTTCCTCACTTTAGTAAAGGGCAACTCCACCCTTCCAGGGGCTCCTGCAGAAGACCGAGAGCAGGCTGGACTCTCATCCTTCCTCAGCACCCAGTCCATCTGCAAACCCTATGGGCTCTGCCTTCCAAATGTTTCCAGAAGCTAAAACCGCTTCCCACCATCTGCTACCTGACTAGCTGAGGCTCTGTTCTCTCCCACCTGGATTAGAGGTAGCCCCAGACTCACACACAGTTAGGCTCCGCCCCTTCAGCCTAACTCCAATAGAGAGCGCAAACTGATTCTTTTAAAAGGCAATGCAGGCTTGGCACCCATAGCACAGCACCGGCCATATACACCCGGGCCAGCAAGTTCAAACCCAGCCCAGGCCAGCTAAACAATGACAACTGCAACAAAAAATAGCTGGTCAGTGTGGCGGGCACCTGTAGTCCCAGCTACTCGGGAGGCTGAGGCCAAAGAATTGCTTAAGCCCAAGAGTTTGAGGTTGCTGTGAGCTGTGATGCCACAGCACTCTACCGAGGGCAACACAGTGAGACTCTCAAAAAAAAAAAAGGCAATGCAGATCACATTAACCTCAGCTAAAACCCCAGGATGAGTTCTCATTTCTCTTGGAGTAAAACCCACAGTCTATCTGTTCTTTCCCTCTCAGCCTCATCCCCACCACCCTCGGCCCCTCACTTCCAGCCATCCTGGCACCTCCCCAGTCCTGGAAGCCTCTGGCATGTTTCACCCCCATGGGACCATGCCGTGTCTGTTCCTGGGCCTGGAACACTCTTCACCAATAATCAGCCTCTCACCTTCTTGTCCTATCTCAAATGTCACCTTTTTAAAGGGACCTGCCCTGTCACCATTGTATTTCCACTGTCTTCCTTAGCACTTCCCATCTGCCAACAGACTAACATTTACTTATCACCTGTCTCTTCCCAGCCAAGTGTACACTCCCTGAGGAAAGGGATTGTGCCTCTTTTCCTCAGATATATCTTAGCACCTAGAGCTCAACACATAGTAAATATCTTACAGATATCTGTAGACTGAATGGAAAGTCACCTTATTAAAGCAGCTCTCTGAGTCACCTGGGCAAAATAGTCATCTTCCCCTCTTCTGTCCTTCGTAGTGATTTGCTTTCCCTCACATCCATCATCAACATGCGATAAATGCTGATACCACGTGTGTTTATTCTGTTTCTCTACACAGGAATGTAAGCTCCACGGGGCAGAGATTTTGACTCTTTCCTCTGGTCTATCCAGAACTTCTAGGGTAGTACCTGGCGTGTAATAAATTCTCAAATACTTGGCAGGGGGAGGGGAGACAAAAGGGAAAGGGAAGGAAATGGGGAGGGAGAGAAAAAACAGAAAGAGAGAAAGAAAAAGAAAGAAAAGAGGGAGGGAGGAATGAATTTCTCATTCCATATTAACAGCGTCACAAATGAGTTGGCCTAAAATAGAGACACATTAACTGGTTCTCCTGTCTAGGGCAAGAGATTCTGTCAGGGAGCAGTAAAATAATTAAGCGTTCATTTAAAATCGATTCATTCCTGTGTTGCTTTAGTCAAAATACAAGGCGATGTGTAGCAACGCCAGGACAAAGAGGAGACAGAGCCCT
>NW_003852422.1:17173359-17176605 GCF_000181295.1 Otolemur garnettii | reverse complement strand
TCCACCCTTCCAGGGGCTCCTGCAGAAGACCGAGAGCAGGCTGGACTCTCATCCTTCCTCAGCACCCAGTCCATCTGCAAACCCTATGGGCTCTGCCTTCCAAATGTTTCCAGAAGCTAAAACCGCTTCCCACCATCTGCTACCTGACTAGCTGAGGCTCTGTTCTCTCCCACCTGGATTAGAGGTAGCCCCAGACTCACACACAGTTAGGCTCCGCCCCTTCAGCCTAACTCCAATAGAGAGCGCAAACTGATTCTTTTAAAAGGCAATGCAGGCTTGGCACCCATAGCACAGCACCGGCCATATACACCCGGGCCAGCAAGTTCAAACCCAGCCCAGGCCAGCTAAACAATGACAACTGCAACAAAAAATAGCTGGTCAGTGTGGCGGGCACCTGTAGTCCCAGCTACTCGGGAGGCTGAGGCCAAAGAATTGCTTAAGCCCAAGAGTTTGAGGTTGCTGTGAGCTGTGATGCCACAGCACTCTACCGAGGGCAACACAGTGAGACTCTCAAAAAAAAAAAAGGCAATGCAGATCACATTAACCTCAGCTAAAACCCCAGGATGAGTTCTCATTTCTCTTGGAGTAAAACCCACAGTCTATCTGTTCTTTCCCTCTCAGCCTCATCCCCACCACCCTCGGCCCCTCACTTCCAGCCATCCTGGCACCTCCCCAGTCCTGGAAGCCTCTGGCATGTTTCACCCCCATGGGACCATGCCGTGTCTGTTCCTGGGCCTGGAACACTCTTCACCAATAATCAGCCTCTCACCTTCTTGTCCTATCTCAAATGTCACCTTTTTAAAGGGACCTGCCCTGTCACCATTGTATTTCCACTGTCTTCCTTAGCACTTCCCATCTGCCAACAGACTAACATTTACTTATCACCTGTCTCTTCCCAGCCAAGTGTACACTCCCTGAGGAAAGGGATTGTGCCTCTTTTCCTCAGATATATCTTAGCACCTAGAGCTCAACACATAGTAAATATCTTACAGATATCTGTAGACTGAATGGAAAGTCACCTTATTAAAGCAGCTCTCTGAGTCACCTGGGCAAAATAGTCATCTTCCCCTCTTCTGTCCTTCGTAGTGATTTGCTTTCCCTCACATCCATCATCAACATGCGATAAATGCTGATACCACGTGTGTTTATTCTGTTTCTCTACACAGGAATGTAAGCTCCACGGGGCAGAGATTTTGACTCTTTCCTCTGGTCTATCCAGAACTTCTAGGGTAGTACCTGGCGTGTAATAAATTCTCAAATACTTGGCAGGGGGAGGGGAGACAAAAGGGAAAGGGAAGGAAATGGGGAGGGAGAGAAAAAACAGAAAGAGAGAAAGAAAAAGAAAGAAAAGAGGGAGGGAGGAATGAATTTCTCATTCCATATTAACAGCGTCACAAATGAGTTGGCCTAAAATAGAGACACATTAACTGGTTCTCCTATCTAGGGCAAGAGATTCTGTCAGGGAGCAGTAAAATAATTAAGCGTTCATTTAAAATCGATTCATTCCTGTGTTGCTTTAGTCAAAATACAAGGCGATGTGTAGCAACGCCAGGACAAAGAGGAGACAGAGCCCTGATTCTAATCAAAGGGAGCGTGAGTCACTGAAAAACAACCATCATCATTATCTGTGGGCCACTTTCTTCTATAGTTTCTGAACAATAAATAAAAAGGATTGGCCGATCTCGTTATTTGGCACAGCAAACCAGGTGAGCATACTTTATGACTCAGTTTCATCTGGGGCACTACCACTCGTGGAGGAAACAAAACCAACATCAGTGTTCAGCTGCGTCTGTCCAATTACTCTTTTTCTCCATCACAACTTGCTCGGCCTGCCGCCTATAATTTTAAAGGTAATGACTGTAATGATAACGCCAGCTCAAATTCATAAGTTGCTTTTCTTCTAAGGCATTTATTAGTCTTCATATACCCTATGAATTAGGCTTCTACTAGGCTTGAAAGTTTTTTTAATTATCTGGTTTAATCATCTTCGCCTTGCTGAAAGGAAACTCCGATTCCAACAGGTGAAGATGCTTGGCAGATGGCTCAGGCCAGGCAGGGAAGGAGTGGCTCGTTCCAGCAGCCTGAGACATCACCTGCACAATTAACTACAGTCAGCCAGATCTGCCCAGAGGGGGGACAGAGAGGAGGCGGCGTGTGACAGCAACCCCTTCTCTCTCTTCATCGTATCTGTTCTCAGGACCCGTTTCCTTCTAAGGACCACCTTAGATCCTTAAAGACGACCAAGTCACAAAAAAGCAATGTAAGTTTTCCATAGGATGAAGGTTCTTGCAAGGAAGCTGACTGGGACATTTTCTAACATACAGAATCATTTTTACCCTTCTCCAATAAGATACTTCACTGTGGAAGCATCTTAAAAGCAGGTCCTCTGGATCTTTGAAAAGATTCTCCAGCCCAAGACAGGCAGATAAAGATGGCTTCTCTAAGTCCCATTCCTGCCCGGTCAACATCTTTCCTTCCTTGGTCTCACCGGCTTTCCTCTCAAATTCATGTCTTATTAGCTCAGTTGAGAGTGGAATCCAATGGCAGAAACTACGTCAGATTGCGATCTGTGATGTAGCTACCACACTCCTGATAGAGAGAGCTGAGAGTCAAATCCCACTGTCATTTGTTTGGGGGGAATAAAGAAATGTGTATGTACACATTTGTAAAAGCAAAGACCATCTCTAGAAAGTCAACCAATAAACTGGTAATGGCTGGTGACTTTGGGCAACTGGGATAAAAGGAGGCAGGGAGAGTTAAGGTTGTATCATTTGCATGTGTTATTCAAAAACTAACCAAAAGCAAAACGTGGGACAAAAATGGAAGCTTGGATCCTATTCTTGTTAGAGCCTTTTATCAAGAAATAACAACAGTGGCCCGGCACGGTGGCTCACATCTGCAATCCCAGCACTCCGGGAGGCCAAGGTGGATAGATTGCCTGAGCTCGTGAGTTTGACACCAGCCTGAGCAAGAGTGAGGCCCCATCTCTACTAAAAATAGAAGAACTAGCTGGGTGTAGTAGTGCATGCCTGTAGTCCCCGCTACTGGAGAAACTGAGGCTAGAGGATTGCTCACGCCCAAGAGTTTGAGGTTGCTGTGAGCTATGACGCCACAGCATTTCACCCAGAGTGATAGAGTGAGACTGTCTCAAAAAAGAAAGAAACAAAGAAAAAAGAAATAACAATAGTAATGGTTTCACATCTTGAATTACCAATGATGCTTGACAACAGAAGAGTTTACTAGACA
>NW_003852422.1:17170778-17172798 GCF_000181295.1 Otolemur garnettii | reverse complement strand
TTTTTTTTTTTTTTTGAGACAGAGTCTCACTTTGTTGCCCCCAGTAGAATGCTGTGGTGTCATAGTTCACAGCAACTTCAAACTCTTGGGCTCATGTAATTATCTTGCCTTAGCCTCCCCAGTAGCTGGAACTACAGGCGCCCATACCATGTCCAGCTATTTTTAGAGACAGGGTCTTGCTCTTGCTCAGACTGGTCTCCAACATGTGAGCTCAGGCAATCCACCTGCCTCAGCCTCCCAGAGTGCTAGGATTACAGGCGTGGGCCACCGCACCCAGCCTTATAGAACAAACTTAAGAAGTAGCAGTAAAATGACAGGGGTGCTCCCACTCAGCAGGCACAATGTAGGGGTAATATATGGCACACCTCCTGAGGGCAGGTCACAACCACAACAGGGACTATACCTAACAAATGCAAATATTGTAACCTAATTCTTTGAACCCTCAAATTAACCTGAAATTTAAAAAAATTAAATTAAGGCTTGGTGCCTGTAGCTCAAGCGGCTAAGACGCCAGCCACATACACCTGAGCTGGTGGGTTCACATCCAGCCCAAGCCCACCCAACAACGACAGCTGCAACCAAAAAATAGCCAGGCACTGTGGTAGGCGCCTATGAGCTGTGATGTCGCGGCACTCTACCCAGGGCCACAGCTTGAGGCTCTGTCTCAAGGAAAAAAAAAATTAAATTAAAAAGAAAAAACCGTTGGTATCAGCTATGACCTAATGCTCAACTTTAATTTTAGCAACACTGAACATGGGTTTCTAACCTGTTTTTGGTATGATTAATGATCAATTCTTAACTTGTGTAATAAAAGTTAAAGACACTCAGGTATAATACCAAACATTCTCTTTCTGCCAAACCCATTATGAATCACTTCGGCACGTAAATGACAGAAATTGGAAGCTGAATAAATCAACCAGCCTTGAGGTCCAAGTTTCTAATTCGCATAACATATCTGATTATTACACATCTTAAATGTCACAAGTTGGTACCTGTACAATTATTTTGAAAGATGTCAATAGATAACAGAGAAATAGAAAAGTCTGAAGTTGGAAGAGGATAAAGCAAACTCTTTCTTCTACTCAACCTGAGTAAATCCTGGAAAAGATTTTTAAAAATTCTCTATTTGTGAAATGTTTCTTAAAAAGTCCTCTGAAAATGAAAATGCACACATTTATAATGACTCTAAACTGAAGGTTTTACAGGATTTACTCACTTTGAAAAAAGAGGCCTCTGGCCTGGCTCCCCAGTGACTGTGCACAGCTGTGAGGACATCCTGTTGTATGTTTATATATGGTAACAGCTTCGGGGAATTTAATAGAACTATGGTGGGCTGCCTTCCAAATTCAAAGGGTGGGGAAGAGAGCTGAGAAGTAAAAGAAAGTCTCTGGGAAGATGAAGGGGAAGTGACAGTTACTTGACAGTCAGGATTCCCCGCGCTTTGCCAGTTCTGTTCAACACTCGAGATTTCACTTCAACTCCAGGAAACACATTTGATTGGGCTTTACATTTGCTAACCTTTGAAAATCTCTTACTTGTCTGTCGCTAAAGGGGGTTGCCTGCTGGAAATACTACTGTACATGATATGTGAAAAATGTTTCATTCTTCCTGTGGACAATTTCTGCCTAACAGAAGGAAGATGTGGTTTCACATTTCTTTTCTGTTTTCCCAGCTTGTTTACCCCTCCTCCTCACCCTAGCCGCTTAGGAAATGAGTCAGGAGTCTAAGTGGTCAACAGTCCAGTCTTCATAGCCACATCCCTGATTCCAACAGACTTTACACAGAAGACAACTTCCCTATCTCAGCGATGTGTGTGATATCCCTGTCCTGGCCTACGTTGGCTGTGCAAACGGGGCGATTTTCGGGTCAGCCCAGCTGTTTAAAATTCAAATTCAAAAAACAGACTTGAAAACCATTCGCATAACCACTGCTGGTCAGATAAGGAGTCATTTGCCAGAGCGCCAAGATGTGGGCCTCAAATGCTCACTGGTTTGCTTCAAAATCACCAGGAGCATTTGGG
>NW_003852422.1:17168794-17170430 GCF_000181295.1 Otolemur garnettii | reverse complement strand
ATTTTGGATACTCAGAAGTCTGGACTGAGTTCCTGATCTTGGTGGAAATGTTACATGAATTTCCATTCTTGCCAATGGGTAAGTTACTTTGATCCTATCTTTACTCTTTTGTTGTTGAGACAGTCTCACCATGCTGCCCTCTGTAGAGTACGCAACCTCATATTCTTGGGCTTAAGCGATTCTCCTGCCTTACCTTCCCAAGGAGCTGGGACCACAGGTGCTCGCCATAATGCCCAGCTATTTTTTTTTGTTGCTGTTGCCATTGTTGTTCAGCTGGCCTGGGCCGGGTTCGAACCTGCCAGCCTCTGTGCATGTGGCCAACACTGTAACCACTGTGCTACAGGCGCCGAGCTGCTATCTTTACTCTTTTTTTGGAGACAGAGCCTCAAGCTATTCCCCTGGGTAGAGTGTTGTGGCATCATAGCTCATAGCAACCTCCAACTCCTGGGCTCAAGTGAATCTCCTGCCTCAGCCTCCCAAGTAGCTGGGATCACAGGCACCCGCCACAACACCTGGCTATTTTTTGGTTGCAGCCATCATTGTTGTTTTGTTGGGGCCCGGGCTGGATTTGAACCTGCCATCTTAGATGTATGTGGCTGGCGCCTTAGCCACTTGAGCCACAGGCACCAAGCCAACTATCTTTACTCTTGAGACAATACCTCTCCATCTGGAGAGCTTTGTGAGTACTGGCAACACTGCAGTTATAATAAAATCATAAAACAGAACTACCTATATTAGAGCTATAAGGGTTGTTAGAGAAAATCTCCAAACTTTTTCATTTTTTTACAAGAGGAATCCAGAGCTCTCTGTGCCCCAGCTCCCCATCTGTAAAGTGGTAATGAATGCAGCAATTACTTCATAACTTACTGAATGCTGACTAGGTTGTGGACAGACCCTAGGGATGAAAAAGATAGGGTGGTCTCTCAATAAATCTCAAGGGGGAGGGAAATAGATCATTGCAGGTCAATACAGTAAATCCCCAGGGTGGGGGGGAGGGGTGTGGTGATACAGGCCAAAATTCCTGTCTTCAGAATTCCCATGGAAATAAGTATTACATGTGAAAGGGCTTTGCCCTTATGAAGTTTTTAAGAGGTATGATCAAAGCCACCCATAGCTGATACATTGCGGAATCCAACCCATTGTTAAATCACACCATTCACTTATTTCAGCCACTTCCTCAATAGGTTTGTGTCTAGACATTTCCATAAATCCAAGGAATCTTTTGATATGTTTAGGCATCCTGTATGGGGTAGATTCCTCTGCTGTCTACTTCCCAAGCAGCCCTCTGCCTGGATCAGGCTCTAGAATCACCCCAGGTGCACCCTAGGTTGGTTCATCAGAATCTCTGGGGCAGAAGACTCAAGCATCAATATTTCTGATCTCCAGGTGATTCTAATGTACAGCCAAGTTTAAAAATCTCAGTTACCAAAAAGAATAAATGGCACGCTCGCACGTATGGAAAACTCCTCAGTCATCTATGCATCTTTAAAAGGCTCCAGAGAATGTGAAACCCATTTGTTTCCGTCTTGACCGTAATACGGTGTGAGGACATCCTGTTGTATGTTTATATATGGTAACAGCTTCGGGGAATTTAATAGAACTATGGTGGGCTGCCTTCCAAATTCAAAGGGTGGGG
>NW_003852422.1:17165423-17168774 GCF_000181295.1 Otolemur garnettii | reverse complement strand
TCGCACGTATGGAAAACTCCTCAGTCATCTATGCATCTTTAAAAGGCTCCAGAGAATGTGAAACCCATTTGTTTCCGTCTTGACCGTAATACGGTTCTCTTCAGACACAGATTTACCCTCCTAATGATAGCTGTCTCGGATTAATTCTAGTTTGTCATTTCTGAAGACGTAGTACCTGATGGGACAGGGATGTTCCTGGAGATGTGGTGGGTGAGAGACAGTACACTGTAGGCTAAGGAAGCTCTACAGAGAAACCAGTACGTGTACAGATGATGGGGAAAGAGGGCACCTGATGGATGTGATGAAATTTAGGTGGCTTTATGTTTGGGGGAGGAGGTTTGAGACAGAGCCTCAAGCTGTTGCCCTGGGTAGAGTGCAGTGGCATCACAGCTCACAGCAACCTCCAACTCCTGGGCTCAAGCAATTCTTGTGCCTCTGCCTCCCAAGTAGCTGGGACTACAGGTGCCTGCCACAATGCCTGGCTACTTTTTGGTTGTAGTCGTCATTATTGTTTGGCAGGCCCAGGCTGGATTTGAACCCGCCAGCTCAGGTGTATATGGTTGGCGCCTTAGCCGCTTGAGCCACAGGCGCTGAGCCAGGTGGCTTTATGTTTAACAGAAGTTCTGACATGCTCACTACAATGCTTTGAAACTAATGACAGGCACACAATGTGGCGGACACACGGAATTCAACAAACACGTCTTGTTTATGTGTTTATTTCCTTGAATTATACAGAAAAGCCTGTGGCGGTGAAGAACTTTAACGATATCAACCACGTCTGGTAGATGATCTTCTTAAATGAAGCAATAAAAGGCTCCTAAGATTCACAAGAGACCGAGTTTAAAAAATTAAGTTTGGAATAAAGTACAGAAGTCATTTCTCTACATACATCAAAGGGCACATGATGACAGAGATGTGGTCATATCAACATCACTTCTGCTCTTCCCTGTTCTCTATGTCCTTGGTACCAGAAGCAAAGTCTGCAGCCCAGCAGCATCTACACCTCGTTAGAAAGGGAGAATCCCACCACCAACCAAACCCAGGATCTACATTTTGACAAGACTCCCAGGAGATTCATATGCAGAGTAATGTTTGAGAAGACACTGGTCTACGTTGTGGCAATGGACACTTTCTGGACGGTCCCCACGGTGGCATGTTCACAGGCAAGGTTTTCTTCAGGATCTACTTAATGTCAGGGCTTTCTCCCACTCACCCCAACTGGATCTCTTAATTATTTCCCAAGCCTGGGAAACCCTGAATCATTCTTCAGGTTCGCCCTCCAGGCCAAATGTAGTGCCTCACTTAGGGAGGATTGCTTAGCCCAAAGTTAGAGACCAGCCTGGGTCTCTAAAAAAAACCTTATCACCCTCTAGTGGAACCCCTTCTTAGGAACCACCTGAGCACCGCTGAGTGGGTAACACTCTTCTCTAGGCCCCCACAGCCTTGAGTGTCACACTACCCCTCTGTCACCACCGCCACTCGACTCCCTTCACTAACACTCAGGCAGTGAGTGCTCCCACCAATTCTAACATTATTGAACAACAAGCTTCAGCCATTATCACCAGTGAGCCACAGTGAGCAAGACAGACGTGGTTACTCCACGGTGACCAGTAGGTGGGTTACAGGGACAGCAAGTATCTAAGTACCACGGGGAAATATATAAGTATCACCAGGACAGCACACGAGTAATCCCACAGATAAAGGGTTACACTCTGGTAAGTACAAAAAGAGCAGAGAGCATCACTCTGGAGGGCTCTGCCTCACCTCGGGTGGTCCGAGAATACGCTGAGGAAATGACACTTGAACCAAATGGCGAAAGATGAGGAGGAGCCATTCAGAGGAAGAGCTTTCCAGGTGGGAAAGAGACAAATGTGAAGGGTCTTTGGAAGGAAAGAGCCCATGATGCCTCAGAAACTGAAACAGGACAAGAATGTTATTAGTGGCAGGAAGCAGGGCGCAGAGCAGGCCAGGCCTGGTGAGCTGTGGACAGAAAGACACGTGTTGTGACTGTGATGGTGAGGTGACAGGTGTTGCAGCTGGGTGCAGGTAAGATCCAGGATCTGAGAGGTTGCTCTGGGTTTAGGGGCAAGGCTGGAACCCAGCGGATGGTGATGGAAACAGCGGTGATCAAATGGAGTCAAGGTCTTCTGGAGATAGAAGCAACAGATCTTAGAGAAGGATGGTACAGGTGGGGTCAAGGTCTTCTGGAGATAGAAGCAATAGATCATAGAGATGGATAGTACAGCTTGGGAAAGAAAGGGGTCAAAGTTCAAGTCCAGGTTTCTGTCTTAAGCACTGGCTAGGGAGGAGTCGTCATCTAAACAGATCAGGAGTCAGCTGATGTGCTGTGTGTGGGGTCCATCTCACAGAGTAAGAAACATATCTGGGCGAGAGTCTGACAGAACCCCAGCATTTTTTGGCTTGATTTGCTTTAGAGACGGAGTCTTACTCTGTTGCCCAGGCTAGAGTGCTGGGGGGTCAGCCTCATTCACGTGGTCACAGCAACCTCAAGCTCCTGGGCTCAAGCAATCCTCCTGCCTCAGCCTCCTGAGTAGCAGAGACTAAAGGCACCCACCACACCCTGCTAATTTTTCAATGTTTAATAGAGATGGGATCTCACTCTTGCTCAGGCTGGTCTTGAACTCCTGAGCTCAAAGGATCCTTCGGCCTTGGACTGCCAGAGTGCAAGGATTAGGATTAAGATTATAGGTGTGTGCACCATGCCTGGCCCAGTCCTAAATTTTAAGAGGATTCCTATCCATGCTTTAGGGCAGGATTTCTCAATCTCAGCACTACCAACACTTCAGGTGGTACACGTGGTTGTGGGGACTCCCTGCAGGTTGCAGGATGGTCAGTGGCATCTCTGTGAATAACAATCACTAGATGTTAGTATGGCTTCTGAGTTGTGACAACTTAACATGTCACCTGGGCTGCAAAAATTGCCTGTAGTTGATTAGGTTAGGTGCACTTTAGCAAAGTCTTTTTCTTTTTGGCTGGGGCTAGGTTTGAACCCACCACCTCCAGCATATGGGGCTGGCGCCTTACTCCTTTGAGTCACAGGCATCACCCCAAGCAAAGTCTTTAATAAACTAGTGCCTATCTTATATCTCAAAAACTTTGCAGGCAAGCCTGCATTAAAAAGGTCCACAAATCATTTTGACTTTCTCACGTTCTCCTTTTTTAACAAGTACCTAAAATTGATTGAGTAAAACCAGACCTAGTAGGAAGCATGACTTAGTCTATCTAGGAAACAACTGGAGTTATACTAGCACGTTTGCCCGAAAATAAGACCTACCCCCAAAATTAGCCCTAGCAGGATTTCTATGCATTTGTTAAATATAAGCCCTACCC
>NW_003852422.1:17163636-17164796 GCF_000181295.1 Otolemur garnettii | reverse complement strand
TCACACCAATCTCAAACTCCTAGATTCAAGCCATCCTCTTGTCTCAGCCCCCTGCCCCCGAGTAACTGGGAC
The DNA here is from genome assembly GCF_000181295.1 of Otolemur garnettii. Taxonomy (NCBI): domain Eukaryota; kingdom Metazoa; phylum Chordata; class Mammalia; order Primates; family Galagidae; genus Otolemur; species Otolemur garnettii. Next base: position 17,164,724 of record NW_003852422.1, on the reverse strand, counting down.
TACAGGCATCTGTCATTATGCCCAGCTGGTTTTTCTATCTTTACTAAAGATGGGGTCTCACTTTGCTCAGACTGGGCCCCGAACTCCTGAGCCCAGGTGATCCACCTGCCTCAGACTCCCAAAGTGCTAGGATTACATGTGTGAACCACCACACCCAGCATATCCAAGCATCATTCGTAAAAACATCTTTAACCCAGACCAAGATGTCACAAGAGTCCATTTTTCCTGAGTAGGTGTGTTCTAACTTAAAAAAAAAAAAAAATCTTGGTATTTAATGGCATTTCCAAAGCATGGCAATCTATATAAAACTTGGTCCAAAAATGCTAAAATATCTATTTCTTGGCTATTCTCCTCTGGCAGCTTACTGAAGGAATGAAAGCCATAAAATTCACTTAATTAGGTCACGGTGGATTCTTTTTATGGCAGAGTCACTACAAAAACAGCCAGCAAGTATTGGTTCTATGTTGTTCACTGCCTTCTCTCTCATAAGTCACGCCTTTGATAATGGCAGCTGATGCTGGTGCCTATCAGTGTGGAAAAGGCGGGTCTCTCCTTCACTGTGTACGCATTTACTATGTAATTGGAGAAGAGCAACTACAATTTAACTTGCAGACCAATGGGGAGAGGGATCAGGGACCACTTGTTTTCCCACATCCCTGACCACCTCTGTTGGTTTTTGACTGTTAAGCACTTTTGACTGTTGTGCACTATGCTGGGGGCTGGGCGGCAACAAGAAAGCCTGGCCAAGGGGCTATTCTCACCATTTGCCAAACTCTAGACAAGTAGGCCAGCAAGTTCAATGTAGCGCAGGAATGCCACACCCCTGGGCCCACATCTGTCCTATTTCTTACCTGCTCCAAGTGACAGCACTAAGGCATCCTAATACATCCTTCCTGCCACGGCTGAACATTACCTTGAAATCTTATTCATCAAAAACCTCAAGGCCAGTGGCTCTCAACCTAGACCTGGCATCAGAATCACCTGGATGTTTTGTGAAGACACAGATTGCTGGTTCCTATTTTCAGGACTTCTGAGTCATAGGTCTAGCAGACAGCAACGCTGTGCTGATGTGGCTGGTCCAGGGATCA
>NW_003852422.1:17162467-17162785 GCF_000181295.1 Otolemur garnettii | reverse complement strand
CTAAAAATGTAAAGAATTGCTGTGATTAGTCAAGGTCCAACAAGATTCACCAGAGCCTGAAGGCGGCTGCTTGCCCAACACAAAGCTGCTGTTTATGACAAATCGCAGATAGTCTCTAAAGGCTGGGAGAGTCTCACACAACCATTCTGAAAACTAGGGAAAAAAGAAAAAATCTCCTCCCACTCCCAAATACAACAACATGCTTGGATGATCCAGGAGTTTTTATAAGGAGCTTAAATATACAGACAGTCCCCAAATTACAGCCAGTTTTGTGTTCTGAAAGTTCATTTCTATGTGGAGTTGCCAGATAAAATGCAG
>NW_003852422.1:17160189-17161998 GCF_000181295.1 Otolemur garnettii | reverse complement strand
AAAACCCCCCCACCCTGGCAGTCTAGAAACCTGAGCACAATTTCTGATTTTGTCAATGACTAGTTCTGAAACCTCAGGCAAGTTATAGTTCTTCTGCTCGCAAAAAGAGACCTGTAAATTCAGACACCACAGAACTGGGCGGGTAAACACAATGCGTGAAAGGAAGTACTTCGCAAACAAAGGCCGCACCATTATGTTATATCACTTGGCACATATTATTGGAAAGAGTGATTTGGCTTTCAGGTCAGGTCACACAGCCAATTTAAATACTCTATTTTCCACGAGAAATTCTTTGACTTTATTAAGTTCCCATGACATTAAAAAGTGGCCCTTTCCTGCATCTGAGCAACATTTCGAGCCATGGATAGTGGCTCTGTCTACTAGACAACCCTGTGTTAACAGCCCCGCCATCGGTGCCCACAAAACAGGGCTTGTGCATGTGTATAGGTGCTTTCTTGCTCAAATTTTACATATTTTGTTGCTCAAAAAGCAGTTAAATATATTATTTCCCCTAAATTAGCCAAAACTAATAGATACAAATCATGGGTTTCGTAAGTTTTTCCAGTGTCCCTGTGGAACTCCTCAAATCCAACTCAACACTGCCAATTTTGGACCAGAGTTATGTGTCTCCAGCCCAGACTTCTGAACCTCCCAAAGCTTGACCTCTGGCCATGTCCAAATGTCCCACAACTCAAGTTAAACCTGACCCCAGCTAATTGCTTCATCTTCCAAACTTACTTCTTTGTTCCAGTGGCACTGTAATCTTCACCTACTCATGGTAGAAATCTGAGAATCATTTGACACTTTCTTTCAGGTTCTCAAATCAAACTCAATCAACAAAACCAAGATTCCTCTCTGCACTCCTGCCTGCCACTTCTCTTCATCTCCATTCCTGCCGCCCTGGCCCCAGCCCCCATCTTCTCGTGGACACCCAACCCGTTCTCCAAACTGTAGTCTGAATTATCAGCTGAAACTAGAAGTCAAATCACATCACTCAACTGCTTAAAAATACATCAGTGGCTTCCTATCAGGTTCTCTACAGCTTGGGATCCACCTCCCTCATTTCCCCCACCATGCTTCTCAGCCCTGGCATCATGTCACCCAGCTGACCTGGCCTTTCTTGGTTCCTAGAACACAGCAGTAAGCTGTCACCTACCTTCGGGCCTTTGCACCTGCTATTCCCACCCTGACTGGTACTTTCCGTCCTCTAGGTCTCAACCATAACCTCCTCCAAGGGACCCTCTATTTTTCTTTAATTGTGATAAAATATACATAAAATTTACCATTTTAGTAAGTCTTAAGTATACATTTCAGTGACATTAAGAGGATTCTCACAGTTGTATAAATACCACCACCACCCATCTCCAGAAAATTTCATCATCTTGAACTGAAACTCAGTACCCATTCCACTATAACGCCCCATCTGCCCACCCACCTCCAACCTCTGGGAACCCAGTTCAGCTTTCTGGCTCTATACATTTGCCTATTCTGGATACTTCATCAAAGTAGAATCACACAATACTTGTCCTTTTCTGTCTGGCTTATTCAGCAAAATGTTTTCAAGTTTTATCCATATAGCATGTATTAAAATTTCCTTTTTTTTTTTAGGGCTGAAAATATTCCATCCTATAGATATACTGCATTTTTTGGTTTATGCATTTATCTATCAATGGATATTTGGAATCCTCAAGGCCATTTTCATGTAGGCCCTCATTATTAGGAATATCTTATTTTCCTTTAAGGCCCTTATCACAGATTGTAATTCTAATATCAATTTGTTTCATGTCTCATTTATTCAGTATTTTGTTT
>NW_003852422.1:17158160-17159807 GCF_000181295.1 Otolemur garnettii | reverse complement strand
ATATCTACTACTCTTACCCCACCCCCAACAACCCTGTAAGCTCCATGAGGGGGAAGGCCACATCTAGGTCCTCTCCATTGCTGTGTTTACCACCAGTACCTGGCACAAGGCCTGGAATGTAGCGAGTATTTAATAAGTAATTGTTAAACCATTGAATGACAGAAAATCATTAGGCTACCAGAAGGCCCCTTGTCTTTAGATTCAGGGTGGACTTTGTATTCAATTGTACAGGTGAACAAATGCACACACACATCCACATCCGGAGATACACACACACGCCCCTCTAACTCTGGGCAAAACCATTCCCTTTATGACAGGTCGGTCTATGCAGTATCTAACACACATTGCCACTTCCTGTGTTTTCTTCAAGAATGTATCGTGTACAAAAACAATGAGTGTATTTGGCAATATAAAGAAAGTAAGTATTGCCAAAGGCTGCAAGGTTGAGGAAGGACCACGTGCTATATGATTCCACGTTCATAACCAGCAATCCCATAGAGACAGACAGTAGATTAGAGGTTCCCAGGGCCTTTGGGGACAAGGGAATAAATTAGAGACAGCTAAAAGTTATAGGATTTTTTTTGGGGTGACGAAAAAATTTTAACATAGATTGCAGTAACTATTACATAGTTCCATAAAGACATGAAAACCCATCAAATTGCACGCTTTTTCTTTTTTTGAAAACAGTGAAATCATCATAGCTCACAGCAGCCTCAAACCCCTGGGCTTAAGAGATCCTCCTATCTCAGCCTCCCAAGTAGCTGGGACTGCAGGCACCTGCCACAAAGCCTGGATAGTTTTTCTAGTTTTAGTAGAGACAGGATCTCACTATTGCTCAAGCTGGTCTCAAACTCCTGAGTTTAATTGATCCACCTGTCTGGGCCTCCCAAAGTGCTAGGATCACAAGTGAGAGCCACCATGCCTGGCCAAACTGTATACATTAAAAGGATGAATTATATGGTTCATTAATTATATCTCAATAATGTCGTTGCTGGGTGCAGTGGCTCACATCTATAACCCTAGCATTCTGGGAGGCTAAGGAGAGTAGATTGCTTGAGCTCATGAGTTTAAGACCAGCCTGAGCATGAGCAAGAGCAAGACCCCATCTTTAAAAATAGCTGGGCATTGTAGCAGGTGCCTGTAGTCCCAGCTACTTGGCAGGCTGAGGCAAGAGGATGGCTTAAGCCCAAGAGTTTGAGGTTGCTGTGAGCTATGATGCCATGGCACTGTACTGAGAGTGACAAAGTGAGACTCTTGTCTAAAAAAAAAGGTAGTAACAATAATATTGTTAAAAACTGGCTCGGCGCCCATAGCACAGTGGTTATGGCGCCAGCCACACTAGCCACATACACTGAGGGTGGCAGGTTCGAACTCAGCCCGGGCTAGCTAAACAACAATGACAACTACAACAAGAAATAGCCAGGTGTTGTGGTGGGTACCTGTATTCCTAGATACTTGGGAGGCTGAAGCAAGAGAATCACTTAAGCCCAAGAGTTGGAGGTTGCTGTGAGCTGTGACACCACGGCACTCTACCGAGGGTGACACAGTGAGACTCTGTCTCAACAACAACAAAAATAATAATAAAAATATTGTTAAAAACAAAAAAGTAGTATGGGTGCAGATGGGAAGGGGCTGGGAAGAACTCAC
>NW_003852422.1:17155451-17156537 GCF_000181295.1 Otolemur garnettii | reverse complement strand
GCTGTGCAGGCTGCAAATTTTTAACATTTAAAAAAATCCTGCTTTTTAAATAAGCAAGTCCTTATTTGATTCATTTTCATAACAGTATCAGTATAACCTTATATGAGATCCTATCATTCTTCTAGAACTATAGATTAGGATGTGCACAGTTAGTCAGACATCTAATCACCCCATAAAGGCTCACTTTTACCCTGTGACACGCATAAGCGGGTTATTACAGAGACCAACATCTGATAACTACACCGCTACACCCTGCAACTGACCTTTTGCCGTGGAGCTACTTTTGAAAGCCACAGATTCTACCCAAAGAGGAAAAGCAATCTGACATTTAAGCCTTCAATGTTTGCAATATTTATTTATTTTTTAAGAATGAACTCAACATTCTTTAATCAACTGAAAACATGGCCACATGTATGTGAAAACTTTATATAAAATCTACTGAAACACATAAGGAAGTATAGTAAAATCACCTGGTACGAGGCCAAAAGTAATATACACAAGTCAATTGTATTTCTACCTAGTAGCCATGAATCTTTGGAAAGAAAAATTGACATACCAATCCAAAAAATAGCTATATGATTCCAACTATAATAGCTTTGCCTATGGAGATAGTAGAAAGAGTAGCACTTTCCAGGGGTTGGGGAGAAGAGAGGGGTGAACATGTGGAGCACAGAGGACTTTTTCAGTAATAAAACTACTCTGCATGACACTACGCTGGTAGGGGCATGTCATTATGTACTTGTCCGCTCACAGAGAATGCGTAATACAACACGAAAAGTAAACCCTTAAGTAAACCATGAACTTTGGGTGATGACATGTCCCTGTAGGTTCACCATTTGTAACAAATATACTACTGTGGTGAGGGGTGTTGATTTGGGGGAGGCTGTGCACCCTGGGCAGGGGGGCAGAGAACATAGGGGAAATCTCAGTATAGTCTGCTCACTTTTGCTGTAAACCTAAAACTGCTTTAAAAAACAAAAATGTCGGGGTACAAGTGAATCTTTCTAAGAGTAGAATGTGAACGTTTTAAAACAATAACTGAGAAAATGCCCTGAAGGCTGTGTTGACCAGTTTGATGGAAGTAGT
>NW_003852422.1:17153071-17154775 GCF_000181295.1 Otolemur garnettii | reverse complement strand
GCCAGGTGGGTGATGGAGTGACAAATGAACGCCGCTCAGTGCGAGCAGCTGCAGGTGAAAGGCAGAAGCTCGTAGCTGTCCCTCACGTGGCCTCAACACAACCATCCTCCTTGCTAGTCTCAGCATTCTTATCCCTAAGCTGTTTTGGAGGAAGGCATGGTATTAAATACTACTTGGTCCTGCCCATCTAATTTATGAAAGATACATTTTACCAAACCAAATAAGAGCTCTAACCCTCACATGAAACAAGAGACACTTGTATGCCCAGGTTCCATCACAGCACTACTCACAATAGCCGGAGGTGGACACAACTGAATGTCCAGCCATGCATAAACGGCTAACCAAAATGGGGTCTCTACACACAATGGAATGTTACTCAGCCTTACAGAAGGAGGGCAGTTCTGAGACCTGCTACAACACGGATGAACCTTGAGACATTATGCTAAGAGAAACAAGCCAGCCCCCCCCAAAAAATACCGTATAATTTCCCTTAACACGAGGTACTTTGGAATAGTCAAACTCATCAAGAAGGGGCAGAGGGATGAGCAAAAACATAACTAACACTGACCTTTGAGCACAAGATTTTGAAAGAAAAAAGAAAAAAAGAAAACCTACCTAATAGGTACAATTAACACTATCTAGGTGATGGGCTCACTTACAGCTGTGACTCAAGAATTACAAAGGGGGCAGTGCCTGTGGCTCAGTGAGTAGGGCGCCAGCCCCATACTCAGAGGGTGGTGGCTTCAAACCCAGCCCCGGCCAAACTGCAACAAAAAAATAGCTGGGCACTGTGGCTGGCGCCTGTAGTCTCCCGCCTACAAGAGGCTGAGGCAAGAGAATCGCCTAAGCCCAAGAGCTAGAGGTTGCTGTGAGCTGTGACACCACGCAATTCTACCAAGGGCAAAAAAGTGAGACTCTGTTTCTAAAAAAAAAAAAATTACAAAGGGATCCATGTAACCAAAAACAATTGTACCCCCTTAATAAAAAAAAAAAAAAACTCATAATGAGAGAAAGCAGAATAGAGGTTATGAGGGGCTGGGGAATGGGGGGAAATGACAAGTTACTGTTTAATGGATACAGAGTTTATTTGGGATGATGATAAAGTTCTGGAGATGGATGGTGGTGATGGTTGTGCAACAGTGTGAAAGTACTTAGGGTCCTGGAATTATACATTTAAAGGTGGTTAAAATGGCAAATTTTATGCTATGCATATTTTATCTTCTTTTTTTAATTCCCATGAAATAAACTCCTGCACTAAGAAGGTAGGTCCTGAGAAACCTCCCTCCCCACAAGGTTGTACGGAGGTCCCAAAAACAGAGCAGAGATTTTCCCTTAATTCTTACAATCTCTGTATTCGGCCGAACCTCACACACTCATTTCCTTGTTGTGTCAAAAAAATTGGAGGTTGTTACAGCAGCTGGCAGTGCTTGACTTAGGGCACGCATGTTTCTTCCTAACATAAAGATAGGACGGTCCTTTTCCAGCATGAAATGTATAAAACCTGACCCATCTCTGCACGGGAGTGAATATTTAAACCACCCAAGGCACATGGTTATCTCTTTTCTTGCAGACAATGTTAAGCGTTTCTTCTGGCTCTATAGATCATCATACGCAGAAACCCCAGAGGATCCTCTCTGTAGTTCACTGAGTTCCAAGAAGATAAATTAAAGATCTCTGTACAAGTTACACAGTACTTTATAAAAC
>NW_003852422.1:17150058-17152832 GCF_000181295.1 Otolemur garnettii | reverse complement strand
ACGCAGAAACCCCAGAGGATCCTCTCTGTAGTTCACTGAGTTCCAAGAAGATAAATTAAAGATCTCTGTACAAGTTACACAGTACTTTATAAAACAAATCGTGCATCCAACTCACAGGAACATCTAGAAGCTGCTGTTCCCCCTATGTTTGGATACCATGTGGGGACAGAGTTTGGCAGCTGGAGGGTTCCAGGGAGGATTTTCCAGCTCAGGTAGAGGCTAGAAAACTGATTTCAACCACCACCTGCCCTAAATCAAACAAACCTCAACTCTGGTGGAACAAAAGCCACTCAGCAAAGAAACAAAGCCATAAAGCACGGCCCTGTAAATAAGACTGAAGCTACTAGCCAAAGGTCAGGCTGCGCGTGTACACACGCAGAAGCGCCAGGCTTCTCGCTCCCCCACCACTGGCGGGTCCCTGGAACCTGGGTGTCCCTCCTCCCCAGGGTGCTAGAGAGCTGTCTTCCCACCTCACACCCATTACATGCAAATCCACTGGCCTTAGAGACTGATAATGAACACAGACCTTCCTTCAGAGCTGAAAGTGGCCTGGGCTGTCCTCCATGTAGACAGGGACAATGTCCAGAGGAGAAAGAAAAAAGCCTAATCTATTTTCTTAACAAGGAAAGAGAGAACCTGACTCAGGTCCTCTGTGAACGCAGAGGCTTCTGGGAAGTCTGGCTTAATGATGAATAAATGAATGGGCTGTTATCAAGGTTCTGTCATTAGCAAACTGGCTCAGGCTCCACAACTAAGAAACCACACAGACAGCAAGGATCCTTTCAAAAAGCCACATGTTCAGAAACTCCTGAGTTTTGAACAGAATAATAATTTTTAAAAAGAAAAAAAAAAAAACACGCAGAAACCCCAGGCGTATGGAGGATGAGGGGAGACCAACTGAGCTGAGGGGCGATACAGGAGTGTCTGGGGCCCACGAGTTCCCTCTGTGCAGGAAGGGGGTAGCACCCAGGTGAAAGTATACTCAGATAAGAGGCCACCTAGCACCCTAGTCCTCAGAAACGCCAGCACTCCTGAATAAGGGCACGGATTCCAATCCGTGGAAGGCTTAGGACCTTGCGCCTACCCTGAGGAACCAGTGCCTGGTTCAAATGGACACTGATGTTTGTAAATGTGAATGCATGGTTCCATCCCGTTTCCTACATAGCCCAGGAGAAAGGCGGTGGCTGCAGGAGTGACGGCCACATACTGAATGATGGCAGCAACACAAGATTAATGACTACCTTTGTATGGAGCTCTGTACTAAGTCCTCTACCTGAACAATCCCATTTGGAACTCACTGCAGAACCTTGTGAGGTAGTACTATTATTATTCTATTTACAGATGAGGAAACTGAAGGCTAGAGAGACTGAGTAACTTGCCCTAGGTCATACAACTAGGAAGTAGCAAGGCCTGCACTCCAACCCTGGGTAAACGACTCCAACCGCTAGCAACCTCTCCTCTTGGGCTGCCTCTGGACTCTGCTCACTGGGGCCATATCAAACATACTTCTCTCCCATTGTGGATGGTTTGGGTGACCATTTATTTAAAAGTGCAGTGCATTTAGAAGGATCAGGAAAAGTACTAGTATGTTCCTAAAGATTTAGATGATAAAATCTTTGTTTTCTAAGAATAAAAATGAAAGGCTCCCTTGTAATCCCAGCACTGTGGGAGGCTGAGGCAGGAGAATTGCTTGAGTTCAGGAGCTCCAGACTTGTCTGAGCAAGAGTGAGACCCCAACTCATTAAAAAAATGAAAAACCCACCTGGGTGCTATGGCAAGCACCTGTAATCCCAGTGGCTTCTGGAGGCTGAGGCAGCAGGAGGTCCACAGGCCCGAGTCTGAGGTTACAGTGAGATATGATGCCATTGCACTCTGCTCAGGGCATAGGGTGGGACTTTGTCTCAAAAGAAAGGCTGATATATACATACACACATACACACACACCCCACACACACATATGTTATATCTGTATATATTATATATGTAAATTATATGTATATTTATACACACATGCACATATATATGCTTTCTAGAATCTCCCTTGATAATGCCAGGTCTTCGGTGACACAGGAGTTCCAAAGAATTTTTATTTTCTTTTGAGACAAAGTCTCACTTTCCTGCCTTGGCTAGAGTACTGTAGTGTCAGCCTAGCTCACAGCAACCTCAAACTGCTGGGTTCAAGGGATCCTCCTGCCTCAGCCTCCCAAGTAGGTGGGACAGGGTCTCACTCTTGCTCAGGCTGGTCTGGATCCTGAGCTGAAGCAATTCTCCACCTCAGCCTCCCAGAGTAGTAGGATTACAGGAGTGAGCCACCTCCACTGTCCTCAAAAGATTTTACATTAGGTATTATTGTCACCTGGGCACAAGAATGACGATTCAGAAATAACTTGGTTAGCAACATGAAGAAAATATCTTTTTGTATTATTAACTCTCTTCGGGCAGCAAATTTTTACTCAAAAGATAAAAGATTAAGGCATGAATGTAATTAATCTAATTGAATAATGGCAATAAACAGATCTGAAAACTCATTTAGATATATGAAGACACTACAAAGAAAAACTTCCAAGAGACTAATCCAGAAGCAACTACAGAAACAAATTCTAAAATTAGGTGCTTAAGAAACTTTAAAGCGGCTCGGCGCCTATAGCTCAACCGGCTAAGGCACCAGCCATGTACACCTAAGGTGGCGGGTTCGAATCCCCAGCCCGGACCCGCCAAACTACAATGACGGCTGCAACCAAAAAATAGCCGGGCGTTGTGGCGGGCGCCTGTGG
>NW_003852422.1:17143809-17149605 GCF_000181295.1 Otolemur garnettii | reverse complement strand
TATACCTGGATATCATGCAAGTTTTAAAAAATAAGTCTTATGAAAACCATATCCAAACACCAGCTGACATGTTCTCTCATTTAATTCTTGAAAAAATCCAATGAGGTTGATACTATCTCCCCACCCTCCAAGCAAATAAGCAAACTGAGGCTGGGAAAATTTAAAAATTCACCTAAGATTATACAATTAGGAAGTAAACTAACTGAAATCTGGAGGCACCTAAATTCATGTTTCCCCCCTACTCTTTGCTTTAAAAGGAAGAGAAAGAAAGAGGAAAAAATAGATGAAAGGATGGAAGGACGGGAAGAAAGCTTTCTACAGCCAGATATGGCAGGGTACCCATCAGCGCCAAGATCCCCTGGGACCAGTCCAGAACTTGCCTCCCCCTACCCTAAGAGTCTGTTCTAAAGCCAAATCGTACCTTAAAGCCACGTTTCAAACAACCAACAACTCCCCCTAAAGCGTATCCCAGTTCATCGCTAAGAAGTAACAAGTGCACACAGCTGTGTATTTTCCTTGAACTCCAGAAGGAAAGTCTGAGAACAGCCAGAGCTGAGTGCACACAGGTGGCATTTGTGTTGGCTTTTATTGAGACACATGAGTCTTGTTTGCCCTTTAATAACCTATGAAAAGAACCACCAAAAATTACCAAATTACAGCCCCTAAAAATGACAAATGAATAAAGTGTGTAAGATTTCTTATCCAAAATTAGAACAAGGAAACCTCACAACATAATGAAAATCATTCAGACAATACCTGGGAGTAATTGCAGGCAGACGCGACTTCTCCCCAGAAGGTAATCAGCTCATAAGCATTAATCATCTTTTCCACAGTATATGCTTTTATAATAGGGTTTAATAAGGCCTTCAACAATAGGCCCAGATTTAATGAATGGTATCTTAGGCAGTGAAAAGTAAAGCATTTTGCGTTGTCTCTGCTTTTCACAGGCGCCTGTCTGTATTCCCCATCCCTGGGAACTTTATTTCTCAGCAGTGTTATTAGTTTTTGTTCACAAACGCAGTTAGTTAACCTTTGCCAATAACCCACCATGTGCCGGGTGGTCTGCGAGCCTTTCACTAGGGTTGTCTTGTTTAATTTCCCAGGGATAGAGGCAGGATTTTGAAAGCCAAGCAACCAGGAAGATGAGAGCCAATCTCTTCTCAGCCTACAGGGAAGCCAGTTTCCGGGAGGAGAACTCGGAGGCGTCCGGAGTTACCGAGAAGGACTAGGAGCTGGCCTGGGGCAGCGCACGCGGGCCAAGAGGGTCGGGTGGGCTTGAAGGGGGAATCACCGGGCAGAAATGCGATCTGCGTCCCCTTACTCCCCTCCTCGGTTGTGCATCCTCCCTGCACCCACCTCCTCCCTCCAGCTGTCACAGATCTGCGCTCCGAGCCTCCTGGCCCTGACCACATCTCCGTGGAGAAGTCGGGCGGACACTGCAAGACTTTTCTTTCACTTTGGGGAGGAGAGGTGGAGAAACGAGGGGCGGCCCTCGCCACTCCCTGCAACATCCATCTCCCCAGCCTCGCTCCTGCAACAAGTTGCCCCTCCGCTTGCACGCTGCGAAGTGACAGCGCTGGGCATCAGACTGGAGAGGGAAGGACATGGCCTGTGGCAGTGCCATGGGAGATGGCGGACACGACCCTACAGTCACCAGGAAAAGTGTCCCTCTTCCCCATCAATGCCCCTCATCGCTCATTAAAGCTCACGGAAGACCTCTGTGACGGCGGGGGCGGATGTCAAGAAATGTGTGGCGGGGATCGATCTCACCCCCTCCATCCCTCCCCGCAGGTGAGGCCGCGGCCCGACACCTTGGGTCCCAAGTCATTTATCAGACACATTGGCATAGGCTCTTAAAGAGCGTCCCAGAAGAATGGGGCCAGGGGACTCCCGGGGGGCGGTGGCTACTGCAGAGAAGCCAGAGAACTCCCCAAGGAGCCGTCAGCCCGGCCCAGCTTGACCCTCGAAAATAAACCTCAACAAAGTGTGTTGTAAACCAGCGAAGAACCCAAAAACCTCCCGCGAGTTTCCTCCTGCAGGCAGTTGAGAACCCCATGGACCTCTCCAAGGAGCTGTCCGCCTGGCTGGCCGTGCCTCAGCGTCCCCCGGGCCGCGAGGGCTCCCACCACCCTCACCCAAATCCCACCTATTGCAGGCTCGGGAGCCCAAAGGTGCGGACAGCTGTTGCCACCGCATCCCGGTCCCCGGACTGCGCCGAGCCAGAGGCGGCTAGGGCCCGGGTGCCGCGCCCCTCCTTACCTGGCGCTCGCTGGGCCCCGGCTGGGGCATCCGCCGGGTGCGCGCGGCTCCGAGCGCTCGCTGCACACCTGGTCGCCGCCGCCGCCGCCCTCCCGGCCCAGCCCTGGCCGCCGCGCTAGCGCTTCATGTCGCAGGGGGGCTGGCCGGGGGCCCCGGGAAGCGTGTCCAGTTGGTGGCTGCTGCTCCGGCTCTCGCGGCTCGCCAATGGCTCCCCGCCCTCCCCCGCCTCGCGTCCGTGCGCCCTTCCTCTGCGGCCGCCCTTTTCCCTCCGCTCGGTGAGACCGGCCAAACTGGTTTCTCCGCTCTGGGGAGGTGCCTCTAGTCTCCCTCCAGCAGCCGGAGCCGCACCGTGGGGCTGGGGCAGGGGCTGGGGGCGGGCCCGCCGTCTGCCCTCCTTCTGTCCCTCCCCGGGGCGGGGAGTGGCTGGACCGCGAGCCCCGAGGCTGGCTGGTGCAGCCCAGGTCCAGCCAGGCGTCCGCCGTGAGCCCTGTAGGCTAGTGAACGCGCCCGGAGGTGACCCTCCTGCGCCCCTGGCCTTGCCCAGCCAACCACTGGCTCCGGCGGGCACTCTGGTCTCCCCCAGGCGCTCTCGCCTGTTCGTGGATCGCAATTGCCACCCCGCCCCACCAGCCTCACGTCACTTTCCCCGTTGCCCTCGCTGGCTTGGCCGCAGCTCGGGGTCGGTGACCGAGCCAGCCCGGAAAACTGGCAGGGCTGTGGCATGCCCGGGACCTGAGCTCCCTCGGTAAGGGGAGCTGTGTCCTGTGGATGCCAAGTCACGTTTTGGGACTAGTCACCGAATGCGCGACATGGTTCGTGGTGCAGAGGGTGAAGGAAGAGACAGTGCCTTAAATACTTCGAGAAACTTATCCCGTAATTGCAGCAAGCAGGGTATTTGCTGAGACCAAATTCTTTCATGTCTATGGGTTTGGAGTCTAAAGGTATAAAAAGCGGCGGCAGGTGAACCACGCGGTGTGGTTGGAAACTCTGGACTCCCGTGCCTCTGTGCTGGCTGGTGCTTGTGCATGTGAATCCCGCGCTTTCCGGGAGTATATACGAGTATATACGTTACACCCTCCATTCAGTTGACTTTTACTGTTACCTTACTATGCACCGAGTAGTTGGGGTAAGGATAGAGGAATGTCATAGATGAATCAAAGAGTTTGCTAAAAATGTGGTACGGGAGGCAGGTGCGGTGGCTCAGGCCTGTAATCTTAGCACTCCGGGAGGCAGAGGCAGAAGCATCCCTTGAACTCAGAAGTTGAAGACCAGCCTGGGCAAGAGCGAGACCTCTGCTCTACTAAAATTAGGAAAATTAAGAAAGAAAGAAAATGCAACAGGGGAGATATTCTAAACCAACATTCAGCTACCTACAGGCTCACAGCATTGCTGAGAGTTCTCCCCAACTGGGACCTCAGGGAGACTTCACAGAGGAGGCCATGCTTGCGGTGGGACCCAAAGATGTACAGTTTTAGGGATCAGACTCGCATGGAGAGCAGGTAGCCCACTGATTGGGTCTTGTCCGACATTGTTAAACCCAAGGCTGCCCCCACGTTTTCTATTCAATAGTCCCACTTGACCTTAGCACTAGGTAGTGCTGGTCAGTTGTTTAGCCTCTCTGAGCCTCAGTTTGCTTATCTGCAAAATGGGATTGGACCACATGATCTCAAATGGTTCCTTCTAGCACTTATATTCTGTACCCAGCAACAGAGCAAAGGTAAAGATAAGAGGCAAGAGAACAAGGGCCTGATTAGTGAGGGTGGGTAAACCAGTCTGCTGGAGGCCGGTGGTAATGCATGAGGCCTAAGGGAATGGTGAAGGTAATGCATGAAGCCTTGGAATGCCAGGCTAAGAGGTTTTAACTTGGTTTTGATAGCACTTTCGAGCCATTGAAAATTTATGACCCCAGCAGTGACACGACCAAGGTTGGGGACAGTTTGAAAAAGGATAAGCCAAAGATAGGAGTTACATTAGAGAGGCCAGTACAGCAACATAAAGTGGGCCTGTTGGGGTCACAAGTGGAAGTAAAAAGGAGAGATTCAAAGGACACCATGGGAGAGAAACGACCAGGGCACGGAGTAGCCGGAACCTGTTGCTGACTATCAAGGGCAGCATGGAAAATGAGCCACGTTCCCAAGATTGGGTGGTGGCTTGCTGGAATGGTAGAGTCCAGCAGAGGAAAGGCCCTTGGGAGGCCTCCACCCCTATGGGAGAAATGACTGCAGACCTAGAAGGCAGGAGAGGACTCTGGTTTAAGGAGGGGTCCCCTTTTTACAGATCCACTATCAATTGCTCAATTTGTTGCATAGAAGAAACTACACTCAGACACATC
The DNA here is from genome assembly GCF_000181295.1 of Otolemur garnettii. Taxonomy (NCBI): domain Eukaryota; kingdom Metazoa; phylum Chordata; class Mammalia; order Primates; family Galagidae; genus Otolemur; species Otolemur garnettii. The sequence goes on along the minus strand of NW_003852422.1, from coordinate 17,145,014 downwards.
CAATCCACACCTGTACGTAGAGCTGATAAATACCACTCCAGTGCCTGCATTTAACACCACTGTGCAGATTTGAAGCTAGGTTTCTCCTCTCCTCTTGCAGGCCAAGGGCAGAGGGGCATGGCAGGTCTTCTTTCAAAGATTCATTCATTCATTCAACAAATATTTACTGAGTGCCTGCTATGTGTCTGGCATTTGTTCACTGATGTATCCAAGCAACTATAACAATCAAATTATATCTTAAAAGGTGACAAATTCTTTGAAAAAATGGAATAGCCATGATTGGGAGGGGGCAGCTTCTGGGGTGCTATAAAAGTTCTGTATCTTAACCTGCATAGTGGTTATATGAATATACACCTATGTAAGAGGCCATCAACCTGTACATTGAAGATTTATACATTAAAAAGAAATTGAGCAGGGTTAAGGGATTAGGAGAGGGAATTAATGTGGTCAGGGTAGGCTCCTTAAGAAGAATTGCATTTGAAAAAGGCTTTTGAGAAGGTGTAGTTTCATAGTAGTGAAACAAATTCTTTGAACACCTGTCTTGCATGGAACACACCAGATGCAGGCATGTTCAAACCTTATCCTAACCGCTTTCCCCTCCTGTAAGTAGACGCTGAGTGTGTCAGCTGATGCTGCTGATGAAGGAAATAGGTCATCTGGAAGTTTGGACCCTCCTTTCATCTGAAAGAACCATGTCAAATTTGAGGGTGCCTTGTAAGGTCAATCATTGAAAGTGTCTCACAGGCAAGAAGGATTGATTCTGAAATATGTCTTACATTAGTCGCTGAGAGATGAATTCTTTTTCCTGGCAAAGATCTGACCTCACCAGCTACAGCAATTCTTTCTCAGCATTCCCAGGTGGGATTGAATAAACACTCTGGTTTTATTTAGAAGCCACTCCCATTTAGTTATTGACACCTTTCCCTCACAAGCTGCTGTGGCTCACACCTGTAATCCTAGCATTCAGGGAGGCCGAGGAGGGTAGATTGCCTGAGCTCACAGGTTCCAGACCAGCCTGAGCAAGAGTGAGACCCCGTCTCTAAAAATAGCCAGGTATTGTGGCAGGCACCTGTAGTCCCAACTACTTGGGAGTCTAAGGCCAGAGAATCACTTGAGCCCAAGAGTTTGAGGTTGTTGTGAACTATGATGCCACGGTACTCTACTGAAGGCCACAAAGTGAGATTCTGTCTCAAAAAAAAAAAAAA
>NW_003852422.1:17141405-17142699 GCF_000181295.1 Otolemur garnettii | reverse complement strand
AAAAAAAAAAAAGAGGGTAACACTGCTTTTTCACTTTTGTAGTTCACAATTTCCTCCAACAGTGTTTTTTCCCCCACCTTTCTTGGCAAGGCTTTTGTGCACATTTACATGATATAGGTAGAAAGGCTGGGGAGATTGCTTGTATTCAGTTCTTTGCTAAGCCTAGCGGTCATTTAAGCTAAAGCATTTAATGCCAATGGAAAGGTATTTGCACTGCACTAGGTGTTATTGTAACCTGTGCTTGGCAGTCAAGATTAACTCAGTTGGAAGGCAAATTCTTCACAGCCATTGTCTAAGACCAGCTCCAGAATTTTAAACATGATAAGAAGACACCCCTTAATGTGAACCTGTCTTGGCAAAAACTGACATTAGAAGCTTTAAATATAGGGTTGGGCATGGTGGCACACGCCTGTAATCCTAGCACTCTAGGAGGCTAAGGTGAGTGGATCATTTGAGTTCAAGACCAACCTAAGCAAGAGGGAGACCCGCCTCTACTAAAAAAAACCAGCTGGGCGTTGTAGCAGACACCTATATTCATATCTACTTGGGGGGCTGAGCCAAAGGATCTTTTGAGCCCAGGAGTTTGAGGTTGCTGTGAGCTATGATGCCACAGCACTCTGCCCAGGGTGACAAAGTGAGACTGTCTCAAAAAGAAAAAAGCAGCATTAAATATATGCCACACTTCCTTTTAAATGGCATTTAAAATAACAGATACAGATGATATATTGTCTCTGGCACAAAAAATTTTCTTCCTTTTTTTTGAGACAAAGCCTCACTGTATTCCCCCTGGCTAAAGTGCCATGGCCTCAGCCTAGCTCACAGCAACCTCAAACTCCGGGGTTCAAGTGATTCTCCTGCCTCAGCCTCCAGAGTAGCTGGGACTACAGGTGCCTGCCACAATGCCCAGCTAATTTTTCCTATTTTTATAAAGGTACAGTCTTACTCTTGCTCAGGCTGGTCTTGAATTCCTGAGCTCAAGTGAGCCTTCCACCTGGACCTCCCAGAGTGCTAGGATTACAGGTATGAGCCAACACATCCCAGCCACAAATAATTTTCTAAATTCCTTCTGAGTTACTTGGCTTTTCACCTAGTCCTTTACTACTTAGTGACTTTTTTTTTTTCTGACCAACATTTAAAATAAAAAATTAGATTGGGGCGGCACCTGTGGCTCAAAGGAGTAGGGCACTGGCCCCATATGCCGGAGGTGGCAGGTTCAAACCCAGCCCCAGCCAAAAAAAATTAGATTGCAGGGCAACACCTGTAGCTCAGTGGGTAGGGTGCTGGCCCCATATCC
>NW_003852422.1:17134009-17138841 GCF_000181295.1 Otolemur garnettii | reverse complement strand
CTCCTCCTCCTCTTCCTCATCACCTTTTCCTTAATCATCATCATCATTATCATTCTCTTACTGCTTCTCTCAGTATTAGAGAAGGGGTGTGGAACCTTTTCTATTCTCTGCTGCACATTGGAAAAATAAGAGCTGTCTCAGGCCACACATTAAATTCACAAACACTAACAAAAGCTGATTAGCAACAAAAAGATCCCTACAAGCCCCAGTGCCATGGCTCACACTTGTAATCCCAGCATTCTGGGAGGTCAAGGTGGGTAAATTGCTTCAGCTCATGAGTTCAAGACCTGCTTGAGCCAGAGCAAGACCCCATCTCTAAAAATACAGGAGGGCACCTGTAGTCCCAGCTACTCGGAAGGCTGAAACAAGAGGATTTCTTGAGCCCAAGAATTTGAGGTTGAGCTTGATGCCATGGCACTCTACTGAGAGTAACAGAATAAGACTCTGTCTCCAAAAAAAAAAAAAAAACAATCCATGAATACTTTTTGTGATATCCAACACCACAGATAAACAAAAGAAAAAGTCCTCACAAAATTAACATGTGGCCCTTGGGCTGCAGGTTGGACACCTGTGACATAGAACATTAAATAGAGCACCCTGTGTAGCATTAATTCCTTTAGAATGAAGGATCTGTATAATCATAATTGTCAACAATTGTATGGTATTTTCGCCTAATGATTTCTTTAATCACTTGCTATTATTGGATATTTATGCATTTACCAGATTGGTTTCCAGAAATATCTCATTAATCACAACCCACTATTTTGAGGCCTTCAAAAAGGTCATATTTCTCTCTGGTTCCTATTATTTTGCATGCTGTAGTTTTCTTCTTTTTACTTCATTCTAGAAATAGCGTCATTGTAGTACAAGAAACGTTTTTGTCTTACTAGTACTAGAATATGAGTCAGCCTCTGTGGCTGCCATTGGAGTAATAAAAAGAACGGTATTCAAATTCTTCCATAACATCACAGAAACCCATGGTGTGTATGAACATGCCTTCTTTATTTTCTAGCAAACATAAGTAGTTGTCTCTCCCAATTAAAGAAATGCAAATTAAATGCAAAATAAAGGAATGAGAAATAATTTTATTCACTTACTGTATTGGCAAAGTTTGTTTTTAAGTTCGGTGTTACACATGTTGGCAGTGTTTATGAGGACAGAAGTACTCACACACTGTTGGTAGATGTGCAAATTGTGTAACTTCTTTGAAAAGAAACTCAAATCTCCTTCTTTCCTTAGGATAAGGGCCTTCCCAGGATATTCCTCATATTCTCATGTGTGAAGAATTATAGCTGAGTCTTCTTCCCCAGTGAGTGGGGCGCCAGCCACATACACCAAAGCTGGCAGATTTGAGCCCAGCCCAGGCCTGCTAAACAACAATGACAACTGCAACAAAAAATAGCCAGCATTGTGGTGGGTGCCTATAGTCCCAGCGACTTGGGAGGCTGAGGCAAGAGAATCGCTTAAGCCCAACAGTTTGAGGTTGCAGTGAGCTGTGACGCCACAGCACTCTACCGCGAGCAACAAAGTGAAACTCTGTCTCAAAAAACAAACAAATAAATAAAACACATGCAAAAAGGCCCGGCACAGTGGCTCACGCCTGTAATTCTAGCTCTCTGGGAGGCCCAGGCCTGTGGATGGCCTGAGCTCACTAGTTCAAGACCAGCCTGAGCCAGAGTGAGACCTTGTCTCTAAAAATAGCCAGGCATTGCGGTGAGCACCTGTGGTCCCAGCTACTTGGGAGGCTGAGGCAAGAGAATCCCTTGAGCCCAAGTTTGAGATTGCTATGAGCTGTAAATGCCATAGGACTCTATGAAGGGCGGTAAAGTGAGACTCTCTAAAAAAAAAAAGGAAAAAAAAAACTTGGCTTTTTAAAGCATGCTTCATTGGAAAGCTGTTTTAAAATCCACTTGTGTTCAAATCTAAACAATCTATGACATTTGATTGTGCAGTACCTGCTCAAGAATTACTCAAATTCCATTTTGTGAGTCAAAGGTTGCTGCGCTTCCCTGAGTCCCAGCACTTACGGTTTATACAAGTATATTTCCTATGACTCACCGAAAATACTTAACTTCTCAAAAACATAGATGATTAAATGATGGCAGGTGACTGTGTCTGCTGCACTGCCTGGTCCTCGGCTGTGGTGAGTGCCAGTGACATTCATCATAGTGGGTTTTGTTTTTTTTTTTTTGAGACAGAGTCTTACTTTGTCACCCTTGGTAGAGTACCATGGCATCCTAGCTCACAGCAACCTCCCAGGTCTCACTCTGGCTCAGGCTGGTCTTGAACCTGTGAGCTCAGGCAACTGACCTACCTCAACCTCCCAGAGTGCTAGGATTATAGGCATGAGCCACCGCTCTGGGCCTGATTTTTGTATTCCTAATTTTGTAATATTTCTCTTAAAGAGCTCCTCCCTCCCTCAATTGTATAAACTTCGGGCTCCGTGAAACCTGCTTTCACACCTGATAGGACCTACAGCCTCACTCTTCCTTCCTCTCTTCTTTGGCCCTGTCCAAGGAGCCCAAGTCCTCTGTGGAACAAAAATAAAAAACAACTCCTAAGAGGCACAATGCCTGGACCAGAAGTCAGGAGACAGGGCCTGAGGCCTCAGTCAGATCACTTGGCCCTTTTCTAACTGTTTTTCCATCTTCAAAATGGGTGTATATGACCCGGATGATCAGCAAGCATCCTTTCAAAACTGGAAGTTTTTGAGCCTTTGTCTACTGGGGCCACTTGCTACATTTTCTTACGGTAGCTGCTATTCACCACTTGTCCTTCCTCCCTGAGGTGCTGGGAAAACTCACCAGCCCCTGATGTCCTGGGTCCTGCGCAGGCTCAGCCCAGCGCTCTCTCTTCATGTAGGGACTTCAGTGACTGCAGGGAGCCTGCTGTCTCCTCTCCCCATGATTCCTTATCTCCTTTCCTGCTAGATGAAAAGGAAATAACCGAGCATAGCTTTATGGGTTAACTCTTCTGAGGGTGTCTTCATTTCATTTATTTATTTATTTATTTTTGTAGAGACAAGAGTCTCACTTTATCACCCTCAGTAGAGTACCGTAGCATCACAGCTCACAGCAACCTCCAACTCCTGGGCTCAGGCGATTCTCTTCCCTCAGCCTCCCGAGTAGCTAGGACTACAGGCACCTGCCACAAGGCCTAGCTATTTTTTTGTTGCAGTTTGGCCTCGGCCGGGTTTGAACCCGCCACCCTCGGTATATGGGGCCGGTGCCCTACCCATTGAGCCACAGGTGCCGCCCAGGGTGTCTTCATTTAAAATAGAAATTAGTATTTTATCTCAAGGGCATCATTCTTCAGCAATTACAGTTGAGTCTGAGGAGAGAGACCGTCCCTGAGCTCTTGCAGCCAGCATCCTTTAGACCTCCTCAAATTCAAAGGGGCCACTGCCTGTTGTTCCAGAAGCAAGCAATTGACCCAGATGAAGGGCACCTCGGGGACGTTAGCTCACCTGGAATGTCATCTGCACTGACACAGCTGTTGAAGTTAGAGGGTCCTGTGGTGGAGACTTTACTTGCCTACCCCAACATCCACCCTCCACCCTCCACTTCCTCTCTAGTCACAGACCCTGATAGTATTTGGGGACAGCAGCATGCCCAGCTAAAGGACCACACGCCTATCTCCCTTCAGCGGGATGTGGTCCTGTGATAAACTCCTGACCCATGGAGTGTAGGCAGAATGCTATGTGAGACTTCCAGGAATGCTCTCAAAGTCCAGAAACATACGCTATTCCTTCATTTCCTGGTCAGTGATGTGATCGTGTCGGCTGCCAAGCTGTCTCCATCCTGGACCCGAGGGACTTTGCAGACTGAAGCTGAGGAGGACAAACCAGAAATATAAAAAGAGGTTGGATTCATGTTGACATCATGGGGCTACTCCATCAGCCCAGACTGCCTCCTGCTGGATTTGTTTTTCATTTCCATGAGAAAATAAAATCTTTATGTGTTTAAACCACTATCAGGTCACTGTCATTCACAGCTAAACACAATTCTTCACCGACATAAAGAGACTAAAAGTTCCACCTTCTAAAGAAAGATGCAGCAAATTAAAGTAGGTCAAAGTCTAGGAGAAGTGGAAACACCCATAAAGCTCTCAACCATCCACCTATTTACAAAGAAGGAGGCTGAGGACTTGGGGGGAGGGAGTGGAAGAGGGACGCAACACTGACAGTGTCAGTGGCCCTGATTATCGCTGCTTTGAGGAAGGTGCAACTTGTCCCAGTAAAGTGCAAATGTTTTTAGCTGTGGCTAATGCCAGATGACCCTGTGTAGCAGATGGTGGAGCTTTGGGAAGAAAACCAGAATGGGTCATCCCTTAGCCAAAGGGTGGGGTTCATTCTGAGGCCCCCCCCAGTGGATGCCTGAAATGGTAGATGGTACCAAGCCTTATGTACACTAAGCTTCTTCCTATGCATACATACCTATGATAAAGTGTAACTTACAAACTAGGCATAGTGAGAGATTAACAATGTAAGGGTAAAATGGAACAATTACAACAATCTATACAACAACTATCATAAAACTATCATAAAATATCATGTGACTATATTTCTATCTCTCAAAATATCAGTGTCTTACTGTACTCACTTAGTTTTTGGACCAGGTGGTCAACCCTGGGTAACTGAAAGTGCACCCGAAGCTCAGTGGTGAGGGCACTGGCCACATACACCGGGGCTGGCAGGTTTGAACCTGGCCTGGGCCTCCTAAACAGCAATGACAACTACAACCAAAAAATAGCTAGGAGGCTATTTTGGGGAGCCTGAGGCAAGAGAATCTCTTAAGTCCAAGAGTTTGAGGTTGCTGTGAGCTGTGACACCA
>NW_003852422.1:17131255-17133423 GCF_000181295.1 Otolemur garnettii | reverse complement strand
AAAAAAAAAAAAAAGGAAAGAAAAGAAAAGAAAGAATCCCTGATAAAGTCATATCATACCTCCATACCCCTCCTAATTCCCATAGCACTCTGTTCCTTTCCTTTGCAACAGAGTTTGACCAAGGTTCAGCTTGAACCTGCTTAAACCTACCTCCCATCTAGACCGGAAGCCCTTCAAGGGTGGCCGTTTTGCTCCTCACTGGTTCCCCTTTACCTAACAGTACCTCAGTTAGAAATACAGAAAGGATGTCCATAGCAACATTTATAAAGTGTCATCTATAACCAGTTATTTTTACAAATACTACCTCATGTCATATGTGTACGTGTGTTTTTGTTTTTGTTTTGTTTTGAGACAGAGTCTCAGTCACCCTGGGGTTGAGTGCCATGGCATCAAAGTTCACAGCAACCTCAAACCCCTGGGCTCAAGAGATTTTCCTGCGTGAGTCTCTTGAGTAGGTGAGACTACTCAGAGTGGTGGGTAACAGGCGTCAGCCCCCACACCTGGCCACGTGTATAATAATCTTATGTGAACGGTATCATCAGCTTCATTTTACCAAGGAGATAAATAGAGCCGTGACAGTATAAACAAATAACTTGTCCAAAGCTGCTAAGTGGCAGAGGAAGCTTTCCCTCCCAGGCCCCGTGAATTCTCAGTTCAAAGATCTTTCCACTAATACCAGACTGTTTCTGGAATCCAGAGCTCAAATCCCTCCTATCTGAGAGCCCCTAGACAAATCCTTGCTCACAAATGTTAAGTAAGCACAAAAGAGCGACAGGGCAAAGGTTTGTGCTCCATAATCCCAGTGCTGCCGGGATTGCAGTGAGATTATCTGTGCACTAGGACTAGGCCTTTGCTGGAAGCTTACCCATATTTGAGACCCATAAAACCAGCTCCCTGCTGGCTGTCAGTTTGGCTCTTACTGGCTTGCTGGAAGTAAGTGCTCAAAGTGCTCACATTTCCAAACAAAGACAGAGTATTTCCTTTGGAATTTTCTTACATTGTTTTATTTTTGGGCGTCAGCCCTTTCATTTTAGTCCAGCAGAGAACTCACTGTTCATTTCCTTTGGGGGATATTTTTTGTCCTTTTTCTCAGATGCAATACCTCTACCAGGAAAAACTGACTACCAGAGCTGTCCCCAGAGGGCCGGCTGCCTTTGCGCAGTTGTCACTGAGCCGTCTCCACCTAAAGCTTCTGTCACTTTGAGGTCACCTGAGAGCAGGAGAGCCAGGCTCATTGGTGACCTTATCCCTCTGGCTCTGTCCCAGCTGCCTCAAGTTTCATCACCACAGTGAGGTGGCTAATTACTTGCTAACGTGGTTATTACGTCATTACTCATTCTTTTGCAAACCAGGAATTTCCCAGTTAATGTTAAATGGGGAAAAGAAGGTGCACTGGGGCCCCCTGGCAGTAGGTCATCTTCATATCACAAAGGATGTCCTTTTAGGGGAATGACTTTGGTTCTACTATCTCATAGAGTGCTTCTGCTTTGATGTACTCTGGGTGTGTGCTTCGGAAACCAAAATAGCTGATTCCTATCTGCTTTCTCATAGACATAAAGCTACTCAAAAATAATGTGTCGATCTATCCATGGGATGTTACTCAGCCTTAAACATGTAGGAAATTCTGACACATCGATGAAGCTTAAGGACATGATAATGAAACAAGCTAGTTGGGTGGTGCCTGTGGCTCAAGGAGTAGCGTGCTGGCCCCATATGCCAAGGGTGGTGGGTTCAAGCCCAGCCCCAGCCAAAAAACTGCAAAAAAGAAAAAAGAAACAAGCTAGTTACTTGTTGACTGCACTTATATGAGGGGCCTACAGTAGTAAAATTCATGGAGACAGAAAGTAGAATGGTGGTCTCCAGGGACTGGGAGGAGGGGGTGGTGGAGAATTGTTGTTCAACGGGGACAGAGTTTTAAGTTGGGAAGATGAGAAAGTTCAGGAAATGGATGGTGCTGATGGTTGCACAGCCATGTGAACGCATTCAATGTCAGGAACAGTGTGTTTAAAACAGTTAGATGGTGAATTTTATGTTGTGTGCCTTTTCTCATGACAAAGTAAAAATGATGTCTAAAGATGTTTTTGGATGCCTTGCCTTCTAACCCACTGATTGTATACCAGGGGCACCTTTGTGGAACATGACTCCTACTGTCTTTTTTTTTTTTTTTT
>NW_003852422.1:17130419-17130698 GCF_000181295.1 Otolemur garnettii | reverse complement strand
CAGCCTCCAGAGTAGTTGGGACTACAGGCGCCCGCCACAATGCCTGGCTGTTGTTTTGTTTTTTTTTTTAAGAGGTGGAGGTCTCACTCTTGCTCGGGCACCAGTGAGCTCAGGCATTCCATCCACCTTGGCCTCCCAGATGGCTGGGATTACAGGCATGAGCCACTGTGACTGGCCCCTGACACCTACTGTCTTAAGCCTTATTCCTTAAAATGTGGTCCCTAGACCCAGAGCCCCAGCATTATCTGGAGATTGTCAGTACTCTGGGAGGCCCAGGCA
>NW_003852422.1:17128492-17129406 GCF_000181295.1 Otolemur garnettii | reverse complement strand
TATGGGGCCAGCGCCCTACTCCTTTGAGCCACAGGCACCGCCCCAGAATTTTTCATGATCTAAATGTACTCAAGAGAGACTTCTTGTGACCTTTTGTTTAATTAGACTCATCATCAAGCATGAAAAAATTTGAATCAATCAGTTTTCTAGATAACCAAAACTCCTTTTGCGACGAAATATAAAGATCTAAAATCGTCATCATTTGGGTGAAAATATTGGGCCCATGTCTCCTCAGTTCTTTAATAGTGTTTCCGAGGCCCATTCCATTATTTGTGAGTATGTTCTGGTCTCATGCAATATTTGGAGGTAGTATAATTTCTCTTATCAGAGTTCCTGGGACCCAGAAACTCAGCACTGTGATTACAGAGCTATATCAACAGTGCTAATTCATAGACAATATTTGGTAAGAGAGATATTTAATATTAGACAAAGAGACTTTGTCTGGACACTGAAGAAGTACTGGGCATGGGGCACTGCCTGTGGCTCAAGGAGTAAGGTGCCGGCCTCATATGCCAGAGGTGGTGGGTTCAAACCCAGCCCTGACCAAAAAAAAAAAAAAGAAGTGCTGGGCAAATTTAATTGGCCAAATCCATTCATCTATGTGGTATGCCTGAGAACGGAGTACTTTCTCCACAAAAACGAATATGGGCCATCTACTACATGGCAGCAACTGTTGAAAATTTAGGAGGATGGTAATGAAGATGTCCTTATGTTCACTGAGCCTGAGAGATGGGCAGGAAACAAATGATTGAATAGTCGTAGGTTCATAGTATCAGGTGTTAGGAAGAGCCAAGAAGAAAGATGAAGCAGGTCAGGACAGAATTGAGAGCTGCTATTTTATTTATTTCATTTTATTTATAAACAGAGTCTCACTCTGTTGCCCAAGCTAGAGCGCCATGGCATCAACCTAGTTC
>NW_003852422.1:17114318-17115240 GCF_000181295.1 Otolemur garnettii | reverse complement strand
GGTGCCTGCCACAATGCCTGGCTATTTTTTGGTTGTAGTTGTCATTGTTGTTTGGCAGGCCCAGGCTGGGTTCGAACCTGCCAGCTCCATTGTATGTGGCTAGCACCCTAGCCTCTGAGCTACAGGCGCCAAGCTTCAACTTTAATGTTTTTGAAAAATGTATATGAAAGAAAGCTCCAGAATCTATATTTTAAAAAGTATTGTGTTTTTTGTTGTTGTTTGTTTTTTTGAGACAGAGTCTCCCTCTATCCCCCTTGGTAAAGTGCTATGGTGTTATAGCTCATAACAACCTCAAACTCTTGGGCTCAAGCAATTCTCTTGCCTCAGCCTCCCAACCAGCTGGGACTACAGGCTCCCACCACAGTAGCTCCCAGCTATTTTTAGAGACAGGGTCTTGCTCTTGCTCAGACTGGGCTCAAAGTAGGCAATCCACTGGCTCGGCCTCCCAGAGTGCTAGGATTACAGACATGAGCCACTGCACCCAGCCCCTAAAAAGCATTGTTATATTGTTTTTATTTTTTTTTTTTTTAAGTAAAAAGACAACATTTGTTGTGGAAACTTTGGAATCTGCAAAATTAAAGAGGAATAGTTCACAAATAGTTAAGCCATGGTTTAACAGGGATTGAGCTAGCCTTCATATTTTGAGCCCATTTACAAGTCAGGGAATGAATTCCAATCCCGCTGTAATATGATAGTTTATTTTTTCTTTAGATAGGATGTACCAGTCCAAGTGTTTGGCAGCCTCCCTTTGAAACCAGAAATCTGTTGGCCCAAGTTATAACATCTTATTATCCAAAATTCATGTGGAATTTTATTATTTGGAATGCGAAAACACAATTTTCCCACAGAAACAATATAAAAATTATGGCTGGATTCTGATGCAAGACAATAGACGTCCATGTCCTCCACAGTGACTCAGAGC
>NW_003852422.1:17108261-17112396 GCF_000181295.1 Otolemur garnettii | reverse complement strand
AGACTGGGTGGTGTCACGAACAGTTTACTGTGTTGACAGTCCAGTTCTGAGCCTGGAAGTCCAAGATCAAGGTGTCAGCAGGTTTGGTGTTTCTTGGGCTTCTCCTTGGCTTGCAGACAGCGGCCTTCTCGCTGTGCCCTCACGTGATCTCCCCTCTGTGCATGTGTGCACCCCTGGTGTCTCCTTGTGTGTCCAAATTTCTTTTTCTTGTAAGGACACCAATCAGATTGGATTAGAGCCCAGCCATGTGACCTCATTTTAACTTAATTACCTCTTTAAGGTCGTATCTCCAAATACAGTCACATTCTGAGATACTGGGGGGTTAGGAACTTAAACACATGAACTTGGGGGGAAGGGATATAATTCAGCTCCTAATAGGTAATACAATCTTTCACTTCAACTCCACTCCCTCATCCCCCACTTCTACCGTAGCTAATTAAATGCCTGACATAGGCTGGACCTTTTGAGAATTTGAAAGTAGCACATAGAGCAGCAGTTCTCAACCTGCGGGTCAAGACCCACAGGAACTGTATTAAAGGGCTGCGGCATTAGGAAGATTGAGAACCACTGACATAGAGGCTGGCTGATCTTTGCTGATTGATTAACTAGGAGAAGGATGGATTTGGGCTGGGGCTGAGGCTGGTATGTTGAGCAGGTCATATCAATGGCAACAGCAGTAGCAGATAACTTATTATGTGGCAGGTGCTGTTATAAGTAATTTATAAGTATATATCCTCTCAATAACCCTATGAAGTATTAAGATTATCTCCAATGTATAGTTATGAAAGGAAAACACAGAGAAGTAGAATGATTTGCCCAATGTTATCCAGCTAAAATGGTTGCTCTACATAAAAAAGCAGAGAAAACTATGAAAAAGAAGGAGAGAGAGAAAGAGAGTGAGAGGGACAGAGAGAACAAGAGAGGGAGAACTAAGTAGATTGACAGAAACCACTAAGGGCAAGACTGATAGAGAAAGAAAAAGACAGATACGTAGGTAGACCAGACACGGGGCTTCCACTGTACGGTGGACTAAGTTGGTAGTTGGACAAGTGGCTATTCAAAACACGACAATTGCAGTAATCATGGGACAGGTGTCCTCAGCTGTATCCATAATCTAGTGAAGCCTGGACATACCAGATGACGTGTGAAGTGTTACAATGCCCAACACAAAATAAACACTCAAAAAATGGATAATACCATTCCCCACCACTGTTCTTGAGCGGTTTTAAACCTGGAAGCCAGACAAGTTAGGCTTATTGGAGTCTTTCTGTGACGAATACTGAGGACGAACTAAGTGCTGGACCCTATGCTAGCGGAGGGAACATGCCCGTGAAGAAAGCTGATGTGTCTCTGTGCTCCTAGAGGCCGCAGAGAGGAAACAGCGGCAGTTACACTTGAACATGGGAAGGGCCAGGGTGGCCTGTTGTGCTGGGAGCACGCAGGCTGCCACCTCTGACTCAGGGAATCATGGGAAAGCGTCCCTTTGAGCTCCAAAGACTAGTGCAATTTCATTTATTTGTCCCTTTAATGTTCATGAGGTTATCAAGGACCTTTGAAGTCCAAGGCACTGTGCTAAAACTAAGAATACAATAGTGACAGGCGATGAGACTTACCATGTACCGGGGGAGACAGTTCATGATACCATGTGTGGTGGGGGGAAAGGAGGAGAGAGCTCCGGTCGGAGGGGCCATCAGAGGCGGATCTGTTGGAAGCTTCTGCTAAAGGTGAAAGATGGAGAAGCTAGAAAGTTCATCAGGGCTGCTCTGCGGGACACTGCTGGGATCACTCAGGAGCCAGTGGCAGGAGGTCAGGCAGGAATGAGCGGGAGCTGCGTGCTGATGGCCTAGCTGCCCAGAAGGGGATGGGGTAGAGAATTGCCTCCTCTCACCCCAGTCCTTTCCTCCTCCCCTGCCCTCACAGCATTCAAGTGAGGAGGGGACCTCCTCTTCCCTCCTCCTAGGCAACAAAACTTTGTCCTTCCTTCCTGAGCCAGAGACAGAAGGATTCCTGAGCTCCATTTTCTGGGAAGGAGAGATTCCTTTTCTCCTTTAATTCTTCCCTTCCCCTGCTAAAGCATCAAGGCAAGAGCAAGTCTTTGGTGTAGCCTATCCCTGACCCCTGAACTAGACACAGCTGGGAGGAGGAGCCCTGGGTTTTGTTCCTCGTGCTCTCACCTGATCTACTTGAGCAGGGCACGCCTTCCTGAGGCCTCCATTAACGCCTTGGCAAAGCCAGAGAGTGAGTTAAAATCCTGGGGTCTGTAAACCAGATTTCAGAATAGCACTCACAGAAAAAAAAAAAAAAAGTCTTTTTCAGAAGCTATTTACCTTGGGGTTTGATAAAGAACATTAAAGGCCCTGATTGATGCTATTTAAATATTTGTTCCAGGACTGATATTTGCATTTAGGGTGAAATGACTTAACACACATTATTCCTGATTAACTTGGAAGCTCAGGGGAAGGGGAGTGATACACTGAGTTAGAAGGCAGATAAAGCAGACGGATCATGAGTAAAATAAAGCCCTTGTTATCAGCTCTTTGTCTTACTCACCAACTATATCTCCATCTTGCTTGCCCATTTTCCAGTGGATTTTTCAAAACTAGTCCCAGTGCTTTTAAAGGTTTTACAGTCTCGGGGGAAAATACATGCAATTGAACTAGACAATAAATAGTAAACACCAATTGCACTCCCTTTCCCCCCACCCCCACCCCCCATGAAAAACTAATGGTTTTTGAAAATTCTCCACAACAGACTCCACTTAGCAGCTAATAGTCTCCCACTAATGGTCAATTTCACTTTCTGCACTAAGGACCAAAGCAAACGACCTAATAATTTTTAAAGAACAAAGGGTACAATAAAATGGACTGCAAATGTCTCCGTAAGCAGCACTCTCAGGAGGGACATTTCAAATTGCTAATGGCCAGAATATTGGACATGTGGAGAATTTCCTACTGAGGGACCAGAGATGGTGACAAAAGGTAATAGCTTTTACGAAGAGGACTGAAAGCTGGGAAAATTAAGTCCTTGGGTCTGCGGCACAATTTCAGCTGTGAAAGTAATTATGACCAGAAAATTGTCTGGCCTCCTCTGCGGTAGTCTGGGAAGTAGCTTTCTGATTGCTTGCTGTTGGTTTTAATGATACATTGAGGCCAGAATAAGGTACACTATTAGAACCCCGAAGTTTGGATAGATTGAACCAAATCTACCAACTTACTAGGAATGGTACATAAAAATAATCTCTTTTTTTTTGCACTTTGATCTTGTGGGGGCTTCTGAAATGACACCTGATTCGTGATATTCGATAGCCAAAACTAACTTAATGATGTATGAATTGTTTAAATTCTATATCAGATGTGATTTTTAAAATGGAATGACTAAATTAGGAAAATCAAAATATTATGGACACATTATTGCAATGGACTGAATGTTTGTGTTTCCCCCAAATCCATATGTTGAAATCCTTCCTCCTAATGTGACGATATAAGATGTGGCCTTTGGTCAGTGATTAGGTCATGAGGATGGAGCCCTCATGAATGGAATTCGTGTCTTTATAAAAGGAATTCCAGAGACAGACTCTATCTCAAAAAAAAAAAAAAATCTTCTCTTTACCCTTCATTCTTATTTTATTTTATTTTGTTTTATTTTATTTTTTTTATTTTTGTTTTATTTTAATTTTGTTTTAATTTTGTTTTATTTTAATTTTGAGATAGGGTCTCATTCTGTTACCTGGCTAGAGTGTAGTGGCGTCAGCCTAGCTCACTGCAACCTCAAACTCTGGGATTCAAGCCATCCTCTTGCCTCAGCCTCCCAAGTAGCTGGGACTATAGGCATGCAGCACTATGCCTGCTAATTTTTCTTATCTTTTTGGTAGAAATAGAGTTTTGTTGTATTGCCCAGGCTGATCTTGAACTCCTGGTCTCCACTAATTCTCCCACTTCAGCCTCTGAAAATGTTGGAATTACAAGCGTGAGCCACCACACTTGGCCCATAATTGGTCTTTTTTTTTTTTTTGAGACAGAGTCTCATTTTGTCACCCTGGCTAGAATCTGCCGTGGCATCAACCTAGCTCATGACAACCTCAAACTTCTGGGCTCAAGTGGTCCTCCTGCTTTAGTCTCCTGAGTAGCTGAGACTA
>NW_003852422.1:17105986-17107576 GCF_000181295.1 Otolemur garnettii | reverse complement strand
GCCCTGGGTAGAGTGCCATGGCATCGCAGCTCACAGCAACCGCCAAGTCTTGGGCTTAAGTGATTCTTTTGCCTCAGCCTCCCAAGTAGCTGGGACTGCAGGCACCACAATTCCTGGCTATTTGTTACTGTAGTTGTCATTGTTGTTTAGCTGCCCGGGCTGGGTTTGAACCCATCAGCCTCAGTGTATGTGGCTGGTGCCGTAACCAATGTGCTACAGGCGCCAAGCCATATTTTCTTAATATCTGTGTTTTTCTTCCTCTTAAGTAGAATCAACTCAGAAGAAGAAATTCTTTTTAAAAATGCTAATAAGCGACTAGAGGATCTGATGTTAGTGCTGGACTCCTAGTCAGAAAAAGGAATTGTAGCACTTGCTATCCTGTCACTATGCACTCAGAGGGATGTCAGTGTCCCTGGGCTTTACATACAAGGCCAAACAGGATGTGCTAAGCCTCTGGGAACATGTCTGAGAAAGGACATATGTGCCTGATGGAACTGAACATCCGTCCCGTGGCCCCTCCAGCAACTTTAAAAAAGAAAAGAGACATTTGTTTATTGACTTATTGATTCATTAAGCACTACTGAGTTGGATAGTAAGAATACAAAGATAGAAAAAGCACCGATCCTGCCTCAAGGGACAGACAAACTAGAAATAGATAATCAGACAAGAAAACAAAGCATTACAAGGTGGTGTCAAGTATGACCACAGAGGTGAGCACCTGACCCAGGCTGCGATGCTCGGGGAAAATCCCCCAGAAATAAGGGCGCCAGCATCTGGTCTTGAAAGAAGAACAGGAATTATGGAGAGGAAGTGGGGGTGGTTGAGGGCATTCCCATCAAAAGCCAGAGAGGAGCAAGAAAGCATGAAAAGCAGATGGGCAGTGGAGAGGGTGAGTGTGAGTTTCAGACAGGAAGCTGGCTGTGGGCAGAGCCCACGTCATACCCAGCAGGTATCTTGTAAGGTAAGAATTTGTCTAGAAGGTAAGACTCAGCCAATATAAAATTCAATAATGGTTTATTATATAATTTATATTATCTGTGCCATGGTTATTAAATAAATGTGGAAAAAACCCTTGATGAGAAAAATTAATTCCCTATATCCCTGTCATCCCAGTCCACCACTTTTACGTTATGATTTTTTCCCTTTAAGCCTCTTTCCTTTATATGGTTGTATTTGTTTTACAAAATTCCTGTCACATATTCTATTAAAGTTTATATATTTTTTAAATTTCTTTTATTTATTTATTTTTTTTACTTAGCATAACTCAAGCAATTTTCCACATAGTTTCAAACTCTTGGTTAATGTCCTTTTGAATGCTTACCTAATATTCCAGGTTGACATACCCAAGTTTATATAACCATTCTCCAATTATCTGACTGGTCTCTAATTGCTTTGTATTTTTTCTCTATAGAAGGGTGCCATGAACATTATTATTCGGAAAGGATTTCTTTTTATTTATTTATTTTTTTGAGACAGATTCTCACTTTGTTGACCTCAGTAGAGTGCTGTGGCATCATAGCTCACAGCAACCTCAAACTCCTGGGCTTAAGTGATTCTCTTGCCTCAGCCTCCCAAGTAGCTGGGACTACA
>NW_003852422.1:17104823-17105875 GCF_000181295.1 Otolemur garnettii | reverse complement strand
GCCTGCCACAATGCCCAGCTATTTTTGTCGTTGTTGTTTTAGTTGTCATTGTTGTTTGGCAGGCCTGGCTGGGTTCAAACCTGCCAGCCCTGGTGCATGTGGCTGGCGCCCTAGCTGCTGAGCTACAGGTGCCGAGCTTCAGAAAGGATTTCTTATAAAAATATTTTAAATTATTTCCTTAGGATTGGATCCCAGAAATGAATTATGAGGTCAAAGAGTATAGGCATTTCCAAAATTGATTGAAGAAGTATATTTTATTATTTGTACGATAGCTTTTAGTGACTTATTTGCAAAAGTATAAATTCTTTCCAACAATTATTGGCCACGGTTAAACTGGAATGAAAGAGAAACACATATTTTTCCAATGGGGCGGAGGAATTCTAGCTGGAAGTAAGTTTCGGACAGTCTTGTGCTCCCGGTCATTGAAAATATTTAAGCCCTCCCCAGATCTTCACGGCCTTGGGACTGGATGAGAAGCAACACCCATTCTAGGTAGAAGCGTGGTCTACCTCACTGTTTTCTAAACCAGCTTCTCACCAGAATTATTTAAAGACCTTTAAAAAGACTCCAGATTCTAGAGCTCCATTCCAGATCTGCTGACTTAGACCCTGTATGCTGGCTTCTAGGAGCCACAGAGCTGCATGCCCCTACATGGTTCCAACCTCTCTTTCTACTATGGTTCCGTGAAGATATGCACCTCCACGCAGTTGAGGGTTTGAGAGATGAAGTTTCTGACCAATGGAGAACTCCCTTCATCTAACAACTGCCACACGCCTAGAAGAGCATTCAGGGAAAGACAGGCAGAGATACGCTGCCTCTATCACGGATCCTGAGCCTGTGTGCACGTCTCACTTGTTTCACCCTTGTTGTAGGGTCTAAGTGAACCGGGAATTTTGAGGAACTAACTGTATGTGTGTGTGCAGGTATGTGTGTGTGTGTGAGAGAGAATAAGACCATCACCCCACCTCCACCCCAACCTCTGACGCACCCATCATGCTGCAGAGCTGCAGTATAGAGATCCTGGGATTCTCAGCGTTACCTTTTACTCCCCC
>NW_003852422.1:17096880-17104529 GCF_000181295.1 Otolemur garnettii | reverse complement strand
AAAGAAAAAAAGAAAAATTAATAGTAGCATGCAAGGGAGCCCCATCCAGAGAATGAGCAAGTTCTGGTCTTCTGCTTCATAATGGTGCCTGGAAATGTGCACCTATATGAAACAAAACACTCACGCCTGTAATCCTAGCACTCTGAGAGGCTGAGGCGGGTAGGTCGCTTGAGTTCAGGAGTTCAAGGCCAGCCTGAGCAAGAGTAAGACTCCATCTGTACCAAAAATAGAAAAACCAGCTGGGTGTTATGTTAGGCACCTGTAGTTCTAGCTACTTGGGTGGCTGAGGCAGGAGGATCACTTGAACCTAGGAGTTTGAGGTTGCTGTGGGCCATGATGCCATGGCACTCTACCCAGAGTAACAGAGTAAGACTCTGACTCAAAAAAAAAAAAAACTCCCCCCAAAGACCAAAATACTTGTGTACTCTGCACACCTTAGAAAAATGTTGGCAAAAATATGTTACATTTACTTTATTTATTTATTTATTTTTGAGACAGAGTCTTAAACTGTCACCGTGGGTAGAGTGCCGTGGCATCAAACTCACAGCAACCTCATATTCTTGGGCTTAAGCGATTCTCTTGGAGCTTAGGATCAATTAAGCTTAGGATCAGCTTAATCTCAAGAAGCTGGGATTACAGGCACCTGCCACAATGCCTGGCTATTTTGTTGTTGTTGCCATTGTTGTTTTAGCTGGCCCAGGCATTGTAGCCTGGGGTGGGGGTGGGGGCTTGGTACATGTGGCTGGCGCCCTACACACTGAGCTACAGACACGGCCCCCAAAATATGTTCATTTAAAATATCACTAAATTGTATACATGCTGATGACTGTTATGTAAGATTACATTACCATTCAAGATTTATTTTATTTACTTAAAAAAGGTGTCATTCATAATAGCAACAAAAACCATAAAGCAACTTGGAATTAAACAAAAGTACATAAGACCTTAACGGATAACATTTTAAATGACATAAAAAATGTCTGTTAAATGATATAAAAAAAATGATCTGAATAAATGCTGAGACAGTTTTTGCCCTCGGCTATGATAACCTGGAATTCTGGAGATGTCAAGGCAATCTCAAGTGGAGTTTTAGTCTGAGATTTTGAGGTCCTAGAAAAACTTACTCTAAAATATTCAGAAAAATAAAAGTCCATGCATAAGCTCTTGCAAAGCTATAATTATTTCAAAACAGAAGAGTTTTGTACTAAAGAAGATGGTGAAGGGAAGCCCACTCTTCTGCACATATTTATTTATTCTTGCTACAAATGAGTATATACATTGCTTTGGTAATGGCTACAGCAGCTGCATAGAGGTGGGCTGGACATTCAACTAGATGAAAAGCAGCCCCCCCCCCCCCCCCGCTGCCCATGAGCGGTAAAACAGCCAGCATGTCATCAATGCCAAAGAAAGATCTTCTGCTTCCTATCACATAGAAGGACTTTACCTCATGGGTATATACCGGTGAGTGAGTGCAGTTAGGTCAACAGTTCTACTCAACAGCCACTCGGGATGTAGAGCTTGTCTAAGTAAATCATGTGATAGATAACTATGTTTTCACAGACGACATAGGTCATCACTGCATAGTACATACAATAGCTGGCTCAATTCAGTGTGGCTCTGGGTCTGTGAGTCCCTTCACCATATGACCATGAGTTTGAGAAGTCTGTTAGACATCCACATGGTGCCATCAGGTGACAATCTGATCTGAGTCTGGTGCTTGCTAGAGAAGGAACTGTGAGTTCAATAGCGATCAATTATATAATCAATTATATATCTCCCCGGGACTAGAAGAACTCACTTAGGGGAGTGTGGATGAAGAGAAGAGAGATGAAGACAGAAGTCCTCAAGAACATCAGTAGTTAGAGGTTGGGGAGCTGAGGAGGACCAGGTCACAGGGGACAGGCTGGAGTGGTAGGAGAGTCACAGGGCCTCAGAGGGTTTTGAGAGGGAAGGAGCATTCAGCTGACAGATCGAGTTAGGGGAAGTGTGAGAACTGACTTTGCTGTGGTTCACTGAATAACATGACCACGACCTTGAGAAATGCACTTCAGTAGAAGGGTGGACATTGGGAAAGCACAGTTGGAATGATTTTAAGACCAAATCACAGGTGGAAAGGGAGCACCAGGGGTAGCTGGAGTGAGCCAAGATAGTATTTTTTAAAGACATATGTAATCAGCCAGGTGCAGTGGCTCATGCCTGTAATCCCAGCACTCTGGGAGGCTGAGTCAGGTGGATCACTTATGCTCAGGAGTTTGAGACCAGCATGAGCCAAAGTGAGACCCTGTCTCTAAAAATAGCCTGGGGTTGTGCCAGGCGCCTATAGTCTGAGCTAGTTTGGAGACTGAGGCAAGAGGATCCCGTAAGCCCAGGATTTTGAGGTTGCTGTGAGCTATGACACCATGGCAGTCTACCCAGGGTAACAGAATGAGACTCTGTCTTAAAAAAGAAAAAAGACAGGGTGGCACCTGTGGCTCAAAAGGGTAGGGTGCTGGCCCCATATGCCAGAGGTGGCAGGTTCAAACCCAGCCCCGGCCAAAAAAAAAGAAAAAAGACACATGTAATCTTATCATGTTTATTTGTCAACAGGAATAATCTAATTGAGGAGACAACCCATATGGTATGACAGAAGGGGATACTTGCAAGAGCAGAGCTCTTGAGGGCAGGGGGGATTGAAACCCAAAGCCCGAGTGGAGGGCGGCCTTCCTCATCTCCAACAGGAGAGAAGGTGGGGTGAGCAGGTACAAAGGCAAGAAAGTTGATGGACGTGGTGGCAGAGAAAGTGTGTGGTTCACCTTCCTGTGACGTGCTGGGCACACCACTAGCTGGACAGTAAGAGACTGGGCAAGGGTGACATGGCAATACCACTAGCTGGACAGTGAGAGACTGGGTGAGGGTGACTCGAGGATGGAGGAGAAAGAATGAAATCACCACCACAGAGAGTAAGGAGATGTTTTGGGGAATTATAAGAGGAATTGTAGGAGGGGCCACGTGACAGTGGTGGTCACAATCTGAAGTAAATCAAGTCAGCTTGGTTTGTATGTTTTTTTTTTAAGTCTTCCTCTGTTTGGTGTAGCCGTAGAGTCAAGAAATGGCCACGTTAGGTCAGGGTGCAGTGTTTCCCCGGTGTACCAGTAAGGATGTTTTTGATTGCAAGTAACAGAAAACCTCTCTCAAGCCACCTCAAACAATAAGAAAATTAATTATTTAACTTAAAGGAAGGTTCAGGCATAGGTCAAGCTCTAGGGTTGGATGATTCCTTGAATTCATCAAGGAACCAGGTTCTTTTTCTCTCTACTTAGAAGAGACCAGCTTAATTGGCTTATCCTTACAGCTTACATCTTGGCTGTTGTGATGTGGCCGCTAGTGGCAATTAGTCTACCTGCCTCCTCATTCACACAGAACAAGAGGGAAAGAAAATCTCTGGATAGCCAGAGAATAGAGGGCTTTTCCTTCAGATCTCAACAATTACCATGGGAATGCCAGGGGCTGGTTGGCTTCAGTCAGGTCTGCTGAATTAATCAATGGTGGGGGTGCTGGGATTTTTAGGATAGATTTAGACTGGTGGTTCTCAAAGTGTGATTTCTGAATGAGTAGCATCAGCATTACCTGGGAGCTTGCTAAAAAAACAAATTCTTGAGCCTTGCTCCAGATTATTGTATCAGAAATTCTGAAGGAGGGGTGGGGCCCTGCGATCTGTATTTTAATAGACTTTCCAGGCAATTCGGAAGCATGGCAAAGTCTGAGGACTAATGCTTAGGACAACACTGTGAATACAATGACGATTCTGTTTGGATGGAGCGTACAGAAATGGACGTCTACTAGTGTTTACTCGACCAGGAGAGAACCTCGGAGTGAAAAGGGGTGGCAGAGTTAAGGGTGTTTGCAGTGGAAATGTTCTAATGATGGGCTCTAAAATGAGGCTTAGAAGGGATATGAAGACACAGTGGAATGATGGATGGTGGGAAAGTGACGGGCTTAATAGACGGAAGAGCTCAGTGAAGTTGGAGAACTGAGATGAGCCGGCAGGATGGAAGGTGTGATGGCTGTGGGATGTATTAACAGATCTCCGACTGCATTTTGGCACTAAGGACACCCATCTATCTACTGTTCCCAGCCACCAAATGAGTGTGGCAAGGAGAGGAAGACCCACTGCTTCAGGGGCACACACTCTTTAGATGGCTGACTTTGGCTCAGGAACACCCACCCCTCAGCCCCGACTGTGGTGTGCCATCCTGAGAATCTTCCACCCCACCTTCTCTCCCATTCTCCTTCACTTATGGTGAGTTAGACTGCATCACAGCTTGTCAGCTTTTTCAGATTTACCCAGCTCCCTCTCAGGCACTTCTCGTTCGCATCTGCTTCTTGGAGGATGCATAGAAGGTTCCTGAGTAGTTTGAAAATGAGATTATATGCCAGTGACCGTGCCACGCATGGAGTGTGTTTACATGGCCCACACCCAGCGGGAGCACCAGTGAGGAATACAGACGCACAACTGATCCTCACAGGACAGCACAGTAGGGAGTGATGGGCAGAGTCGACATGGGGATCATTACTGGAGGCTGGTGAAGAACACGCCCATCAGTTTAATGGAAGACCTGGTGTTGAGTTGCTGGTGTCCCCACAAACACCTGTGTAGGGACAGCTCAGCTGCTACCTAGATTTAGCACAGGGTCAGTCCCCAGTTATGAATGAGATAGGTTCTGTAGGTTTGTTATTAAGTTGAATTTGTATGTAAGTTGGAACAGGTACCTGTACTTATTACCTGTAATAGCCTCCATTCATACCACAAGTCATACTTCAATCAGATATCTGTAACTCAGGGATTTAACCTCCCTTTGTAAATGTGAGTTGTGCACAAGTTGATGTTTGTAACTCAAGGACTGCCTGGAGTCTCACCAGATGCTGTCGCTTCCATCAGGCTTTATAAGACAATTTCTACCATCATTTCCCACAAATGTGGCCCTCGGCAAATAACTGGATGACTCCACGAAGACTGAGGAGAGAGGTAGATGTTTTATTTAACTCTGGTGTTTCACTTAGTGGCTGCCAACCCATTTCCAGCAGTTTCTGCCTCTACTGATCTCACCTGGTGGTTGTGAGGCATCATGAGATAACACAGGTGAGCTGCTCTGAAACCGGTCAGCTGCTCTAGCAAGCAGAACTTAGTACAACCTCCCACCAATCTGACCACATGCGCCCAGTGAAAGGAGAGGTATTCCTGGGCGCCGTCTACACTGCCCTACTGGAGGAAACGTTGGGCCCCTTTTGGAGTTTTAACCTGAAAGCCAGGGTCCATAAGTAGACTTTAGGGAGATGTAACCCCCTGGAATTGTGTGTACATTTTGGCAAGTTTGCTTATGACATTTTAGGGCACAGGAAGAGGTTGGGTCCATAGTTTTCATTATTTCTCCAGTTTGTGACCTCAAAAAATATATTGTTGGTTAATTCTTTTTAAGAGAAAAATGCTCAACCTCTTATAGGATAAGGATCTGGATTGTGAAAACTTTCTTTTTAAAGTGTATCTGGAGCTGGGTGCAGTGGCTCACACCTGTAATCCCGGCACTTGGGAGGCCGAGGTGGGTGGATTGTCTGACCTCACAGGTTAGAAACCAGCCTGAGTCAGAGTGAGAACTCATCTCTAAAAATAGCCGGGTGTTGTGGCGAGTGCTTATAGTCCCAGCTACTTGGGAGGCTGAGGCAAGACAATTGCTTAAGCCGGGGAGTTTGAGGTTGCCACAGCACTCTACAAAGTGAGACTCTGTCTCAAAAAAAAAAAAAAAGTATATCTGTAGGCTGTGCACAATGACTCATACCTGTAATCCCAGTACTCAGGGAGGCCAAGGCAGGTGGATTACTTGAGCTCAGGAGTTCAAGAGTAGCCTGAACAAGGATGAGACCCCATCTCTACTAAAAATAGATAAATGAGTCAGGCCAGAGTGAGACTCTATGTCAAAAAAATAATAATCAATAAATAAAATACAGCATATCTGTGGTCATAGTTCTCCATTTTAGATTAAAATAAAGGCCCCTTTAACTTTGTGATAATATAAGAAATACTGTACTAGGGAACTCCTCCCCAGACCACTGTCTTGGAAACTGAGAACTAAAAACAAAAAGCATTATAATTTTATAATTTTTCTCTTTTAGAGACTTCTCTTCTGGGGACTGGGAAAACTGGATAACCACATATAAAAGATTAAAACTGGACCCACATCTTTCACCACTTACAAAAATTGACTTAAGATGAATAAAAGACTTAAGTCTAGGGCATGAAATGATAAAGATCTTAGAAGAAAGTGTAGGAAAAACTCTTTTTTTTTTTTGAGACAGAGTCTCGCTTTGTTGCCCTCAGTAGAGTCCTATGGCATCATAGCTCACAGCAACCTCAAACTCTTGAGCTCAAGCAATTCTCTTGCCTCAGCCTCCTGAGTAGTTGGGACTTCAGGTGCTTGCCACAACACCCAGCTATTTTTAGAGATGAGGTCACACTCTAGCTCAGGCTGGTCTCGAACCCATAGGGTCAGGCATGACCCGCCTCAACATCCCAGAGTGCTAGGATTACAGGCACGAGCCACTGTACCTGGCCGAATAACTCTTGATGATGTCGCACTGGGGAAAGATTTAATGACAAAGACTTCAGTGGCCATTGCAACATCAAAAATTAACAAATGGGACTTAATTAAGCTGAAAAGCTTCTGCACAGCTAAGGACACAACAAGTAAAGCAAAAAAGACAACCTTCAGAATGGGAAAAGATATTTGTAGGACGTGAATCTGATAAAAGGTTGATAACTAGAATCTAACAAGAGCTCAAATTAATCAACAAAAAAAGAGCAAACAATCCCATTTATCACTGAGCAAGAGATATGAACAGAACCTTCTCTGCTGAAGACAGATGAATGGCTAACAAACATCTGAAAAAATGCTCATCATCCCTGATCATCAGAAAAATGCAAATCAAACCACCTGAGACATCACCTAACCCCAATGAGAACAGCCCACATAACAAAATCTCAAAGCTTCAGATGCTGGCATGGGTCTGGAGAGATGGGAAGACTTTTATACTGCTGGTGGGACTGCAAACTAATACCAACTTTTTGGAAGGAAGTATGAGAATCCTCAAAGAACTCAAATTAGACCTCCCATTTGATCCTACAATCCCATTACTAGGCATCTACCCAGAAGAAAAAAAATCCTTTTATCATAAGGATATTTGCACTAGACTGTTTACTAGCTCAGTTTACAATCACCAAAATGTGGAAACAATCTAAATGCCCACCAACCCAGGAATGGATTAACAAACTGTGATATATGTATACCATGGAATACTGTTCCGCTATTTAAAAAGATGGAGACTTTACATCTTTTGTGTTAACCTGGATTGAGGTGGAATGCATTCTTAGTAAAGCATCACAAGAAACAAGAAGCAAGAATCCAACGTACTCAATTCTAATATCAAGCCAGTAGATGATCAAATACCCACGTAAGAGAAAAAAAAAAACTCATATCAATTCAAGGTGGGGTCGGGGGAACGAGGGAAGGGGAGAGGTGAAGATGGGAGTTACGGCGTGTGGCACACGTCTTGAGGGTGGGACACAATTATAAGAGGCACTTCACCTAACAAATACAACCCTAACTCTTTGTACACCC
>NW_003852422.1:17092518-17096660 GCF_000181295.1 Otolemur garnettii | reverse complement strand
CCCCCTTTCTTTACTTTCTCTTTATTCCTTCTTTTCTTCCTTCCTTTCTCTCTTTCTTTCTTGTTAATCTGGGATGCTTTCATATTAGCAAGTAAAACGTTTTCATTAGCGTTAAGTTCCAAGGGAAATTTTACGACCAACTTGTTACAAGCATGCCTTTTCCCCGCTCACCACTAGAGGGAGCGCCACACCACCGAGAGGGCTCCCTTCCCCGCTAGCGTCGGCCGCTGTAATGGGCGGCTCTGTAGCCGCCAACGTTTTGAATTACACGCACGGGGATCAGCAGAAACATGGACGAAGAGGACCTTATCGATTTGTACAGCTGCCATGAGGGGCCCCAGAAGAACTTCCCAAGTGTCTGCCTAGGTCGGAAGCTGACCCCAGACGGGGTAGCTCTGACCGGACCTGGAGGGCACCTGAGTTCTGCTCCGGAGCGGATCCTGAGGCCTCCCTCCAACTGGTCTTTTCGGGAATGAAGAGCCAAACTAAAGTTCCGTGCTTGACAGGTGATGCAGCTGGTAGATTCCCACCAGTAGATCTGTGCTAATAGATTAGCGGACATGCTCAGGCATTTGTTAAGATCTATTATGATCTGTGAATGAGAGGAAAATGATGTTACAAATGGGAGATTGATGTCAGTTTCATTTACTTATTTTTATTCACAATTTTCTATCTCTAGCTCTATGCTACAGACTAATGGTTGTATTCAAAGTGTATGGACTCAAGCATTGGTGACAACTGGAGGGTTTTCCTTAGAGACTGGCCTTGGAGCATTGTGGGTTAGTTGTTTTTAATTGTTCATACAGTAACAATTTGTACCTTTTTTTTGAGACAGAGTTTCACTATGTCACCCTCGGTAGAGTGCTCAGCATCACAGCTCACCGCAATCTCAAACTCCAGGGCACAAGGGATTCTCTCTCTCTTTTTTTAGAGACAGAGTCTCACTTTGTTGCCCTCAGTAGAGTGCTGTGGCGTCACAGCTCACAGCAACTTCCAGCTCTTGGGCTTAGGCGATTCTCTTGCCTTAGCCTCCTGAGTAGCTAAGACTATAGGCACCCACCACAGTGTCCGGTTATTTTTTTGTTGCAGTTATCGTTTAGCTGGCCCAGTTCGGGTTCAAACCCATCACTCTTGGTGCATGTGGCCAGTACCACAACCACTGTGCTACAGGCATGGAGTCTGGGCATAGGAGTTTTAAAAGCTCCTTAGGGGATGCTGACAGCAGCTGTGACATTCCTATCCTGCTGGGCCGAGTCCCAGTCACACATACTGCTTCCTTCTGTGTCTCTTTCAGGGGAATAAAGACAAACTGGCTCCTTTTTAAGGAGGAGGAGTCAGAATTGTGAAAGAGTAAGAGCTCATTTTTATAAGAGGAACAACTGCAGAAAGTACCAATGGGAGGACTCTGGAGTGACAGCTTGAAGTTTGTAACCGGCATTCAGCATTTGGGGGCTGCCTGGTGGAAGAGGAGTCAGACTTTTACCAGGAAGCTCCTAAAGGGAAGAGCAGCACAGGGAGTGGGGTTTACCAGCTGCCATTATGACTCAAAAACTAACCAACCAAACAAACAAACAAAAAAAAAAACCAGCACTAGCCAAACAGGGATGTTGCTGAGGCATCTTTCAAGGGACATGCTAAGGGGCCCACCATCCACCAGACCACTGACAAGGGGGCTGCAGAGCAGATCCTGGAGTGGAACAGGTGATAGTGAAAACTGGGTTATTTTCCCAATGGCCAGCACTGGCTGCGCTCAGACACTGTATTGTTAACTGTGAGTTCGTACCACCCCCATGGGGAGGGGGCAATGATATTTCCATTCCATATTTGAGGAAATGGGGGCTCTGAGATGTGTCCATTGTCACATGAGGTGGCAGAGCTAGGACCCATAAGGACCTTGACAGATGGTTTTCCAGCCTGGGCTCTTCTGATTCTAGAAAATACAATGTGTAAATAACTAGAAATCCAAGGCTGAGTTTAAGCAATAATGAGGCTCTTTTTTTTTTTTTTTTTGAGACAGAGTTTCATTATGTCGCCTTCGGTAGAGTGCTGTGGCATCACAGCTTACAGCAACCTCAAACTGTTGGGCTTAAGTGATTCTCTTAACTCATCCTCCCAAGTAGTTGAGTTGACAGGCACCCACCACAATGCCTGGCTAATAATGAGGCTATCTTTAAAACAATTTTTCCAGCAATGGCCTGTGCAGATGAAAGGTGGTATTCATTGAACCTTAGAAAGCTTTATCCTTAGAATCCACAATGTCAGAGCTCCAAGGAAGGGAAGAGGTGATCTAGGCCACTCCCTCCAATTTGCATATCAAGGAAACTGAGGTCCAGAGAGGGGCATGAGACTTGTCTTGAATTACATATTTAATATGCAGAGAGCTTGGCTTGGTGCCTGTAGCACAGTAGTTATGGCACCAACCACATACACGGAAGGTGATGGGTTTGAACCCAGCCCAGGCCAGCTGAACAATGACAACTCCAATAAAAAATAGCTGGGTGTTGCTGCGAGCGCCTGTCATCCCAGTTACTTGGGAGGCAGAGGCAAGAGCATCACTTGAGCCCAAGAGTTTGAGGTTGCTGTGAGCTGTAACACCACAGCACTCTACCAAAGGCAACATAGTGAGACTCTGTCCCCCCCCCACAAAAAAAACATGCAGAGAGCAGCATTCTTTGGAGGATCGCTTTCTGTCTGAGTTCATTCTGAAGGCACACAAGAGAATCAATCCTTCACTTTAGTGCTACATTTTGAGTTCTATTCAAAACATTACCAAGCACTCTGGGCTCACTTCATGCTCCAGACTTGACTCTCAATGACTCATGGATATTTGCAAGAATTAAATCAACTCACAAAAAATGCATATTGCCACACTGAGATATTAACAAAGAAGAAACTTTTGATTCTAAATTGCTTTAAAAATCATTTCCGAAGAAGAGCTGCCAAAGATATGTTGAACAATGTCAGTGTTATTGACAAGGGGAACCTCCCCAGGGACACTCCCTTGGCAAATCTAGCAGGCCCAGATAGGTGCACTCTGGTATGCTCGCTGCCAATCAACCCTGAATAGCTTCACACCAGCTGCTACCATGTTGAAAGCGCCTCTCTGCAAAGAGACAGCAGAGCCAAGGTGACATTTCCCAGCACCCCACTCTCATCTGCTCACCTAGATCTTGCATCTGGGTCTCCACCAGTGTAACAGTGAGCAGAGGGGATGCATGAGACTTTGGGGCAAAGGGAATAGGGGGAAAGGTGTGCCTTCTCTGCTCTTGCTCATTTCTCATCAGGCAGCTAAATGCAAATAACTCCTATTTCTCAGGGAGGGAGGAGCCACAAGAGGGAAAGAACCTGGGTCAGAACTGGTTTTGTATTTTACAAGCACAAAAAATAGTAAATTTATTCTGTTAAGCCTTCGAACTATGGAAATTTGTCTGTTAGAGTAGCTGGCATAACCCCCATGCAGCCCCTGCAATCAAATTTCACCAAAATGTAACATAGCCTAACACAGTGCCTGCCAGTCTAAAGGCACTCAATAAATGTGTGTTGACGAATGAATAAGTAAGTCTAAAGTGTATGATAATGGTATACTTAGCCAAAAGGAAGCCAAGGAATGCTAATAAGTGACATTTAGGATGCAGAGGCTGTTCTGCTACACGCTGGTTTCTGGTTTTCCAGCTGCCACAGGAATAAATGAGAGGAAATGGGGTGTAATTGAGACAGCCACACCGGGAAATGGATTTCTGAATCAAATGAGGCCACTTTTATGCATAGAGAGCTGAGAAAGCAGATGAAGAAGCCTCTCCTATTAGGCAAACTTTGGGTTCTCGGGTGGCTGATGGGCATATACGTAGAGCCACCTATGTACACTGAGTCACTACCTTGAAATGCTGCCTTCTGTGCATCAGAGTTGGGACAGCCTGGTGTGTTCTTCAGGTCACAAATGAGGAGGCTAAAGCCCAGGGTCGTCACTTTAGGCAGGACAATGTGGTTTACAGATAGCAAAAATGGAACCCAATTGCCTAGAATATTAGTTCTGCTCCTTGCAAATAACTTCACTTCCTCATGCCTCTGTTTCTTCACCTTTAAAATGGGATAATTAGAATAGTTCCTCCTGGCTCGGCGCCTATAGCTCAACCGGCTAAGGC
>NW_003852422.1:17087315-17092277 GCF_000181295.1 Otolemur garnettii | reverse complement strand
AAAAAAAAAAAAAGAATAGTTCCTCCTTCATAGGGTTGTCATGAAGATTAAAAGTGTTCATATATTTAAAGTGCTCAGTGTTCATATATTTAAAGTGGCACATAGGACGACTAGGGAAGTGTTAGCAGTTGTTGCTGTTGCTATCATTTACAAATTGAAATTGCCCTTTTGCTGGGTCAAGGTTATTAGGCCTTTGGAATAAAGACATTAAACGCTATGCAAAATGGTGAATCATGATGAACCAGAGAATGCCAGGAGTTCATGTGTCTCCTTCTCAGACCACACAGTCTAAGAAATGAAACCTTTATTATAAGATAAAGTATGAATTGATATTTGGCATACCTGGAGCCATTCATTAAGAGTGGTAAATTTGGGACTTACTCAGGTCTCAGGAATGCCCTAATGAGGGTCCAAGTGCACCATTGTTCTATACTGTGTAAAGGAAGAGAAAATCTGACTGTAAATTAATCCTAAGTAAGAGAGACAATGGGGTATGAGAATTAGCTCAGCATTTGAAGATGGTGAAATGCTACTTTTCTCTCATAGGATCCAGAAGATATTGACTGTTAAGGATTTAACTGCAAAGCAGTTTGCCAGGTTTGGGGAATTCTAGAATTCCAGGCTTTTAGAGAACTGCCTAGAATCTGTCAGGGCTTCAATGAACAAAGCACATACATCCTCTCATCAAGCTCTCCTGGCCCAATCTTCATTCCACAGTGGAAGCCCTTAATATGTCCAACAGCAGATGGTCGGCCGACTTCTGCCTGGATGCTCCCATGCTGGGAGACTCAGGACGCCACAGGCCACCCACTCATTACCAGGCAGCTTTAACTGCGACAGAATTCTTCCCTAGACTGGGCCAACAATATGCCTCCCTGGAATGTTGGCCCGATGTTCCTACAGTCATTTTTTGGTATAAAACATAATAAATCTCCTTGCTTTCTCTCTTTTGATGGGAGAGAGAGAGAGAATGGCATTAGACCTTGGGGATGGAATGCTGGCCATGACCATCACTTGGCTATTGGACCTCAAACAAGTTGTTTAAATTCTTAAAGCCTTGCCTTGACTTGCTTATCTTTAAAGAAGGGTATTAAATTTTTACAAGGGGTCTTGTGAAGGTCAAGATAAATAAGTGTCATGTAGATGAAGCAGGAAGGGAGAGCCTAGAACTATTTATACAGTAGATGATAGTTCTAACATCATTATTGGAGTCCAGCTCTTGGGACTCCCAAAGTCTTCTTAAAGCTAAATATCCCCGTTTCCTTGTGCTGTCCCTACTTGGCCTGGAGGCCGCCCCTTCCCCACCTGGTTGCCTCCCTGGGATTGCTCACCTAAGGCTTCAATTCTCCCTCCACTTGCCCCATCTTCATTGGTCCTTCCTAGGGAGACAGTCAGGAGGACTGTCTAACTGGCTCCTGAAGAAGTAAAAAGATTTTAACTTTGAGGGCTGAGCTGTGCTAGAGGGGAGGAGGCCTTTGGGATGCCCTAGGAGGAAGTCAGGGTCAAGCCATGAAGCCCAGAGGCGGCTGCCTCGAGGTTGTGGTGTGTGGATGGAGAGGGTGCTAAAGGGGAGGTTTAAGTTTCCTCCCGGAATGTTCAAGCCATCTCCAAGGAGCTAGAAGCCAGCCAGGACTCAGTGAAATTGTTCTGTCCACAAACAAGACACTACGACATTGGGAGGCCCTTCCTTTACCTCGTGCCCCTTGGCGAGGTCAGTTAATGGGACATACGAGGGAGCCTCTTGCTAAACTAGGTTTATTTATCACTCTTGATCTGGGCACTACATTTCCATGAAGACTACTTAAACTTATGCCCTCTTTTCACAGCCACACGTCGTGAAGGTGTCACTCATTTACTGAGCTCCTAGGCAACTGAAATCTTTAAGTTTATTTTTTTTATTTTTTGGCCGGGGCCAGGTTTGAACTTGCCACCTCTGCTATGTGGGCCCAGCACCTTACTCCTTTGAGCCACAGGCGTCGCCCTCTTGAAGTTTTTTTTTTTCCATGAGACCCATCTTCAAATACATTCTTTTTCATCCTAAACATGTATAGCCGACTTTCGAAAATCAAAAAGGGAAATTCATAGGAAACTAGCGCCGTGCCTAGCTAGTTGTAAGCATTAGGAAAGTGAAAGCTATTTTCCTAGTGGTGTCAGTATTATCCTCATTAGGGTTCATTTTCCTGGTTTTGGCAATGTACTTTGTCGAGGTTATTGTGAGTAGTAATTCTGTTTTGCACACTCATACAACCGGGCTGGGCTCCTGTATGACCAGGGTGCCTTCTGAGTTTATCCCAGAATGTGATGGTGCCTGGGAGGCAGCGTGCGCTGATTGGCAGTAAAACAGACTCCCCTCCACTCCTTCTTTTCCTCCACAAATATAGGTGCTATCACTAAGCAGTGTCCAGAATTTCACAGTGAGAATATGTGTCCCCTGCGTGTAGTACTGTCCTTATCTACTATCAAATTTAAAATGCAAGTATCTGCAGCTGAATCACATATGCAACCCCTAGAAACTTAGACTGAATTCGTTGATGAGCACCAGTGCCCTGAGCATCCTGGGCTGGAGAGGAGCCAGAAGCAGAAGGCTGCGACATCATGAAAAACAGAAATTGGTCCCAGCTCCCGAAACCGTGTAATTCCCTGAGCAATAGGAGGGCTAGGCATAGCTCTTGTTCTAATATTTCGTCTTTGACCTTGGTTTCTGACGCAGAGCTCCTAATTCCTCGTGATTTCCTGAGTGATTGGAGCATTCTTAGCTCTAATGAGGCAACTCTTGGTGACTCCTGGCTGGAAGCTGGTCATCAGAAAGACCAAGCTACAATTAGATTAGAACATTCAGCTCCACATCCCCAGAGGTCAGAGGGCTAGAGACTGAGTTAATCGTGGGTCCTGCCTATGTGAGGAAGCCTCCATAAAAATCCCTGAGCTAGGGAGTGCAGAGAGCTCCCGGGCTGCTGAACGTGTGAGGTGCTAGAAAGGTGGTACACCAAATATGGCGGGGACGAACGTGTGTCCTCCCCACACGACTTGCCCTGTGAGCCTTTCCGTCCAGCCGGTCCTGAGTGGAGCGGTATCCTCTTAAAACAGAACAGTAAAGTGTTTCCCTGAGTTCTGAGAGCCATTCTAACAAACCATCAAACGGGAAGAGGGGGTTGTGAACACTCTTGAGTGACAGCCAGCTGGTGAGAAGCAAAGATGACAGCCTGTACTTGACATTGGTGTCTCAGTGGGGGCTGTTCTGTGCATCTGAGCCCTTAACCTGTGGGGACTCCACTGATTCAATGTAGAATGTGTCAGAACTGAACTGTGGGACACCCAGTTGGTGTCTGCTGAGAATTGGGGAATGGCTTGGTGGGGGGAACTGGCCTGCACACCTGCTGTCAACCGTGAAGGGTCTGGAAGTATTGAGTGTAGAAGGAAAAACCGTGAATTTTCCCATTCAGAGGCGAAGGGGAGACAAACTGTGAAGAAGGGGGCAGACAGGTCAAGGGCAGACTTCATTTACACCCCACGCCTGTCTTGGGAAGAAGTTTTCAGGAAACTGGAAATTTTCGGAGAGGTCTGCCCACGCCCTAATCCCCGGGAAGCTGTGGCTGTGACTTCATTTGGCCAAAGGGTCTTTGCAGCTGTAAGTTAAGGGTCCTGAGATAAGATCATCCCAGTTATCCAGGTGGGTGGTAAATCCAATGACAAGTGTCCTCATAAGAGAAAAGCAGAGGGAGACGTGAGACGGAACCATCTGAAGATGGAGCCACGGGTTGCCAGGGACCAGCCACCAGAAGCTGGAAGAGGAAGGTGGGGTTCTCCCCTAGAGCTCTCAGAGGGTGCACGGCCTGCTGACAACTCCATTCAGGACTTGTGGCCTCCAGAACTGGGAGAGAATAAATTTCATTTCTTTTCAGTCACCAAATATGTGCTAATTTGTTACAGCAGTCACAGAAACTAACACAGAGGGTGTTTTCCTTCCCCAGGGAACCCTTCTCAGAGTCTGAGGGACGTGCCCACAGGAGGAAAACCACAGCCGTCTGACGACCTCAGAACCATAAGGAAAAAGGAAGTGAGGCTGGCAGCCAGTGGGGTAATTAAGGAATTAATCCGTCACTAGTCAGAGGATAATACCTCAGTGAACAAGAGGCATCCAGCGTTCCTAACAGTCAGGGAGGCCTGGTTGGCTCTGGGAATCCTTGACAGGCAGGGCTGGCACCACGGAGAAGCTAGACAGAGGGAGCCCACCCAGGCGATGGCCACAGACATCTTGGGTCCCAGGGAGGAGTGAAGGTGACAATGCTCGCTGACAGGACTTATCCTGAGACTGTGGTCGTCCTGTCTGCCCAGAGACATTCCCTTTTTCTGGTCTTAGGTTCCTAAACTAGAAAAAAATAGTGATGTTGTAGACTAAGAATACTGCTGGGGGCTAATTTTTTCATGGCTGTGACGCACGTCTTTTTAAAAATAAAGTCCCTGGTGTGGTTTTTAGTAGGGTCATAAATATGGACAGACAACTCAAAGATGCTGTCTTTTTGAACCTACAAGTGATGGTTTCTTTGTATCAGTCAAGATACTACCTAGTCCGGTTATGCTGTGGTAACAGACAACACCCAGTATTCATCACTTATGACAATAAAGATCTTCGTAGGCTGAACTGTGTCCCCTCCGAAATCCATGGGCACCTTAGCATGTGACCTTATCTAAATAAAGTAAATTAAGTAAAATGTGACCATTAGGGTGGGTCTTTATCCAGTATGACTAGTGTTCTTATATAAAAAAAAGGAATTGTGATCGCTTCTCGGCCTTTTGGCTAAGATCAAGTGTGTATGTAGGAGTTGTGGGCACAGATGTCTACAGAGGGAAGCTGAAAGGAGAAGGCGACCGTCTACAAGCCGGGGACAGAGGCCGGGAGCAGATCCCTCCCTCGTGGCCCCAGAAGGAACCAATGGCACTTTGATCTTGGACTTCTAACTT
>NW_003852422.1:17083324-17087064 GCF_000181295.1 Otolemur garnettii | reverse complement strand
CACAGGCGCCGAGCCGACTTCTAACTTCTGAGGCAATAAATACCTATTATTTAAGGCCCCAATCTGGGGTCCTGGGTTATGGCAGCTCTAGAAGACTAAGTGGCTTAGCAGAGGGTATGAAGATTTTTGTCTTTCTTGATCATTGTTTTCTCTCTTGTTCCTAGAATCAACCATTATATTCTAGACTGTGAATAAATGCTAAAGAAATATTTGCTAAATTAGGTTGAATTAACATAACAATTATAACAACGCAAAGTCAAGACTGGATCTGTGATGTAATAGTTTCTTCAAAATAATGTCTTCAATTAATTTCTCTGAAATTCTAGTTCTGAGGCTTCAGATACTCTGCCTGTTTGCACCACTGCCTGGCGCTGTGTGGAGCCGGCCCTGGCACTGCCTTGCAGCAGATGTGCTCCTGGAGGCTCTTGGAAATAAAGTAAAAACAGCCCAACTCAGTAAGTTTGGAGAATAGGTGGATTTTTTTTTTAAGGAGTTGAACAACCAAGTCACCTATAACCAGGGATTTCAATGACACTAGGAATAATCATTCTCTCTGTCTCTTTCTCTCTGCCCCCTCTCTCTTGCTCTCAGTCCTATTTGTGCTTCTTTCTTCACTGTGACTCGGTTCTTTCCTGAAGTCTCCTCCTGCATGCTGGCTTCCTCCACATGGCACAACTTGGATGTTGGATCCTTTCCTTATTCTATGGAAACCCCAGAGAATATTCCAGAATATTCCAGAACAGGTCAACTTTGGGATGGGTGCTGCCTCTGGTCCCATAGACCTGAGGGCCAAGTGCTCTTGCCCAACATAGCCAGCCAGAGTCCATCACTCTGGCTCTGTGAGCTGTGGTCAGGGGTATAGTCTATAGCATGGCCACTGGAATCATTGTTTACTGGTCACTAGAAGAGGAATCAGGAATCCGCCGTCATTTATGCTCTCATGCAGACCCTTGCCTCTTCTTAGAGCCCTGTTTCTGCTGCATAGCTGGTTCCCTGGTCGCCCATCACGGCCTGCAGTAATTAGCTGCACTGCACCTTATACTGCTCCCTTTAAGAAGTCTCCCAAACTCCCAGGGGTGCTGGATTCTACTGCAGAGCCAGATGTGGGAGTGGCAAAGTGCGGAGTTTGGAGGAAGAGCCACATCTCAGCCAGGCACTTAGCAGGCCTCAGTACATCAGAGCCAGGCCCTGCGGCCAGCACCTGGACAGGCACGCTCACAGGCCAACTTTCTCACATCCTCTTTCTTTCCTTTGGCGCACTTGCCACGGCTGACCTCTGTTTTTATTGTGTGTGAGGTTGTACATCTGATCCCCCCGGGCGTACCCACCCTGAGAACAGACGTTCTTTCCTCATTGCTGCGTCCCCAGAATCTGCCTGGCGTGTATTAAGTACTCAGGTAAGTGAATAGGTGAACTTGGTGATGGGTGGTGGCCAGGGCCTGGGGAATGTACCAAAGGGTTCTAGGCTCAGGTTTGAGAGAGGCCTCCCTGAGAATGGCATTGCCTCTGGGGCCGGATGCCTGGGTGAGTACTTTGGTGGAAGGGCAGGCTCAAGACTCCAACCTGGAGCAAGTTCCTAGGCAGAAAAGTCATATAGGAAATAAGTGCCAGAACCAAGCCTAGAATTTGACCCTTCCCACTCCCTGTCACAGCCGGGGGAGTACCTGCTTTGTTCTGGAAGGATTACTGAAAGTCAGTGTTTTTTCAGCTTCAACGTAGTTAAAATCATCACCCAATCTGAGGACTCTAAATACTGAATATTCCATCAACTCCCAAGAGGAAATTGTGATTATTTATTAGTCATATGGCAGCTGGCACCAAATTATGAGGAACAGCACCCCTCTGTGTGTGTACACCTGTCAAGGGCTAGATGCTAAGAAAGTTCAGAAAAGATTAGCGGATTAAGACAATCAACAAGTAAAAAGATTAGTGAAGAAGGAAAGCACTGAGTCATTTATCTGAATTATTTGATTGATTTAGAATGGACTTAAAAGCCACAAATGTATAGAGCCAATGCTCTTAAAACCCAAGAAGAAAACTCTTTATCCACAGCATTGGCAGCATTGGTTCAAAGGAGTCCAGTGTTAATCTGAATACAATGTAAAACTGCCCAAATTAGAATTAAAGAATTCTTAGTTCCACAAATGCCAGGATAGAATAACAAGAACCCACCACCTACCCAAAGCTCAAAAATGCTTTGTATGGCTGATGCCCTTCTCTCCAAAGTGGAAACACCAACGCATTAACAAATATTTAATGGGGCTTACCACGTGCGGTGCACTTGCAGAGAAGTTTCTAAAATTAGCAAGCCATTTTTGTGGCTGCCCTGAAAGTTCCCTGTGCATCAACTAATTGCACCACAGACCCATTGTGGATGAAAATCAGCGAGCAGATGGGGGTCCTTTACCAGGATTTTGCATCCCTCCCCTATGGTTATTGGGCCTTCTTTTCTAGCAGTGTCCAAAAATGGAGGCTGAGCTCATGTTCACCTCTTCTGCTCCCAGTTTCCTTCTCTCTTTTCCCACCACCATTCACGGGGCAGGTTTAGGAGATATGGCTACCTATTGTTTGGCCCAGTCGTGCCCCTTTAAGTGTTGTCCTGCGGCCTAGAACATTGTCCTTCCCCTACACAGAGCCCCCTGAGGACACCGAGGGCTCAAGGACTCCCTTGCTGTACAACGACACAGCTGGCACAGAGCCGTATGGTGACGGAGTCTCCCTTGCTCCCCCCAGCATTTCTTCCCAGACCAAGTTCTGGAACCCATCATCTTGGTCCCCTAACCACGCCACCCTCTGATAACAAGTGCCTGAAACACTTTCCTCCGGATTCCTAGGCAGATATCTAGAGTTTCGGGGACCATCCAGGTGGGTACCTTTGGCTGTTGGAGGTGCCATTACACATTTAGGAGCCCTGAGGCCAAACCCACAGTGGCAGGCAGTGACCAGAGACCACACAGCAGTTAAGTTTCACTGACTGATGGACAGCTCATTATACCCAAGCTAGTCTCACTTCACAGGCATAACAGATGGAATGATAATGGCTTCCAAAGACACCCGGCCCTAATCCCTGAAACCTGTAAATGTTGGAAAAGGGGTCTTTGTAGATGAGGGTACACTAAGGATCCTGAGTTGGGGAGATAATTCTGGATTATCTGGGCCCTAAATGCAATCTTATTTATCCTTAAGAGAGGAGGCTGAGGGAGATTTTAGACACACACACACACAGAGAACAGGGTGACACGAGGCAGAGACTAGAATGATGTGGTCATGAGTCAAGGAGTGCTGGCAGACCCTAAAAACTGGAAGAGGCAAGAACATGTTCTCTACTGGAACTCCAGACAGAGTGTGGCCCTGCTCACTCTTTGTTTTGGCCCAGCGATACTGATTTCAGACTTCTAGCTTCTCTAAGCATGAGGCAATACACTTCTGTTGTTTTAACTCACCTGCAGGCGCAGGAAACACACTAGACAAGGAACATGAACTGAGGCACCTCGTATGTGAGACATGCCCTTCTCATTTGGCCTTACCTAGAATTAGGTGTGGATAATAAATGTCAGTGCTTGATGTCAGATATTGATTGCACATGATCCTGGGGGATGCTGTCTGAGGCTTTATAAATCCAGCCAGTAAACCAGGGGTGGGAGGGTGTGGAGGCGCCTTGGCGGCTGATCATGACCAGGTACAACCAGCATCTGTGATGGCACATGTGCTTCATCCAGACAGGCCAGACGGACCTAGAA
>NW_003852422.1:17082473-17083243 GCF_000181295.1 Otolemur garnettii | reverse complement strand
GGGCTGGAACACAGGTGAGTGCTCGCATCAAAGTTTGAGGGTCACATGGCCAGCTGGGAGGAGAGCCTCTCCTAGAGTCTCCAATCCTCTGTTGGTGTTACTTCTGGCTCTGCCTACCTGGGATGGACCATAGTTGGAACAATTCAGGTGCCTTTTTTTCTCTGGCTCTGTGTGAGGTTTAGTCAGGTTCAAATCATCCCAGAGTGCTTAGAGTGGGTCAGAACTGATACAATCAACATCCTGGTGAACATAAGCCCCAAGCATGTTCTCCATCTGACGTTCCTGCCTCTTCTCACCTTCCCAGGCCTCTAGATCGGCCCCAAATTCTGCAGAGGGTCTAGTGAAGGGGTGTTACACCTCAATCATGAGAAAAATGATCTCGTGGTCCCAGTGCCAGAAAAAGCAGAAGCCACACAAGGAGACTTCTCAGACTATGAGGACTGTGAGCTGGGGATGGCCATAGTGTGTTGTTGTTCTGGAAGACACAGGGCCTGACCTCCCTGGGCTCCTCCAACCTAAAGTAGAGTAGAGAGGGAAAGGGACTGGGAATTTGAAGTTCTCACTGTTACTGCCCCAGGTCCCCGAGCCTCACCCACTTGTTCCTCCCAAAAGGTCCAGCCAATTCTCAGCCATTCCTGAGGAGCTCTCACTCACCTAGTCTCCATGGGTCCTCAAGATGAGACGAGTTAAAAATACCTGAATGTTTTGAAATGCCAAAACATGGCTCGGCGCCTATAGCTCAACCGGCTAAGGCGCCAGCCACGTACACC
>NW_003852422.1:17061475-17081215 GCF_000181295.1 Otolemur garnettii | reverse complement strand
GGGTGCCTGTAGTCCCAGCTACCTGGGAGGCTGAGGCAAGAGAATTGCTTAAGCCCAAGAGTTGGAGGTTGCTGTGAGCTGGGATGCCACAGCACTCTACACAGGGCAACAGCTTGAGACTCTGTCTCAAAACAAAACAAAACAAAATTTAAATGTGCCACGAAAGTTTTATAACTGGCTCAACGCCTGTGGCTCAAGTGGCTAAGGTGCCAGCCACATACACCTAAGGTGGCGGGTTCAAATCCAGCCCTGGCCTGCCAAATGACAATGACGGCTGCAACCAAAAAATAGCCAGGCGCTGTGGCATGTGCCTGTGGTCCCAGCTACTTGGAAGGCTGAGGCAGGAGACTCACTTGAGCCCAGGAGCTGGAGGTTGCTGTGAGCCGTGATGCCACAGCACTCTACCCAGGAGGACAGCTTGAGGCTCTGTCTCAAAAAAAAAAAGAGAAAGTTTTATAACTATAGGTTCAAGTGTGCCATGAGATAAAAAAAAGATTGAAAAACATTGCTCTAATGCCTGGCATTGATCCCCCTTCTCTGCCACAAAATATCTATATAAATTGAAATTTTATAAATAAAACTTTCTTCTCTGTATCTGCGCCTCTAAGTGGCAGAAAGTCTCTTCTTGGTTGTCATTACACTGTAATTAGGACACATTAAACAACATAATGTAAAGATATCACAAATTAATTATTAAACAGGAAAAGTCCAACTGTATTTGAAGTGCCTTTCTTACTGAGCTAGATGAAAGTACGTGTTGATGGCACTGTTTTCCAATGAGCTCGTGTCTATGGGGATGAGTGAGACAAAGTTAGTGACAGTTTTATTTTTATCCTTCATTTTATAGATTCAAGCCCTGGTAAACGTTGGCTTCCATAAATATGTAGGTAGAAACAGAAGAATTTCTCCAATAGCAGTAGCACTCAATTCTTTTTAGCTCTAAGGTCTATGACAGAAATCATATTTTCTATTGAGAGTTAAGTGTTCTCCTTCAATTTTGCTCCAGGCAGAGAATGAGAAACCATTTGACTTTCAAAAGGATCTGTTACCTAATTACTAGTTTCTCTCCTTTCCTAAGAGGTCCACCAAAAACTTTTATCAAGACTTACCTTGTGACTCTGAATTATAACAGTTACTTTTACTTTGGAAGCATATTCTCAATATACCACACCTGGTATATTTGGAAAACCTGAACTATCATTAATTTCAATTCTTGTTTATTAGTGTAACTTAAAAATATATAATTTTTTAACTACCTGCTTAAATTTGGAGGTTTTCCTCCCAAGTCTTAGCGTTACCAATTTAGCTCATTAAATATGTAGCAATGTCTGCCGCATCATCTAAATGAAAAGGCCAATACTCATCATCAAACTAGATTTATCTTCTGTTAGAAAGAGTCTGACTTTACTTTTTAATCCAAAACATGTGCCTTCCACATGGGCACCATTGCACTGCTGACTCCCGGATGTGAGGCAGATGGGGAGCTAGCTATTTCACAAAGCTCTGCCGTGAATGTGGCATGCCATTGGTGGCACACACATGGCATCCAGGACATTTGCTTTGTGCTCCCAGGGCTCCACCTGAGGGGGTGTGCAGTCTTTCAAAGGCAGGTTAGGGGACGGTTATGGTAGAAGAAGTGACTTGTGTTAGTCTGGGTTCTCCAAGAAGCAGACACTGAGATGAGTTTACACATGCAAAGACTTCTCACATAAAGACTTTATTAGAGGAAACAGGGTTGAGAGAAATTGGAGGCGGGTGGGGAGGAGGCTCTGGGGAAGGCTGAGACACCTGCCAGACCACAAGTCAAGTCTGAGGCCATATGAAGGCTGCAGGGTGGAAGTGTCCTAGGTCGTCGTGTCATCTGGGGAAGGTTCGGCAAGCCGTCAGGGAGCTCTCAAAGCTGTCAGGAGAGTCCCATGTCTGAGGGGTAGATCTGCGTCAGTTTCCTGTCCGCACTCAGACGTGAGTTTAGAGTGGCCCGTGGTAGTGGAAATGTGCACATTTGTGCCAATGGATTTGAGAGGGCAGTAACTGAGGACTTAGTCAGCTGAGCTCCGTGTGGTTGGGGGTCTTTGAAGAGCCATCTGCTGGCCACTCGAGGAAATGTTTAAATGAAACTTGACATCCCTTCTGCAGCCTGCATCTTTAACAGATTTGATACAGCAACAGGAAGACATGGACCAAAACACCCCATTTCTTATGCCATGATTTGACTCTTCACAGTAATATACTTGATACTGAACAAATAGTAGATTTGGAGTATCTTGATTAAAGAAGGCTGATGCCAGTATTTTGAATTGTCCTTGTTTTGCACCTAGGACTTTTTTTTTCTTTTTTGAGGCTGTCTCACTTTGTTGCCCTTGGTAAAGTCCTGTGGTGTTATAGCTCACAGCAACTTCAAACTCTTGGCTCCATCAGTTCTCTTGCCTCAGACTCCAGAGTAGCTGGTGACTATAGGCGTGCACCACCATGCCCACTTAGGATTTCTACTTTTAGTAGAAATGGGATCTGGCTCTTGCTCAGGCTAGTCTCAAACTCCTGAGCTCAAGCAATCCACCTGCCTCAACCTCCCAGACTGCTAGGAATACAGGTGTGACCTACTGCACCCAGCCTCTGTATATGATTTTTAAACCTTAAACTAGAGTTAAACTTGTGGAAAAGAAAGACACAAAAGGCCAACACTAATTCACAACAGCTATGTTACCTTGTAATAATAATGCAGTTGAATTTTTTTTTTACAGAAAAGTATGCATTTACAATCCTTCTCAATGATCACAACAAACCCTCGTTTGATTGTAAAATTAAGTTTATTATTGAAAACTTAAAAACAAGACGTATAGAGCCCAGCATGGTTAAGCAGCTTGCCCAAGGTCACTCCATAAGTAAGTAGGAAGACTGGGTCTCCAACTCTTGTTTTTGGCCTTCTAGATCAGACTTCTTTGCTGACAGAGGCTCTTGTGTTTCAAGTCTGGAAGATGAGGAAGGAAGCAGTGATGTTTGGGGCATCTTATGCCCTCTATGGTTCAAGAGAAAGCCTGTTCTAAGGCTCAGATGTCTTAAATACAAAGATTTGATCACAAGTCAATGACTAATGAAAGTTTATTGTCTGCGATGATGTCAGATTCTGGTCCAAGGGTTTAATCTTTCTAATCATATATTCTATACATGATTCAAAAGAGAAAAATTCAGAAGAAATCCTTAAAGATATAAATATTGAGCAAAAAGTAGAGCTCTGATGACTCTGGAGGTGGAAAGGGCTGTCAGATGCCAAGGCCGAGGGAGGGGATGGATTTCCATGGAGCACTGAGAGACCTCTGAAGATATCACTTCTCCTTCACAGCAGTCCTCTGTCACTTGGGAAGCTTCTGAAAATCTCCAATGCCGAAGCCACACCCAGAACCAATTACATCAGAACCTTCATGGAAGGCTGGCATTAGGAAGTTGTTAAGGCTTTCCAGGTGACTCTAATGTATCACTAAGGAGAAGAACCACTGCCCGAGTGCTTAACATATAAGTTGGTAATCCATATTTGTTGACTAAATGAATATCAGAAACAGAACTGAAAAAAGAGGAAACTTTGAGAAACTAAAGATGATGCTTTTTATACCGATGGAAGACCCTGAGATCCTCACTCAAAACACAAACGCTCTTCATTTAGAAGCAGTTCTGCCTACAAAGTGTGGATGTCAAGCTTCTCAGCTCATGATAAGGATGAGAAGGGAAGATTGTGCTCCACGGAGCAGCTCACCAAAAGCGGGAAAGACAAATGTGGCAGATGCCAAGACAAGAAATATACACCCAACTGCTGTGGTTGATCATGGCCCCCAAAGTGTGTAGGTTGGAAAGGTAACCCCCAATGCAGCGGTGTTGAGAGGAAGGGCCTTGGTGAGGTATTAGTCATGAGGCTCTTCCCTTGTGAACAGATCAATGTCATTATGGCAGGACTAGGCTAGTTATCATGGGAGCAGGTTCCTGATAAGAAAGAGGAGTTTGTCCCCATCCCCTCTCTTTCCCATATACTTTCCTGCCCTTGCAATTTTCGCCATGGGGTAATGCAGCAAGAAGGGCCTTGCTAAGTGTAGGCCCCTTGATCTGGGACTTGCCAACCCCTAGAACTATAACAAATTAATCTCTGTTTCATATAAATTACCCAATCTTTGGTATCCTGTTATAATAAAACAGACTAAGATATCCACAGAGCAGGAGATAGAACTCTAGGG
This sequence comes from Otolemur garnettii, assembly GCF_000181295.1. Taxonomy (NCBI): domain Eukaryota; kingdom Metazoa; phylum Chordata; class Mammalia; order Primates; family Galagidae; genus Otolemur; species Otolemur garnettii. Next base: position 17,076,995 of record NW_003852422.1, on the reverse strand, counting down.
AGAGTCGTCTGGGGCAGTTTCATACCAGGGCAAAGTGACCCACCAGGCCCCGTTTCCCTGAAAGCTTCATTGTATTAGAACAGCACAGTAATTGGTGTTCACAACTGAGTCATCTAGCAGAGGTGATGTTCTGTTCCATCTGCTCCATGGAAGGAGGCACAGGAGAAATGGCGGAGCATTAGGCTTCTGGAACACTGGCGGTAACAAGCCGCCCTGACTACAGCTGTGATTTGTTTCTGAAACCCTGATGGGTTTAGCAGTTAGTAAATGCATTACTTTGAAGTCTGCAAGAGAAACTGCTTCCTAAGAGGTAGTTAGGAAATTTCTCACTGGAGCAAGCCGTCCCTTTGTCAAAGAAGGCCCCTCTCTGGAAAAAGGGGAAACTAGTGGTTGACAGACCTCTTTGGAGAGAAAACCTGGACTGGGCAAAGCGGTCCGAATACAGATTTCTTAAAGTGGAGGGTTAAGCTTTTTCTTAGTTTTGTAAATTAAATGTCTTTTTTTTTTTTTTTTAGCAGAGATTCGTTATTTTCTTCAAAGAGATTTGCTTTCTCCGCAGGGCGTTACATTGCTCTTGTCTGTAACATATCGCCTGTTCTTAGGAGTTGTGTGTGTTCTCAAACAAGATGGAGAGCTGGACAGGAGTTTCCATGGGAACAGGAGGGCTCTGCAGACTTGAACTTGACCTCATGCTACAGAGGACCGTGCAAAGGAAGTAGATGTGTCTTGGAGGCCAAACCATTTAAGCCTGATCACCCCAGAACATAGATATGTTGGGTTGCTACTTTCCGATGTAACTTCACCTGTCTCACTCAAGGCCGCAGCAGGAGCTCTCGTGGGGGAGGAGGGACTTTCCCGGAGCAGAGACAATCCTACTACTTCCTTGAGTTCAGGAAATGAAAACGTGAAAGGCGAACTTTACACTGGGGGAGAAAATTCCCTTATCCCCCTGCACTTCCGGGTCAGCCGGTCCACCCGCCGCAGGATGTGGCAAGGTGGGAGCGGCCCTTACATTTGGAAGGAGATAAGAGCTCCGAGGGCGGGGCCAGGGGGAAGCTCCGAGGGCAGCCACCCTATTTGGAGGCATCAGGTGTTAGCTGTTCTTTACGTTGCAGTCCCTTTTTATGAGACGGCTGTGAGAATTCCTTTCTGACGATGCCCCCCAGGCTCCTGCTGCGTGATAACGGGGAAGGCCGGTCCCACAGTAGAATGAAGCCCAAGATGGCCGGAGAGAGGCAGTGAGCAGAGGTCCCCAGCAGAGGGCGGCGGAGCGCAGCCGCGCCGAGCGCGCCCGACGGCGGTAGCGTCAGAGGCTAGAGTGGGGCCCATCGCAAGGCGGTTAAAGTGCAGACTTAGGGGGAACCCGCCCCTGGGGTGTGAGGAGCAGCCCCAGGGGCTTCACGGAACTCGCTAGAGGACACACTAAAGGGCGCCGACAGTGACAATTCGCAAGCTGGATGGAGCCCGCATAGCGTGAGTATTTCATGGATACCAAGTACAAACCGAGGGGCCTTCAACATTGGGAAACACTTGGAATCCGACTTGGATTCAAAAATTGTACTCACCACCGACTAGCTATGTGACTTCAGGCTGTCCACCCAAGGCCTCCCAGGCTCAACTTCCTTACACAACAAAATGGGTACCTAACATTTCTCCTCCAACCTCTTGAGGTTGTTTCAAAGACCGAAGGCGATAGGTTCAAATATATTTTGTAAATGGTAAAATACTGTATCAGACTTAAAGTATTATTTTATCTTTGAAAGTTTTCCAAGTGAAATGAGGAAACATTAAAAACATCTTTTGTTTTGTTTTGTTTTTGTGCAGTTTTTTGCCGGGTCTGGGTTTGAACCCGCCACCTCTGGCATATGGGGCCGGCACCCTACTCCTTTGAGCCACAGACGCCACCCAAAAACATCTTTTGTTTTTATTAATAATCTCTTTCCCTGACAAAGGCTTCAGTGGATTTTACCCAGCAGGTGTGGGAAGCCCAGAGTGTATCTGTCCCAGTTAGTTCCACTGCCTCCCGCCCCCCAGGGGGAAAGGCTTAGGGGCAGCACTTGGGACACCAGGTAGAGGCCAGGGTGGTGCCCACATCTCTGACTTACAGTAAAAATAGAAGCTGCTTCTCAAGCAAATAAATAAAATGCAGAAAAAGCAGCTCAGCGCATATCCAAGATTCGCAAACAGAAAAAAAAATTGTTTTAAGTCATGAAATTACAGTTTAAAGAATGTCGAAGTTCTGAGTCAAAATCCATAAGACAATTAATCCACACGTTCTATTCAGTTAGCTTTAATTGGCCCATATCTGATGAGCAGCTCTTTTAGGCGGGCACTGTGGAAGTTACAATGTTAACTACAGTAGCGCCTCCCTAGTTGACACCGCCTTATGTTGACCATTTCCTTACATTGACCTGATTTTCATAGACCAGAAATGCGCTACATGTCCAAGAGCCCTAGTTCCTTATGCTGACCACATCTGTATGGTGACCAGTTTGTTACAGTCCCAAGGGTGGTCAACTTACAGAGGTGTCTGCCTTGCCCTTAAGGGGCTACAATCTTCAGAGGAAAATACTAACAAAAGCCGTGTTGAGCCAGACAGGAGCCATGAGATTCTGCACCTGTGCCATCCAGTATGGCAGCTGGCCACGTGTGGCCACTGTGCACTTAAAAGTCAAAAATCCAGAGAGGCTGCGCGTGTACACCCTGGAGTTCAAAATCCTGGTGCAGAAAAGGGAATGTAAAGTGTCTCATTGATCAATTTCATACCTGTTACATGTTGGAGTGATATTTGGGGTATATTGGGTTAAATAAAATTTATCAGTTTATTTTAATTGGTTTTTCAGTAGACAAGAACGAGTGAGCTGATAAATTTATTCATGTGGAAATCCTAAGACCCAAATGAGGTTTAATTAGATGTTATGGCGTCCCTGTTAGATTGAGTCCTGTCAGGCTTGCAGCGTTCTCAAGAATCTCCTTCCCTAGCACGTCTCTTCTTTCCACCTAACTGTCGTTCCTCAAAATGTAGTTAGAAGAGAGAAAGAGAGAGAGACACACACACACACTCCGTTTTCCCCTGATTCCAATCAAGAGTCTAAAATGCTTGTTCTTTATCTTTTCCAGATTCAGGAAGCAACCCAAAACACACAACTAACCACGGCAAGTGTCTAATGTTCTGAGTGCTCTGGGCCAGGGGCACCTTTGCCACTGTTCTGTTTCCTCCTGCCAATGAGAACTCCTTCTCCTTAAACACCTGGCATGGATGGTCAACTAACTAGATGAAAAACAGACTGGTGAGAATCCTTTAAGCTGCCTGTGTAGCCTGGGGTTGTACCTAGTTCACTCTGCCTACAACAGTGCCTGTTGCGTAGTCCATGTGCTCACCAGACAGCTGTGTTGATAAAGTGTAAATGTTGTTATTCTCTAGGAAAGAGAAGTCAGTCACTGAAGGAAGCATGAAGGCTAATGTTTTCTCTTTTAAATGGTTAGTGGTGAGAAGTTTGCCCTTTGGAGAGTCTGATTTTATTCTGCTCTTAAAAGCTGCACCAAGGCTCGGTGCCCATAGCTCAGTGAGTAGGATGCCAGCCACATACACTGAAGGTGGTGGGTTCAAGCCTGGCCTGGGCCTGCTAAACAATGACAACTGCAACCAAAATATAGCCAGACGTTGTGGCTATAGTCTCAGCTACTTGGGAGGCTAAGGCAAAGAATCACTTAAGGCCAAGAGTTGGAGATTGCTGTGAGCTGTGATACCAGGGCACTCTACCAAGAGTGAGACTCTGGTTCAAAAAAAATAAAAATAGAAAATAAATAAAAGCTGCACCAAGCCTGACACCTTCATGCAATTGTCACTGCATACCTTCCCTGCCCCCACAGCCCAGCACTGTCCCTTTCTTTTCCCGTACCTTCCTGAAGCTGCGAGCTGTCTGAGTTTTCTCCCTTTGCAGCACTGAACCACACAACGAAGGGCTCAGGCAGCTGCAGGTATGTTCACTGCAGCGATTCTAGAAAATGCTTTGTAATTACTAAGCAGAAGGCGTGCAGTCTGAGGGGGTTGGAGGACTAGGTCTTCAAATATAAAATCTGTTTCCTTTTGGCATTTTATATTTAGCTCTTCCTGGCTGCAGGAGAAATGGGAAAGCTCTGAACACCTGACCAGATGAATTTTCAACAGAAATTTGTAAAAATTAGATGACTAAAGATTTGGGGCACTTTTTTGAGGATGTATTGGCCACTAGTGCACCTTTTGTGAAGTATCTGTTGGAGTCTTTTACCACTTTTTTTTTTTTTTTTTTTTGAGACAGCCTCAAGCTGGCGCCCTGGGTAGAGTGCCGTGGCATCAAAGCTCACAGCAACCTCCAACTCCTGGGCTTAAGCAATTCTTTTGCCTCAGCCACCCAAGTAGCTGGGACTACAGGCGCCCACCGTAACACACGGCTATTTTTTGGTTGTAGTTGTCATTGTTGTTTGGCAGGCCGAGGCTGGATTTGAACCTGCCAACTCTGGTGTATGTGGCTGGCTCCTTAGCCCCTTGAGCTACAGGCACCGAGCTGCCTTTTACCATTTTTAATCGGTTGCCTGTCTTCCTATTGTTGATTTGTGAGCATTCTTTATATAATCTGGGTGCAAGTCATTTGTTAGACACATGTGTTTGAATATTTTTCCTGGACTGCAGTTTGTCTATTTATTTTCTGAATCCTATCTTATCATGAGCTGAAATTTTAAATTTTGGTGAAATCCAACTTTTTCTATGATTAGTGCTTTTTTTGTTCTAAAACTCTTTGCCCACTTAAGCCCATCAAGATATTACGGTTCACTCTAGAAGCTTTGTAACTGTGGATATTTCTTTTCTTTTTTTTTTTTTTTTTTTTTTGAGACAGAGCCTCAAGCTGTCCCCCTGGGTAGAGTGCCATGGCATCACAGCTCACAGCAACCTCCAACTCTTGGGCTCAAGTGATCGTCTTGCTTCAGCCTCCCTAGTAGCTGGGACTATAGGCTATACCCAGCCAGTTTTTCTATTTTCAGTAAACATGGGGTGTCACTTTTGCTCAGGCTCAAACTTCTGAGCTCAAGTGATCCCTGCATTAGCCTCCCAGAGTGCTAGGATTACAGGTGTGAGCCACTGTGCTCTATCATCTATTTTCAACTAACTTTTGTATATGGAGTGGGAAAGGGGTTGAGGTTCAATATTGTTAAAGACTTTTCTTTTCCCATTGAATTAGAGCCAATGACTGGAAACAATCCAAATGTCCAGGGTAAATAAATAGATTTTCATTATTGGATTCCAGGTCCAATAACAGAATAATTCATGAAACAAGGAAATACATCAGCAATTTTTTTTTTTTTTTTAAGAAAAGAGCTAACTATAAACACATGCAACAACCTGAATGAATCTCAAAAACACTATGTTGGGCAGCGCCTGTGGCTCAGTGGGTAGGGCACCGGTCCCATATACCGAGGGTGGCAGGTTCAAACCCAGCCCTGGCCAAAATGCAACAACAACAAAAAAATAGCCAGGCATTGTGGCGGGGGCCTGTAGTCCCAGCTACTTGGGAGGTGGAGGCAAGAGAATTGTTTAAGTCCAAGAGCTGGAGGTTCCTATGAGCTGAGACTCCACCACACTCTACCAAGGGTGACAAAGTGAGATTCTGTCTCTATAAAAAAACAAACAAACAAAAACATTATGTTGAATGAAAGAAGCCACACAAAGAAAGAAAAGTTCTTACTGCATAATTCTACATACATAAAATTCTAGGACAATTAATTCTGTATTAACAGAAAGCAATGGTCAGTGGTCACCTTGTTGGGGGTAGGGACAGGAATGTTATGGTATGAAGGAAACGTTCTAGATCTTGTTCTGGGTATTTGTTAAATACGCACAGACAATTGTCAGATTCATCCTTCTGAACATCCAATGTCTGCGCGTTTCATTGTATGTTAATTACACCTCGATTTAAAGTATATTAAAGAAAAAAAGTGTTAGATTGTGAACCCTTCTGGACTATGCCCAAGAAATAGCAAGGTTCCTTCTTCTCTGCAGATGGCTTGCTGTTGAAGGCTGAGAAACAGAGACCACGCACAGCCCTTCACTTCTTCTTCACAAGACCGTGGGAGACATTTTTTATTACATTGGCTAGGAGACTTGCATTCAAAACCAGCTGAGTAAATAATGGGACTTTGGTGAGTTGTTTTTCCCCCTCTGTTGGAAATTTGAGCCTGGTGTATCTTTCCCAAGCACATTTCATTTAGAAGACAATTTACATTTGTACAAAATCATGGCTACAGCCCATCTGCTCAATGATTATGTAAGATCCAGCGCTCATTAGAGTGTGACGTGCCTTGATCTTAGTGAGCACATGAACTTGCATGCTTGGGATTCAAGTTCCTCTAAAATAACTTCCACCTCCAACCAGCTACCAGTAGCCCGCTGTTTCTGACATTTTCTTTAGAACATTACAGTTAATATTTGTTTTAAGGAGATTGAATTATTGGGGGGCTTTAAATTCCCAATTGCTGTAGCAGATTTTCTGCTACAGTTAAGCAAGATGGTGTTGGCAGTTGTGGAGGGGTGTGTGCCAGAGGAAGAGCTGTTTGTTATATATACCTGATGATTTTATCACTGAAGATTATTTGTAACAATGAAATAGCTGGAGCCGTAACATGATTAATATTAATATATGCAGATAAATGTGTTAGGAATGGAATTAGCATAATTTCTGTGCTTTGGTTTCCCCTTAGAGGTTGAGAGTCCTAGTTTATTTACAGTCTGCAGTCAGCACAGCCAGGCAGCAGTGTCGCTGGACAGATGGCAGGGAAGGGGAGGCCATGTGCCATGGGTGACTGTTAACATTACAGCGTCTGGATGCCGCTCTTCAAAGAAGCCAAAGCCAAGGGGGAAAGCAGATGAAAACAAAGGCTCTTTTTGTCTCCCGGAGTCCTTAACCCTTCCATTTACCCGCCTTTGTCCTAGTTTCACCTACCAGAACTTCAGAGGGAGGGGAGTGGGGAGACAAAATGAGATGTCGGGGCCACCAGTGCCAAAAGCAGAACCTTGGAGGAGTAAGGAACTAGGGAAGAGGCCACGGCCACCAGCTCCTGGGCACCGGTATGGAGCAGGAATTGTAACTGGGGGAGAAGGTGGGCTGGGAGATGCTGGAGACAAAGACAGGTCAGGAAGGTGGCCCACAGGCCACACAGATTCTCCAAGCTGAGGGTGGGATGGGGCCTGGAGGTACAGGAAACACCCTCAGAAGAGGAGTCTGGCGGGGGCCACAGGGAGTTGCATGTGATGGAGACTCTACAGTTGCTGACACAGAGAAGAAATTCTAGGCCATTTAGGAGAGAACAGAATTCAGCCTCAGGACAGAGAGGTCCGAGGGTGGAGAGTAAATGCCCCACTTGAAAATAGGCCCAGGGAGACGACCCACGAGGTGGTCTGCTGTGTTGAGGTGTATGTCTGGGCGTGGAATTGCAGAATCAGGTGGTAACTCTGTTTCCCTTTTTGAGAAGCTGCCAAGCTGTCTTCCACAGCGGCTGCACCATTTTACATTCCCACCCACCACGTGTGAGAGTTCCGATTTTCCACCTCCTCACCCACGCTTTTTCAATTTTTTATTTTAGCCATCTTTGCAAATGTGAAATTGCAGGTGTGACTAAAGATGCTGAGCGTCTTTGCAGGTGCTTACAGGCTGCTTGTACCTCTTCTGTGAAGAAATGTCTGTTTTTGTCTTTTTTTTTTTTTTTTTTTGAGACATAGTCTCACTCTGTCACCCTCGGTAGAGTGCCGTGGCGTCACACCTCACAGCAATCTCGAACTCTTGGGGCTAGGCAATTCTCTTGCCTTAGCCTCCCATAGTAGCTGGGACTATAGGTGCCCGCCACAACGCCTGGCTATTTACAGACAGGGTCTTGCTCTGGCTCAGGCTGGTCTCGGCCTCCCCCAGTGCTAGGATTACAGGTGTGAACCGCCTTGCCCAGCCTGTTTTGTCGATTTTTAAGTTGATCTTTCTTTTAGTGTTACGTTGTCAGAATTCCTTATGTATTCTGGATACAAGTTCCTTATCAGTATGTGATTTGCAAATATTTTCTTCCATTCCGTGAGTTATCTTTTCACTTACTTGGTGGTGTTCTTTGAAGCACTATGTAGTTGATTTTGATAAAGTCTAATTTGCGTATTTTTCCTTTGGTTACTGTGCTCTAGGTGTTACCTATCAGAAGCTATTGCCTAACCTAAGGTTTCAAAGATTCGCTCCTATGTTTTCTTCTAAGAGTTTTATAGTCTTAGCTTTTATATTTAGGTCTTTGGTCCATTTTAAGTTTTTTTTTCTTTTAGAGTCAGAGTCTCACTATGTCACCCTTGGTAGAGTGCCATGTCATCACAGCTCATAGCAACCTCAAACTCTTGGGCTTGAGTGATTCTCTTGCCTCAGCCTCCCAAGTAGCTGGGACTACATGCATCTGCCACAACACCTGGCTATTTTTTGTTGCAGTTATCATTTTCGTTTAGCTGGCCTGGGCCAAGCTTGAACCCACCAGCCCTGGTATATGTGGCCAGTGCCCTAACTGCTGAGCTATAGGCACTGAGCCATTTTAAGTTAATTTTTACATATGATATGAGATAGGAGTTAAAATCTAGTTGTCTCAGCACCATTTGAATTGTCTTTATGACCTTGTCGAAAGTCAATAATCCATCAATATAAGGGTTTATTTCTAGACACTCAATTCTAGTCCATTAATCTACATGTCTGTCTTCACACTGGCATCCTCTAGAAACAAGAGAGCAGCAGAGTGGTTCTTAGCAGTGGGAACCCTTGAAGAGCCCACCTAACACCCCGTACACTTCCGCAACCCCCATGAAGTAGTACCAATCTGGTCTGGTCCATGGTCTATTGGGAAGGGAGCTGCACAGCTGGGGGTGAGTGGCAGGCAGGTGAGCAAAGCTCCATCTGCACTTACAGCCTCTTCCCATCTTGGCATCACCGCCTGAGCTCCTTCTCCTGTCCCACTTCCCATTCATGGAAAATTTGTCTTCCATGAACCACAAAACTTGTCCTTGGTACCAAAAAGATTAAGGACTGCCGCCATACAGAGAGTCATCTTAGAGAGCACAAAGCCAATTTTTCATGGTATCAGTTGAAGACCCTAAAAAGTGCTAGAGAATTTCTGGAGGCATCATAAAAACAGGATGGGAAACATGGAGGGGGGTAGGGTAGACTTTTTTTGTATTCCCTCTATCCAACAAGGTGGGGAAGGTGGCAAGCCTTTGCCCTCAGCAGTGACTTGGACCCCTTAGTTGTGCCCCAAACAGTATAAAGTGCTGTCCCAGCTGTGTATAAGAGATGTGTAGGACCTGATAATAGTTCTGTTTGACTCTGGCCACAAGTACTTTTCTGGATACGTCCTACTCTGACACTTGTCCCACCCCATCTTCTCTGTAGATGTGAGGCACTCCAGCCCAGCTCTGCCGGGGGTATGACGGCTGACTCCCCTCATGCTTCCAGCCCTCCCTTGGCTACCTTCAGTCTCATATTCCCAGAGGTACTGGTTTCCCGTGGATGCTGTAGGAATTAACACACAAATTTATGAAATAACACAGATTTATTCACTTACGTTTCTGGAAGTCAGAGTTCAAAGTCGGTTCCATGGACTAAAATCATGGCATTGGTAGGACTGATTCCTTCCAGAGGCTCTAGGGGAGAATGTATTTCCTTCCCTTTTCCACTTCTAGATGGCACCTGCATCCCTTGGCTCATGTCCCTTTCTTCATCTTTAAACCCATCCGGTAGCATCTTGTCTCTGTAGTCACGTCACCTTCTGCCTTCTGCGGTCCGGTCTTCCCTTGCTTGTCTGATCAGGACACTTGTGATTACATTTAAGCCCCTCCTGGATGATCCGGGATGATTTTTCCACCTCAGAATCCTTAATCTTATCTACATAGTCCCTTTTGCTATAGAAGGTAAAGTGTACAGGTTCTGGGGTTTAGAGAGAGGGGCTGCTATTCAGCTTGCTACACTGGGGGTCACTTATGTGGCTGGCTGTACTGGCCTATGATAGCAGGTTTCTGTTCTGACCAGTTGGGGTCCATGCCAGTTGTCTACATTTTAACTATAGTTTCACTTCTCAGAAGTTGTCAAATATTTTGATTATTATCCCTATTTTCAGCCCTCTTTGTCAAGGAAATGAGTGGATATAAATTTGTACGAGGCTAAAAGAGGCAGCAAGTGAGCTTAAAATGTGTGAAATGTATTGATTTGCGTTCTGCTGTTAGAAAGTCAAGTGTGAATCCAGGAAAGGAAAACCTAGAAGAGTCCAGAGATGGGTCTGTCACATGCATCTGAAATATCGGAGACGGTTAAGGCAAAAGCCACAGTAAAGAGCAGTTCATTCACCTGCTGAGCAGGCATAAACAGATGGATAGAGAACTGTCCCAGGTACAGAGATGGCCTGAGAAACCAAACAAGGGCTTATTTCTGTGCAAAAAAGATAAGGCTATGCCCAGGACAGCCTGGAAGCTGGACTCCAGAGAGGACTGACCCAGAGCAACCAAGAACTGAGCAAGCACGTGGAGCACATTTGCTCCCCACCCCTACCCGCCACCGGGGTCTCTGCTGTGGACTGGTGACTTCCCTCTTTCCTTTGTCAGCAATGCCTCCCAGGGAGTAATCTCAGTGTGGATCAGTCACACGAAATCCCTTGGCAAAACCAAGGATCTGGACCTCTTCCCACAATAGTCAAAATCTCTGGGTGGGGGTGGGCTGTGGAATCTGTATTTTTTTGAGACAGAGTCTCACTCAGTAGAGTGTTATGGCATTGTAGCTCAGAGCAACCTCAAACTCTTGGGCTCAAGAGATTCTCTTGCCTCACCTTCCTGAGTAGCTGGGACTATAGGTGCCAGCATGGCTATTTTTAGAGACTGGGTTTCACTCTTGCTCAGGTTTGTCTTGAACTCCTGAACCCAAGCAATCCATCCACCTTGGTCTCCCAGGGTGCTGAGATTACAGGAAAGAGTCACTGTGCAGGGCTTGGAATCTGCATTTTAATGAGATTAGCTAACTCTTAACATGCTGAAGGTTCTAGGCAGGAGCACTGTGTACTGTCATATTTGAGGAGACTTAGGAACATCATTTTTTCATATGATTCTGAATAAATTTGAGTCACCCACAAGTACAAGAGAAACAGTCATAACCATCATGGGAAGAGATCTCAGAATCCAGAAGACCTGGGAGGGCAGACAGATTTCTACTTCATTGGCCATCTGTGATTGATTGGTAGTGACTGCCTGGATCTTGGTGTTGAGATGAATGATAAGGCCTTGCCTGGGCTTGGACAGGAAGAGAGCAGCGGTCAACTAGTAATGTCTGCCTTGACCAGAGGTTAGGGGTGGTAGTTGGTGAATGTGCACCTCCTTCTGCCACTTTTCTCCTTGGAAGACCCAGCTGTACTTTCTCTTTTTGTGGTAAGGTACAATGTACATACAAAATACTGGATGGAAACATGTATTAATATGTACAGTTTAAAGAACAAAATTAAAAGACATCCTTTTAAAAATTTCTCTAGAGAGCAGGTTCCAAAATCTCCTTGGGTAACACGTTGCATTGTCTCACAACTTTCTTAATGTCTAATTTAAATAAATCCCTCTTGGCACAATTTAAGTCCAGTCCTTTTCATTTTATCTTCAGGGAAAAACAGAACAGCTGCTTCTGCTCCCTGTTTCAATATGCCTGCCTGTTTTAAAGAATTCAGTTCTTCATAAGAAAAAAATTAATGAGACTCTTCTATTTTAACGAGTTACTTGTTTGGTGGATTGGCATATTTCCTCCCCCAAGCTCAAAATTCTTGGTTACAGTGACAAATCAGAATAGAACATTGAGAGTAGAAGAAATTTGGATGTCATGCAATTAATCCTCTCTTTTCACAGGTGGGACAGAGGCCTAGGGAAATGGAGGACGTGGTTTACCCACACAGCAGAACTAAGCCCCAACCTCCCCACCTCTGAACTCAGAGTTACATCTACCAGATTATGCTATTTCAACAATCAGTGTGTTTGAAGTAAGAGAGTAAGTCCAGGACTAAACATGTGTTGGAGTTCATTTTCATACACGTCAATGGTTTTCTATGCCAAGTTCCTGAGTCTTTTTGCCAGAGGGCTTCAGATCTAGGGGTGAGGGAGGCCAAAGGAACTGGGGGACGAGTTCCCCAGGGACAGCCCTCAAGCAATGAGAAAACGGGGGGGGGGGTAGATACTGGGGATTCCTCGTCCCTTCCTTCATGAGACAATCCTGGGGTCTTTGTTCGCTGGTGACTTAGGGGCTCCTCCGTAGGTGTGAGCCTGCTTGTCCTCCCCAGCCACTCTCTAGCGTGCCTTCTGCTTGCCTTCCTTGCTCCCTCCACAACTGCCCTACTTCCTCGTTATGCTTCTGAGATCACTTCCCAATTACATTTTTTGTACCCAAATCCTTATTTCAGGATTTTCTGTGGGGAAAAGCAACCTAAGGCCATGCTTTACAGAAAAAGAGCTTTAATAAGAAGCTCAGTGGGAGCTGTGAAGTCAGAAAATGGTCTGTGAATGGATTTCCAACAGTGCAATCTTGGGGACATAAACGGAGCCCAGTGCAAAATGAAAATATGGCATTCCTTGTTGAAAAAAGTATGAAGAATTTCAAGGTGATGACAGCAGAGCCTTAAGCCAAGGCAGCACTCTTCTGAGTCTGGACCCTGGGTGACTGCACAGATTGCACACTGTAAAGCTGGCCCTGGGAACCTTTCAGTGTAAGAATCTCCATGACAATGATGACGCTGTGTGCTGAGTCATTACTCTGTGCCAGGCCCTGCGCAGAGCCCTTTAGTTTGCATTACACCATGTATTCCTCCGATTTCCTCTCTCCCTCGCTCACCATAAGGTTCATGGCTGAGCCCCTGTAACAAGAGGGAGATTTACAAGATAAAAACATACATTCATTTCATGTAAGTTTCACATGACAGGGGAGCCTTCAGAAATGAAGACCCAAAGAAACAGGTAAATGGATATTTTTGTGCTTGGGTTTGATGAAGCAAAGGGGGTCTAATCTAATAGTAGTAAACTGGGGAGGAACTTTGCAAGGCCTGCTTGTGCTCAGTCTTCTCTGCCACTGTTTCTTCAGCGATAAGGATGTTCTTTCCCCCAGTGTAGGGAAGGGCACCATCAGGATTTTATGACCTGCTTTAGGGAAGAAGGCTAAGGAGAAAGTGAGATTTGGCCTTCCTGCCTCTGCTGTTTTCTCAAATGCCAACTTGCCGTATTTTGGAATAGCATGTCCTAAACCCCTTCACCACCCCATGGAGCAGATATCATTCATTAGAAAATCTATCACGCGAGAGGAAGAACAGGTGAGAGATGCTGCGTGGGACTCTTCCTGTCATCCTGGAAGCTACGGAAAAAAAAAAAGAAAGAGTGGCCTCAAGTAAACTCACAGGGTAGGCAGAATAATAGTTCCCACAAAGTGTCCACATTGTAATCCCCAGAACCTGTGAATATGTCCCCTTCATATGAAAAAAGGACTTTGCAGACATGACTAAGGGGAGATTAACCTGGGTAATCCAGACCGGCCCAACCTGATCTCATTATACCCTCCGAGAACTTTCCTCATTGAGGTCAGTCAGAGGGCATTTGCTACTGAATAGTGGTCAAAGAGAGCAAGGTCACTGGCTCTGAAGATGGGCAAAGGGGGTCCCTGAGCCAAGGAATGTGGGCAGCTCAAGAAGCTGAAAAGGCAGGGGACTGGACTCTCTCCTGAAGCTCCCAGGAGCAGTCCCACCGACAACTGGTTTTAGCCCAGTGAGACTCATGTTGGTTTCTGACCTACAGAACTATGAGGACACGAATTTCTGTTTTTTTTAAGGCACAGAATTTGTGACCCTCGGTTACAGGAGCCACAGGAAATAAACACATCTGCACTCTAAAGAAAGCAACCAGCCATCAGCAAGGTGCCTCCTCATAGCACCCAGAGGATGTTGCAGGGAGGGTGACACTCTGTGACCCCACCACTCTCCTGCCCTCCGCCAGCATCAGGTGGGGCTGGGGAAAGAGCCCATGCACAGGAGCCTCACAGGGCACAGTGTTCCCCTCATGCGCAAGGGGCTGCCACTTCCTCCCAAGGGGTGTTCTCCTTCCTCCAAAGAAGTGAGGAGAGCCTTCCAGAGTTGTTCTTGGCGGGTGACTGCCAGGAGGGGAACTGGCTTCTAGGACCTCTGCTAGGAAATTACTGAGGTGGAATCTAAGAGGTGATCTGTGTGTCTCCACATGCACGCTCAGCCCAGCTGCACTCCAGCCAGGCACTACAACCCCTCTGGCATCCACCGATTCTGCTCCTGAATCCCAGGCATTGCTGAACACAGTCACGGAGGCCGTGACAGCAGCAACTGTGCACACACTGCTCCTGGGACCTTCCCTACTGCTTCAGGCTGAGCCCCAACGCCAGACCCTGCCAGTTTTTCTCAGTCCTGCAACCTGGGGTGACCCTGCACTGGGCAGCAGAGAAGTGAAGCCACACTCAGTAAGAGAAGGAAAGTGGGAAGGGGTCTGGGACAGTGTCCCTGGACCAGAAGGCAATAAAAGTGATTTTCAAAAACTGTAACAGTTTGATCCCCCCCCCAATAAATGATGTTACCTCTCATCATAAAATTAATGCATGTTCATTTGTGTAGATAAAATAAACATTGTGAAAATAAAATTCACTACACTCACTGTAAATATTGTGTTTCCTTTTTTTTGAGACAGGATCTCACTTTGTCACCCTGGGCAGAGTGCTGTAGCATCACAGCTCACAACCTCAAACTCCTGGGCTCGAGTAATCCTCTTGCCTCAGTTTCTGGAATAGCTGGTACTACAGACATGTGTCACTACACTGGGCTAGTTTTTCTAGTTTTAGTAGAGACAGGGTCTTGTTCTTGCTCAGGCTGGTCTCAAACTCCTGAGCTCAAGCAGTCCACCTACCTCCGCCTCCCAGAGCACTAGAATAACGTGTGAGCCACACGCGCCCAGCCTCGTTTTTTCTTTTCTTTCTTTTTTTTTTTTTTTTTTTTTTTAAATTCTAGCTGTGTACATTAATACAGTCATGGGGTACAGTGTGCTGTTTTTAGGTACAATTTGAAATATTTTCATCAAACTGGTTAACATAGCCTTCATGTCATTTTCTTAGTTATTGTGTTAAGACATTTATATTCCACATTTAGAAAGATTCACATATACCCTTCGTTTTTTCTTTTTTCTTTTTATTGTTTGGGATTCATCGAGGGTACAAAGAATTGGGTTAGACTGATTGCATTTGTTAGGTAAAGTCCCTCTTTGTGTCCCTCCCCCAAGAGGTGTGCCATATGCCACAACCCCCATCCTCCTTCCTCCTCCCCCGTCCCTGCTCCCTCA
The DNA here is from genome assembly GCF_000181295.1 of Otolemur garnettii. Lineage (NCBI taxonomy): Eukaryota > Metazoa > Chordata > Mammalia > Primates > Galagidae > Otolemur > Otolemur garnettii. The sequence goes on along the minus strand of NW_003852422.1, from coordinate 17,061,598 downwards.
TTCTCCTACCCCCTACCTTGTCTTAGATCATCTGTACTCAATTCTAACATGAAGGCTGTAGATGACCAACCTTTTTTTTTAACATCAGTTCTTACACATCTATCTTTTTTTTTTTTTTTTTTT
>NW_003852422.1:17053255-17061317 GCF_000181295.1 Otolemur garnettii | reverse complement strand
TTGTTGTTTGGCGGGTCCGGGCTGGGGATTCGAACCCTCCACCTTAGGTGTACGTGGCTGGCGCCTTAGCCGGTTGAGCTATAGGCGCCGAGCCTACACATCTATCTTTATCAAAACCAAGACTGCATGCAGTTTGTAATTTATTTTTTAAGATGTAGTTTTTTAAAACAACAGGGTTAAATTAGTCTTTTTTCTACATTACTATAGGGTTTTTTTGAAGACCTTTTTGAAATGCAGTTTATTATCTGACATGTAGACAGAATTTTAACAATTCCCATATTCAGAGCTGTGTCTATGAGTTGGCTTTTTCCCCATTTATCAGTGATTTGGTGACGAGGAGCCTTCAGGCCCTCATGTGAGGTAGGACCGTAGCTTCCTACCTGTCTCCTTCAGTGTTAGTATTCAACATTTTTAAAATTGAGGGACAGTTTTGTAAGTGATTTCTCTTAAAGGCATGTCTAAGAGCAGAGTTTTGAATAATGGTCCGAAGTATTGAATTAAGACTATGTACCTTCAAAGGGTGGCTGTTTTAGAGAAAACCACAGAGATTTGGATGTAAAAGTTTTGAAATATGTTATTTTTTAAAAATCCATGTTATTATTTTACCATTATATCTGTAGTTAATATTATACATGATTGATAAGAGAAGAAAGCAGGGTATTATCCGCAGTTATCTTCACCTTTAGCAAGAACCCTGCAGGAGACGTGGCCGGGTTGAGTGTCCCAGAGAGGGGCTTGTTCAGTGCAGTTTGGAAAGTACTTCTCATGCCTGGGTGTTGCACCGCCGTCTTTGACTGGTTCAGGAAGACTTTAGAAAGCTTTTTATACCACATGGCAGCATAGAGACTTTTTTTCTTTTTGGCAGTTGTAGAGGGCATTTGATTGTTGCCCTCTCGTTTGTTTATATTCTCTTGCATCTGAAAGCCTTCTTGCCCAGCATTGTTAAAACTTGAGGTGCAGGGCAGCACGTGTGGCTCAAAGAAGTAGAGCGCTGGCCCCATATACTCTTTGGCTCAGAGCCTGTGGCTCAAGCGGCTAAGGTGCCGGCCACATACACCTGAGCTGCCGGGTTTGAATCCAGCCTGGGCCCGCCAAACAACAATGATGGCTGCAACCAAAAAATAGCCGGGCATTGTGGCGGGCACCTGTAGTCCCAGCTACTTGGGAGGCAGAGGCAGGAGAATCTCTTGAGCCCAGGTGTTGGAGGTTGCTGTGAGCTGTGATGCCATAGCACTTTACCCAGGGCAACAGCTTGAGGCTCTGTCTCAAAAAAAAAAAAAAACCAAACAAGGTGTACAGGTGCCATTCCCTATCATGGAAGGAAAAAAAAGGCAGAGATTCCCACAGATGGGTTTGGCGATCATGTTCTCCCACCTGACTCTGACTCTCAAGAAGGGCCGCAAAGATACAGTGAAGACTGTCCCAGTCATGGGGACTGTCGGGGGCGGGCTCCTGTGGCAGCAGCGGCCCGAGCAGATGGTCCCTACAGCAGATTTTGGCAGTGCTCCCAGTGGCTGGTGCTCCTTTTTTCCTGACCCATTTCCCAAGCCTGGCTCCTCAGTGGCCCCATTAACTCTATGGCTATCCTTTCAATACATTGTTATTTTATTTTTTTCAGTTTGCCAGAGTTGGCCTCTCTTGTCACCAAGGAACTCAGACTGTCCCTCTTGTCTATTATGGTGTATAATGTAGCTTGTTTCTAAAATTGAGCATAGGCATTAGTTAGGACCCCACTTCCTGTTAGAATGTTGTTTTATGGGGCAGTAAGATGGGACCAATAGCACGTTGTTAAGGGTCATGACGCAGCGTAAACACAGCCACAAACACATGGTTTGCGGACTGGGAGCTCATGGCTTCCCTGCCTTTTGTAAATAGGAGATCCCATTCTGTTACTGTTGCCGCCAAGTCTTTTACACAGTGCACATTTCAAGATTTATTCTTAGCCAAAAAATCAAACATTCTGGCATCTTTGTGTACACATCATTTGCCCAGAACTCCGGCCTCATGCTCTCCACGTCTGTAAACTTGGCTTCCTGGTTCTGCTGCCAGAACCCAGGTCTTTGTCCCTAGAATGCCCATCCCTTCCAGCCCATGATAACTTCTCTGAATTTGATCCCCTTCTAAGTGTCCCCCCAGCTGCAAGGCAGGTGACCTGATTTTGCCCAAGCCTGGCACAGCAGCATTGCCCAAAGGGTCCTCCATGGTCCAGTGCTTATGAGTTTGTTGCCAACCAGATATAGATGTTTCATAGGTCTCCGAAGAACAGGCTCTCTCCAAAATTGCTCCTATGGTAGGGTGTGTCTGAAAGAACAAGAATTGATGTTCAGGAATATTTTGAAAGAAGGGTGATGGAAAGGACTTACCCTATCAGCAATTATATTAGAAAGTAAACTCGTCTAAAAAGGGGACCTCATGGCTCGGCGCCTGTGGCTCAAGCAGCTAAGGCACCAGCCACATACACCTGAGGTGGTGGGTTCAAACTCAGCCGGAGCCCGCCAAAACAACAATGATGGCTGCAACCAAAAAATAGCTGGGTGTTGTGGCGGGTGCCTATGGTCCCAGCTACTTGGGAGGCTAAGGCAGGAGACTCGCTTGAGCCCAGGAGTTTGAGGTTGCTGTGAGCTGTGATGCCACAGCAGGGAGACAGCTTGAGGCTCTGCCTCAAAAAAAAAAGGAGGGGGGACCTCATAGTAATACACAGGGCAGTAGAAAAAAGCTTGCAGAATGGAAATGAGAATTGGGTGGGGGGATTAATGATTATTCAATACATAGTATTGATGGACAATTGACTAACCCTTTGCAGGGGAAAATTCAGCAGGCTCTATCTTGAGAGTGTGATGTACTTGATTTAAAGATACACAGCCAAGGTTACAAAGTTTCTTTAATGCAAGGGATACTGAAACATTTCTGAAAATACAAGGCCACACTTCTCTGGTGGGGGCTTCCCAGGCCTCTCACACCTGCCATGAGAACACACAGGTGCTGTGATGCCATCCTTGGGGCGAGAGCACCATGCACCCTCCTGTTCTTGGGTGTCTTTGTGCCCCGGGAGACTCCCCCTCGTACTGGAGATTCCGGCTTTGTGTCTGGTGTTCATCAGGTCTAAGCTGCTGTTCCCGACAGGTCTAGGACTTTTCTTGAATTTAAATTTCTTGAATTTGTTTACCGAAAGACAAGATAAACCTGAAAACCAGTTTCACAGGCGTCCTGGGGACCTAGCTCAGGCCTCGGGGCTGCCTGAGGGCTCGTCCTGTGCATTCCCACTTCAACCCTGATGCCAGAGTATCTTCCAGCCAGACCAGAGACTTAAGTATAAAGAATATTGGTAATAACAGTACTAACATAGAGAGAGCACTCTCAGAAAAAAATGAATAACAAATTTGAAAAATGGGTAAAGGATATGAAAAACAAAGAGGACAAAATACAGTGGTAAGTATGGGTTTGCAGAGATGCTGTCATTCTCAAATGATTAAATAAATGCATTTCCATTGGGGCTGAGGGGGTGACCAGTGGCTTCTCTGGAGGCATAACTTTCTCTCTTTCTATCTCTCACTTTTGTTTTTGTTCTTTTGTTAATTATTATTAGAGTCCTGACTTTCTCAATGCTGGAAATCCCTTGAGCCAGACTGTGGAGACAGTAGTGTGTTCTCAGGTACCATAACTGCACTGCTCTGGGGCATGGGGCCTCATAGAACCACAGTCACACTGGAGCTGATGGAAGGGGAAAAGAATCCCATGTCCTGCTCCCTGGGACCTGAGGCTGGTGCTGGTAGACCCTAACAAGATATGGAAGTCGATTCTGGTAAAGACAGAGAAATAACCACACACAGAGCAAGGTTGGGGGGAAGACAGCAAGGGGCTGGGTATTCTTGCTGGCAATCCAGGTTGTCCTGAGCTCCTAAGGTTCCACCCAGCAGGTAGAGCCGGAAAACCAGGAAGCCGCCTGGTGTGCAAATCAGGCAGAATCGAGCTTGGCATGAGGAGGTCTGAGCCTCAGCAAGGGGGACAGGAAGTGGGGCCCAGAGGGGGCCAAGCAAGGAGAGGAAGACAGGCTCCCCCCAGATTCAAGGCTGCAGTCTGTCTGAATGAGGGGAGGGAAGGCTGCATTGGTAACCAGGGTGCCCTTCCGGGCTCTGACTACTTCTTTGCTAAAGAAAACTTGGGTGATGTAAACAAGTCCATTATAGCCAGGCCGCAGATTCTAGAGTTTAGGAGTATGGTTTAAATTCAGGCCCCCTCAGGCATCTGATAGGATTTCTTCCTGGCCAGAAGCTGGGGCAGGACTCAGCCTCCAGGTCAAGGATGTCAGCATTTCAGCAGCAAGGGGAAAGACAGGGAAAGCGCAGAATAAACAAAGCAGAGATCATACAGCAGCGGAAGAGGTCCATTCCCCTGGTGCCCCAGGTCATCAATATCATTCTTCTCTTGAGGGATGGATTCCCTGCATCAGAAATTGGACTGGGGCCAGGCCCACCTTACCTGTCTCCAAGGCCCCTCCCTCCTTTGGACAGAAAAGGTCAGAGTTGAGAGCAGAGCAAGCAACGAGGTGCTGAATGACTGGGGCAAGGGTGGCGTGGCCAGGCCAGGCCTGAGCCTCTGGACGTGCCCTTATGTTTCTGCAGTGAGGCACTGGAGTCAGCAGAGGGGAGGAGTCTGTATTTCCAACTCCTCTGTGCCTTTGTTTGCAGGGAAGGTGGTGGTCTGTGTCACTGGGATCACTCAGAGGATGTTCTTAGTATATACAAAGGTCATAGAGAAGCACTAATGCGTGCCACTGGATTAGTGGCCTTAGTGCTAGAGAGAGTCCAGGAATTTGTGGGAAGGAAAAGTAGAAAAGCAATATCAAGATAGTACTCACCCTGATGCGTTGTTTCCCGAGGTGTCCAGGGAATGCTGCTCTGGAGGCTGCTTTGCCCTATGGGAGGGATGGGCACTATAATTTGGCCTCTAGGACATCCAAGAGCTGGTAAGCCTCCTAGGTGGCATATTGGGTTACTGAGAAATAGTGGTTCTCTCCCATCCTCCAAAAAAATTCATGTTCATTTGGAACCTCTGGAGGGGATCTTATTTGTAAATAATATCTTTGCAGATGTGATCAAGTTAAGATAAGGTCATCTTGGCTTAGAGTAAGCCCTAAAGCCAATGGCCAATGTCCTTATGAGGAAAGAAAGATTCAAAGATGACACAGAGACACACAGGGAGAAAGGCCTGGTGATGGGGGAGGCAGAGATTAGAGTGAAGTAGCTGCCAGCCAAGGAAGGCCAAGGATTTCTGGTACCTACTAGCCCCAGAAAGAGGCAAGGAAGGATCCGGCCCAGGGCCATCAGAGAGAGCATGGTCTCCTAACACCTGGCTGTCAGACTTCTAGCCTCCCAAACTGTGAGACAGTAAACTTCTGCCATTTTAAGCCCTCCAACATATAGCACTTAATGGCAAGCCCAGGAAGGAAATATATAATAAATAATAATAATGATGCATAATTCCTTTACTACTAGTACTATCACATAGTACTAACACAGTTCCTATGGAAGGAGGTATGAAACATTATTTTCAAGGGCAAACTGGTGAAAAGAAGTTGAATTTTAAGTTACTAAATTTAGAGACTAAGTGGGAATTTGTGTCATCCCTGGGTGTCTTTTACTGTCAGATCAGCAATTGGAGCAGAAGTTTGGGTCAAATCCAGCTCCATCCCTTTACCACCACCTGTGTGACCTTGAGGCCATCGCTTAACTTCTTAGCTTCAGTTTTTTTAATCTTTAAACTGAGAATAATAATAGTTTCTTTCTAAAGGGTTACTGTGAGAATGAAATAAAACCATGATATAAGCATCATGAGGGGTCTGGCCCCTCAAAAGTGCTCACAAGCAGTAGCTGATATTGTTGTTAAGTTATGGGGAAAAAATAACTTGACCAGGCCAGCAAGTCTCCCAACAAACACAATCTTTCCAGAGATTCGGAGATGCCGTAACCCCTTTATTAGGATATTAAGGCAGGACCACGAGATGCAATCTGCCCATCGGCATCATCTGTAGAGACGCTGTTCCTTGTCTATCCACATCCCCAAAAGAAGAGATGCTTTTTGGTTTTCTGCCAAGATCAGACACATCAGATTACTTCTCAGTATCATTTGTTCCCGTATGAATCAGTAGAAATGTAGCCATCAGTGAGTGGTGTGGGGCTGACTGGCTCTTACTGTATATTCAACTCACATCCAAGGAGACGTGGCTCAAGGCAGCTTCCATGTCTTTCAGCAGGGGGTATAATTTATTCCAGGGAGCAGTAATAGGCATATTTCTGCTTGCTGAGGACTGACGTGGCCCTTCTTGCTCTAAACATTAGGAATCCTGGTGGGGAAAGATCCTTAATGCTGTTTCTTAAGCTCCCTGGAGTTTATTTTATAATGCTTACCTTTTTTCTCCATTGGGTTATATTCTTTCCAATGCCAATTTTTTATGCTGAATTTCCTAAACATCTTTATAATGCTTTTCCTTCTGGTGTTACCTCTTTTTAAATTTTTTTTTCTTGAGACAGAATCTCACTCTGTTGCCTAGGCTAGAGTGCTGTGGCATCAGCCTCCCTCACAGCAACTTCAAATTCCTGGGCTCAAGCCACTTTCCTGCCACTGCCTCCCCCGTAGCTGGGACTACAGGTGCCTGGCACAATGCCAGGCTGATTTTTCCATTTTTAGGAGAGACAGGGGTCTCGCTTTGCTCAGGCTGGTCTCAAACTCCTTAGCTCAAGAGACCTGAGTCTTCTCAGAGTCCTAGGATTACAGGCATGGCCACTGTGCCCCACCTTGGTAAATTCTTTCACCTTCTCCATCTAAAAGGATTGCTCCTATTCCCCTCCAATCTCTTGGGAAGACCTGGGCTCAGCACACACCCTCCAGGTTACTGTAACACTTTCTAAAGATTTGCATTTATCCTGAACCTGTTTATAATTTAAGCTCTGCTTAAGCTTTGAAGGGTATAAATAGATTCCCACCTGCCGGGCTGGCTTCCAAGAAAGCAGAGCCCAGATAGCTCCTTTTCTGATTGATTGAAATATTAGTGCCTTTCCCTCCTTCTCTTCTTCTTCATTAACATTTCAGTAATTTGCAGAACAGATACCCTTTTACCCACCACCGGGATTGAATAAATGTTAAAATGTCACCTTATATGTTTCAAACATTGTAGATGTGACTTGAGAACCTTCCCTCACCTTCTTTCTTGAACCCTCTGAGAGAAACACCATCATTAATATCTTATGTATCTTTCCAGAAATGGTTTTATCTTTGCTCCACTTGGTGGCTGAGGGGCTGGAGAAACAGAACCATATTCACTGTCTTTTCCTCCTTTCCACTTCTTTTAGGGGCTTGGATTGTGCTTTGTGAATAAGAGGAAATAGACTCTGAAGTCAGTTATTTGAGCTGTGGTCGTAAGAGTTTGTTTAAGCGGCAAATGCTGCAGTCTAAACTTCATAAACACAACTCGGGTTATAGTTTGAAGGGTCCTTTTGACAGATTCATTGAGCTCCATAATATTACCTATTGGGGGTAAGGCCCGCAATGAGTTTATAATCCCAAATTAGCCTCTGAAAAGAGAATCAGATCAATTCATGCCCATAAGATTTTTCCAGGGCACATTTTGTGGTCAGTGCTGGTTTGAGTGCCTAGTAGGAAGATGCGGGAAAACAGCAAAGCACCCCTTCCTGAGGGGCTGGCATAGAAACTAAAATGAAAACATTTTAAAAAGAAGTAAATAGGAGACAGACTATAATTAAGCTTGAAATCGGGTTGGGGGGAATCTGAGAGCCAAACAGAGTGATTGGGGTGAAGCTGGGCTGTGGAGAGAGATGGCAAAGAAAACAGCAGCCGAGTGCGAGGAAGGCAGGCCAGGATTGTTAGCGTCAGGCCGTGGGCTCGCTTTCAGGTTTCTAAAATCTTTTCTTTGAATAATTCACAGAGCACTCAGCCGAGTGTCATTTTTGTTTTTAGATCACTTAATAAATATCGATTGTAATGGCAGAAAATGTGATTAAAAATTAAAATGCTGGCTCGGCGCCTATAGCTCAACCGGCTAAGG
>NW_003852422.1:17049163-17051775 GCF_000181295.1 Otolemur garnettii | reverse complement strand
CAGCCTCCCAAGTAGCTGGGACTACAGGTGCCTGCTACAATGCCTGGCTATTTGTTGTTGTTGTTGTCATTGTTGTTTTAGCAGGCCCGGGCTGGTTTTGAACCCACCAGACCTGATGCATGTGGCTGGCACGCTAACCACTGACCAATGGGTGCCGAGCAGAAAAAAAATTTTTTTTTTTAAGACAGAGCCTCAAGCTGTTGCCCCGGGTAGAGTGCTGTGACATCACAGCTCACAGCAACCTCCGATTCCTAGGCTTAAGCGATTCTCTTGCTTCAGCCTCCCAAGTAGCTGGGACTATAGGCATCTGCCACAATACCCGGCTATTTTTTGGTTGTAGTTGTCATCGTTGTTTGGCAGACCCGTGCTGGATTCGAACCTGCCAGCTCTGGTGTATGTGGCTGGCACCTTAGCTGCTTTAGCTACAGGTGCTGAGCCAGAATTTTTGTTTGTAAAGAAAAACAGAAACAACCCATAATGAATAAGGATAATTGATACTATTTTAATATGTTTGCTTTTAGTGCTTTACTCTGTAGATAACAATTTTTAATGAAGTTGGGATCATACTACATATACAATTTTGTTTCCTACTTTTTTCACTTTTCATTTTATAATAATTACCTATATTTAATAATTATTAAATATTATTTCAAAGCATGTTTTTTCAGCAACTGCATCATATTTTCTAGTATGGCTTGGTGCCTGTAGCACAGTGGTTACAGCACCAGCCACATACACTGAGGCTGGTGGGTTCGAGCCTGGCCTGGGCCCGCTAAACAACAGTAACAACTACAACAAAAAATAGCCGAGTGCTGTGGCTGGTGCCTGCAGTCCCCGCTACTTGGGAGGCTGAGGCAAGAGAATCGCTTAAGCCCAGCAGTTGGAGGTTGCTGTGAGCTCTGATGCCACAGCACTCTACCGAGAGCAACATAGTAAGACTCTGTCTCAAAAAAAAAAACCCAATTTCTGGTACAAACTTATATTTAATTTAAATACAACTATATTATTGGGTAATTATTTATTACAACACATAAGGCATATCCTTTACGTAAATGTCTTTGCAGCATCTCTGAATATTTTTATTATATATATTCCTAGAAAAGTGACTATAGCAGCGGTTCTCAACCTGGGGGTCAAGACCCACAGCAATGTATTAAAAGGGTCGCAGCATTAGGAAGGTTGAGAACCAGTGGACTACAGGATCAAGACTATGAACATTTTATAGACTTTTTAGAGAATTGAATTCTAGAGAAGACGTACTAATTTACTTTCCACAAGCAGTTTATAAGAAGCCCACATTATTGTACTCTTACCACCAACAAATATGATTCTGCTTTTGTTTTTTTGGAGACAAAGTCTTAAGTCATTGAAATCATAGCTCACAGCAACCTCCAACTTGGGCTCAAGCGATCCTCTTGCCTCAGTTTTTCTATTTTTTAGTAGAGACAGGATCTCACTTTTGCTCAGGCTATTCTCGAACTCATAAGCTCCAGCAGTCCCCCCACCTTGGCCTCCCAGAGTGCTGGGATTACAGGCATGAGGCACTGAACCAGATCAATGATTCTGAAAGCATTTTTCAAGCCAGAGCCTTAAAATGGATCCAGGAGTTGGAGCTACAGAGATTTAGTGCCAAGTTTAGCAGATCCAAATGAGTTTGTATAGGGGACCTGGGATGGGAAAGAGACTGGGGACACATGAAAGGTTGGGAATAATTGGAATAATTCCTGCAGGTGTCATAGCACCTCTGTGTGTCCACGGAGTCCTTCAGTGAGCCAGCAGGTGGGCAGCAGGAGCTTGGGCTAGCTGGAAGGTGCAGGGTGGAGCTAGGTGCCATGGGCAGTTCTTCCTGACAGCTCTGCCTGATTTCTGGCCTCTGCCTTCTCCATAGGTCCTCAGGGCATATCCTACTGACAGCCTGATGGCAACCAAGGGCCCAGTCTCACTTCTGTTTCAAGCCAGTCAAGCAAGAACAAGCTGAATATAAACAACCTCTGTTCTGTTGGAAGTAAGCCTAGAATCAAGGCCCACTGCCATGCCCAGGATCTAGGGTGCCCCAAATTAAAGTGGTGTTATACCATATCTTCAATCACCTCCATTTCCAACCATATTCAAGATCCAGTTCCAACCGGCCTCAGTCCTGTTTCTTCTCTATTGTCTCCTCTCAGCCCCCAACATGGGTGTGCTGGGCTGGCTTTTACCAGCTTGGGAAGAGCTGGTGGCCAAATGTTCAGGAATTTTGGGAGATAATTGTTTTTTATTTTATTTTAGAGACAGAGTCTCATTTTGTTGCCCTGGGTTGAGTGCCGTAGTGTCACAGTTCACAGCAACCTCCAGCTCTTGGGCTTAGGTCATTCTCTTGTCTCAGCCTCCCAAGTAGCTGGGACTACAGGCGCCCACCACAATGCCCAGCTATTTTTTTGTTGCAGTTTGGGCCAGGGCTGGGTTTGAACCCACCACCCTCAGTATACGGGGCCGGCACCCTACTCACTGAGCCACAGGCACTACCTTTTGAGAGAGAATTGTTAAATGTAGTTATTTAACAATCAAGTAGGCTCGGTGCCTATAGCTCAACCGGCTAAGGCGCCAGCCACGTACACCTAAGGTGGCGGGTT
>NW_003852422.1:17045098-17048768 GCF_000181295.1 Otolemur garnettii | reverse complement strand
ATCTTATCATATTTTATTATTATTTACATCTATCGCATCTGTAGGAGAGAAGTATGAGGGCTGTCTGGAAATTATCCATCCATGTACTATGAAACATATAATATATGTTAGTTTATATAATAATGTATGATAGTTTTTTCAACTCCAAGTTCAGTGACGTCACAGTGGTAGCATAAAATTGGTCACAGCAAAAGCATTTGCATTATGGAAATGGGCCAGTGCTATATAGTCAGATTTGATTTACTGTTTTGTTGATTGTGTAGACTTAAGAAAATAATAAGAAATGTCAATAATGTAAATTAAATTTAGAAGTCTGTCATGTCTACAGTTACAACCTTCTTTTTTTTTTTTGGAGAGACAGAATCTTACTTTATCACCCTATGTGATATCACATAGCTCACAGCAACCTCTAACTCCTGGGCTTAGGCAATTCTCTTGCCTCAGCCTCCCAAGTAGCTGGGACTACAGGTGCCTGCCACAATGCCCGGCTATTTTTTTGGTTGCAGTTTGCCCAGGGCCAGGTTTGAACCCACCATCCTCGGTATATAGGGCTGGCGCCCTACCCACTGAGCTATAGGTGCCACCCCAGCTGGGACCTTCTGAATTAACCAAATATAGGAAGCAGTGCTCCAGTATTGAAAACCACCACCTGATCCAGCAAAGAAGTCGTTCAGGGCATGCTGAATTCAGGAAACTCCAACATCTTTCTTCATTGTTGGACTTTCCATCAGGGATGTGAGGACTTTCTTTGCTGAATTGGATAGTAATTGAGCATTTTTTGATAATCTAATTTTATGACACTGTTGTTAATTATAAAATTATTAAAATTGGTAGTGGGTTTTGAAGAAATTGTAAATCAATGATGTACAGGTATAAATTGATAGCCAAGGTAAGCATTTTAGCTTAAGTTATTTTTCTAAAATTAAATAAAAAGAACAGTTAATGGGCCAGGCATGGTGGCTCACACCTATAATGCTAGCACTCTGGGAGACTGAGGCGGGTGGACCACTTGAGCTGAGGGAGACATCATTTCTACAAAAACAGAAAAACTATTTAGGTGTGGTGGCGCACACCTATAGTCCCAGCTACTTGGGAGGCCGAGGCGAGATTGAGGTCAGGTTGCAGCAATTATGATGACGTTGCTGCACTGTAGCCAAAAGTGCAACAGCCACTGCAGACGAAACGAGACTCTATTCAAAACAAACAAACAAAAAACACCTTCTGAAAGGATCAAAAACCTTCTGTGAGGATCAAATGGCTGTGTGGAAATTTTAATGAAGAGTAATGAATGTTACTGTGAGCGGCCAATCCTTTGTATCAGTAAAATTTGTAACAAATACATATGATTTTTCCAGAAAGTTGGTTGTCAAACATTTACCAGCACACCACTTCCACCCACAGTTCCTGCCCTTCTGTGGACTTCCCCATAGGTTTGAGTTTCTGTCTAGGCTCCCTCTCCTCAATTCTGATTGTGTCTAATATTCCAGGCTCCTGCCTTTAGACCAGCACACCAATGTCGTTGCAATTACATTTGGCAAAAGGCCCCGTGCATGTGCACGTCTTGGCTCTGAACAGCATCCTTCCCCAGGCTGGACTTGGCCCCAGGGTCCCTTGGTCTCTGGCCTGGTTCCTATCGCTGCAGAGATTCTTCCAAGACTCAGCCACTGATTCCAAGTGTTGGCCTCCGAAATCCTGGATTCGATTTTAAAATAGTTATAAAAATGTCATATGACATTTTTTTTTTTTTTTTTTGCCCAGAAGAAGCTGTCAAGTATGTATTCTCCAGTTTTGGCAATTCTTATGTTTGATGCTTTAACTTTTTGAGAATGCTGAGTTCTAAACAGTTCATGATGCGTTTGCCTTATGTGAATGTGGGACTGGGAAGGTCTACTTAGTCCACACGCACTGGTGTAAAAAGATCATTTCCTTCCTTGGACCAATATGGCTTTGTCGGCTTATTCCAACAGTGAGGGCTTATGGACCTTGGTGAGAAATAACTTCTCTGCTGACCACAGTCGAAAAACCCTAAAGAAATGAGGAAGGAGAGTGGGAATAATCACAGTGATTATTTCAACAGCTTCTTCCTCTGCCTGAAGTTTGGCAAAGATCAGTGCCTAAGACAACCCAGACTCTTTATTTTAATTCTTTTTGCACAGATTTATTCCCAGAGCCATCCATCCTCATGCAGAGTCCCAGAGAATTGATTATGTTAGTGTTTTCAGAATTAATTTTCCGGCCTCTGGGGGCACTCAGCACAGTCTGCTTTCCTCAGGTAACAGGGGAAACAGCTGAGATTTTGCACCAGACATATGTTGTCTAGAAAAACAAAGTGTCTGTACTTTAAAAGAAATACGAGGTCTGAACCAACAGCGCAAACTTAACCATTTTCACCATATGAACATCATGGGGGAAGGAGGCACAACTCATCTAGCTTCTGGATCATAAGCATCTTATCTCTGTTTGAAATTATTATATCACCCAGAATCATTTCATGTTTAAAACTAGTATGTGTGAACCCTCTTAGAGAGCAAATGTGGGCATAATTGAGCCTCCCGAATAAATTTACATCCCTTAGAGACAGTTGGAAGATACAAATTTGACCCCATTTCTCTCTGAATCTAAAATTTCCTAGAAAACTTGAAACACCAGGAGAGGAAAGTGTTGCTAATTTTTATCCCGTCTTAGTAATTGATTTAAGGTGAGCAAAACTCCGGGTGTATGACAACTATAAAGATATGTACCCGGGAGAATAGAGTTTCAAAAAGAGAATTCCCGCAACAGATTCATTAAGAAAAATAGCCTAGTTGTAAATATTACCTACTGGATCCTTCCTTATGCAACTCTTGCTTAATCACACCAAGAGCCGCATATTCCTATTCAGAAGCTAAAAAGAGAAAACAGCATATGGCTGGCAAAAGGCGTGTACCCAATGCAAAATTTTTCAGTGAGCACGTTCCCAGCAAACACAATGTCCCACTAGCAGTTCCAAAAGCCTGGTGACAGTGTTCTTAGGGCCAGGGCTGGCAAGCCTTGGGGGCACCTGCCACCTCCCCAGGTCTGCAGGAGGGGAGGTCGCTGGCTGAAGTCTCACCTTCCCGAATCCCCCAGCTCAGCCCCACTCAGCATAGGTGGACACCTGTCCAAAAATTAGCCTGCTAACTAATTTTCAGGAGGGAGGCACTCCAGTGTTATTTATGGTTGGCGGGGGAAGTTAATAAACCAGCAAATGAATGAGCCTGCTGATTTAAGAGCTAAAAAAAAAAAAAATCAAGATTTTCTGTTCCTCTTCTCCCATTTCTGATCATATTCTGACATTATGCAAGGGTGTGCCGGGGACTGGGCTTTCTGCCACTTCTCTGTCAGTTATAAATTGTGTGATTTAGAACACCCCTTACATGAGACCTCGGTTTTCTCTTTTGTAAATGAGGGGGTGGGACTAGATGTTCCCTAGAGGGGGACCCTCTCAGTTCTTACAGCTCAGTGACCAGGGCTGCCTCACTCGGGTTACAGGAGACTTCCTTTAGGGGATTAAACCCAGCCCAAACGTGCAGAGGGTCTCTTTAGGGAGGACAATGAAGTGCTTGTTCCAGAATGCAAACAACCCCATTGATGAATTGTCACATTCCTGCCTGGAGTCTCCTTGACAGCTTTGCATGGTACATGGCTGCCT
>NW_003852422.1:17038380-17044117 GCF_000181295.1 Otolemur garnettii | reverse complement strand
AAAGAAAGAAAGAAGTGATTTAAGAGGCTGAGGCCTGTGAAAAATAGAATGTTTTCTTCCTGGAATTTCCCAATCAGGGAGCCCATGCACTTCCCAGAGGTTTCCTCACTATTCTTACAGATGTAAAAAGGAAACTTACTGAGCAAGGAAGCCCAGCTACTTCTCTATCCAAATAAAGAGCAACTCATGTAAAAATAGACAGAGCCACTGTTCCAGTTATCCCTTACTGCATCAAAAGCTAGCCCAGAATGTACTGGCTTCAAATAGAAATCTATTTGCCAATGATGTGGATCAGGAATTCAGTTTAGGCAAGGTGTGGCTGGGTGATTCTTCCATGTCATGCACAGAGGACATTTAGTAAGTAACCTCTGGCCTGGAGAGTCCACGATGGCTTCTCCTGTACACCTGCTGCCTTGTTTGATGGCCAGGAGGCTGGGCTGGGGGAGAGGGCTGTCCGCTGGAACAATCCACGCTGGTGGCCTAACACAAGTGGTCATTCGTTTGGTCTATTTTCTCTTGCTACTAGACCCAACTTCTTCCCTCCTCCTCATTCTTCTTTTTGTATTAGTAATAAGTATTATGGTGTTTGTTCTAGCCTTCTTGGGCTGCTAGAACAAAAATAGCATACCACAGGGTGGCTGAAACCACAGACATCTATTTCTCAACAGTTGTGGAGGTTGAGAAGTCCAAGAGCAATGTGCCAGCAGAGCCCTCTCTGTGTTCAGAGAGGGTTTACTTTCTGGTTTGTGTGCTCACATATTTCAGAGAAAGACTATCTCGCTAGTGGCACTGACATCATTCCGAGGGCTCCGTCCTCATGACCTAATCACCCCCCTCAAGGCCCCACCTCTAATACCATCACACTGGGACTAGCTCTAACATACGCATCTTAGGGCCGACACAAATATTCAGCCCATAGCAGTGCTCTTTTTAATCACAAAGGATTACATGCTTATTGCAGAAAAATTAAAAATAAATGTAAGGAAGAAAATGACTCATACTTGCACAATCTGGAAATAATAAGTAACATATTCTTCCATTCTTTCTTTGACACATACGTACTTAGATTTGTAGTTCACGTTATATTTAGTTCGTGTCTTGCTTTTTAGATAAACAACCCATGACCATTTTCTTAAGTTATAAAATATCCCTTGAAAACATTATTTTTTGATGCCCCCATGCTCTTTTTCACAGTGGGCCATCTTTGATCAGTTTCCTAATTTGTAGTACATTTAGGTTGTTTTCAAGTTTTGGTAAATAATACTCTGAACATTCCCACATGTCAAAAGTTTATTTTATCGTTTCTTTAAAGGAGAATTTGATAAGTGGAATCCCCTCACCCTGAAATTCTTCCTTCCTTTGACTTATGGGTTTTTTACTCCAGGGGTTCCATTCTCTCTTGGACAGTTGGTTCTTAACCTAAGCCTTCATCCTTCCTTCTGCATGTCGCTGGTTTTTAAAGCCAGGGGACCTGGTAAGGCACACTGGGTAAGTTTAAAATGCTAGAGAAAGAAATAGAAATATTATTTTCAAATGGAAAATATCCATTTCTAATAAGTCTAAGGAAATAAACACCCAAATTAGTGAAGACTACAAGTCTAATACAATGTGTGGTTATAAGAGCCGTCTCTTAATTTCAGTTCCATACAAATAATAAAATACAATAACGATATTATGACAGGCAGAAATATAAAATGCCTGGGAATTTATTTAATGCAACTGGAGCAAAATACCATGTTACTTAAAGGAAAAAGAAAAATATAGTAAAGGTGACAATTCTCTCTAATCATGTCAGAGTTTTAACACTATTCCAGTTAAAATGCTAATAGCCTACTTTATAGAACTTAATAAAATAAACCTAAAATGCATTCAGAAAAATAAACAGGATAGTGATAAAAAGAACAGTGAGACCCAACTAACTTTACCTGAAATTTATTTTATTATAATACCAAAGCAGGCAAAATGGTATTTTGGAGATTGTTCTCTAAAACATAAGCATAGTGGCTGGGTGAGATGGCTCACACCTGTAATCCTAGCACTCTGGGAAGCCAAGGCAGGTAAATCTTTTGAGCTCAGGAGTTTGAGACCAGCCTGAGCAAGAGTAAGATACACATCCCACCCATCTACCCACCCCTCACTCCCCACCCCCATCTCTGAAATTAGCCGGACATTGTGACGGGTGCCTATAGTCCCAAGTACTTGGGAGGCTGAGGCAAGAGGATTACTTGAGCCCAAGAGTTTGAAGTTGCTGTGAGCTATGATCCCACAGCACTCTACCAAGAGCAACAAAGTAAGACTATATGAATAAATAAATAAATAAATCATAAGCATAGACCAAAAGCAGAATTCAAATAGATTTTATCATAATATATGCATAAAATTTTAACATATAAGAAATCAAGTAAAAGAAATGAACAGGTATGGAATCATTATTCTTAAAATGATATTTGTGTGGCTGGATATCAATAAGTAGAAAAATTAATTTGAACTCAGACTTACCATAGATATTAAAGAATTAAATTTTCTTATTATAAAGACTAACAGGCTCGGCGCCTGTGGCTCAAGTGGCTAAGGCACCAGCCATGTACACCTAAGGTGGTGGGTTCGAATCCAGCCCGGGCTGCCAAACAACAATGATGGCTGCAACTGAAAAAAAAATAGCCAAGCATTGTGGTGGGCGCCTGTGGTCCCAGCAACTTGGGAGGCGGAGACAGGAGACTGGCTAGAGCCCTGGAGTAGTTGGAGGTTGCTGTGAGCTATGCCACGGGACTCTACCCAGGGGGACAGCTTGAGGCTCTGTCTCAAAAAAAAAAAAAAAAAAAAAAAGACTAACAGAAATAGAATACAGACAAGGATTATCAAACAAAGGAATCAGTAAACAATTTTAACCAATGGAAACATTTCGTAAGAAAAGGACATTATTAACAAACTCTTAGAAGACTGGGGTGAAGCCTATTCTGTATGTCATTTTTAAGTGAGAGGATTTGTTATTCCAGGATCTGGAAAATTCTGGACATTGGCATACCCCTGGGCCCTGGGGCGATATAGCCACTCACTTTCAGATTTCACCTGGGTCACACCCACGTTGATCCCAGCAATAACCTTGTGCTTACCAGAGGGCAGAATATTCACTCTATTTTCTTTATTGTTTGAAAAGGGAGAGAAAAGTGGAGAAAATGCACTATACACATTCTCCATCTCACCAGACATCTTTGAAAATGCAACAGCTCCACCTGTAAGAACAACACATATTTTAGGAGACCTACGTTTCTTTATGTATCAGATGTGTTCTGAACACTGTGTACTTAAACACGTTTTTATAAGAGGGCATCTTATTTTAAATACACACAGAGGAGCTGACTATATACAGGAATCCTATGGTGAAACCATTTGTAAAGCAAATAATTTCTTCCTGAATAAATCTGTCTCTAAGTCTGGATTTTCATATTCTATATCAGATTTGCCTGAAGGAAATACTCTTTACAAATTTATCCTCTGTTCAAATTAGAATTCATCTGTATCCATGCAACCTTTAGAATATTATTTTTATAACAAGTCACCAAATGCACATGTTGCATGTATAATCGGCCAACTCCATCAATGACTTTAGCTCATTTTTTGCCTTTTATCCATAATTCAGAAAATACGAATATCTGCCTTACTCCATTCAGCCTGCTATAACAAAGTACCACAGCCTGGGTACCTGACAGAAATTTATATTTCGTGGTTCTGGGGGCTAGAAGTGCAAGATCAGGTGTTGTCGGCATGGTGGGCTCAAGTGAGGGCCCTTTTTCAAGTTACTAGGTACCAACTTCCAGCTGTGTCCTCACATGGCAGGAAAGAGGGCGAGAGCTTTCTGTGGCCACTTCCTTAAGGGTACAAATCTCAGTTCTTGAGGGCTCCACCTTTATGACCTAATTACTTCCCAGAGGCCCCACTTCCTAATACCATCACTTTGGCAGTTAAGATTTCAACATATGAATTTTAAGGGATACAAACATTCAGTCCATAATATTTTTAAAAAAATTTTTTATTGTAAATTATGTGTACATAATAGGTGTGTATATATATTCATGAGGTGCATGTGATGTTTTGAGACAGGCACACAATGTGTAATGATCAAGTCAGAGTAATGAGTAACCCATCACCTTGAGCCAGCAGTTCTCAACCTGTGGGTCTTGACCCGTTTTTAACAATGAAAATACATTGTGGCATTAGGAAGGTTGAGAACCACTGCCTTAAGCATTTATCATTTCCTTGGTTTAGGAACATTCCAGTTCAACTCTTTTAGTTATTTTAAAATATTTAATTCAATAAATTATTGTTGACTATAGTCACCCTATTGTGGTATCAAATATTGGATCTGATTCATTCTATCTAACTGTATTTTTGCACCCATTAACCATTCCCTTATAATAATATCTTATTGAACAGAGGTATGTTTTCATTTTTGTATGACTAATCCAGAAAAAAAGGATACAAATGGCAATTAACATGTGAAAAGAAGTTCTGTCTCACTAGCAATCAGAGAAATGCAAATTAGCTACAAGAGTGTACCATTTTTATTCATCATACTAGCAAGACATTGATAATATCCAATGTTGAACAACTTGTGCTGAAAATGTCTAATTTGGAACAGATTTTTTTGGAGGATATTTGGCAAGTTTTGTGTAAGTTTTAAATACACTTATCTTCCCACCTGTAATCCTAGCAATTTGGGAAGCTGAGGCGGATGAATCACTTGAGGCCTGAAGTTCAAGCCTAGCTTGAGCAACATGGTGAGATCCCATCTCTAAAAAATAAAAATAAAAATACATATACCGTCAGACCCAGTGATTTTACTTCTGTGAATTTTCCCTACAAACATACTTGTACAGGTGCACAGAGATTCATCTACAAAGATATGCATTCTGGGTGGTGCCTGATATGCATAATCTGCATATATGCACTCTGGGCTCAAAGGAGTAGGCGCTGGCCCCATATGCCGGATGTGGTGGGTTCAAACCCAGTCCTGGCCAAAAACTGCAAAAAAAAAAAAAAAAAGATATGCATTCTAGCACAGTTTGCAAAAACAAACAAACAAAAAAAACTGTGATAACACACATTTCATCATAGAAAGCTGATTACGCATGGTCAGGCTCAGTGGCTCAGGCCTGTAATCTCAGCTCCCTGGGAGGCAGAGTTGGGTGGATTGCTTAAGCTCAGGAGTTGGAGACCAGCCTGAGCAAGAGCCAGACCCTATCTCTCCTAAAAATAGAAAAAAACTAGCTGGGTGTTGTGGTGGGCACCTGTAGTCCCAGCTACTTGGGAGAGTGAGGCAAGAAGTCTAAGGTAGCTATGAGCTAAGATGATGCCACGGCACTCTAGCCAGGGTGACAGAATGAGACTCTGTCTCAAAAGAAAAAAAAAGAAAAGAAAAGAAAACTGGTTAAGCAAATAATATCCATGTCAGAGCATGGTAAATGGTAAAAAAGCAGTTTGCAAAGCAATGTTCATGGGCTGTCTAGTTCATTCAAAAAAAGAAAGAAGTTAAAACACTAAAATTATGTAAGAAATACAGGTGCCAGATAGGTAGACAAATGTAAGTATATATTGAGAGAAAGACAGGAGTAGATGAGAAAATTCTAAGTGGTTAAGCTCTGGGCATTGAATGGGAGAGGGGAAGTAGAAGGATACTATTTATTTATTTATTCATTTATTCATTTATTTATTTGAGACAGAGTTTCATTATGTTCCC
>NW_003852422.1:17035990-17038259 GCF_000181295.1 Otolemur garnettii | reverse complement strand
TTGTTGCAGTTGTCACTGTTGTTTTATCTGGCCTGGGCCAAGTTCGACCCCACCAGCCTCGTATGTGGCTGGCACTGTAACAACTGTGCTATGGGCGTTGAGCCAGAAGGATACTTTGTAATCTTTTTTTGACATTGCTTGATTTCTTACAAAGGGCTTATGTTCATGTAATAATTGCATGAATTTTAATTCATATAAAATTTAGGACATTGGTCGTATCATATGCAAAAGGGAAATGCATTGACTACTGAAATCCACAGGTTCTCCATCATCAGAGCAGGAAAGCTAATCCACAGGACTGAGGACCTGACAGGAATCCCGAGTGCTAGGGGCCTCATGGAAGAGACTGCTGTTTTTCAGCTCCATTTTCCTCACACCTTAAGAAAAACAGCTCCAGAGGACTGC
Organism: Otolemur garnettii; assembly: GCF_000181295.1. Classification (NCBI taxonomy): domain Eukaryota; kingdom Metazoa; phylum Chordata; class Mammalia; order Primates; family Galagidae; genus Otolemur; species Otolemur garnettii. The sequence continues at coordinate 17,037,854 of NW_003852422.1, read as the reverse complement.
ACTCTTGGACGCCTGGGGAGGTTTTCTGCCAGTTGGCTAGGGCTTCCCCAAGGGTAAGGTGCTGTCTGGATGGGGGACAGGGCAGAGGGGTTTATCTCAACTAATCCCCCCAAATGGTGCTGGGAATCATTGGTTTTCTTCATGGCCTCCCCTCTTCCCACCTCCTTCCCACCTTGTCATGCATCAATTTCCAATTTCTCCGGTTCCTCCTCATGATCTTTCACAACGTCAAAGTCAAAACCTCACCCTTTGTTTGGGGACTCACCTTCCCCACCCCTCCCTCCGTCTTTCTGTCCCCTCATTTACCACCAGGGTCACAAGCTTTAGCTAATCTAACAAGCCAGCTTCTGCTGGGTTGTAATGATTTGAGCAGAGAGTACCCCACCTTCATAGTTAGGAAACACTCTTGGCATCAAGGTACCGGAGATGTGGAGAGTGGGAATGAGAAGCACTGGATTTGTCCCACACCCTGGAATTGGGATGTTCTCTGGGATGACCTGAGTGTTCCCCAAATCCTGTCAGGGAAAGAGGGAATCTGCTCTACCTTTCCAGTCATATGACGGTAGAAACACCACTTTCCTAGGACCAAATTCCCATCCATATTCCATCATTGCAAGGTCAAGTCTTCTTTCTTGGGGCACGTCATTCTTCAGCAGGGAGGGTTAGGCCAGATAATCACTTCGAGCTCTGATATCTTGTCATTTTATTTAAAAAACATTTTTTTCCCTCAGAAAGCATAGAAAAGACCATTTAGCACCCTGGAGGCAGAATATAGTGTAATGATTAACCACTTAGGTTCAAATCGCCTCTCTTCCCTTCCTCGCTGTGCATCTTTGGCAGGTTCTTTAACCTCTCTGAGTCTCAGTCTCCTCATCTATAAAATGCAGCTAAGAATGACAACCACCTCCTGAAATTGCTTAGAGCAGAAAGTGAGAAAAAACTTACCATGGCATCTGGAACAAATCTCTGTGCACTTGGATAGAGCAGGCAGTACGGATACATATCTTAGAGTCAAACTCACTTTGTAAGAGTATTTTGCCCCTGTGTAAGCATGCTCACAAGCCCAAACTCACTAGGTTCCTAAACAACACTGTGGAAGTGTGAGCAGGCATTGGCATCTCCATTCTATGAGTCAGACAACCAAGGCTCTGGGATCAGCTAGGGTCAAATGCTGGAAGTTGTGAAGCCAGAACTTAGGCACTCATTCGTCATTTATTTAAAACATTTGCGGGCCCACTAACTGTTGTATATTGTGCCAAATATAGGGGTAAAAAATGAGTAAGACCAGGTTAGAAGGGGAGAGGGGGAGGTAACAGCTTTCCACAGCAGAGTTACAAAGGTAAGCCGGTTACTGCGCAAAGAGCCACCTGTCCCATGCATGAATCCTGGCTCCAGAACAAAGTTGGGTGTAACTTGGGCAAGTTACTGACAGCTCACTGCCTCAGTTTTCCCACCTTTAAGATGGCAGACATGATGTTTACTTGGAACTCAACACTGAGTTGTAACCTGTGACCCTTATGCCTCACCCACCCCTGGGCCCTGATGCCATGCGACTATTAGATAATGTGAGAACTGAGCTCAAAAGAGTCTTACTTTGAAAATGAAAATGCATTGTTGCACCAAAAAGTGCTCACTGGGCATCTCTGAGCATTCACCCTGGTCCAGGCCAGAATTCTTGGCATGGAAGTCTTCAGTCTCTGATTTGTCTCAACAGCATGAGATCCAGTTTTTAGGGGTATCCTCGTAATTGGCCAAGTCTCTGGAGATGGATGGTAATATCCACAGAAACTCATATTTCGTGGTGAGGAATAAAATGACAAGGATCTAAAAATATTGGAGTCACATAAGCAGTGTGCGGGGTCCC
>NW_003852422.1:17024971-17035677 GCF_000181295.1 Otolemur garnettii | reverse complement strand
TTATCTCTCCAGTGGTATTTGAGGGAAGGCACACCCCAGGGCGACTGGATTCAGACCACATGCTATCTGCACTGTTCCTGATGATGTTTTCTATGTGTTCTGGGTTGGATTGTCCCACTTCTGACCAATGATTTTTGTTTTGTGTGTCAATACCATCATTATGATCTCAACCACTGAATGTTTTTCTGAGCAAGAACAGAGGCTGTCTTCTAAACAGTGCCAATTAGAACTAGTGCCTCTTCCACGTGACACCAGTGTTTCTGAAAACTGTAATGGTGTCTTCAGAGGATAGCTTTTCCCCACCATCACCCAAAACATTGGAAACACTGAACAAAAGTGACCAAAGTGGCCAAACATGGGCCAAAGCTCTCATAGCTGGGGAGAGTTTTAAAAGTCGAAGCCAAGACTTGGTACACTGTGGTGGGCCAGGGGAGGTGATGCATTAGTACTTCTTTGAATAATTATTTGACATATATTTGAACTTCTTCAAATCCTAAAATATGGAAGGTTAATTGTGCATTTCCATCACCTCCTCCATGTATAAACCTGGTCTATTCGAGATATTATGATATCTATTTTAAGACATCAATTAAAATATTAGCTCTATTTTATTTCCCACATTGAATGGAAAGGTCACGTCATTTGGACTTGGACCTCAGCAGACAGCACCCTGTGATTACAAGTCTGTAAAAAAAAAAAAAAACCTTTCCCTTCTTCTCCACGATATGTTCTTTGGATACCTTAAGTTCTTTGCTGGATCTGTGACATTTGAGAAGTGAGACCTCAGGGTACCTCCTGCCCTCTCTTTAAGCAGAGCATTGCGTAAGTCCGTTAGCAGCATCTGAACTAAAGCCCTGTTGAAACAATTGCTGAGTAGTTTTAATTTGTGGAAAGGAAATGTTATTTGGAAAAATAAAGTTCTCAGTGCTCTGCAATCTTTTTACACTGTGGTAGGGCTCAGAGTGCTGGGGAAAGCACTTTGAGCTCAGAGGCCCAGCCCTGTTATTAGTAATTCATTTGCTTTAGCACATACGGAAGATAATGCGTTCCTTGGCTCTCCGGTCCAGCTGGGCAGCTCTGCCAGCGATGGTTTGGAAGCACTTCTGAGCTGACTGTCATGTGGCCTGCTCAGGGTGGCAAGAAGGCCACCCGCTTGCTGGAGCTGCGAGGGCAGCTGGGATGGTGCTGCTTGTGTCTGGTTAAAGCGCCTTTCCAGGTTTAGCTGACGATAATGAACTCTGCAGCCTGGATGCTCTGAAGCCGATGGGAATGCTCAGAGATGCCCAGTGAGCACTTTTTGGTGCAACAGCGCATTTTCATTTTCAAAGTAAGACTCTTTTGAGCTCAGTTTTCACATTATCTAATAGTCGCATGGCTTCAGGGCCCGGGGGTGGGTGAGGCATAAGGGTCACAGGTTACAATCTAGAGCAGGTTCCTGTGTGTTCTCAGCATGTTCTGTGCCGGACTATGAAAACAAACACCCTAAAGTAGGAGATGTGACATGCAGTAAACACCCATGTAAACTAATCCAATACTCTGACAATTATCATTCAATGTCTCCTCAATTGTCAGTGGCAACGGAGAAGAGACACAGGATAACCCACCTATCTTGAACATGTAGGTATCCAACGGATACTTTCCATTAATTGATGATTATACAAATCAGTGAATGATCAAAAAATATTCCCTCACTATTTTTTTCAGACTGGGATTGTGCAAGATGACGTCCTCCCACGGGTGCTGTGGGCGCCATCTTTAAGTATTTTGCCCAGGCTGTTATGGAAACGAGCTTGTGTTTCTAAGTACAGTGCACACCAATTGATGCCACAAAGAGGTGGCCAGGAAGTGCGCTGCGTGAGACGAGGAACTGAGTTTGAGATTCTTTCTCCAGCGCTGGCTGCTTCCTCACGGCCTGATCTGCTGATGCTCAGATAGCCCTTCCCGCCACAGTACTCCTCAGATCACCTCCTTCACAATACCCGGGGCAGAGGAAGCTGGTTTTTCACCCACGCAGAAAAGCTTTACTGTAGCACTTTGATTCCAAGATAGGAAAAAGTCTCTCTTCCTTTCCTTTTTATCAGTTCCCCTAACAGGCAAATGAGAGATGTAGTGTCACACATCACATTTGTCAAGATACCCTTTACTTGGTCAATGATCAGTGGATCTATTTGGGAACAGCACTGTACCCAGCAGTCCCCACCTTGAAGGGCAAGTTCAAAGTCATGCTCATGTAGTTTTAGACAATATCTAGCCAGTGGAAAGGAGGGAAGAGTGCCAGAATCTTGACACATCAACTCAGAATCCTCCAGGACTTCCTCCGGCCTCCCTGATGTCTCTCTCTCTCTGTGACCTCCTCCTGTACCCATGCTCTGCACCGCCTCTCGGAGGTTGACTTCAGTCTCTCGTTATTCTGTAATGATTCATGAGTGTTTGTCTTCTTTCAAGAATGGAATATAGTCAGGCCTCCTGGAAGAGTTGACATTGGGCTGATACCTCAGTGGTAAATGTCACAGGTTGGGATCCTTAGGAACCACTCTGGGAGGAGATCAGCATGCAGGAGCTCTCTTACGGAGCACTCCTAGGATCACACTCATGGAAGGGGGAGGAAGGAAGCAGCACTGGGCAGAGGGAGGTTAGCCAAATGTAGTACCAGGGAAGACCTCAGCCAAGGCCACAGGGGATGCTGGAGTTGAGATGGCCTTTCAGAATTGCTCTGAGGAGGAGCAAGGGAACAGGCATATCTAAGATAATCAGTCATTGGATGTGGGCTATCCCAGAAAGGAAGCATGATCTCGGGAGAGGCCTCTCTCTTTGGCAGAGGCAGCTCCCCAGAGGGACTAACAGCTGAGGGCAATCTGCTGGCAGCACTTTCAGCATCAAGGGGAACAAGTGCTGTGCTTCAGAAGAGGGGTTGGTGATAACTGTGGTATAGCAGCTGCAACAGTAAAATACAAATATACAGAGGAAGAGCATTTCAGGCAGAGGAAAGAGCAAATGCAAAAGCCCAGTGTCAAGGTTGAAAGAAGTTTTCTTCCACTCTCGGAAGGTTCTGTGTCTGGAAGAAACGGGGAAACGGCATATGAATTTATTAACATGCAAATGCACATGAATCATACAAAATGTGAAACTCAAAGATCCAGACAGTTGAAGCTTAAGCCCCCTCTTCCTAGGGAGGAAGGAAGTAGGGTGCATAGGCAGTTTTAGAGGATGAATAAGTGATTTTTAGAGCCCCAAACAGACAATACCCTGGGACAGAGTTTGTCTGGGCTGTGGGTGTGGTGTCTTGTCTTTCTTTGTGCCAAGATATCTTATTGATGAGCTATCAGGGTAGGAATTCACAATCGAACATCTTCTGGAAGGTGTGGCCTTTAGGCAGACAGGGGAACTTCAGAGAGCCCTCCCCTGCACTCAGTTTGAAGTCCAAAGCGGCACATTTGGGGGTATCATTTTCTGAGCCCCAATACCTACAACAAGCGTTAGCCTGGTGTATGTAAGCCACAGGAAGGAGGAATACAGATCTATTAGCAGGAGCGTCATTAAAGACAGGTAGTGAAGGCTGGGTGCGGTGGCTCACACCTATAACGCCAGCACCTTCAGAGGCGGAGGCAGGATGATCCCTTGAGGCTGGGAGTTTGAGATCATCTGAAGCAACATAGTAAGATAGACCCCCTGTCTACAAAAAAAATAAAAAATTAGCCAGGTGCAGTGGCACACACCTGTAGTCCCAGGTTACCACTGCTCTCCAGCCTAGGTGATAGAGCAAGAACCTGTCTTAAAAAAAAGGGAGGGGGATTGGAGAGCAGGCAGGAACTTGTATTAGGAATTCAGTATTTACCCATTTTAGCCTAGGAGCACTGGGGAACCTTATGAAGGTTTTAAACAGGGGAATACCAGGATTGGTTTATATTTTCAAAGACTGCCCTGGCTGCTGGCTGCGAGTGGGCTGTTGGGGTAAGGGCACCGCAGAGAGGCATAGCGGCAGCGGCCAGGGTGAGTCATAGCAATGTGGATCAGGGATATGGCAGTGATGCTGATGAGGAGTGGCCACATTTAGGGTTCATCTTGGGTCTGGACTGGCCGGGCTGATAGGCTGGACATAGGATAGAAGGAGGAAAGAAAACTGAAGATGACTCCTGGGTTTGTAGCCTGCCCAGCTGCAGAGATGATTCTATCATTAACTAACACAGGGAAGGCTGAGAAAGGAGTGGTCTGGGCGTGAGTGTGCGGGCGTGGGAGGAGGAGAGAGGACAAAGGGGAGCTGAGGATTGTCTTGGACACAGTAAGCTTGAGATTTCTAACTCAGTTTAGATTCCCAGAAACAAATTCTTAGACCAGAGTTTGAATGCAATAGTTTATTTGGGAGACCACCCAAGGAAACATAGGCTGAGAGGTGGGGAATAAAGACAGGGAAGAGGAGGCATCAGTGTGTAGATAGCTGGAGCTTAGTGCCACTGGGAAACTCTGGAAAGCAGCACAGAGCATGCACTTTAAAGTGTCCCCCCTAAAAGATAAGGATGCTGGGGTATTATCAGTGATTCACATCAGTGTTCTCAGCACTTCTGTCAGCTGGAGGCAGGAGCATAGCAGGCTCTGGCAGGCAGGGAGGTCCTCAGGCAGAGAGGCAGGCTGCCCAGCACTGGTTTGACAAGGGCCAAAGGTATACTGGAAGGCAAGAAGTGTTCCAGAGTCAAGGTCTAGTTAGGACACCAGATGACATGAGGAGAGGCGCTAGTAGAATCCAAGGAGGCCAAGTGCAGGGCCAATATCATAGTTCAGTTGAGAGTCACAAAGAAAAGACAAGCAGCAGGTGAGGTAGTGGCTGGACCGGAGTGATGCCCGTGGGCGGAGCTTACTTGCACTGCACAGCTTTTGAAGGCTGCAGTCAATAGCAGTAATGGGTATTCCAGTTCCAGAATCTCAATGGACTGATGGACACCGAGTGTATCATCAAAGCATGTCAGTTGCTACTGTGGGGAACTTGCCTAAAGACCTTTCAGGTGACTTTTCAACCTTATCTGCGATGCTAAGCATAAAAACAATAAAGGTTTTCCTTAGATTCCAAAAGTTTGCTAGCTCCCCTCACTAAAGAACACTGCCTAAAAAAAGTTCATCTCAGGAACCATTTCCACTAAGGGGGCATGACTACTTTATTAATATTCACGAAAAAATGATTTTTAAGATACTAAGCATGTCAAAACATCTCAAACCCGAAGCCCCATTTTTCAGAGTTTATTTTCTTCCTATATTACGCTTTAATGCAGTATCATTTTTTTCTATGACAGCCCTGCGTAAGTTCCCCCAGGCACTGGTAATTACTCTATTACTTAATTGAGGTCCTAATTAATTAGGATCTATTGTCAAAAGTAATTGTCTATTTATTTTAAATGGGCTCTCTTCTCTTCATTAAACTATAAATAAATGGAAATATGGGAATTTTCCTTTAAGAACAGTTAAACTTAATTTTTCAATTCTTCTTTTCCCATCCCCCCTTTTTGAACTGGTAACTATTTTTAAGGCATGATTTCTTTTTTAACTACAAAAAGGGGAAATTTTGCTATTTAAGTGTAAATAATCTCTGATTTGGGAGATACTGCCCAAGCAGCCTCATGACACCCTGGGATCACTGCTACTGCCCCCTTGGCTCCAGTTCTGCAAAATGTCCTTCCTGAGTGTTTGGCTTAAGTAATGATGATCTTGCCCAAATAGCTCCTTGCTCTCAGTTCTCCTAGTCAGGGATTCTTAACCCAATGCCCACACATACTAAGAACTTATAGAATGGCTCTAAAGATTCCATGGACCATTGAAATTGTAGAAAGTTTGATGTGGTTCTGCATCTGGGTCTTTCCAGGGTAAAGACCTTCCTATAGCTTCTCAAAGGAAGAGTCACCTCAAAACCAAACTAAAAAACACTGTGGTTTTTGTTTTTTTTAAATCCTCATTTTTAAAAAGGAGTTGTACAAATCATTTTTCTTTGTTTATCTCCCCCTCCCACCTTTTTTTTTGTTTTGTTATTAGCAGTTTTTGGCTGGGGCTGGGTTTGAACCCGCCACCTCCAGCATATGGGGCCGGCACCCTACTCCTCTGAGCCACAGGCGCCACCCATCTTTTTCCCCTTTAAGCCAGCTCTTCAGGGCCTGGCCAGGCTGCTTCTCTTATTGAATCATCCTGAAATATCTTCCACTAACCTTCCTTTTGCACTCATGCTCAATAGTTCACATTTATACTCCAAACTCAGGTAATGAGCAAAAGATTACTTTCCTCACTGCCGATTCTTAAGGTGGTTATTTTTTTCCTAGAATGAAGATTACTAAGATTTGTAATTTGTCCTCTTTTATTAATAAGTTGAAACCATGGGCCCTGCTCACATAAAGATGTTCCAGAGAGTTAATTATGCTAGGAAATAGGAAACCTTGGGAACAATCAGAATGACAGCCAGAAGGGGACAGCCCTTTTCACATCATACCCAAGGCTGCCACTGCTGCTGTTTGATGTCACATGCATGGACCTGTGGTCAGGTGTGTGACACCTTGGTGTCTGCTCACCAGCTCACATGCCAACTTTGTTAGCACATGCATGCTAATTAGTTTTCAGAGCGTCTGCTTCCTTGAAGGGGCAGGGTAATAATATCCCAGACTTTGTCTTCTGAACTCTTCTTCTGACCCACGAAAGAAAAGTTGGATGTCACTGTTGTAGGTGATGCCTTTTTGGAACATGATCTGCAGATGGGTCTATGGTTGACCAAGAGGAGCCATCCAAGAAGCTCGGCCATTTTGCCAAAGGCAATGGGAAACCAATGGAAGTTTTAAGTGGAAAAGAGTGAGGATCAGATCTGCATTTGAGAAGTGCATATGTCATTTTGGAGAATAAATTAAAGACGCATAAGATTTGGAAGCAAAGAAACCTGTCAGAAGGCTGTATTTCAGGCTAGAAAAGTGGTGCTCTGTAGGTTTGGAGAGAATGGGTCAGATACAAGGGTGTTAGGAGGCAGGGACAGACTGGAGGTGGGGGACAGGAAGGGGATCAGAAGGGAGTCAAAGAAGACGACTTTGCTTCTGGATTGGGTCAAGGTGGATGGTGGCATCGGTTATTGAAATGGGAAACAGAGGATAGGCAGTTTATTTACCAGGGCGGGAGGAGATAGGAAGAATTCAACTTTAGACACGTGGTTTTTTTTTGTTTTTTTTTTTTTTGAGACAGAGCCTCAAGCTGTTCCCCTGGGTAGAGTGCCATGGCATCACAGCTCACAACAACCTCCAACTCCTGGGCTCAAGCGAGTCTACTGCCTCAGCCTCCCAAGTAGCTGGGACCACAGGCGCCCACCACAACGCCTGGGTATTTTTTGGTTGCAGCCGTCATTGTTGTTTGGCGGCCGAGGCTGGATTCGAACCCGCCACCTTAGGTATATGTGGCTGGCGTCTTAGCCGCCTGAGCCACAGGCGCCGAGCCTAGATACGTGGATTTTGACGTACCCATAAATCATGCAAGAAAACATGCACTACAGACAGTTGGAGATACAAAGTCCGGAGCTAGGGGAGAGGCCTGGGTCCATCACTATCAGTGTGTAGACAGTAATTGAAGCTTGTGAGTGAACATTACCCAGGGATGGAAGATGATGAAGAATAGGGTTCAAACAGATGCTAAGGAGGACCAATATTTCAGACATGGATGAACAAAGAGGATGCGAAAAAGAAGCCACCAGAGGGTTAGGAGGAAAATCAGGGGTATGTGTTGTCACCTAGGTGAGCATGAGGACATTAGGCTAAGTGAATAAGACAGTCTCACAAGGATAAATACTGTATGAGTTCTCAGAGGAGGTGCCTACAGTGGCCAGGTTCATAGAATCAGAAAGTAGAGTGGTGGCTACCAGGGGCCGGGGAAGGGAGAACTGGGGACTTAGTGTTTGATGAGCAGAGTTTTAGTTTTGCAAGATGTAAAGAGTTTTAGAGATAGATGGTAGCAAAAGCCACACGACAATGAGAATGTCCTTAATGTCACTGAACTGTGCTCTTAAAATTGGTTAAGATGGTTGATACATTTTATGTTTTGTGTATTTTACCACCATTTTTTTTTTTTTTTTTTTTGAGACAGAGCCTCAAGCTGTCCCCCTGGGCAGAGTGCCGTGGCATTACAGCTCATGGCAACCTCCAACTCCTGGGCTCAAGCGAGTCTCCTGCCTTAGCCTCCCAAGTAGCTGGGACCACAGGCGCCCGCCACAACGCCCGGCTATTTTTTGGTTGCAGCCGTCATTGTTGTTTGGCGGGTCCGGGCTGGGGATTCGAACCCGCCACCTTAGGTGTATGTGGCTGGCGCCTTCGCGGGTTGAGCTATAGGCGCCGAGCCATTTTACCACCATTTTTTATGAAAAGTGTGCTGTCATGGGAGCCCAGAGAACAGAGAGGGAAAATGTAGCCAATAGGCACGATTGCCAAAAGGCCGAGCATGGTTATAACTGAGACATCTTTATTCAATTTAGCAATGTGGTGAACACAGATATTCTATTAAAAAGGAGTTTTGTGGGTGTGATAGGGACAGGAAGCAGTTTTCTGTGGATTAAAGAGCAGAGGGCTTCCAGTCAAGACTGCTTTGTAGGGTTTGGGCTCTAAAGTGTCCCTCTGTGCTGCAGTATAATAATAACCAATATAACCTTAAAACATATAAAAATATAAAAACAAATGAAAATGCAAAAATGGTCCACTAAAAATAATGCAAACACTATTGCTGCAATAAAACCAAGCCACAAAGGGCTTGGTAACTGATCTGAAACATTCGCAATGTCAGAGCAGTATTTCCCAGATGCAAGATTGGGCCAGTGGTGTAGGCAGTTGTGAAGATAGGGAGCGAGGAGAAAATGAGAAAGAGAGAGACCTATAAGCCAAAATTCCACTGCAAATGAGCCAAAGTTCCAAAATATATGAAAAAGTTCTAAGAGAGGCATCTAACTAAATCAAGTCAAAGGATAAATTTGTTAGAGATGATTGCAGTAATAAAACATTATTGAACCTTTTAAAATAACTATAAAGTCAACAGAATGATAAATAAAGGAATCACTTACCTAATAGAAACTTTAGCAGAAAATAACAGCAACCCGTGAAAGACATACGGAAGAAGAAATAACAAAGAGGTAATACTTGAAGAGATATTGGCCCAGAATGTTCCATCACTGCAAATAAGTTCTCAGATCAAAGGTATTTTCCCCATGCCAGAAGATGAAATCAAAACAAAACCACACCTAGAAATAACATAATGAAACAGCAGAAGAAAGATTCCAGAGAGATAATTTTAGAAGCTACTAGAGATAAAAAGTAGTCAGATTACCTAAAAGGAATAACAAGAAAACAAGCCCCAGGCTTCTCATCAGCGTAACAGAAGCTAGGAGACCACAGGGCAGTATCTCAGTGAAGTCAAGGGTAATACAAATATTTTCCAAGTTATTATTCAAGAGTGAAGGCAAAATTAAGACATCAAGAATCTACTACCCACCAGTGTTCCCTAGGGGATGGCAATAAATATTTGTTGATCACAGTAAGCAAGAGAATACTTCAGGCTCAGTGCCAGGCACATACACCAAGGCTGGCAGGTTCGAGCCCAGCCCAGGCCAGCTAAACAACAATGACAACGGCAACAAAAAATAGCTGGGCATTGTGGCAGGCACCTATAGTCCCAGCTACTTGGGAGACTGAAGCAAGAGAATTGCTTAAGCCCAAGGGTTTGAGGTTGCTGTGAGCTGTGACAGCACAGCCCTCTACCAAGGGTGATAAAGTGAGACTCTGTCTCAAAAAAAGAAAATAAACTTCAGAAACTCATTGTTCAAAAAACTTATTTTTTTTTTATACATTTTTATATTGAGACAGAGTCTCAATCACTTTCTGTAGAGTGCTCTGGTGTTATAGCTCACAGCAACCTCAAACTCTTGGGCTCAAGTGATCTTTTTGCCTGAGTCTTCCAAGTAGCTGGGTCTAACTACAGGTGCCCGCCACAACACTGGGCTATTTTTACATATAGGGTCTCACTTTTGCTCAGGCTGGTCTCAAACTCCTGGAGTCAAGCATTCTACCGGCCTCCACATCCCAAAGTGTTGGGATTACAGGTGTGAGCCACCGGGCCTGGCCGTATTTTTTTAATTTTTAAAAAGATAGAATTAAAATTCTAGAAACAACGACTGCTATGTAGTCACAGCTTTACTTATAGTGGCCAAAAAAGGTACATCCACAGATGAATGGGTAAATAATCTGCGGCATATTCATACAATGAAATATTACTTAGCAAAATGAACAAAAAATATATTGATGTCTGAATTGATGTGGACCAATTTTTCAGACATGTTGAGTAAGGAAAGCTAGACCCCAAAGACACATAAATACCATATGATTCCATTCACATGAAGTTCAGGAACAGGCAAACTAATTCGTGGAGTCAACACAGAGGTTATATTTAGGAAGGGACTATTTCTTGGGGAAGAGCACAGGGAATATTGTAGAATGATACAAATGCTCTAGACCTTGATCTTTTACAGTTCATTGATCTGTATCCTTAAGATGTATGCACCTTATTTTGTGTAAGTTATAACTCAACTATAAAAAACCCTTCATCAGGCTCGGCGCCTATAGCTCAACCGGCTAAGGCGCCAGCCACGTACACCTAGGGTGGCGGGTTCAAATCCCCAGCCCGGACCCGCCAAACAACAATGACGGCTGCAACCAAAAAAT
>NW_003852422.1:17021286-17024444 GCF_000181295.1 Otolemur garnettii | reverse complement strand
AAAAAAAAAAAAAGGATATTGGATCTGTGAAGCAAGATCAGGGATGCTAAAAATAAGGAACAGTTCAAAAACAGAAGAGCTGCTGAAAATAAAAAACTTAATTAAAAAAAATCCAAACAGAGAATTAAAAAATGTTTCAAAAAGATCATTTCTGGAAATCAGAACAAAAGGACAAATACATTAAAAATAGGAAGAAAGATAACAAAATAGAGCGTCTGTTTAAGAGATCCAACATCTGTACTGTACCAGGCCTTCTTTGTGGGGTTTTTTGTGGGTTTTTTTTTTCTTTTTTTTGAGAAAGAGTCTCACTCTGTCGCCCTGGGTAGAGTACTGTGGCATCATCATACCTCTCAGCAACCTCAAACTTGGGCTCAAGAGATCCTTTGGCCTCAGCCTCCCAAGTAGCTGGGACAACAGGCATCTGCCACTACATGTCCTGCTAGTTTTTCTATTTTTAGTACAGACAGGGTCTCTCTCTTGTTCAGGCTGGTCTTGAAACAATCCACTCGCCTCAGTCTCTAAGAGTGCTAGGACTATAGGTGTGAGCCACTGTGCCTGGCTCGAACCAGGCATTCCTAACTGGGAGTCCACAGCGTCTGAAAAAATCTGTGGAATGAGTTCATATATGAAACCTGGGTGGAAAACAAAATACAATCTTTATTTTTACTAACCTCTAACAGATATGTAGCATTGCCACTGTTAAAAATGTAAGCAACAAAGCACGGTAGTATCTGCGACTTTGTCACTGACAGATATTTTAAAATCATTCACATATAGCAGTTGCTACAGATCTCTTGAAACTAGTTTGCACTCATCACCACTTTAAAAACGTGGCCAAGATGATGGCTCACATCGGCAACCCCAGAACTTTAGAGGCCGAGGCGAGAGAATTGCTTGAGGTCAGGAGTTTGAGACCAGCCTGAGCAATATAGCAACACCCTGCCTCTACAAAAAATAGAAAAATTAGCCAGGTGTGGTGGCACATGCCTGTAGTCTCTGCTACTTGGGAAGCTGAAGCAGGAGGATCACTCGAGCCCAGAAGTTCAAGGCTGCAGTGAGCTGTCATTGCACCACTGCAGTTAAGCCTAGGTAACAGAGTGAGACCCTGTCTATAGACAAAAAAAAAAAAACGAAAGAATGGGGGCAAAGGTAGTCATTAAACTTTCTACTAGGCCTTCTTGTTTCAGCACATACACAATTAAATTCATGAACTGATCCTCCAAAACATGCTAAATACCTCATTGCTGAGTATCACTACAGTCACCTTCAATCTCCCTTGGGAAGCTATGCCCTGATGCCAGGACCTCAGCCCCCCTTCAGAGCAATTCTGGAACTCGACCATCAGAGCTGTTGCAGTATGGAAGTCTGACAATTAAGTTCTCAAACTTGCCCCCACGCACTTACATTGGCAGCACTGTACAAACAACTGGGTAAGGTTTCTTTTTTCATTTGAAGATTTTTTAAAATTTTATTTACTTATCTTTTATTTATTTATTTTTTTAGCAAGCCCAGGCTGGATTTGAACCTAGCACCCCTGCTACGTGGGGCCGGTACGCTAACCACTGAGCGATGGGCACCCCCTGGGTAGGGTTTCTAAGCTTGGTGTATCAGTCTCACAGCTGTGTCCGTGTTGACGTGTGGCAGTGTCTTACCGGTGTGTTCATTATTGTTGTCGCATGTTTTCGTGTGCTGTACAACCATAGCTTAGATGGTCTCTCTGGAAAAAGAGTTCCAAGATTGCTTTGAAGGGTGGACTAGGTACTGGCGTTGTCCACAGCTTCCCAACGGGAGGACTTTGAAGGTGACCATAGTGATATTTAGCAATGAGATAATGAGATATGTAGCACTTTTTCTAAGATGAATTTGTGATTGCCAGACCTCATATAACTACATGGATAATTATGAATTTATTTCTTTTTTTGATAGTTTAGCTCAATTTTAATAAAATCTTTCCCAAACATTATTTTGGCCAGCTACCCAGGTATAAGTTATGAATCCTGACAGTGTCCACTTACATAACCACCCGTGAAGTTGTTAAGTACTTAACCGTTTTCTAATATCAGCCTGTTTTCGACACTGCTCATTTACATATATCCCCATTAACAAATGGAATGTCTGTTACATTTATTGGTTTGTGAGCATTTCTGGAAAACTGCAGTATGTGTGGAGATCAATTTCCATGCTAGCACTGCATGAGTCCAAATATTAATAATGCGCAGAGGCACAGAATTAGAGCAACAGGAGAGCAATTCCGACGCTCGCACACCCCATCCCTCTTTTTATTGCTTGTTTTGCTTAGTACTTCTTAAAACAAAAATAAGAATCTCAAATTTGGCAGTGCCCGTAGCTCAGTGGGTAGGGCGCTGGCTACATATACACCGAGGCTAGTGGGTTCGAAACCGACTTGGGCCGGCTAAAATCAACAATGACAACTGCAACAGAAAAAATAGCCAGGTGTTGTGGTGGGCACCTGTAGTCCCAGCTACTTGGGAGGCTGAGGCAAGAGAATCAATTAAGCTCAAGAGTTTGAGGTTGCTGTGAGCTGTGACACCACAGTACTCTACCAAGGGCGACATAGTAGGACTCTGCCTCCAAAAAAAAAAAAAGAATCTTAAATTCAATGTTCAATTGCTGAAAGAAAGAATAACAGCAGGACACATACTTAGGGCTCAAATGAAGTGGCAAAAGTACTAGCTGGCACAAAACAGTGGACATTGGTGTGTATGTGTGCGTGTGTGTATGTATGTGTATATATATATATATCAGTGTGTGTGCGTGTGTATACATATAACTCTTCTCAACCAAGGCATTCCAAGCAAATGGATAACTCACATCCACATGATTTATGTTAAAATATACACAAGAAATGTCAATGTGTTCTTTAGGAATTTAAGAACTCAAGACTATCCAAATTTGAATCCAGGTCTTTAAGAAGGGAGAAGCTTGTACTAAGCGACTGTGCTACATTTCTGCTACAGTAATTTATTTTGAACCATTATGCCTAGACTATCCTTGGCTTCCTCCAGCAAAATGTATAGGGTACATCCTGGAAAGCATGCCAGCCACTTAAGGGTTTAAAAATGCATGATTTTTATTTTCTTGCTTTGAGAGCATGTATGGAAAAAAAAATGAAACTGGAGAAAATAACTATTCTGGGC
>NW_003852422.1:17013752-17021035 GCF_000181295.1 Otolemur garnettii | reverse complement strand
TTTTTTTTTGGTTGCAGCCATTATTGTTGTTTGGCAGGTCCGGGCTGGATTTGAACCCACCACCTTAGGTGTATGTGGCTGGCATCTTAGCCGCTTGAGCCACAGACGCCGAGCCGAGAACAGTTTTTAAAGTAGGAAGGAGAAGGGCAAAACCCTTTTCCAGAATTTAAATAGAGGGCAGTAGACATTCTTGTACCCAATAACTATGGCAACAGTTCAAATGTGAGCAAGGGAAACGTAGAACGAAGGTGTTCGCCACACAGCTATGAGTCAGCAAAATCACTAAACTCGATTACATTTTGGAGGAAAATGTACCAAAAAAACGGAAAAAAGTTTTGAGATTTTCGTTTGTTGGTAGTCTTAATGCTACTACATTCACAAATATGCTAATTTAAATACCCCATCGTATTTATCGAAAACCCATTGCAAACAGACAAATATCTATTCTCTCCACACATCAGCGTCCATTCATACAGTTCGGAAATGGAGAGAATAGATTCCCCTTAAATTGCAAGTCAGCTGATGTTTCTTTACAATTAACTTTAGCGAAATTCTTACAAAATAGTAATTAACAATGATTTTCTTTACTTGTTAACTCATAAGGAAAACACCTGCAGAACTAAGTTTTGTTAAAGTTTCTGTACTCAAATGTAAAAAATGTGAATTACATAAATATTTAAAAGTTAAGAATTCCTTAATTTTTATTCCTGCTGCCACTACTGCAATCACAGGGCAATATACCTGATGTAATGAAAAGAAAAAGAAAGATTTGCACCAGATAAAAGACCTCAGGAATGTACATGTAATTGACACTACGTTGTATTAACCAATAGCTGCACTCTTCGGGGCGGGGGGTGGGGGGGTGGTGGTGGTTCCAAGGTAACATCTACATAGCGGGCCTAGAACAGCAAGCAGGAGGGTAGATGTCCCCCAGATCAAAGCAAATGATCATTTATTTGATGTGTTTCATCATAAAGAGATTTTCGTCTCTGGCCAGAGATTGAGGATAAATTAGCAATAACTACTTTTAAAATGAAACAAACCAGCAAAGAAGAAAAAAGGGTGTGGTTTAAAAAATTATTTAGAAATATAGAAGTTAAATACCCAAAGAAATAACTAGAAGAGTGATTGATTGTCTGTAGGAGAATGGACTAGAACAGGGTTTCTTGACCTTGCTGCTGTCAGTATTATAGGCTAAATAATTCTGAGGGCTGTCCCATCTTTGTCCTCTACACATTACATGCCAATAGTATCTGCCCTGCTAATTGTGACAATCAAAAATGTCTCCAGATATTATCAAATGGCTGGGAAAAGGGGACTAAATCACCCCAGATGGGGAACTACTGGAACACAGGATAAGGAAGAAGAGTTTTTTGTTATAAGCCTATGATTCTTTAAGTTTTCATGTACTATTATAATTTTAAAATTCGTAAGGTAGAGAAAAAGGGTTCATCTTATGTGCCTACTACTAACCCGAGAGCAACTCAGGATAAAGGATGCATCTTGTTCATTATTCTCTGCACTTCACACAGTGCTAAGCAGATGCTACAAGCATTATTTATTGAATAAAGGAGAGAACACTCTGGCTCTAGACAGAATTGTAAAGCAAGTGAATTTTCTTTATATTTCTCTTTCTTGGTCACTATTCTCCTTCATCCCTCCCCACTCACATACCCCACCATGTCCTCAAGGGTACCCCCTAAGTTCTCCTCATGCAAAATGATCAGAGATAAAAAATCTATCTTTCTTCAGCAAAAAACCCACCTTTTTGTTCTCATTCTCCCCCAGCTTCACTCCATGCAGAGGTTAGCATTTCTACCCAATTGCCCCCAAATTATTAACTACTTAATTTAGGTTCCTTCTGAGATCATGTTTTCATTTTTACAGCTACCTGTAAAACCCCTTAACCAAAGAAGAAGCCAACAGTGGGCAGAAGGAGCCTAGTGGCAAAGTGAGTGTGTGAGATGTTGAGGGGCCTTGAAGGAATCTTCCAGCATCTACCATGGAGGCAGCCATGCCTTTCCCCATCTTCTTTACAGCTGTATTGCAAAAGACTAAGGCTGGGAGGTCACGCCAGATTCCGACAGACTGAAGTAAACTGAGGAGCCATGCTAGATGCTACACTCCCTTTATTGAGCTCCCAGAGTCTTATGCAGTAGCCATAAAAGTAGTGGCTACAATTCAAACCCTGGTTACATAAGAATGACTTCATATTGCACAGTCAAGGTTACATAAGGCAATGGCACCTTCCAGCAGAAGTACAGGCAAGAAAGCCTAAGTGGCCCCACCTTCTCCAGCACAGCTCACCCCAACCTAGACTCACAAACCAGGGGATGATACAAGCACTTCCACTAGCACCACATGGAGTGAGTCAGGCAGAGCTCATGATGCACCCAGGGGTGGAACGTAGTGTGCCTTTCTTCTCAGAGTGAGGATTCCTCTGATAGTAATTATTCACCTTGATGAGGCCAGCATTTGAACCATGACTAGCCTGTTACCCAACTCCACATGACATCATTCACAGGAAATTTTATTTCTTAGGGAATCCATCGTGTAAAATAGGGTGCATTCAGTGTCCCCGGGAGGTAGGCGAGGATGCCCTACTAGTTTGGACTCAACCAACAGTTGAGATGGACATAGTGGCCTAGAGATGATTTCTCTGTACTCAGTGAGTGGGAGAACTTTCCAGAATCTTCTAGTGTACACTCTTGCCCATCATTTGGTAGAGATATGGAGCCATTACAGGTGGAGAGTAGAGACCAGAATCAGGAAGCATCCTTCTAGGGAAGTGAGTCCCAGCCCGGCTACCACTGATATCTCCTGGGAAGCCTTAGGAAGTATTGATGCCTGGGAAGGGGGGAAATGGAGGGCAGCCTGGGCAACCAGGATCTTGAAATGTCCTCAGGTGAGCCAGTGAGCAAACCATGTGGCCAACTAACATTCCAAGTCTGCCTTAGCAGGCACCAACCCCCTCATCTACCTACCGCAGACCTGTCCTCTACTGAAGTGTTCTGTCACCTGAGTTTATGTTTTTTTCACACCTCATGCTCATTAGTTAATCTACACAATGCTCTTGTAGTCAAGTCAGTGCTGTTTGTCCATGTTTTGATGGAAGAAAACCAAGTTCTGAGAGGATATATATTATGTTTGGGGGTTATAAGGTGTCTTTCCCCTTAGGTGGTGGCTGCCATTTTTAATTTGTTTTGTTTTTTAGAGACAAGGTCTTGCTCTGTCACCCACGGTGGAGTAAAGAGGCATCATCATACCTCACTGTAGCTTCAACTCCTGGGTTCAAGTGATCCTTTTAGCTCAGCCTCTGCATAGCTGGGGTGACAGGTGCACCCTAGCACAACCAGCTTCAAGTGGTTATTTTGATTTTTAGTCTTTCTTTCTTTCCTCTCTCTCTCTCTTTTTCTTCTCTCTTTCCTTCCTTCTTTCTTTCTTTTTTTCTTTTTGACCAAGACTCAAGTTGTTGCCCTGTGTAGAGTGCTTGGCATCATAGCTCACAGCAACTTCCAATTCTTGGGCTCAAGTGATCCTCTTGCCTCAGTTTTTTTTTTTTTTTTCAGTTTTTGGCTGGGCTGGGTTTGAACCTGCCACCTCCAATATATGGGGTCGGCGCCCTATTCCTTTGAGCTACAGGCACAGCCCCCAGTTTTTCTATTTTTAGTAAAGACAGGGTCTCACTTTTGCTCAGACTGATAAGTTTGTTCTTTCTGCCTATCCCCTGAGGACAGAGCAAGAAGCTAAGAATTCAAGTCTATGGTAAAAAGATATGGTAAACGCTTGAAAGGACTTTACAGTTAGATTGTTGAACATTGAAATATTTGTCTTAGGAAAGTATGAATCTTATTTTGTAGGGCCTCTTATTGGAAATAGTTTAAATTGTTTGTATTTAGGGCAAGAGGATTGACCAAATAATCTTTCATAGATTGTTCCAAACCTGTGACTCTAAGAACACTATACATACCATCCCCATTGCCCTCTGAATGTGTCTTCAATCCTGCATGAACAGCCATCTATAATGAATTCAGGATACTTTCCCGAGGATTATGCCTTTACATCCTTGACGTCAAATCTTTTATGTTTCAAAGCAGAATAACAAAATCTCGTACAAACTGCATCAAACAAATAAATTTAATCATGAGTTCATTTTAATGTATAATACAGGCAATCAGTGAGTACATACAGGCTGGTTTGATAAATACAAAAATTCCATCTTTGTATTTGGAAATAATGACAAACTTACTCAAAGTTGCAAAAATAAACACAGCACAGAAGACGCTGGTATATCTGTACTCAGATTCACCTGTTATTAACGTTTTGCCCCATTTCCTTTGGCATTTGCTTCATGCGCTCTCCCTTCCATTTTTTCCCATTTTTTTCTCTTTTTCTCTCCATACACACACGATTTTTTTCTGAAGAGTTTGTAAGTTACAGACATCATGACCACTTCCCCCTAAGTGTGTACTTCCCAAGGATAGAGATAGCTGATTATGTAACCAAAGCACAGTTATCAACCCGATACATTTACATTGATTGAATATTCTACTGTCCTTGTTGTCAGTTAACCTAATAACGTCCCTCAAGACATTTCCCTCTCCTCTGAGGGATCCGTTCTAGGATCAGTTACTTCATTTCCTTTTTGTGTCTCTTGCAGCGTCCTTTAGTCTGGTGCATTTCTAGTCTTCGTCTTTATACCATTATCATCTTCAAAGAACACAGTCCTCCCTCTACCTCGCTCTCTCTCTTTTTAAATAGGACACTGCTCATTCTGTGTTTGTCGGATGTGTCTGTATGACACTGGGGTTACACACCCGTAGTCAGAACAGTGTGTGGCAGTGCATGTCCTTCTCAGAGCATCACCTCTGGAGGCTCAGGATGTCTCCTCCGTCATGTTAGTTTTGCTCACACAGCTTAGGTGTTGCCTGACTTTTCCACCGTATGGTGACTTTTCTTGCTCCTCTTGGAACTAAGATATCAGCTGTGGGGAGAAACTTTAAGACCTGTCAAAACAGGCCCCTAAATTTAGCATCAACTCATGAAACTTTGAGACCATCCAAACAAGCCCCCTAGATTTAGCATCAATTCATGATTCTTTCCAGTTTCCATCTTCACCTAGATGTTTACAAAGTGGTGACTTTTCAGCTCCAGCACTCTTCACATTTATCAGTTGGTCCATAGCCCTGGAAAATGAAAGGGGAGCGCTCCTTTCTCTCCTATCTATTTACCTGTGGGGAGTCATGAATTCTTGTTTTTAAAAATGTTTTACCAATGGTAGTGCACAATCATTTTGGTGCTCAGATGGAGCCAGTTTGGGCAGGGGGAGCGCTTTCCAATTAGCTGGCTCCTGTGTCCCTCTCAAGATGCCCCATCCTTGTTAGGAGCACTTCCTCGCTTTTTGGGCTAAGAAATGCTTAACTCTCTTCCTATGGACACAGGATTAATGCAGAGCCCTGGGCTACCTGCTGTTCACAGCAGGCCCTTCGACTTGAGCCTGTGTGTGCCTGGGTGTCAGTGTGCGCCCACTCAGCTTCTGCTCCACAGCACGTGGGGCTCACCTGTCTTGGCCAGGGGCTTGTGATGCCTTTGCTCTGTTCCCAGAGTTAGCCATGATGTGAGGTCTGAGGGAACAGCCCCAGAAGATTGCCCTCATTTCTGACACTAATTCCAATTTTGGGAGGTTCCCACACCACCCTTAACTTTTGATACTTCATTAGAAGGGCTCAAAAAACATACTGAAAGCTGTTATACTCATGGTTATGGTTAATTATGGGGAAAAGACACAGATGATAATCAGCCAAAGGAAGAGACGTGTAGGGCTGGGTGCAGGCGGGGCCCAAATGCAGAACCCGGTTGTTCTCCCTCCATGGAGTCCTGGATGGCACCGCCTCATCCCAGCCCCAGTGCTTGCCAGGGCACACAGAGTGTTGTCAGCCAGGGAGAATCACCCTGAGCCTTTGATGTCCAGAGTCCTTATTGGGACTCATCCTAACTTGATTGATTTTTAGTCTGCAGCGCTTCCCAGAGACCTGGCTAATAATGTTAGTGTCCAGTTTCTCCAGAGGTCAAAAACAATATGGTACAGCACAAGCCCTCCTCAAAAACCGCATTGCCAGCTCGGCGCCTGTGGCTCAAGTGGCTAAGCCGCCAGCCATATACACCTAAGGTGGCGGGTTCAAATCCAGCCCAGGCCCGCCAAATAACAATGACGGCTGCAACTAAAAAATAGCCGGGTGTTGTGGTGGGCACCTGTGGTCCCAGCTACTTGGGAGGCTGAGGCAGGAGACTCGCTTGAGCCCAGGAGTTGGAGGTTGCTGTGTGCTGTAATGCCACGGCACTCTACCCAGGGGAACAGCTTGAGGCTCTGTCTCAAAAAAAAAAAAAAAAAGACATTGCCAAACCTTCCAGGTAAACAAAAACACTCCCACGTGTTGGGACATTTCAGAAGCCTAGAGATCACCTCCTAGTAGCTCAAAGCAAAACTTAGATTTCCGTTTGAGTAAGCTTAATTCTCAACCGACTTTCCACAATGCAATGAGCCATTCCCTTCTGTTGTCTCTTGTCCTCTGGTGAGTCTCAGCTGTGATAGAAAAGAGACAGGCATTTCTGCTTTTCTCACCCAACCCACAAGGAGCCCACCGGCTTCCTCCCTGCTGTTGGTGGTCTATGCAAGGCAAGGGCACAGCTAACCTTGAACGCATGCAGCGATGAAGGTCTAGGAGTTCAAGAGAAGATATGATTGGAAAATGGGTTATTCTGCATCTAGGCTGTAAAATTCTGATGGTGAATTTAACATGACCAGAAAACAAATGATAGTTTACATTTTTCTGCATGCTTTTCAGCATGACACAGATGATCACCAGCAAAGCACAGGTACATCTAATTGTGTCACTGGAAGGCAGAATCGTGGGTGACCAAGTGGAAGATACGGCATCATGAGCAAATGGTATTAGGAACTGCAAAGGAAGAAGAGCTGTTTACTATGAATAAAACCAGCACTGCTACATTTTCTCTGTGGGAAGAGGTAGGAATTCAGCCAGGAACAGCAGTTTAGATAATACAGAAGAGGCAGAAATGGTGCTTGGACACTAGGAAGAATCTTCACGTGTACAGTTCGAACAACCAACATATGGAAGAAGCTCTTCTCTATCAGTTGGTCTAAATAAACCACTATCCCTTACCTGGTCTCATGAATTTGGTAATATATTCTTTAGTCAAAAATTTTATATAGACAGACAGCTTAAGAAACGATTTGCCGGCTCGGCGCCTATAGCTCAACC
>NW_003852422.1:17011807-17013492 GCF_000181295.1 Otolemur garnettii | reverse complement strand
CCTGGTGTCCCACATACATAGGGCCAGCCCGATTCCTGGCTCATCTTGTTCCTTCTCTGCCTGAGCTTTGGAATCAATCTTTTCTCCATGAAGCTTGGTTCGTGTACCAGAGACCAAGTTCTACGTGTTAAGGTGAACTTGATGAACTGAAAGTTTTGAACTTGGGAGTCATGGTTGGTAAGACCGCATGGTCATGGTAGTCTTATCAGGCCACCAGGTGTCTGGATAATTGTCATTTGGGGCAGTCCAGAGTGTAACCCTCTCTCCCTCTTGCTACTCACTCATCTTCTGAGGGGTGACCCTGCTGTGTATAGCTGGTGGGAGGTGTGATCCTATCACTGTGGAAATGAATGGGGTTATATGCTTCTCCTTATGACACAGAGTAGCATGACTCAGCCTCAGCCAAGTGTATGCTTTCTCCTGGAAATTTAAACCTTCAGCCGGTATCACAAGAATGCAAGGGATTGGAGGAGACCCAAGTGGCAATAGCATGCAGTGGAATTCTTGCCTGTGTCCCTGCTGTCTTACCCTCTGAACTCTCTTGGTCTCTGATCATTTCCCAATATTTATGTCATTACCTACCTGTTAGTTTTTTTAAGCTTTCAGTATTATAAATCTCTCTTTTTGTATAAGATAGCATTGGTTTTGTTTCTTAAAACAGTGAATCTTATCTGAATTAGCATACTATTCATTTCTGGGTGTTTTGGGGGTTTTTTAGAGACAGAGTCTCACCTTATTGCCCTCAGTAAAGAGCTGTGGCATCATAGCTCACAGCAACCTCCAACTCCTGGGCTTAGGGAGGCTTGTCTCAGCCTCCCAAGTAGCTGCGACTACAGGCGCCCACCACAACATTCGGCTATTTTTTGTTACATTTTGGCCAGGGTCGGGTTCAAACCTGCCACCCTTGGTATATGGGGCTGGCACCCTACCCATTGAACCACAGGCATCATCCTGGGTGTTTTGGTTTTGAGGGTTTTGTTTGTTTGTTTAGTGGGGTTGCTATTTGGTATCAAAAAATTTCTATTCACTCTTCACTCAGTGTTTTTAGAAATAATAATAATTTAACAGTCGGTCTTGCAATCTTACAGTATACATAAAGTACTCCAGCACTTTGAGAGTAGAGTTAGAGGAAATTTCCATGTTAAAGTCAAAGCGTGTGGAATATCTAACAACAGCTCGGCATCCTTAATTGGTGCGTGTTTAATTTTGAGTGTGTTAATGAACAGCTTTCTCAGCCACTTATAATTTTCTGTTTTTAGAAAATACTTTTCAAATCTATTTTATGACAATATGAAATGTTCAGTGGTATAAATAGTATAAATAAAAGGAAACTCAGAAATCTCAGCCCTCATTCCTGACACTTATTTACTCAAAGCTTCAAAACAATTTTATGGCTGGGCACAGTGACTCACGCCTGTAATCCTAGCACGCTGGGAGGCTGAGTGGGTGGAGTGCTTGAGCTCAGGAGTTCAAGTCCAGCCTGAGCAAGAGTGAAACCTGTCTCTACTAAAACTAGAAAAATTCTAGCCAGGCATGGTGCCATATGCCTGTATTCCCAGCTACTTAGGAGACTGAGGCAAGAGGGTCACTTGAACCAGGAGTTTAAGTTTGCTGTGAGCTATGTGATGCCACAGCACTCTACCTAAGGCAAAAGAGTGAGAAAAAAAATCAATTTTTTTTTTTTT
>NW_003852422.1:16999474-17011604 GCF_000181295.1 Otolemur garnettii | reverse complement strand
CGCCTTAGCTGCTTGAGCCACAGGCGCCGAGCCAATTTTATTTTGTTTTGCAAAATAAACTTTAAATGTATTTAAAGCACATTAGGTTTTAAACAAAATAAAGAAATAAACTTTATGTCATTTTTATCCCAGTACATTCTCTGTATTTGTAAACATAGTAATAAAGATATTAATTTGGGGGTAGCTCCCGTGGCTCAAAGGAGTAGGGCGCCGGCTCCCTATACCGGAGGTGGCGGGTTCAAACCCAGCCCTGGCCAAAAAACTGCAAAAAAAAAGATATTAATTTGGCACAGTTAACACGTTGCAGTCTCCATTATCATTTAAATTTAGACCTATTGCACTGAAGTCTACGTGTCTGTTTTTATAGTTCTCAAAAATAGTAAAAATGTGAAACCAAAATTTGAATTGTAGGCTTCTATGTAAACTCCTAAAAAATTTGCTGGAAACCACAGCTCTCCTGCTTATGTTTTTCTCCTGCCTCATTTTCTAAAACATTGTCTTCTCGGCTTCAGTAGAGTTCACTCCCTTGCTAACATCTTCCCTGAGCCCAGCCTGGAGGGAGATTTCTTTCTTCCATGGACTTAAAGCAATTATTTTCCTTTCCTGGTGGACAAAAGGGGCAAGACATGCCTTTCTCTGACTGTTCACCATTTGGACTTGGTATTTATTTTATTTTTGTCCATATATGCCTTGTTTTCTCAAATTCAAATACACTTTAAGCTCCTCAAAGGCACGATCCAGGTCCTACACAAATATTTGCCACTTAGTATTAAATTCCATTTCTGCCCTTAAGACCCCTTTTTTTTGCAGTTTTGGCTGGGGCTGGGTTCGAACCTGCCACCCCTGGTATATGGGGCCAGTGCCCCACTCCTTGAGCCACAGGTGCCGCCCTTGCAGACCCATTTTTATCTACTTAATGCAGTGTTTCCCAGACGTGTCCCCTGCCACCTTTCCACTTTTGCCTTATCTGCACACCACATGTGCTATTTTTACTAGACATGTTTTTTCCTGCTACTAAACTCAGTTCATCGTCTAAATGAATTAATTTAAAAGGAAGCTTTCCATAAATGGGAAAACCAGTATTGTCAACCACAAATTGAAGGTAACTTAAAAATAAATACATTAAAAGGCAAGAACACCACAGGGCTAGTAACTGAACTCTAGCCAGCTACTCTTGCCTTTGGGCTCTGAGCCTAAGGGAGAAGGGGAGATCAAGGAGTGTTAAACAAGTTTCTCCTTAGCTAATTGGAGGGGCTGAGAAGGAGCATTGCAAAGGGAAGACCTTTAGTTCTCAGCATGGAGTTCAATGCTGTTCAGTTATCCTTGCCAGCTCAGAGCGCAGGGCACACGGGACACCGACTCACGCTAAGTTGAAAAGTGCTGTAGAAGGTGAGTCCTGGAAACCAGAAAACATGTCTTGGGCGGAGCATTCTTGCCTCCCGAGCCTGCACAACTCATTCTCCAAGCTCTTCCCCACTCTCTCTTGCATATCTCATCATTATCTGGGCCGAACTTCTCTTATTTATAAAATAAGAGAATTCTACCAGATTCTTTCTTTCTTTCGGAAAAATTCTCACTCTGTTTTCTTGGGTTGAGTGCAGTGGCTTAATCATAGCTCACTATAACCTCCAACTCCTGGGTTCAAGAGATTCTCCTGCCTCGGCCTCTCGAGTAGCTGGGCCTACAGGTGCGTGCCATGACATCAGGCTAAGTTTTCCATTTTTAATAGAGACAGGGTCTTGCTCTTGCTTAGGCTGGTCTTGAACTCCTGACCGCAAGTGATCATCCTGCCTTGGGAGTGTTAGGATTATAGGTGTGAGCTCCTGCACCTGGCCTGCCAGATGATTTTTCCAGTCTCTTCCAGCCCTAAGATTACCAGAATCTTTGATGATAAGATCATGAAGGCAAAGCATTTCAGAACTTGCCATCCAGCAGTGGGTCAATGTCCATCAAACGCTCAGCACCGGCTCACTGGTCCTCACTGTGAAGCAGGTTGGCACCGTACCCCCCTTCAGAAAGGGCCAGGGTTACATGGGGGAGAGATCCTTTTTCCCAGTGAAAGGCAGAGTGTCCAGGGAATACAGAGAGGTTTGAGCTTGGCCCTACCTGGATTTCAATCATTCTCACAAGTGTCAATGATTCTGGACGCTCTTCACATATAATTTCCAAAAAGGGAAGGGAATTGTAGACAAGCTAAATATGTTTTAGTGTGTAATCCCAGTTTAAGTTAGCTAAAGGGCACCTGAGCTATAAGATAACGCTGAAATCACTCAGAAATAGTTTTTAAAAACAGAATCTTAGGGCCTACTATGAGTGGGAATTAGAAAACGTGGATAGTATTACTGGTCCTCCCGGCTCCTGGCAATGTGAATTTCTGGAAGCACCAGCTTCCTCTTCTGTTAGATGAGGGATTTAGGCTTCACTAGAAGATCTTCACTTTCTCTGCTTAAAGCAGTTACTTTAAATATTTAGGAGAACTCTTAGTGCTGAGTAAACAAATCTTAGAATTAAATTTGTAGTTGGTCCTGAAACCACTAAATAATACAAATGAAAATAGGAGTTACAATTTGGAAACTGCCCTTTATACAGCAGTTCCAAAATAATAATAATAATAATAGTAATAATAATAATCACCATCATCATCTTATGTGATTCAAATGAAAAACAAATGGGTAAGACTTAAGAATTCTCAAAAATAAATAAAAATATATGGGAATCATTAGATTCAATGAGAGAATATATACTTCTCCAACATGGTTCATATTAATGTATAAAATTATCATTTTATAGAATGACATTTCTGAGCGAACATCTCACTTTTCATTTATTAGTGATAAGAATATTTGCCTGCAAATATATTTTGAAGAACTGTTGACTGACTGACAAAATATTGGCAACACGTAGCACTGAAGTCTACAAGTCTGTTTGGGGATGTGTCCTATTTCAAAACTACACACTTAAGCCAGGTCCCCTGCTTAGCCACTTGTTACCTTAAAAATTGGCCGTTGTATTAGCAAGGGTCACATACAGAAGTTAGAAACAAACTGGGAAGCCAGGTATGGGCACCTTCCCAGGAACACCATCGTGTTTTAGCAATAAACAAGCCCTTGGAATTCTTTTTTTTTTTTGGAGACAGAGTTTCATTGTGTTGCCCTCGGTAGAGTGCTCTGACATCACAGCTGACAGCAACCTCAAACTCTTGGGCTTAAGTGATTCTCTTGCCTCATCCTCCCAAGTAGCTGGGACTACAGGTACCTGTCACAACTCCTAGCTATTGTATTGTTGTTGTTGCTGTCATCATTGTTGTTTAGCTGGCCTGGGTCAGGTTTGAACCCAGTAGCCCCAGTGTATGTGGCTGGTGCCCTAACCACTGAGTTATGGGTGCCAAGTCAAGCCCTTGAAATTCTTATGCCAAACAAATGTCTGGCTAGAGGTGAAGCTGGAACTTCTCTGTAGCTCATTTCTGTTCACCCCCAAACTGGGAGTCAGAGCTTTTATTGATGACTCTTGTGTTATGATCTCCGTTGAAGAAGATATTTAGAGGGGAGCAGAGAGTATAGTTTTAGCTGAGTAAAATTTGTCCCCATGCAGAAACAAGTTCAGACATGCCTGAGAAATGAAGCCATTATTCTCAGGTCTTTCTTGCAGTCCTTGTCTACCCAGGTAATTACTAGGAAACTTGTAAGAGTTATATGCACTTAAAGAAAATCATATAAAAATGTGCACTACCTCATTCTCTCAAACCACAGCGGGTAGGCATTTTTTTGACCGATGTAGACAGACAGAGTTTGCTAAGCAAACTTTATTGGGTAAACAGCACAGGGGAAGGAGGAGGGGGAAGAAATGTTAACTACCAAAGAGAAGAAAAGTGACTCTAAAGTTGCTTTTTAAAATGTGTTCAAAGGATCTATTTCTTCAAAAAAAATCATTGGCACACTGATGTTTTGTTCATTAAAGCAGATGAATTGTGGGATTATTCTATTATAATTCCTGAGGAACTCTTCCCTTTACCAGAGATTTATGGATAGTTCCTAAAGAGACATGACATTTGAATGAAATTAGTTATAAAGTTCGAGCTACATACAACTAATAATGAATCTAGTTTAGGTCTTGAGTGAAGGGCTCATGCATTTTAGATGAGACATTGCCGTAGGGGACATTAGAAAGCTTCCAGAAATGATACAGCGTCTGGGATTTTCTTCCAAAGGATCCGATGGGGGGAGGTAAGAAAAGGGGCATGTATGTAAGTAAAGATGAACAAGATTGGCCATGAGTTGATGCAGTGTCGACGCTGGTGGTGAATACTTGAGGGCTGATTACAGATACTTGCTTAAAATCGTCTACAATAAAACATTGAAAAGTCTTTAAAAAGAAGAGGGCACATAGGCAAATGGTCAGGAACCTGGAAGGGAAAGCTGGAGTGAGAGGAGAAGGCAGCCCAGCCCGACCAGCCCTGGCCTCTGGTCGCATTGCAGTTGGCATTTTTTGCACCCTCAGTCGCACGTGGGAAGGAACCGAGAAGGCCTGCCAGTGGCCGCCCTGGGTCAAACCGGGACGAATGCAAAAGCTGCCGGTGGTGCTGCCAATCTGCTCAGCTGTGCCACCACCTCCCTGCCATCTGCATCGAGTCCCCCTCCGCACACGACCCTTGTCAAATCCCATGTCAGGAATGTTCAGAGTTCGTAGCTCTGATTTCTAGGAAAAAAAATGGAAAGTTGCTTTTCTCATTTCATTTTTGTGTTTATGAGCTTGCTGTTGACTTGACATACAGACAGATCCGGGGGCAGGGCAGGAGAGGGGACTGGACAGGGCAGGGCTGCTGCAGCAGGAACGCAGACAAAGTATTGTCCACGTTCAGCTTCTGGCATTAAGATAGGATTTTGCCCAAAGGCCTCGTGTGACGAGCTAATTTTGTTGAGAAATATGATTTACGTTTTCTTTTATCTCCCCTAGAGACTGTGAAGAGCCCGGCGTTGCCACCTGCAACGTAGACTCCCATGGCTATTCCAAGGAAGGAGAAAGCCTGCCCCTTCCACCCAGGGAGGTACAGGGCAGGAAAGGAGCAACCAACAGCCGAGGGGAAGGTGATACCAAGATTCTCCCTGTCCCTTCAAGAAGTAGGTTGCAGGCAGCTTTAGAAATATCAAGAAATGTGTTGGAAAGCTGGAAGACGGAGAGGCGTCTGTCCTGCTCCTGGCTGTGGCTCGGGCTGCCTCCCTACACCGATCTGGGGGTCCGTGTCTCCAGGAAAGTGGACAGAGCAACAGCACAGGGTCAAGCAGATGGACGAGAGGAGAGAGAGTGACCAGGGCAAGGGAGAAGGGAATATTTCTTCAGTGCTCACCATGTTTAAGTAAAGAAGATGCTGCAATTATTGCCTCATACTTAGATTATCAGATTGGCGGGAGTCTGACACCCAGTGGGTAGATCTCGTCAGGAAGCCCCTACTGAACCCCAAATGTAGTGTCAGTGATTTTGTCATCTTGCACATGGATTTCCTGTGTCCTTAGATTCAGTTGTTGTCCCTCAAAGACACATCAGATTGTTTCTATAACTGAGGAAGGAGCTGAGGTGACCCCTGGGGTCTCAGATACTCCCCTGCTCGTACCAACCACCTCCTCTGAGCCTGTGCCTCACACCTGCAGCCTCCTTGGATAGACCGACTGCTTGCCACATGTGACCAACACCTTTGTCTAGCTCTCTCTCACTGTCCCTTCCCCCTCGGTGGATGTGAATGTTGACCTTTACCATGACTGTGTCATGGCTAACCTGGACAGCCACCTGTGACGTGGCCGGCTCTAGACCAAATGCTTTGCATTGTCACTTTTAGTCCTCACGTTTCCCTTCTGAGGTGGTTCCCAATAACGGCAACATTTTCTCAACAGGAAAACTAAGGCTTCGTCAGAGAGTTTAAATAGCTTGATCTCAAATAGTAAGGGGCAGAGTTGGGCTTTGAATCTGGGTCATCTGGCTTTAGAGCAGTGTTAGTTAACCTTCCTAATGCCGCGACCCTTTAATACAGTTCCTCATGGTGTGGTGACCCCCAACCATAAAATTATTTTCATTGCTACTTCATAACTGTAATTTTGCTACTGTTATGATCATAATGTAAAGATCTGATATGCAGGATGTATTTTCATTATTACAAAAGGGTCACGACCCACAGGTTGAGAACTGCTGCTCTAGAGTCTGCAGGTCTGAACAGTTTTCACAGGCTACTCTGCAGCTCAGCAATGGGCCCGCAGGGGCTGCTGTGTCTCCTCTCTGAGCTTGATGCCCTGGCCCAGTCCACCTCTGCACCCAGGCACCCGGCCTGCTGCACACACCAGCCACTGATGTCCCTGCCCGGCCACAGCCTTTGATGACTCTCTTCATTTCCTCTCACAGTCACGACTCGGATCTCTGACGTCAGCTCCTTGTTGGTGCAGCCTTCGGTGACTGTCCACAGCAGTGAGTCATTCCCTGCATGGTCCCACACCTGTGGCCTGTGGATCAGGGATTTCACACGGAAACATGATTCCATATGTATAGGGGAGACTCTGAGCTACACTGGGTGCTCCTGCCTGGCAAGTCAATGCTACAATCATCTGTGAGTTTCTAGAGCAAAGAGTATATGACAGAGACTGGGAGCTGCCTTGCCTAAGGCTCCTTCAACCCCTGGCACACTTGACTTTCAGTACAGCAGAGGCCACGTGAACCCAGGTTTCCACATGTAACTTAGTTCCTGTGAACCAAACGCATTCATGTGAGACTCTGATTCAAGACTGAGCTATGTTGGGCAAAAGGCACAGGGCAGGGTGTTCATTTTGCTGGAGTCAGTGCTGCTATTCCAGGCGCCACTCAATCCCTGAGTCAGACAGATCTATGTAGTCTGTAGTCACGTATTTGTAATGGAAAAAAAAAAAGAATAAGCATAATAAAACTGCTCACTTGAGTGTTGTCCGCAACCTCCAAGACTCAATTTTATTTTCCATCCACGGCCTGCTAGCTATAAGTTTCTCACTTACCTTTTCAAAGAAACCGAGCTTTGCTAGCCTCTGAGTTATCCATCAGAAATTCTGTTAAATTTGCCAAGGATTCCAATTGTTGGAAAGAGAATGGGAAATAGCAATACCAAAAGACAATGTAATCAAAAGGAAGCATTAAAGCTTGGATAGAGAAACTTAAAAAAAAAAATAATAAAGCTCACTGAGTCCCCAAAATCACACCAAAGAGGCAGGAATCCAGGCTTCCATGTAAGAATGCATCCTTAACTTGTACATATATTGTTGGTTACATTTCTCGGTATTTCTAGGATTCTGTGGTTCTCAGATATCTATGTTGTACTAAAAGGCAGTGATCCAGAATTATACAGGTGATGTGGCTGGGCATGGTGGCTCGTGCCAATAATCTCAGCACTTCGGGAGGCCAGGGTCAGAGGATCACTTGAGGCCAAGAGTTTAAGACTAGCCTGTGTGACATAGTGAGACTTTCTCTCTACAAAAAGTTTAAAATTAGCCAGACATGGTGTCAGGCACCTGTAATCCCAGCTACTGGGGAGGCTGAGGTAGGAAGATTGCTTGAATCCAGGAATTCTAGGTTACAGTGAGCTATGATCATGCCACTAAACTCCAGCCTGAATGACAGAGCCAGCCCTTGTCTCTAAGGGTAGTGAAGACATAAAACAAAAGTTAAAGTGCTCAGGACATCTCCTATGATCAGGGAAGTGAAGCGAGGGAAGGATGACCTGGTAGAATTCAACCATGAGACAAAGGGAGGCCTGGTAATTTATAGAAGATCCCACAAGTTGGCAACCGAACCTCAAAAAAGTCTCCTGACCCCTACTTGGCCTTCCTTCTAGTATGTACTTTATAATTGATAGAGTTGCCAATGGCAATAGCAGGTGCCCCAGAATCACAGGCTGAGTCTCATGAAATCCTACCTGCTTCCAGGGGCAGTTGGATGGGGGCTGGGACCCAGCATGTCAACAGAGCCACAGGAATGATGACGTCATCAATTGCACAGATTTGGGTGCATCTTGATGGGCAGGGGTGTGAGGATGAATGAACCTTTGAAAGAATCTTCGCTGAAAAACCATGGAAGCCAACTGTGATTGGTTCTTGACGGCTCTATACCCACTGCTAAAAAGAAAATCTCAGTTTTAAGGTGGTGCCAACAGTTTGTTCCACCAGGATGGCAGTGAACTTCCTTCAGTTTGAATATTTACATTGTGTGTTCAGCACTGCTTGTGCCAATACTGTCACAGGCAGCCACTTAGTGGGTGTTTAACGATAACAATGCCCCCACACTTGGTCCTTTCTTTAGTGTTAATGGACGAGAGCGAGTTATATGGTTTCTTAAATAAAACAGCAGCCTTTTGTGACCACCCCCTTCTCAGCCAGCTACTGGCACCAACTCAATTATTCACTTAGAGCTGCAAGGAACATTTCAGACATTAACCAAGTATTCATTATCCACCCTCACCCCTACAGATGATATAAGGGGAAAATAATCAACGACATTTAAAGAAAGTCAATTATTAAATGACAATTTTAAGAATTATAAAGTAGGACAGATAGTTTTATTTTAGATCTTAAGTGAAAGTGGATTAATGTTTTCCTTAGAAAACTATTTATTTGAGAATTCTGGATGAATTTCAGATTTACCGCCTGGTATCGAGTCTCTCTTTTTTAACTTCGTCTTTGCAGATTCAGCCCTTTTTCTCTAAACGCACTGTCATTGCTGTCAGTGTGACCTTGTGTATCAGTTACTGGATTAGAAAACAAATGTTCCTGAAAAAGATATGGCACAGGAAAGTTTGGATATCTTGATCCCCCTCCTGAGAACCACCTCCAGGACCATGGCCACATATCTACCACCATTGCCAACACCCCCATCCCACCACACCCCACCTCCTCCCAGGCCCTTCCTTGAGCAGTCATGGGCAACCTGTTCTCTCTTCACGCCTTCCCTGTTACCTGAGTCTTTGCTCCAAGATCAGTTTCTTAGGTGTAGAATCTACATATTGAAAGCAGGATTCTTATCCAGAATACTAAAAATCAATGATCCAGAAATGTATTTAATTATAAAAGTAATCTGGCTAGGTATAGTGGCTCATGCCAATTATTTCAGCACTTTGAGAGGCCAGGGTAGGAGGATCACTTGAGGCCAGGAGTTCAAGACCAGCCTGTGCAACATAGTAAGACTGTGTCTCTACAAAAAATTTAAAACTTAGCCAGGCATGGCAGCATGCGCCTGTAATCCCAGCTACTGGGAAGGCTGAGGCAGGAGGGTTGCTTGAACCCAGGAGTTCTAGGTTACAGTGCGCTATGATCTTGCCACTGAACTGCGCTTGCCTCTAAAAGTAACGAGGATATGAAACAAAAGTTAAAAATGTTGTGGAAGGCTCTTGAGTGAAAATTAAATGCCCTCTTGCCTTTGCCTATCCCAATCCCACTCCTTGGGGAGCTACTTTTGACCATTTCCTGTCTGTAAATTATAAGAAAGTGCCCCCAAGATTCTAAATAATATGATATACAAGGGCTGTCCTAAAAGTATATAGTCCTTCCTTCCTCCCTCCCTCCGTCCTTCCTTCTTTCCACAGAGTCTCACTCAGTCACCCTGGGGTTGAGTGCTGTGGGGGTCACAGCTCACAGCAACCTGAAACTTTTGGGCTCAAGCGATTCTCTGCTTCAGCCTCCTGAGTAGCTGGGACTACAGGCGCCGGCCACATCGCCCAGCTATTTTTAGAGACAGACTCTCGCTCTTGCTCAGGCTAGTCTCAAACTCCTGAGCTCCGGGCAATCCACCCGCCTCAGCCTCCCAGAGTGTTAGAATTACAGGCCTGAGCCACTGCACCCGGCCTCATTTATTTCCTCAAATAGTATCTATTAACTTTTCATTATGAAAAGCAAGAGTTCGGCTCATCTTCTCCCCCTTTCCCTCCTTCATTAAATTTTTATTATATTTTTATCCTTTGGTCCTTCCATGAGTCAACTGTGGAAATAAATAAAAACCAACCAAATGAGAAAAGCAAAGGCTGTTTATTATGAGCTGCCATAGCAGGGGAGGCAGCCGCCCACCATCGCTTGCTTTTGGCAGAGACTCAAAGGCAGACAGAGGAGTGGGAGGGCTGTAGGGTGGGAACAAGGTGGTCCGGCTAAATGCACCGGCCAGGGGAGCTGTAGGTGGACTGACTCCACGAGGGCGTCTCCTGTGATTCATTAGGGGTGTATATTTGCCTTCCTCTGAGTGGTCCCCACTTGGAAGCAGGGATAGAAATCGGGGAGCTGTCAGTTATTAATCAATCCTGGCCGTTTGGGACTAACTGTTACAGAGGCTATTGTTCAGTTTCCTGAACTATCACCTCAGGCAGCGTGTGGATTCCTGTTACACTGACTGGCTTCTGAGTTGTTTATCACAGAGGCGGGGGCTGGTTTCTTGGACAGGGTGCTGCAGTTTATGGGTCAAAGTTCTACCTATCTATCTACCTATCTATCTAATCCAGCGGTCCCCAACCTTTTTGGCACCAGGAACCATTTTCATGGTAGACGATTTTTCCACGATGAGAGTTGGGGTGGAGGTGGGG
This sequence comes from Otolemur garnettii, assembly GCF_000181295.1. Taxonomy (NCBI): domain Eukaryota; kingdom Metazoa; phylum Chordata; class Mammalia; order Primates; family Galagidae; genus Otolemur; species Otolemur garnettii. The sequence continues at coordinate 17,001,037 of NW_003852422.1, read as the reverse complement.
GGTTGGGATAGGAGGCAGAGCTCAAGCAGTGACAGGAGCAATGGAGAGTGGCTGTAAATACAAATGAAACTCAGACCACCTCTGCTTACCTCCTACCTGTGGCTTGATTCCTCCCTGTGGCACCAGAGATCTGTTTCATGACAAGACAGTTTTTCCACCAAACGGAGAGAGGGAGGTGGGACTGGAGGTGGAGCTCAGGGGGTGATGCTATTTGGCCTGGTTCCTAAGAGGCTGTGAACCAGTAAGTCAGTGGCCCAGGGGTTGGGGACCACAGATCTATCTGGTCTGGCCATTGTCTGTTTGAATATTTAGTCTCTCACAACTTAGCAACTTTCAATAATAGAATTAAACTTCTATTTCTTGATCTTTTCAACTCTGAACAGTATATCTTTCTCCCCATTCTGTAAGAGAAGTCTCCTTCCCTCTACCTCCCACTTGCTGCCAGCTCCCTGTTATTTTTATGATATGAATATTTATCTCGTTTAGTACATGTAATTATTTTGTGGACTGTCTATAGGTCAATTTTGAAAATCAAGAGCCAATAAGTAGCATTTACAATATTATAATTGCCTAATATAAATCATAATATAACTAAATAATAAGAATATTATTTACTATTTGAACAAAATAGTGGGACTTCATTAATAATAGAACTTAGGGGGCAGCGCCTGTGGCTCAAAGGAGTAGGGCACCAGCCCCATATGCCAGAGGTGGCGGATTCAAACCCAGCCTTGGCCAAAAACTGCAAAAAAATGAAAAAATAGTGGAACTTAGGGACAGTGATTTTGTGTTCCTAAGCCTATACCACTTGATATTTTATCTTATTTCTTTAGTTTTTTGAGACAGAGTCTCACTTTGTTACCCTTGGTAGAGTGCCATGGCATCATAGCTCCTAGCAACCTCAAATTCTTGGGCTCAAATGATCCTCTGGTCTCAGCCTCCCAAGTAGCTCGGACTATAGGCACCCACAACGTCCAGCTAATTTTAGAGATAGGGTCTTGCTCTTGCTCAGGCTGGTATCAAACTCCTGAGCTCAGGCAATCCACCTGTCTTGGCCTCCCAGAGTGTAAGGATTACAGGTGTGAACCACCATGCCTGGCTTAATATTTTAATATAAAATTGATTCTGTTTCATTACTCTTGTGAATATTTTCACAGATATCAGATCAACTTTCTTGGTCTTGAACATCTGAAAATACCCTTCTTTCAGTCTCACATCTGACTGATGGCCTGACTTAATGCCTAATTCTAGGTTTAGGACTGGAAGTCATTGCCCTCTTGACATCTACGATCCAGTGTTGTGAGTAAAATCATCTGATATTGTCCAATTTTCATTCTTTTGTACGTAATTTGCTCTATTTTTTTTCTAGAAGCTTTCAGTATTATTTTCTTACCCTTGTTCTTGTGCTACGCATCCAATATGTTGTGTCTGTGCCCCCACCAAATTCATATGTTGAAACCCTAATGCCCACTGCAATAGTGCATGGATCTGAGGCCTTTGGGAGGTGATTAGGTTATGAGGGTGGAGCCTTCATGATGTGATTAGCGCCCTAATTAGAAAAAA
>NW_003852422.1:16998743-16999277 GCF_000181295.1 Otolemur garnettii | reverse complement strand
GAAGGGAGGCCCTCATCAGAATCTGACCATGCTGGCACCCTGGTCTTGGTCTTCCAGCCTTTAAAGCAATGATTTTCAACCAGTGTGCTATCAGAGGATCTTAGGTGTGCCATGAAAAATTTTAAAGTTCATTAATTAAATCATTTTTGAAAGAAGCTCAAAGTGCATAAGTATGAAAGGAGCAATATTTCTTACTCTTTTTTTTAATCAACATAATTTAAGTATTCCACAGAAGTTTAACTATAGGTTCAAGTGTGCTGTGAGATAAAAAGGGTTGAAAAACATTGCTGTAGAGTCTAGACCTGTAGAAAATACATATTTGTTGTTTAAGCCACCACATCTTTGGTGTTCAATCAAAGCATCCTAAACTGACTAAGACAATGTGTCCAGAAAATTATTTTGGGTAAAGCCCAGGTGCTCTACTTACAATTAGAGTTGGCTCACTTGCTAGGATTGCTATAATCTTCTCCCCTTGGAATTCTGTTGCAGCATCTAAAGTGGTAGCAGCCATTCTGTAATGAGGAGGCCTCAAGC
>NW_003852422.1:16997557-16998586 GCF_000181295.1 Otolemur garnettii | reverse complement strand
TCATTGTTGTTTGGTGGGTCCGGGCTGGGGATTCGAACCTGCCACCTTAGGTGTACGTGGCTGGCGCCTTAGCCGGTTGAGCTATAGGCCCCGAGCCAGAGCCCAGGTTCTTAAGTTCACACCTGAGCTTTAGTCCAGCTCTGGTCTGGATTCCTCTAGACTTCTCATTAGGTGTAAGAACAAGATGCCTTTATTGTTTAAGCCATGGTTAATAGTGATTTCTGTTGCCTGTAACCAAGCACATCATAGGTAGTATAGATCCTACTTTTTTTTTTTTTTTGCAGTTTTTTGGCCACGGCCAGGTTTGAACCTGCCACCTCCAGTATATGGGGCCAGGTCCCTACTCTTTGAACCACTGGCTCCCCCCAAACCTATTTCTTTATCTCTCCTAACCTCTGCCTGTTGCTTTTACGTATACCAAAATGCACAGAATGCTCCTGGTCCCTACCCAGAAAAGCAATTAAGTAAAAAAAATTTTTTTAAAGAATAGAAAAAGGCTGAACTTCCAGTAAAACACTCTAGGCAGAGATGATCGGATGGGAGGCGAGACAGCAATAGCAGGAAGGGAGGGGATGTGGCCACGTGGCTCAGGAGAAGCCCTTGCCCCACTTGCATCCTATGGCTATGGAAGGAGCAATGTTTTCCACACCACCCTGGTTAATGAGCAGGTTTAACAGGGACTGGCCAGACATACGCACCTTGTACAGAGCCAAAGGTCAATATTCTAAAAGGAAGGGAAAGGGGAAGGAATGGAAGAGGAGCGAGGGAAGAAGAAAGGCAGAAGGATGGAGGCAGGAAGAGGGTGATAGATTCCACATGAAATTGAAGACATATCATAAAGCAAGTGGATAGAAGAGCTATGGAGCAACGAACAATTCCAGGATTAAAATCAGAAGCTGAATATTTTGGCAAAATCTGGCCAACTACTCGGGCAGTTTTGAGGCTTGAGAGCAGCCACATAAGGTGGCGGGTTCAAATCCAGCCCGGACCCGCCAAACAACAATAATGGCTGCAACCAAAAAATAGCCG
>NW_003852422.1:16972349-16997386 GCF_000181295.1 Otolemur garnettii | reverse complement strand
AAAAAAAAAAAAAAAAAGAAGAGGCTGAGGATAAAACAGAAAGTGTCTCGAAAACTAGTTCACAAAATTTTGTTTCTTCAGAGTTCCAAGGCTTTGAAGAAAAAAAAGAACCAGTTTGGGGGTGAGGTCGGCAGAATCAGAGAAAACAAATACCCTGTGATAAACAAGGCAAGAGAAACTTGAGGGCGGTGCCTGTGGCTCAAAGGAGTCAGGCGCCAGCCCCATATGCTGGAGGTGGTGGGTTCAAACCCAGCCCCAGCCCAAAACTGCAAAAAAAAAATAAAAGAAAGAAAGAAAGAAAGAAAATCTTGAGCCCAGGAAGGAGGCTCCTAACGAGGCAGCTTGCTTGAGAGGTGTCCAGACCGTAGGGCGTCCCTGGCCGCTGACGTGGTTCTTCCTTCCCCATCTGGGTTTAAGAGCCAATGGGTGGTAAGGTGCGAGCTGCAGACTGTGGCTGATGATCCAGAGCTAGGGGAGGAAATTGAAGAGCATGAAACGACATTAACCACGTCAGCAGGCCGAAGAGGAGTTTAAAAGAGGGGGTCCAGCACTTGCATAGCCTCCATCACTTTGATACGGACAATGGATTGGGGTTTAATTTCAAGTAAAATGCTGTCTGTATACAGGTATATTCAGTCTACAACTTAGGGGCGTAGATGGTTTCCAGTTTCTGTACTGGTCTGCTAGGGCTGCCGTAGCAAAATTCCACAGATTAGGAGACTTCGACAACAGAAATGTATTTTCTCAGGTTCTGGAGGCTCCAAGTCCAACATGAAGGTGCGAGCAGGCTCAGTTTCTTCTGAGGCCTCTCTCTTTGGCTTGCAGATGACCAATTTCTTGATGTGTCCTCACACGGGCTTTACTCTGTGCACGCACATGTCTGTGTCCTAATCTCTTCTTAGAAGGACACCTGTGGTATTGCATAAGGGCCGCCCATGCTGCCTCATTTGATCTTAATTACTTCTGGAAAGGCCTTATCTCCAAATATAGTTTGATTCTGAGGTAGGGTTAGGACTTCAATGTATGAATTGCGGTGGGACATGATTCAAGCCATACCACCACTGTCTGAATGGTGATTGCTATTGTCCAAAAGCCCACCAGAAGCTCGGCACCTGTAGCTCAGCTCAGCGGCTAGGGCACTGGTCACGTACACCGGGGCTGGCAGGTTCGAACCTGGCCTGGACCTACCAAACAACAATGACAACTACAACAACAAAAATATAGAAGGGCATTGTGGCAGGCGCCTGTAGTCCCAGCTACTTGGGAGGCTGAGGCAAGAGAATCGCTTAAGCCCAAGAGTTTGAGGTTGCTGTGAGCTGTGACGCCATAGCACTCTACTGAGGGCAACCTAGTGAGACTCTCAAAAACAAAAACAAAAGCCCACCAGCGTGACTAGATAGTAGAAGGAACGTTACTGGTGATATCAGTTTGCAAACTGGGAAGAGTCATTCTCAGCATATACCAAAGATGCTCTCTCTTCAGAGGGTGACAATCTGGGTTTTACACCTCACGGGGCCTGTGTCCCATCACACAGTGGACCGTATGTGTTCAGCACAGGGGGGAAAGCTCTGTATATTCATGAGGGGAGCCAAGTGTGTGCACAATGAGTAGACATATATGTAACGTGCACCCCACGTTCATGTTGGGGTTTTGGCATTAAATTAGAAATTTTTCAGTCTATCACCCATCGTAAATCCAAGACCATCTCTGATGCCCCATGGCCAATCAGATTGCTTCCCCCAAGGCCTGCCCCCGCTGTAATTCCAAAGCTTCCACTGGCTATGATCTTGAGGACTGACTCTAAAGAGGAACCTTGGAACGGGGCAGCCAAAGGGACCACGTTTAAAGTACAGGTGCCAATGACAGAGGTGCTTCATTAAACTCCCCTGGGGAATGTGCCTGGTATAGCTGTGCCCTTAACTGGTCCTGGTCACACCAGAGCTGGTATTGCTGATGTTTTCTCAAACATGAGGGGAAGAATGAGATGCACGTGTGTCATATGTGTGGGGCAGGGGTTAGGGTAAGGCTAGTTAATAAATTTTATCTCTGAAGTACCATAGTCCCCACAGTCGTGGAGTGTCCAACCTGCAGCCTGCAGGCTGTATACTGATTTTGTAAGGATTTTCTTTGTTTATCTGTGATATCACGAAAAGGACACATAGACTTTTTTTGTTGTTGTTTTTGCTAATCAGCTTTTGTTAGTATCTGTATATTTAATGTGTGGCCTGACACAACTCTAATTCTTCCAAGGTGAGGAATAGGGAAAAAAGGGTGGACACCCTGCCTACACAATAAGAATTAAGTGATTTAAGGGACACCTTTAGGTCCTTGGGGCCCACTAAATGGCACACTCCTGAGGACCCCCGTGATTTAAAAATAAGGAGGGAAAGCAATAATGAGAAGGAGGCCTGCTTATCCCCGAAGTATCAGTCACACAGCTCAGCAGTCACAGGGGAACACAGGAACCAGAGTACTTGGCTGACTCAGCCGGAAGGGCTTTCATGGTGAACAGCTTCTCCGGTGAAGGCCAGTTCCCAGTGATCCATCCGCACATCTGTTTCAGGCCCTCATTTCTAGGGGAAGTCAGGACCCAGGGCAAGCCGCTTGAAATAATCCCAGGTGTGTTTTTATGTCAGTGAAATTGCCTTAAAATAAATGTCACCTGGCAAGGTGGCTCACACCTGTAATCCTAGCATTCTGGGAAGCAGAGGCAGGATTGCTTGAGCTTAGGCATCAGAGACCAGCCTGAGCTAGAGTAAGAAATCATCTTTACATGAAATAGAAAAATTAGCCAGCTGTGGTGGCAGGTGCCTATAGTCCCAGCTACTTGGGAGGCTGAGGCAAGAGAATCGCTTGAGTCCAAGAGTTTGAGGTAGCTGTGAGCTATGATACCACAGCACTCTACCAAGGGTGACAAAATGAGACACTGTCTCAGAGAGAGAGAGAAAGAAAGAAAGCTGAGAGAAGGCTGAGAGACACTGAATGGAGAGGAATGGGCCCATCTGCTTCCTCTTGATGACAGAACTTTTCACACAAAGGTATGTACATAATCTTCATGTCTTTTCTTTAAAGTCTCACCTATGAGACACCTATTACATTTTTTGTTTTGAAATCATTTAAGCATTCAGAAAACTTTAGAGACAAAATTATTAAACACAGGTTTACTCTTCCTCTAGCTGTCAAACTTTGACATTTTGCCATGCCTAATTTGGATGGCTCTTCTTTTTACTAAATAAAATGTAACGGAAGATTTTTAGAGTACTGAAACTTCTCCAGGTGATGCTGTAATGGTGGATACACATCCTTACACATTTGCCAGCACAATAGAATGTACTACACCAAGAATGAACCCTAATGTAAACTAGGGACTCCGGATGGTGATGGTGTGTCAATGTAGATTTGTCAATTGTGACAACTGTCCCCCTCAGATTTGGAATGAGCATGGCAGGGAGGACTCTGAGTATGTGGGGACAGGGAGTATATGGGAACTCTCTATCTTTCACTCACTTTTTCTGTGAACCTAAAATTACTTTAAAAATAAAGTTTACTTAAAATATGTCTACGTAGTGTATACATAGACATAAACATAGCGTAGTTCCCGTGTGTCTTTCTGTGATATCATAGTCTCCTAAAAGTAACTACTATTTCAAATTTGAAGTTTATTATTCCTATTTTATTCCTATTTATGTCTTGTAAATTTAATATCTGCAAATAATTAATTGTATAGACTGGGTGAGGTGGCTCACACCTGTAATCCCAGCATTTTGGGAGGCTAAGTGGCAGGATCACTTGAGGCCGTGAGCTCCACAGACCTTGTCTCTACGCAAAACATAAAAAGTTGGCCAGCTCTGGTAGACATGACTGTATTACCAGGAGGCTGAGGCAAGAGAATCACTTGAGCCCAGGAGTTTGAGGTTGGTTGCTGTGAGCTATAACCATGCCACAATAGAGCGAGACCCTGTCTCTCTCTCTCACACACACACACACAAATTGCATATATAGTTTTGCAATTTGTTTCAACGGTATATTGTATATTTTCTTTTAAAACTTGCTATTATTGTTCAAAATTTGAAATTTATCCTTCTCGATTCAGGAGGCTCTAATTCATTATCTTTAACAGTGATACAGTGTTTCCTTGTAGGACCAAACCACAGCTAAGTAATCCATTTCCCTTTTGAGGGAAATCTAGGCTGTTCCCAGTTTTTGTGCTATTACCAGTAATGCTGCCAAGACCAAGAACAATGTTGCCTGTTTCTGCTCATGCTCATGGGTGTTCTGCTGCCTTCTCTGATGTAGACTCCCTGGAGTGGAAATTCCAATTGTGGGAAATGCACATCAACATTAAGGGAGTTACCAAATTCCTTTCCAAAGCGATTGTACCAATTTGTAGTCCCACCATAAGGAAATGATAATCACCACCGTTCCATCAGTTCTTCAACACTTGATATTAGCACTCTTTGTAATGTTTGCCAATCTGTAAAGAATAGACTAGAAGTTCCTTGTGCTTTTTTTAAACAAGCATTTCTTCGATTAGTAAGATTGAGCATAATTGCATGTATTTATTGGCCATTCATATCTCTTCTGTGAATTGCCTATTCCTGTCTTTTGACCATTTTTTTCCTATTGGGCTGTTTTTTTTATTATTAAATCATCGCTGTGTACATTAATGCAGTCATGGGGTACAGTGTGCTGGTTTTATATACAATTTGAAATATTTTCATCAAACTGGTTAACATAGCCTTCATGGCATTTTCTTAGTTATTGTGTTAAGACATTTATATTCTACATTTAGTAAGTTTCACATGTACCCTTATAAGATGCACTGTAGGTGTGGTCCTACCAATTACCCTCCCTCCAGTCATCCTCCCTCCTCCCCTCCCCTCACTTTCCCTTTTCCCCATATTCTTGGGCTATAATTGGGTTCTAGCTTTCATATGAACGCTATAAATTAGTTTCATAGTAGGAGTGAGTACATTGGATACTTTTCTTCCATTCTTGAGATACTTTACTAAGAAGAATATGTTCCAGCTCCATCCCATTTTTGTTTTTCTTTCTTTCTTTCTTTCTTTTTTTTTTTTTTTTGAGACAGAGCCTCAAGCTATTCCCCTGGGTAGGATGCCATGGCATCACAGCTCACAGCAACCTCCAACTCCTGGGCTCAAGCGAGTCTCCTGCCTCTGCCTCCCAAACAGCTGGGACCACAGGCACCCACAATGCCTGGCTATTTTTTGGTTGCAGCCATCATTGTTGTTTGGCGGGCCCTGGCTGGATTCAAACCCTCCACCTTAGGTTTATGTGGCTGGCACCTTAGCTACTTGAGCCACAGGCGCTGAGCCCGGTTTTTGTTTTTCTTATTGAAAAACTTCTAAGAGTTTTTATGTAATTTGGATATTAATCCTGTATCAATTATATTCATTTCAAATATTGTGTTCTGTATTAAGGGTTGTCTCTTTACTGTGTCCTTCTGAATTTTATTAGCTTTTTTAATGTTTATATTTTATAAGGTTTATTTAAGAAAGCCTTCTCTGCTGTAATGTCTTAAAGATATTCTCCTAATTTTGAAACCATTCTTGCTTTTCTTATTTAAATTGAATCCTATGCATGGTATGGGAACAGGGAGTATTTGGAAAAACTCAAGGCACGATTTTCCTCTGCTCTCACACCTCAGCAGTCGACACAGAAGACTTCTGTGGCCAAATGTAGGTTTCACCCCATACACACCAAGCAGTCGACACCAGCTAGGTGTCACCTAATTCAATTCCAATACTATCTAACTGGAGAGAATATCAGATCTCACAGGGAAAGGGCTCAGTTCCCCAAACTGTCCCCACTTCAGACATCAGTTGCAATTCTGGGCCTCTAGAACTTCTGACCAATCATCTTCAAATTGGGGTTCCCATGACTTCCTTTTGGGTTCAATTAATTTGCTGGAGCAGCTCCAGAACTCAGGGAAAAACTCATCTGCACTTACAGGTTTACTATAAAAGATAGTGCCAAGGATACAGATGAAGAGATGCTTAGGGGCAGGTGTAGGAAAGGGGCCGGGAGCTTCCACGCCCCCCTCGGTGCCACTCTCCAGGCACCTGCACGTGTCCAGTGATTCGGAACTCTCCCTACAGTCCTCTGGGTTTTTATGAACCACAGTGTGGAAGTGTGATTAGCCTCCAGGGTATGGGATTGGACCTTCTCTGGAATGCGGGGAATGACCTACAATCAGAAAGACAGGAGGAGAATAGAGTCCTGCCCACAGTAGTTGAAAGGAGGACAGGATTCTTCGCCTCCCCCCCCCACCCCCGCCCCAGGCCTGACACACCAAACATTGTAACAAGAGACAAGGGCTTTGGAATCTATGAGCCAGGAATGGAGGATAAAAACATACATACATATATGTATTTTTTAATCTCAACACCCCAGGGACCTCATTACATTCTCTCCTGTATGGATAACCAATGGTCTCAGCACCATTCACTAATTTTAAACTACCTGTATCACCAAACAAAGCAAACATTGCAACTAATCATTTGTACCCTCATATTAATCTGAAATTAAAAAGAAAAAAACCCATATTATCCCATTCCCGGGATGCACCGCTCCGTCATTTACCAAGTGGCAGAGTGAGCCTGCTCTGTGCTTGGATTCTGTCTGGTTGGTCAGTTCGCCTGTCCCTGCGTCATTCCAGGCATTGCTGTGGCTCATCGTTGCCTCTATTGTCTGGTAGAGCAAATCCCTCCACCTTGTCCTTCTAAATTGGTCTTTTTGTTTTGTTTTGGCCTTGCTCTTCCAAATAAACGTTGACTTGTCAAGTTCCAGCGAAGAGGAAAAAATCTCTGCTGGTATGTTAAAATTAATTTGGGAAGTTTATCAATAAATTAGGGGGAAAGTGAGAACTTTTTAATATGGAGTCTTGTAAGACTGCTGTTTTACCCTTTAAGGCTTTATTTTTGTTTTATTAATATAGATACATAATCACTTAGCTGAAACTCTCAGCCCAAGCATGTTTCAGAATTGAGAAATTTTCAGATTTTAAAAAAGGTGAATGTTAGGATTGCCTTATCAAGTTCCAGCGAAGGAGAAAAATCTCTGCTGGAATGTTTAAAATTAATTTAGGGAAATTTATCAGTAAACTAGGGGAGAAAGTGATAACTTTTTAATACTGAGTCTTGGCTCAGTGCTCCTGTAGCCCAGTGGTTACAGCGCCAGCCACATACACCAAGGCTGGTGGGTTCAAACCCGGCCTGGGTCAGCTAAAGAACAATGATGACAACCTCAACAGAAAATGGCTGGGTGTTGTGGCAGATGCCTGTAGTCCCATCTACTTGGGAGGCTGAGGCAAGAGAATCACCTACCAGGGGTCCTCAAACTCTTTAAACAAGGGGCCAGTTCACTGTCCCTCAGACTGTGGGACTGAGGGACAGTGGAGGGCCGGACTGTGGGCCCGGGGACGAGTCAGCTGCTAAACAGGACAGGCAGCAGCAGCAAAAACACCCGGCGGGCCAGATAAATGTCCTTGGCAGGCCGCATGTGGGCCGCAGGCCCTAGTTTGAGGACATCTAGCCTAAGACCAGGAGTTGGAGGTTGTTGTGAGCTGTGACACCACAGCACTCTACCAAGAGTAACAAAGTAAGACTCTGTCTCCCCCTCACCCCCCCCCCAAAAGGGCAAAAGACTAGGCCAGCTTGGTGGCTTATGCCTGTAATCCTAGCAATCTGGGAGGCCAAGGTGGGTGGATTGTCTGAGCTCACAGGTGCAAAAACAGCCTGAGCCAGAGCAAGACCCTGTTTCTAAAAACAGCTGGGCATTGTGGTGGGTGCCTGTAGTCGTAGCTACTGGGGAGATTGAGGCAAGAGAATCGCTTGAGCTCAAGAGTTTGAGGTTGCTGTGAGCTAAGATGCAACAGCACTCTACAGAGGGTGACAAAGTGAGACGCTGTTTCAAAAAAAAAAGAATAAAAGAAAGTTCTGGGCATGTGCCTGAGGTTTGTCCCCATTAGCCTTACTATGGAATGACCTGGCTTGACCATTTAGTTGCTAAATGATAACCTGATATCATCTGTGTCTTTGGGCCTTTCCTCCTTGGCTGGTGAGTTCCCTCACAGCAGGCTCTTCCAGGCTACTGCCAGGGGTGTGTGGTCCCGCCTGCTGTCTCCTGCTAACCCAGAGAAGAAAGAGGGCCGGGGTTTAGCTTCCAGTACACGGGGGCTTACTCAACCCTCCTCCGAATTTCAGTTCAACATACAGGTACTTACTACAGAGCCTATCTTCAGAGGAAAACTTTGAATCCTCTGCCAAAGAGAGGAAATTGTAGGGAATTATCTGAGTGATTGTTAAAGAGACTAAGATCCTTACTTTATTTTCTTTTTAAATTTTTTTCTATGGAATTTTGTAGCAAGTAAGACCCCCTTAGTTTAGCAATATTTTTTTTTCTTACAGCAGTCTCGCTCTGTTGCCCAGACTGGAGTGTAGGGGCCTGATTATAACTCACTGCAACCTCCTGCCTTCAAGTGATCCTCCCACCTCAGCCTCCCAAAATGCTGGGATTACATATATGAGCCTCTGTGCCTGGCTTACCACAATCTCTTTCTATCCCTCAATTTCGAAAGTACCTGGTGCTGCCAATTTGGGAGCTCTGGGGCCATTCATTCTGTGTTACAAAACAGGCTGGGCCTTCATTTTCCACAGGGCCAGCTTAGAATTCAGTTCTTTCATTCTGTTAAGCCCCTTTATCAGCCATGTCTCCAATGTTCAAAGTTTGGTTGCTATTGTCTTCTCTTCCGTGGCCCCCATTCGTATGGATTTTTTTTTAAATATCCCTTTCTTGACATTTTTGTGATGTTTCAAGATGAAGAACAAGTTGGTGCATTTGTTCCCTGTTTTTTAAATTCCAGATGGTGACCCAATTTCTTTTCCTCCTCCTCTCCTCAAAACTGTCTGATCCAAAACATGGTGCCTTTAATTGCACAAACATTTATTGAGCAGCTACATGGGGGTCAGCCCTGTGCTTGTCACTAACCAGATGCCAGAGCTACCAAATGAACAGATACTGGATAAAGTTTCCTGAATTGCATTGCAACGACACGAGAATTCTAAGGCAAGGAATTTGAGCTGACTATCTAGGTTCTCCCGGCTGCTGAGGTCACCTAACTCTAGCCCCCCACCCCATGGCAGCCATGTTTGGCTCTTTGGGGCTAGTAGCTTGTTCCAAGTCCTGGGCTTGCAGGAATCAAACAGATTTGACCTAAACCTTGGTAGCACTCTGCTCTGACCAAGGGTTCAAATAAAAAAGAATAGATTTTAACTTCTTACTCACTACAAGTATTTTCCACAACCATCATATGAAAGGAAAGGGCAGAAGCAAAGCATATGAAGTATGTCCGTTGAGTCACTGTCATTATTCAGCCTGGTTCCTCTTCATTTCCAACTCTATAGAACTGAACTGAGCTGTTCTCAACCAAGGTAACCCATATGGCACTTAAGATCCCTCCTGCATAATAAATATAAAACACTGATGATTCACTTGCTGAAATGGCATACTCGATGTGACATAAAACATAAACAGACCTGGAACTCGAGCTATTGCTGCAGATTGCAGCCCACTCTGAGAAGGACTTTGAGTCTGAAACATATTTTACTATATGCCAGGTACTGTTCTAAGTATTATACAAATATTGTGATTACCCATTCAATCCAACCTCCATAACAACATTATGAGAGACGTATCCCCTGTATCCTCATTTTACATACCAAAAATGAAGACAGGCCCAGAAAAGCTAAGGAACTGGACAAGTTCGTTCACACAATTAGTAAGAGAAAGAGCTGAGACTCCAAACTTGGCAGTCTAACTTCAGCGTCTAGAAAGGTACGGACTCTGATGTGTGACTGGTGGTCCTCTACTGGGGCAGATTTGCCTTCTGTGCTCCGGGAAGCCTTTAGCAATGTCTGGAGACATTTTTGACTGTCATAACTTGGGGAGAAGATGCTCCTTGCAGTGCATAGATGTCAGGAGAGCTGCTGAACATCCCGCAGTACCCAGGACAGTCTCCCACACAAAGACGTGCGCAGGCCAATGTCAATAGTGGCAAGGATGGGAAGTCACACTGATGGGCCAGTCACTGATATTCTTCACCCAGTTTTTCTTTTTCTTTTTCCTTTTTTTGAGATAGAGCCTCAAGCTGCTGCCCTGGGTACACTGCCGTGGCATCATAGCTCACAGCAATCTCCAACTCTTGAGCTCAAGCAATCCTCTTGCCTCAGTTTTTCTATTTTTGGTAGAGACTCAATTTTTAGTAGGCTCACACTTTTTCCTCAGGCTGGTCTCAAACTCATTTGCTCAAGCAATCCACCCTCCTCGGCCTCCCAGAGTGCTAGGATTACAGGCATGAGCCACTGCACCCGGCCTTCACTCAGTTTTTCAAGTTCTTCTCCAGGCATATGATATAATTTGCATTTTTTGAAATTAGAGTAGTCATATATCTTGCTTTAGCCAATGGAATGTTAATAGAAGTGATTTGTCAGTTATAGGCAAAATTTTAAAAGCCAGTGGATGATACTCTTTCTTTCTTTCTTTCTTTCTTTCTTTTTTTTGAGACAGAGCCTCAAGCTCTCTCCCTGGGTAGAGTGCTATGGCATCACAGCTCACAGCAACCTCCAACTCCTGGGCTCAAGTGAGTCTACTGCCTCAGCCTCCCAAGTAGCTGGGACCACAGGTGCCCGCTATATCGTCCGGCTATTTTTTGGTTGCAGCCACCATTGTTGTTTGGCGGGCCCAGGCTGGATTCGAACCCACCACCTTGGGTGTACGTGGCTGGCACCTTAGCCACGTGAGCCACAGGTGCCGAGCCAAAACTTATTTTTTTTTAACATAAACAAAAAGCACCTTTATTTGCCTTCCTCCTGTTCCCTGGATACTGTTTCTTTCTTTCTTTTTTTTTTTTACTTTGGCCATTTTGGAAATCTTGGAAACACAGAGGTGGAACTTCCCCCAGCCTATGTTCTTACCAGAGCCTTTCAGATGACCTTGAAGGATGAGCAGCCTGAGCCATAATTGCTCTTTGTAGTTTTAAGCCTCAGAGGTTTGAGGCTATAGCATAAGGCAGACTTACAAGGGTGCCATCCTGATGCAGGTACATATGTCCCTGTCTCATGTAACCTGACTCAGGTCCTTCTGCTCCTTCCCACACTCCTCTCAAAGGGGAACGGTTTCCTGCCCCTATGCGGTGTGGCCCGTGAGGTATCCCTCATTGTCACTGAGCTAAACATGTCTAGATTCCATGATGATGGACTTGCTTCCCTTTCTATTTCATGGTAAAAAGCCTCTGACATAAGTTGCATAGTACTTGTTGCCATAACAACCATGCAGTTCAGATTTTCCAAGTTAATACACACACTTGCTAATCTCACTATACCTTAGCTGGCTCTGATAAGGTCAGAGTTATTAACATCATAATACCTGGGATTATATGAACTTTAAATCCCAGGGTCTGGGCAGTTTTGAGTTCCAGTATTCAACTCTATTTATAAGTCTTCTTAACACTTAAGAAATCTAAGTGTCAGCCAGGCAGCACAGTAGCTCATATCTGTAACCTTAGCACTCTGGGATGCCAAGGAGGAAGGATTGCTTGAGCTCAGGAGTTTGAGACCATCCTGAACAAGAGCAAGACTGCATCTCTGCTAAAAATAGAATAATTAGCCATGTATGTTGGCATACACCTGTAGTCCCAAGCTACTCTGAAAGCTGAGGCAAGAGGATCACTTGAGCCCAGGAGTTTGAGGCTGCAGTGAACTATGACGATACAACTCTACTCCAGCCTGGGAAACAGAGTGAGACCCTATCTTAAACAAACAAACAGAAATAAGGTATAGAAAGTCAAAGAAAGACAGCAGGAAAGGCAGGTCAAGGCAAAAAGAGCTGACGTAGGAGATTATCTATATTTATTCTAGTTACAATGGCTGCATAACAAATTATCCCAAAATTTAGTGGCTTCAAACAACAATTTTAATTTTGCTCATGAATCTATAATTTGGATGTGGCACAATGGGGATCAATTCTCTCTGCTGTACTGGGCCTCATCTGAGGGGGCTAGAAGGCTTGAAACTGGAATCATCTGAAAGCCTATTTACACATCAGGTTTGATGCTGGGCAGATTCAAATAGCTGGGGGCTGGAACAGCTGGGGCTCCCTGGTCTGGCCTTCCCATCCCATGTGGTCTCTCCAGCATGGCGACATCAGAGTAGACAGGTGTCTCTGTTTCCTGTTGCTGCAAAGCAAATTTCCACAAACAGTGGCTTAACATACATTTTTGCCCCAGTGCCTCTAGATCAAGCTTAACCACAGGGAAAATCTTTTTTTTTTTTTTTTTGCAGTTTTTGGCCAGGGCCGGGTTTGAACCCACCACCTCTGGTATTTGGGGTCAGCGCCCTACTCCTTTGAGCCACAGGTACCGCCCTAGGGAAAATCTTTTTATCAAAGCTCTGCTCAGGGTTAGCTTTGATTTTAAAATTTTTTTTCTTTCTAACCCCAGTGAGAATGGCCCACATCAAAAGGGCCCAAAGCAGCAGATGCTGGTGTGGGTGTGGAGAGAAGGGAACCGCACTGTTGGTGGGACTGCAGACTACTACAGCCTTTATGGAAATAAGAATGGAAATTCCTCAAAGAACTACAAGTAGCCCTTTCATTTGATCCTGCAATCCCATTACTAGGTATCTATCCAAAAGTCATTTGACCCTAAGGACATTTGCACTCAAATGTTTATAGCAGCACAGCTCACAATTGCAAGCTGTGCAAACAAATGCCCTTCAACACATGAGTGGATTAATAAACTGTGGTATTTGTATACCATGGAATACTATTCAGGGATGAAAAGATGGAGACTTTGTATCTTTTGTAACAAATTGGATAGACCTGGAGAACACTACTGAGTAAAGTATCACAGGAATGGAAATACAAGCATCACATGTGCTCAATACTCAATTGAAACTAGTAGATTAAAAACTACCGTGTTTCTCCGAAAATAAGACACTGTCTTATATTTATTTTTTCTCAAGAAGACACACTAGGACTTATTTTCAGGGGATGTCTTCCCCTCTGCGCCAAAATGCATGGCGTATCTACATTGCCACGACCATCACTGGGTCTTATTATTGGGGTAGGGCTTATATTTAACGAATGCATAGAAATCCTGCTAAGCCTTATTTTTTGGGTAGGTCTTATTTTCGGGGAAACACGGTATGTGCTCACTTGAGAGAAAAACTCAATTAAATTCAAGAAGGAGGAAGCAGGCAGAAGGTTTAGCAAGTTCGTACCCAAAGGCAACAATGCATAGGTGTATGGCACATTTTCTGGGTGAAGAAAGAAACTACAACTCTGACTCTTCCTTACAAATGCAAACAAGGTAACTTAACTGTGTGTACCCTTGTATTAATATGAAATTTTTAAAATTTGATTATGAAAACAATTTTATTTATTTGTTTGTTTGAGACAGAGCCTCAAGCTGTCACCCTAGGTAGAGTGCTGTGGCCTCACAGATCACAGTTACCTCCAACTCCTGGGCTCCAGTGATGCTCCTGCCTCAGCCTCCCAGGTAGCTGGGATTACAGGTGCCCGCCACAATGCCCGGCTATTTTTTGGTTGCAGCTGTCATTGTTGTTGGCGGGCCTGGGCTGGATTCAAACCCACCAGGTCAGGTGTATGTGGCTAGTGCCCTAGCTGCTTGAGCCACAGGCGCTAAGCCATGAAAACAGTTTTCAGGTAAAAGAAGTTTTTAAAAAATATTGAGCAGTGCCTGTGGCTCAGTGAGTAGGGCGCCGGCCCCACATACTGAGGGTGGCAGGTTCGAACCCAGTCCCAGCCAAAACTGTAACAACAAAAACAACAACAAAAATAGCCGGGCATTGTGGCAGGCACCTGTAGTCCCAGCTACTTGGGATGCTGAGGCAAGAGAATCGCCTAAGCCCAAGAATTGGAGGTTGCTGTGAACTGTGATTTCACGGCACTCTACTGAGGGCAAAAAGACAAAGTGAGACTCTGTCTCAAAAATATATATATAATGAAGGAAAATATTATGGAATCTGGCTCATTGCCTGTAACTCAGTGGGCAGGGTGCCATCCACATACACCAGAGCTGGTGGGTTCAAACTCAGCCCAGGCCTGCCAAACAAACAACAATGACAATTACAACAAAAAAATAGCCAGGTGTTGTGGCGGGCCTCTGTGGTCTCAGCTACTTAGGAGACTGAAGCAAGAGAATCGCTTAAGCCCAAGAGTTTGAGGTTGCTGTGAGCTGTGACACCACAGCACTCTACCGAGGGCCACATAACAAGACTTTGTCTCAAAAAAAAATGTGTGTGTGTATATATATCTATATTGTGGAATCCAACATGCGCTTGTGTTTAGGGTCTCGTGAGGCTGGCTCTCATCTAGAGATTCAACTGGGGGAAAATTACTTCTAAGCTTATTCTGGTGTTTGGCAGATTTCATCGTTCTATAAGACTCAGAGGCCCGGCTGGCTGTCAGTTAGGGATCAGTTCCTGCTGAGATCCAAAGAGGCAGGATGTAGGCCTCACCTCTCAATGGAAGGACTACCCATCACGTTATATGCAAATCATGTGGGAATGGCCATCTTTGGGGGGTACTTATCTTTGGAAAAGATGATCAGCCACTGTTTGCCTTCTGGCGGCAACAATTCACATCACTCCCACACGTAACATGTAAGTCTGTCTTCTTCCCCAGTCTTTGATTTGCTTACCAAGATACGGCGCAAGGGAGTCTCCTGGTAAGCCTGTCAAGAGTCAAGTGGGGAATAATTACTAATATAATCCGGTAGAGAACATTTCAAACAGGGGATTTTTCATCTGAGCCGAATTTTGAAATGGGAATCAGTTAGTTTTACATAGTAGTTTATTAAATAAACGATACTCTCTTTAGCTCCGTAGCTTGTAGAGTCTGGTGTTGCTTTCTGCTTTATTTGTGTCTCTTTTATCTCCCTGACAAGACTATAAACTTTTAGAAAATAGAGACATTGTATTCTGTGCCTTCTGTATTCCTTGAGTAGTTGTGCTGGTCCCATGGGAGGAATTCAGCTACTAAATACATGAATTCTTCAATTCCCCCGAGGTCCCAGTGTATAAATTACTGCCAATCCTCTCAAAAGCCTAACTTGAAAAGGTCTCCATTTATTAGCTTTGCTATCACAACAGTCCTCTATCTCAAGAAGCACTGTGTGACTTTGAAAAGGTGGCTGGATGTCCGATGAAACTTCCTCCTTTTAGAAATGTCTCCAAAAAGAGCAGAAGGAAACTGCCCCGTGTCCTGGGTCTCGGCCTGGGATGACCGTCGGGCAGAAGGCACATTTCCTGGGAAGATTTGAACTGGCTGTACCCCACCTCTTCTGTCCTCCATCCTCCGTCCTTCACCCTTCTTCCAGGATAGCAGAGGGGGACGTGGGTGCCTGATGATTCTGAATCATGATTTAACTACTAATAAAAACTCAGTGAAAAAGTGAAAAAAAAAAAAAGAGCAGAAAGAAAAAGGAAAGGATAAACCTACCGAGGCCTTTGGTTGTGGGCAGGCATTTGGAAAGCTCAGGGGAAGGTTTGGTCTCAGAAAATGCTCTCAATGGCCTCCGTTCTCTTGCCCCATACCTACAGTGGAAGTAATTTTTAGTTTCAGGAGTTGAGCTGGTATGGTGACCTAAAGGAAAATCCCATTTCCTCATTGTGTAGACACATCTTATAAAATATTTGGATTCTGAAGTATCTTAAATTATATATATATATATATATATTATTTTTTTTTTTTTTTGATGGTTGGGGATTCATCGAGAGTACAAGATATGTCACACACTGAGACCCCACCCCCCTCCCTCCTTCCCTCTCTCTGCTCTCCCCTTTCCCCACCCCCACTGTGTCATTAATTGTCATTAATTCTCCTCAAATCAAGATTGAATACATAGGATTCATGCTTCTTCATTCTTGTGATGGTTTACTGAGAATAATATGTTCCACTTCCATCCAGGTTAATACAAATGCTGTGAAGTCTCTCTTTTTTTTTTCTGGAGACAGAGCCTCTAGCTGTCACCCTGGGTAGAGCGCCATGGCATCAGAGCTTACAGCAACCTCCAACTCCTGGGCTCCAGTGATTCTCCTGCCTCCGCCACAACGCCTGGCTATTTTTTGGCTGCAGCCATCATTGTCATTTGGTGGCTGGGGCTGGATTCGAACTCGCCAGCTCACGTGTATGTGGCTGGCACCTTAGTCACTTGAGCCACAGGTGCTGAGCCTAAGTCTCCATTTTTTTAATGGCTGAATAATATTCCATGGTATACATATACCACAGCTTGTTAATCCATAAACAAATCTTTTTAAATCAAAGCAAATCCTGAGCAGAGCTTTGATAAAAAGATTTTCCTGGTTGTGCACAGTGGCTCACTCCTATAATCCTAGCACTCTGGAAGGCCAAGGCTGGTGGCTTGCTTAAGCTCAGGGGTTCAAGACCAGCCTGAGCGAAAATGAGACCTTGTCTCTACTAAGAATAGAAAAACTAGCTGGGTGCTGTGGTGAGTCTTCCTGCTCTAACATCTATGATTCTATTAATTATATCTGCCCACAATTCCCAAATGTTGATAGCTTCCCTATGGAAAGACTGGGTTTTCTCTTGAAAACAAGGTAGGCAGCTACAAGTGTGTTCTAATTTCACAGGCTCTGTTCTCTATGGAAACACTTCTGATGAAACCCAATTCCCAATTCAAATTAAAATTTAGCATTAGGGATTGAAATGAGCGCTAAAGAAGATCTCAAATTTGCTCATTTTTTTCCCTCCCAGGGATCTTAGCATCATGGTAGCTTTGATAATGGTGCTGTTTCCTGATTCATCTTGCATTCAAGGTAATACAGGCATTCTAGGGGTTCAAGAGCTGCAAACACCTTTTCAAACAGCCCCTCTGGCCAACAGCTTCTGTGTCATCCAGCGCAGAACCTGCGTTACAGCTCCCCAACAATCTTACTGACAGCACTGACCTCAGATGTCTATTTCCCATTAGTCCTGTCATAACAACATTCATTCATTCAGTCATTCATTCATCGTGGCAACAATTCAAAGATGATGACTGGAAGGCTAGAATAGGAGCCACGTCTTTGTTCATCAGTTTGTAATTCCTCCATCCATGAGGATAGTGGGTGTGGTTGGGGACCCACTCCCTTCACCATGGAAACTAATGAGAAAGGAAAATTGGGTTCAAGAATTTTATAAGTATAGGCTCGGCACCTGTAGCTCAAGTGGCTAGGGCTCCAACTACATACACTGGAGTTGGCAGGTTCAAACCCAGCCCGGACCTGCCAAACAACAATGACAACAACAACAAAAAGTAGCTGGGCGTTGTGGTGGGCGCCTTTAGTCCTAGCTACTTGGGAGGTTGAGGCAAGAGAATTGCTTAAACCCAAGAGTTTGAGGTTGCTGTGAACTGTGATGCCATGGCACTCTACCCAGGGCGATAGCTTGAGACTCTGTCTCCAAAAAAAAAAAAATATATATATATATATATATAAAATTTATTTTTTTATTTTTATTTTATTTTATTTTTGAGACAGAGTCTCATTATGTCACCCTCAGTAGAGTGCTGAGGCATCACAACTCACAGCAACCTCAAACTCTTGGGCTTAAGCAATTCTCTTGCCTCAGCCTCCAGTAGCTGGGACCACAGGCACCTATCACAATGCCTGGCTATTTTTTGGTTACAGTTGTCATTGTTGTTTGACAGGCCAGGGCTGGGTTTGAACCCACCAGCTCCAGTGTATGTGGCTGGCACCTTAGCCTTTGAGCTACAGGCACTGAGCTGACTATATTATTTATTATATGGATCATTATGACCAGAATGGACTTAGAGCATCAATCCCATCATTTTTTAAATTTCAAAATAATAAGAAGGTACAAATGTTTTTGGTTACATGGATCATTTTTGCAATGCTTGAGTCATGGCTATAAGTGTGCCCCTCACCCAGATAGTGTTCATGGTACCTGTTAGGTAGGTTTTTGTCCCTCACCTGTGCCCCCGTCCTCCCAACTCATCATTTTGCAGATGATGAAACTGAAATTCAGAGAGATGAAGTAACTTGCCCAATATTACACAGCCTGTCTGTGGTGTCCTGATCCAGGACTCTTCAGAGCAATAAGCAAGCTGAGAAAAGCCAATAATTGGCTTGTATTTGCCAGTTGTTTTTGTTAAAATCTTCCTGGTATCCAAATGGAAAAATGGTTTTCTGTTCCTTTGGTAAAAATTCTACATTTTGTGGTAGGCCAATCTACAAAAAAAGACAATAATGATCACCAACCATGAAACTTTAGAATTTAAGAGCCCTCTCTTTCAACCATTCCTCTTATAGCTCTAGACCAGGAGGTCTTGAGGGTTTCAGCCTCAGTTTACAAAGCTGCTTGGGAGAGGCAGAGGGCCCAGGAATCCAGGATCCCAAGCTTCTAGTGAATGATGATTTCTTTTTTTTTTTTTTTTTTTTTGCAGTTTTTGGCTGGGGCTGGGTTTGAACCCGCTACCTCCAGCATATGGGGCTGGCGCCCTACTCCTTTGAGCCACAGGCACCACCCGTGAATGATGATTTCTGTCCTGCTGCATCTCTGCAAAACTATCTGGCGTTGACCCAAAATATGTGTAAAAGACTCTGTCACGATTTTTCCTAATCTTTATGTATTTGTGCTAGGACAATGTTGTGCTTTTATCTGCCATACTTTCCTCATTAGTGCTTGTACACGTGTCAGCAGTGGCAGGAATGACGTTAGAGAAAAAACAGCCTATCGATATTTAAAAATTTTTCTGAGAAAGTGGCCTACGTATGAACCCCCTTAGCATTGTTTCAGAACATAAAGAACTGCACCAGATTTCATACTGAGTATGATGTGGCAGCCAGTGTAAAATCTATACACAGTGTGACAGAGAAGGACACCACTGATGATGACAATATTGATCTGGAGGGAAAAAAACAGAGCACATAATCTTTTAGAGCCTTCTCACACGATGGGATTAGGAGCCAATAGCATGGGCACAACTAGGAGCTTGTTGGAAACGCAAACTCTTGGGTCCACCCCAGACCTGCTGAGTCAGATCTTTATTTGCACAAGATCCACATGCAGGTGAAGTTTGAGAAGCAGAGTTTGGTAGCGTTTCTCTTTTAATGAACAGAGCAAGGGGAGAGCAAACAGGGGGCCCAGCAACACTACCATTCCTAATATGGCCCTTGGAAATTTTACCTGCCCTTTCTGAGTACCAGCTTCCTCGGGTATAAACTGAGGCTCTGGTTGAACTGGCTGATGATGTAATGAGCTGCTGGCAGAGAGCTTTCTTCAGTCTCAATTGTGCAGGCCAGTTTGTGTGATGAGCGTTGAGTGGCATGCCTATCACGCATTTGGTATGCTCCACGAATACTATTAATACCAATGTGAATCACCAGTGTTACTCCTATTTACCTCCCAGCTCAGTGAAGAAACAGTATGCATGACACAAGTCACTGAAACGGGCAGCCAAAGTCTAATTTCTCCTCTGAGTAAATCCTGACTCATGTTTCAAAAGTAAAATTGTTGCCATGAAAAGGCACATGTGATTCTTCTGTTTCCTCATTACATCGCTTTAGTACCTCCCTGCCTGAAGGGAGGAAGTAAGTCCGAAGGCTTTGGGCACCACCTTGAAAGTTTTGACTTGTACCATTGATCTCAAAGTAAATACTGACTAAGGTGGTGACAAAGTCAACATAGTCTTTGAAAGGCAATTAGGTAATCTGGGTGTTGAGTAATGCAATCAGATGTCTGTAACGTACACCTTATTGTTCCAATTCTCTTATATATTAGGGCTTAGAGGAATTCTTTTCTCTAGGTAGCAACTACCTCATACCAGTGATTCTGGGGGTGAGAAATCACAGCTATGTTTGGCAAGGACCAAGTAATATCTGGCTTGATAAATCAATAACTGTTCTCAAACTACTAGTGACCTCTGATCTGCAAATCTGTCAGCAAAGAGAGATAATGGTGGCTATACTGCTGGTAAAATGCAAACCTGTTGGTTAAACATTTGCTGAAAACCCTGCTAGTGACCTTTTATAAAAGTGAACCTAGGGGCGGCGCCTGTGGCTCAAAAGGGTAGGGCACCGGCCCCACATGCTGGAGGTGGCGGGTTCAAACCCAGCCCCAGCCAAAAAAAAAAAGTGAACCTAATTCACCGTGAGTCCTTGCAATGCTCTGGAACCTCAGAGAGAGGTAACTGCCTGAGCCAACACATCCTAACTTCTGGAGCAGATTTCTCTGGGCTGGAAGGGTTGGCAGAGATCATTCTTTTCTTTAGTGTCTCTCTTCCACCCTTGGGACTTACTTAGCTAGTGGGATCTGTATCAGAAAAATTTTAGGTAATAATTACTGTTGTGAACTCTTCTAAAGATCCTTAAAAGGGTGGTGCCTGTGGCTCAAAAGGGTAGGGCGCTGGTCCCATATGCCAGAGGTGGTGGGTTCAAACCCAGCCCGGGCCAAAAACAGAAATAAATAAATAAATAAATAAAAATAAAGATCCTTAAAATTACTTTTTCTACAACTATAAATTACTAAATTACTTGTGTGCTGCAACTATCCATTGTACAATCATCTACTTGAACATTCACCGTATTGAATTATGTGATTTGTTTATATGGCTATTTCCCTTTCTCTGCGACTTCTTTTTAAAGAAAGAATCTGTGTCCTATTCATTTATTGTTTCTCCATCACTTCACACAGAACCCAAAGGGTATCAGTCCCGCTCATTTTTTCTGGAGAAGGAGAAGAGCGGATGAAAGTAAGAGAACTCTGCTTACAAATACCTTCATGATGGATTTAACAAAAACGTCGTGCAATAAATGTTGACCAAAAGAGTAGGATTCGGAATTTCCCCATAAAAGGAAAATTAGGATGTTAAGCACTTTCGGCTATGTGGTAAGAGGAAAATCGGATTCCTAAATTTAACATGATTCTCTGAAAGCCTTTATTAATATTTTCTGTGCTCACTGAAGGAAAATGAGCAGCTGAGAGCATCCCAAATAAGAAAATACCAATGATGCATGGCACGTCTTTAATTAGTACTAATGGGTGCTGTGTAATTAATTCAATTTACCATCCCTTCTTCAGTAGAAACAGCTCTCTTCCCTGCAGTGTCTACTGGATACTGTAAATATGCCCTGATTTACTGCAGATAAGGTGCTTTCACTTCCTGATAGTGGTTCTTGACATGCAAATGCTTGCTGCCTTCTGTTTTTTATGAGCTGGGGCTGGCCCTGTGGGTCTTTTGGGTCACAGATGATTTGGACGTTTGGGGTAACATTGGCTTCCTCTAGCTGGCTCAGCTCAGGAGACATATCTCAAGTTCTCTTTTCCAAGACGCAGGACTATGCACTTTTACGTCTGTCCCTGTTCACTCAAAGTCCAATTACAGAGGCCACCCACTCCTCATGTAGATCTTAGTTCCCACCTCCTAAGAGACACCCGAGTCAACTTCCAGCTTTATTATCCTTCAGTATAATTAGCACCACAGGAACAGATTTCTTTGTTTTCCTCCACTAATTTCTGCTCTGAGAGTTGCCAAATCATCTCAATTCTAACTGTCCTTCTTTCATAATATTTCAAGTTGGGCTATCAACCAACCACCATCCTTTATTCATTAAACCTCAAGTAACATAACATGTCAGCTGATGAAGTGCTGGATTGCTCTTTTGCTCAGGGAGTTCAGGCAATACGGTCCACCAAGTCATGAAGGCCGGCTGTCTTTTAGGTGTGGTAAAGAAAATAGCTTACATGCTTCAGAATGCAAATAGATGTGCACATTACATTACCTACTTCACCAAGATGAAAAAGAAGATGAAATTCCCATTTTCACCCCGAAATGTATTCAGGAGGGGTGAGAAGAGAAAGAAAATGATGATGGAGGAAGGCAGGGTCCAGGACTGTAATTGGCTGTAATCAGTCTCACCTGGAACAAACAAACTTGGACGTGTGTTAACTGTGTCCTAGGAGTGGGACCTACTGGCTGTATATGGAGAAGAAAAGCCTGGAAATCTGACCTTGGGGAGAAAAAATGAAAAACTGACCCGATTATCACTTTTCTGGAGTGAAAGCCATTCTCTTCTACACTACACCTGAAAAGCAAAAGTTGAAACCCATTACGTTAGGGCCAGGGCTGTGAGAAGCCACAAGCGACACCATCATTTGAAACACCCCCATTAATGCCCTCCTCAGATTCTCTCAATGGTTTGTCATTGCTCTCAAGATAAAATTCAGGCTCCATATTGCAGCCCCCAACTCACTCTCCTCTCTTCTGGAACTCTGGTAGACAAATGTGAGACTTGTTAAGCTCTGTCTTTTATGTCTTTTAATGTCCCTGTCATAGTTTTTATTTCTCTCCATGCTGCAGTCTGCATAATATCTCCAGACTTGTCTTCCAGTTCATTAATTCTTTCATTGGCCATGCCGAATGCTTAAAACTCCATGGAGTTTTTATTTTTTTATTTTTTTGATACAGAGTCTTACTTTGTCACCCTTGGTAGAGTGCCATGGCCTCATATCTCACAGCAACCTCAAACTCTTGGGCTCAAGAGATTCTCTTGTCTCAGCCTCCCAAGTAGCTGGGACTATAGGCACCCATTATAATACCCAGCTATTTTTAGAGATGGGGTCTTGCTCTTGCTTAGGCTGGTCTCAAACCTGTGAATTCAGGCGATCCACCCACCTCAGCCTCCTCCCAGATTGATAGGATTATAGGCATTGGCCACAACACCCGGCCTTTAAATGATTTCAAGAATTTTAAAACTGGCTAGGCATCCATAGTACAGTGGTTATGGCACCAGCCACGTACACTGAAGTTGGTGGGTTTGAACCCAGTCAGGCCCAGCTAACCAACAATGACAACTGCAACAAAAATTAGCCGGGCTTTGTGGTGGGCACTTGTAGTCCCAGCTACTCAGGAGGCTGAGGCAAGAGAATCGCTTGAGCCCAAGAGTTTGAAGTTGCTGTGAGTTGTGACACCACAGTACTCTACTGAGGGTGACATAGTGAGACTCTGTCTCAAAAGGAAAAAAAATTTAAAACTATATATTTTATCCAGGCTATTTATAGTTGTTTTCAGCAGCAGGGCCAGTGGGAGCTGCTAGCCTTAATAGTAGCAGTGAAAGTCTGATCTCAGTGTGTGACCTTGAGCAGGTTACTTAACCCATCAGTGCTGAGTTTGTTCCTCTGAAAGATGGAGAAAATAATAGTACCTAGCTCAAAGAACTGTTGTGAAACATCCAGGCAGTGGCAAATATGAAGTGCATATCCTATAGCAAGTATTCACTGTGGCTAAACCCCTACTTTTTCAACCTGTGATAAGTGCCCAGCCACTGCCAGCTGCTCCTGCTGTCACTCCACTTCTCTTCTTGGCTTTTTATCGCAGTTCAACTTAAACAATGATTTCTGTGCAGCACCTGCCTTCCCAGTTGGATGGTCGTCTCTAGGTAACAGAGCCCGTGGCTGTCTCATTCAAGTTCATATCCCTAATTCCTTAGTGTAAGACGTGACATGCATTAGGTCCTCAACACATGTTTGTTGAAGAAGTGAGTTTGTATTTCTACATTTTTAAGAGAGCACAGCAGAATGTATACTCTATCTAGATGAAGATGGCTTATTGGTTAATTCTCAAGCACATAAGCTCTGGAAATGTGAAGACACTAACCTTTTGTATCTCAGTTTCCTTTCCTGTGAAATGGGGACAGAGATGGGCCTAGTGCAGTGGCTCACTCCTGAAATCCTAGCACTCTGGGAGCTGAGGAGGATGGATCCCTTGAACTCAGGAATTCAAGATCAGCCTGAGCAAGAGTGAGACCCCATCTCTAAAAGTAGCAGGGTGTTGTGGCAGGTGCATGTAGTCCCAGCAACTTGGGAGGCTGAAGCAAAAGAATCACTTGAGCCCTAGAGTTTGAGGTTGCTGTGAGCTCTGACGCCACAGCACTCTACTGAGGGTGATAACGTGAAACTCAGTCTCATGAATAAAATAAAATGGGGGCAGAGGCTTGGCGCCTGTGCCTCAAGCGTCTAAAGTGCCAGCCACATACACCTAAGGTGGCAGGTTCAAATCCAGCCCGGGCCCGCCAAACAACAATGACGCTGCAGCCAAAAAATGGCCGGGCATTGTGGCGGGCGCCTGTGGTCCCAGCTACTTGGGAGGCTGAAGCAGGAGACTCTCTTGAGCTCAGGAGTTGGAGGTTGCTGTGAGCTGCTGTGATGCCATAGCACTCTACCCAGGGGGACAGCTTGAGGCTCTGTCTCAAAAAAAAAAAAAAAAAAATGGGGGCAGAGACAGCAGTAGCACCTACTCGTAGGCTTGTAGTAAAGGTCAAATCTCTGAGACACTGAGTACAGCACCTGGCATGTGGTAAAGAACGCAGTAAATGCTAACTACAATTATTTCTACTACCTTTTCCTTTAAAAAATTTGTTTACTGATGAAAATGGTCCACTTTAAAAGAAAGCATAGGATTAAAAAAAATAAGGGCTTGGAACTATCTGGAAAATGTTTTAGCTTTTTTTATTTCTGAAAATGCATGTGACACGTGTTTAGATGAAAACCAAAAAAGGGCTCCTCGCCGCGCCTGTGCTGTTCCCCTTTCCTTTCTGCGGGGTGTTACTTTAACACTTAACTAGAGAAAATGTACACACAGCTATAGAAAGAGCTCGGGGCCTCCCCACAGCCATTCAGTTTTCACTTTTGATTTACATTGAGCGACATGGATCGTAAGCGTTTATAAAAGTCAGCAGAACAGAGGAATAAAGTGTCCTGAGGAGAACCAGGAAGGGAACCAATCTTTTAGGTTGGGGATGCGCGCCCCAGCCCTCTGTGACTACAATACAAGTCATGCTGAGCGCAGGTTGGAAATACTGTGGTTGCTTTGTGTGTCGGCCTTCAGACACGTCTTATAAACTTGAAGCAGAGCTAGGTTCTCGTTGATTTCCACTCACGCCGTCCTTATTCATCTTAATTTCTTTTTTTTTTTTTTT
>NW_003852422.1:16914132-16972178 GCF_000181295.1 Otolemur garnettii | reverse complement strand
GAATGACAACGAGTGTGTGTGCATTTTTTAACCTCTGGGGATTCGAACCCGCCACCTTAGGTGTACGTGGCTGGCGCCTTAGCCGGTTGAGCTATAGGCGCCGAGCCATTCATCTTAATTTCAATGTCGCCATCTCTCTGTATCACCTCTTACCACTGTGGCGTTTGCCTGGTTCTGGGATGTGGTAGAAGTGAGTTTGGTTTTTCAGGCCAGCTTTCCTATCCCATGTCAAAAGTCAAAAGGAGAAATAGTGTCATAAAATAGGTAATACTCCTCTATATCGAGGGTGGAGTGTGATGATTTTATAAGTGGAAATGAACTGTATTAACAACCAAGAACGCAGACCTGTTGGGTTCCCTCTGGAATCACGCCCTTCGCGCTGTGCGGTTGCCTGTGGCGTAAATAACTGACAATGTACCACTGCCAATCCCATCTGAAGGGAGAAGCAGTACCCTTGTGTTTATTTGCATAACTGTTTAAAAAATTCCCGATTTAAATGGAGGAGCCATATTCAAATCAAATGAGACAAATGAGAACTAGGTTTGGTTTGGTTTGGTTTGAGATAGAATCTTACTATGTCACCCTCGGTAGAGTGCTGTGCTGTCCCAGCTCATAGCAATCTCAAGCTCTTGGGATCAAGCAATTCTCTTGCCTCAGCCTCCCAAGTAGCTGAGACTACAGGTGCCCACCACAATGCCCGGCTATTTTTTAGTTGCAGTTGTCATAGTTGTTTAGCAGACCTGGGCCAGGCTCGAACCCACCAGCTTTGGCATATGTGACCGGCGCCCTACTCACTGAGCTACAGGCGCCAAGCCAAGAACTAGGTATTTTTCAAATTAATTAACAAAAGTGCTCTGGTGCTCAGGTCCCATTGCTGATGCAATTAAGTAAGTATTCTAGAAGTAGGGCCCTCATGTTGGCATTTTTTGAGTCTCCCTGGGTTTTAGTAACATACTGCCAAGGCTGAAAACTGCTGATTCAGTGTCTTGTTATTGTAGTGTTCATTTTAATTGTACTTAGGCTCGGCAAAACATTTTTCCAGCTGGTGATAGGAGAGATATTATCATCCCCAATTTGCAGATGGGAAAGCCAAGGCCAAACTGATCCAGAGGTTTATTGGAGATTAAGATAAACACTGGTCAAGTATCAGATGCAATAAATACCTTTGAGGAGAACACACCTCTTTAGCTTTACCTTGATTATAAATAAAGGACCTTTTTTTTTTTTTTTTTTTTGAGACAGAGCCTCAAGCTGTCCCCCTGGGTAGAGTGCCGTGGCATTACAGCTCACAGCAACCTCCAACTCTGGGCTCAAGCGAGTCTCCTGCCTCCGCCTCCCAAGTAGCTGGGACCACAGGCGCCTGCCACAACGCCTGGCTATTTTTTGGTTTGCGGCGTTCTTTTTTTTTTGGCGGGTCCGGGCTGGGGATTCGAACCCGCCACCTTAGGTGTACGTGGCGGGCGCCTTAGCCGGTTGAGCTATAGGCGCCGAGCCTAAATAAAGGACCTTTGAATTAGACCTTCTTAGACTGTGGAAGGACTTCAGCTGAAATGAAGAAACTAGGAATTGAAGAAGAATATGAGTTTATCTCCCCCATCTTACGTTCCCCATTTGCAGGGTGCCTATCCCTGTGTGGCTATGAGGACCACACCTCCTAAATTGGACCTAGATTGTGAATCGAGGTTTTAAATGCTGTCTCCTTCTTCCCAAAGCACACTTGTTTGTTTTGCGAGCATATGTAATGATTTTTTTATTCCAAAAGTATAGTAGCTGTCTACAAGACAGAAATATCTGTTTCTAAGAGGAGTCCAGATTCCAGCCCCCCTGCTTCCTTCCCCTTCCATTATAACACTTTTGAAAACTGTAGGAAGAGCAAGTTCATGAATGGCCTTGACTTTGTCCAGGAATTGCTTACTCACTCACCCTGCAATCTGTCTTTGCTTCAGTTACAAAGAGCCATAACCAGCAGAATCTTCAGGGCTTTTTCAGGCACTATCATTTTCTGGTTTCTTTTTTCCTTTTTCTATTTTATTTTAATTTTTTTGAGACAGAGTCTTACTCTGTCACCCTTGGTAGAGTGCCGTGGCATCACAACTCACAGCAACCTCAAACTCTTGAGCTCAAGTGATTCTCTTGCCTCAGCCTCCTGAGTAGCTGAGACTACAGGCACCCACCACAAGGCCTGACTATTTTTAGAGACATGGGTCTTGCTCTTGCTCAGGCTGGTCTTGAACTTGTAAGCTCAGACAATCCACCCACCTTGGCCTGTCAGAGTACTAGGATTACAGGTGTGAGCCCCTGCACCTGGCCTTTTATTTTTTTCCTTTTTTTAAAAAAAAAAAAATAAAGATGGTGTCTTGCTATGTTGTGCAGTCTGGTTTTAAACTCCTAGGCTTCAGCCTTAGCCTCCAGAGTAGCTGGGGCTACAGGCACGGGTCCCAGTACTCAGTCTCCTTTATTTCTTATTAGTGGCATTTCTGCCCTCTAGCTTTTTACATTTTATTCAGTTTCTTCCTGCCCTGTCTGTGGGCTGTGTTCTCTCTCATTTATACTCTTTTGTGCCCTAGGGCATTGCTCCAACCTCAACCACTGCCTGGGTTCTCCCCATACCACCAAGTCTGACCTGGTCCACCTGGTTCTGAGGCTCGTGGGAGTAAGCCTGGGCCTATGGTCTGGGTCAAGACTATGGGACTTGGGAGGAGTGAGGGGCGGGGCAACCAGAGGCAAAATAGGCGGGTAGAGGCTGAGATCAGGTCCTGGGCTGATCTGGTGCTGATCTAAGGTGCAGCCTGGAGTTTGGGAATCTAAGGGGGAACAGGAATATTCTGTTGATGTTGCCATCGAGTGCTGGGCCTTAAGTAGGGAGTGATGGAGGGCTATTGGTCTGAGTGACTATGACACAATAAGAGTTGAGCCAGGCTCGGCGCCCATAGCTCAGCGAGTAGGGTGCCAGCCATATACACTGAGACTGGCAGGTCTGAGCCCAGCCTGGGCCTGCTAATCAATGACAACTCCAACCAAAAAATAGCCAGGCATTATGGCAGGCACCTATAGTCCCAGCTACTCAGGAGGCTGAGGCAAGAGTATCACTTAAGCCCAAGAGTTTGAGGTTGCTGTGAGCTCTGATGCCACTGCACTCTACTGAGGGCGACATAGTGAAACTCTGTCTCAAAAGAAAAAAAAAATTAGAGTTGAGCCAGCCTATCAAAGAACCCAAAGGAAAGGAAGAGTCATTGCGTGAGCAGACAAACCCAGTCTTAGAAACAGGGAGACCTCTCAACATGGAGATGGTATTCACGGTGCGGTACATGTGGTGTCACTCATCCTCCAACACAAACTCCCTGAGGACAGGTGCTGCCTCAGTGCTGGGCACATAAGCTCAGGGAGTGCTGGGGAATGTGTACATCCCAGAGTGAAGTGACTCTACTATGAGGTAAAGGGACAGAAGTACCCACTTTGTAAATTGTGTGGCCAGTATTATGTCAGACTTGCCTGGGTTCTAATCCTGGCAGTGTGAACTCAGCTTAGCTCATTAATTACTCTAGGCCTTAGTTTCCCTTCTCTATAAAATACTTCCTATCATATAGGGTGATTGTTGCTGCTATTATTTTATATTAAAAAATTATTAAATTCTTCATCTATAGATTTTTGTGTTTGGTACTAACATAAATCAAAGAAATTTACCAAAAAAAAAAAAAAGTAAACTTTTTATTATCTGGAAATCCACAATAGAATATGAAGATGATTAATATAAATTGTGACCACTGAGAAGACTTTCTTGTCACTATGTAGAGTAATATCTTCAATATAATTTACTGATTTGTATATTTTTCCTGATTTCTCATTTTATTTTATTTTATTTATTTATTTATTTTTTTTTTTTTGAGACAGAGCCTCAAGCTATCCCCCTGGGTAGAGTGCCGTGGCATTACAGCTCACAGCAACCTCCAACTCCTGGGCTCAAGTGAGTCTCCTGCCTCTGCCTCCCAAGTAGCTGGGACCACAGGCGCCCGCCACAACGCCCGGCTATTTTTTGGTTGCAGCCGTCATTGTTGCTTGGCGGGTCCGGGCTGGGGATTTGAACCCACCACCTTAGGTGTACATGGCTGGTGCCTTAGCCGGTTGAGCTATAGGCGCTGAGCCGATTTCTCATTTTAAAATAATGCATAATCTAAGTATGGTATATGATGTTTCTCTGCTTATCTTAATATAATTAAATGGAAAGTCCAATTTTGGAACTCTGCTGAAGAATTCATACTTGCAAATGTGGTCCCAGTTTCTAAATTAGTGAAAAATGGGATGGAAGCAAGAAATGAAATCAGAACAGGATTCTGGTCCTCTCCCTGGAAGGCCCAGAGTATGTTTTGACTTTGTGGCTGACAACCTGTGTGTGTGTGTATGTGTGTGTGTGTGTTGCTTAACCAAGGATTCAGGAGATGCTAATGAAATAAATTAAAAATGGCCTTACAGCTACTAAATTTTAGAAGTAAGAGCTAAAGCCCTTGAATTTTGGGCATGATGAGAACAAAGTACACTAGGTTATTATTATTATTTTTTTACAAAATGGCAATGACATTATAAAATCTTATAATATTTTGTTTTACTGCCTCAAAACGTACTTTACCAACATGAGCTGATCAATCTTAAAACGGCCCCTCCATGACATTGCTATTATGGTTGCCATTTCCTGCTTGGAGAGGGGATGATAGAATCATTAAAATGACATATTTAATTAAGATCCAGGAGTCTTGGATATTAGTCCTCAATTTTAACTAATCATTGGAACATTATTTGGGCTTAAAAAAAAAAAAAGAACATTGAATAACCTTTTCAACCATTATTCATTTCAGAACAGCCTGGTCTTAAAAAGAATTCTAGCATTTTCTTCCCTTAATAAAAACTGTTGTCATGGAAATATTTTAGCTCCCTCCTTCCCCCAATTGCTTGCATCTGAACAGGACATAAGCAAGCAGATTAACTGAGGCCAGGGAAGTCTTTTATGATGGAAGTAAGGAATAGGCTACAAGTCTTTCCAAAGTCCATCTCCCAGGATAAGGAAGAGTGAATAAAAGAACTGTTTGGAGACTGGGCTTACAATGGCTCCTTATCCTAAATGGCTTAGTTCTCTCCTTCCTTTGTAACCAAACACACTGAATCCATTACTATTTCTTGTGTAAAAGGCTTATTTTATTTTGATCAGTGAATAAAAATGAAGTTCTGTTGACTAGAAATGTCATGGTATCTCTCAGAGACCCCTTCCCCAAGAAACTGGAAATTTGCCATGTTTTCCAGGCAATTCAGGCCTGTTGTTTGCTTTTTATATCATTAAGCCGTGTTAGCTGATGTAGTTATTCACTTCATTCTGGTTGGAGGGCCTGACCAATGTATGATTTTGTATTCACAACAAAAATTTTCTCCTGGCCAGGCATGGTAGCTCATATCTATAATCCTAGCACTCTGGGAGGCTGAGGCAGGTGGATCCCTTAAGCTCAGGAGTTTGAGACCAGCCTGAGTAAGAGCAAGATCCCATCTCTAGAAGTAGCCGGGTGTTGGGGCAGGCACCTATAGTCCAGCTACTTGGGAGGCTGAGGCAAGAGAATCACTTGAGCCCAAGAGTTTGAGTTGCTATGAGCTGTAACGCCATGGCACTCTATGGAGGGTGACAAAGTGAGACTGTGTCTCAAAAAAAAAAAAATTTCTCCTGGCCAGGTGCAATGGCTCACATCTGTAATCCTAGCACTCTGGGAGGCTGAGACTAGTAGATTGCTTGAGCTCTGGAGTTCAATACCAGCCTGAGCAAGAGTGAGCCTCTGTCAGGACTAAAAATAGAAAAACTAAGGCTGGGCTTGATGGCTCATGCCTGTAATCCTAGCACTCTAGGAAGACGAGGGGAGTGGATAGCTTGAGCTCATGACTTCTAGACCAGCCTGAGCAAAAGCGAGACCCCATCTCTACTGAAAAATAGAAAAACTGAGGTAAGAGGATTGCCTGAGCCCAAGAGTTAGAGGTTGCTGTGAATTATGATGCCATAGCACTCTCCCCAGGCCAACAGCTTGACACTCTGTTTCAAAAAAAAGAAAAGAAAAACTAGCTGGGCATTGTGGTGGGTGCCTATAGTCCCAATAACTGGGGCAAGAGGATCCCTTGAGCCCAAGAATCTGAGGTTACTGTGAGCTATGATGCCAGGGCGACAGAGTGAGACTCTGTCTCAGAAAAAAAAAGATCCTTTTCTTTCACAATATAGGAGTTATGCATCACATCCCATTCCATGGATTTGTTTAAATCCCATGGAAATGTGAAAGCAATTATAAAATTCGACTCAGAGCAAAAATGACTTATGTCTTGACTGCTTAAGAAAAGGGAGATTGAAGGTGCTATCTTAACTCGTGCCTGGGTCTGTGATTCCTAAACATGCTGTGGTTTTATTTCATTCTGACGCCGTCTTCCTCCCAGCTCCTGAGCTCCATTTGGCGTGTATCTTTTTGCAGAACTGGAGAAGTCAAGCAGTGAGTTTTGAGAATTTCCACGACCTCCCTAGAAGTGGGTGCTAGCCTGGGAGTGAGCAATTGCAATTGGCTTTCGAAACCATAAATCCAGAAAATAGATCCACTACTTTCTCTACTTTCTTACTTAGCAGTGTGGGAAGACATAATGTGGGAGGAGGTGATTGCACATACGGCAGGCACAGCCCATGACATGTGTATACTGCAGGCACAGCCCATGACATGTGTACACACATAGGCGGTTTGGATGGCCTGGAGCAACCTATGCAAAGGACTGTACTTCTCTTTCAAGGGAGAGACAAGGTCAGTGAATCTAAACTTGGAGCATTTATAACTAAAACAATAAATCATTCATGTAATTTCCTTTATTACACTGGAGGTGAAGGACAGGGGAAAAAAGCTCATCACAGGGGCAGACTGGTGGGGACTGCAGCCCGCGTTCTGCCAGCAGCCTGAGGGGCTATGTCCTGGGACATCGTACTTATCCTCCCAGTGTAAACCCACAAAAGGGGAAAGGCCCCTCCCTAAGTGACATTCTCAGCATCTTGTGGCTCTCACTAAGTGTTTGCTGTAATGATGAAAGAAAAAAGTCCCCTTGAAACCTGTCACCCACTGACTTAACCGAACAGTTTCTTGAATTAATTTTCACTGTGAGGCTTTATCACCTCTGGGGCTAAGTTTCATACGCTTATTGTCCGTGGTGCAGGGGTGTCCAACCTTTTGGCCTCTCTGCACCACATTGGTAAAAGAGTTGGGCTGCACATTAAAACACAAACGCTAATGAAAGCTGTTGAGCAAAAATGAAAACAAAAAGGGCCCCACGCATAACTTTCATGATATCCACCACCATGTATAAGCAAAAAAGTCCTGAATTGGCCCATAGGCTGCAGCTTGGATACTCCTGCTTATAAAGTATAAAATGACTTATTTTAAGCTTCAAAGGAAGTCTCAGACTTGGATGTTTCAGCATTTAATGAACAGACTGAACTTGTCTCTCGTGTGTTTATGATTTTTAGCTTTTCTTTATTTTATCTTTCATTTTTTCCAGGCTAGAGGCTTATGATTTTCAAGAGTTAGTCTTATGTGAAAACACATCTATCTCAAGCTTTTACACAAGGTGATTATTACATTTTGGGGAACACAGTTAGAGTCATATTATTATTATTATTATTATTATTTGAGACAGAGTCTCACTATGTTGCCCTCAGTAGAGTACGTGGTGTCACAGCTCACAGCAACCTCAAACTCTTGGGCTTAAGCGATTCTTTTGCCTCAGCCTCCCAAGTAGCTGGGACTACAGGCGCCTGCCACAATGCCTGGCTTTTTTTTTTTTTTCCTAGTTGTTTTTTTAGCTGGCCTGGGCCAGGTTCGAACCCACCTGCCTCGGTGTATGTGGCCAGCACCCTAACCACTGATCTACAGGGGCCAAGTCTAAAGGCATATCCACATCCTAAAGTCTATCTAGTATTCAGAACTTACAAGTACAGTCAGACTTCACAAATATCGTCTATTTCATTCACACAACTGCTTTGTGAGGCCGGATGGGGTAGGCTATGTGAAAACCCTCACTTTCTTTATTGCCATGGAAATTCACCATGGAGGAAGGATGTACATGAGAGAGACATTTTTCTCTTCCAAATGAGTATCTTTGAATCATGCAAGAGTTATTTGTCTTGAGAGGACTTATATCACCTGAGAAAGAGGGTGAAGTGAGGCAGGTGAGGCATGACAATTTGAAGCAAGACAATGAACTCAGTGACTTTAGTGATCTTCAGGCCTGTTTGGCTGCTGAGAGACCAACAGAATACTGTTTGAAACCTCCTTGGCATGATTTTGCAAGTTGGACCAGAATTTCAGAATGACATCGTTCCCATATTTGTTATCGACTAATTATTTAATAGGTGCCTACTGTATACAAGGCAAAGGCTCCATCCTGGGGCTATGGTACGAAACACCTGTTTACAGAGTCCCTGCACCCTGGAGCTTACTCTCTGAGGATAAGATCTGACACTACAGTCAAAAAATGAAACTTGTTGGCTCAGTGCCCATAGCACAGTGGTTATGGTGCCAACCACATCCACCAAGGGTGGCAGGTTCAAATCCAGCCCAGGCCAGCTAATCAACTGCAACAGCAACAAAAAAATAGCCAGGCATTGTGGCAGGCACCTGTAGCCCCAGCTACTTGGGAGGCTGAGGCAAGAGAATCTCTTAAGCCCAAGAGTTGGAGGTTGCTGTGAGCTGTGACGCCACAGCATTCTACTGAGGGTGACATAGTGAGACTGTGTCTCAAAAAAAAAAAAAGAAACTTGTATTTATAGACAGTTTTAATCTCCATGCATCAGAGACTCTTTTTTTTTTTTTTTTTTGAGACAGAGTTTCATTATGTCACCCTTGGTAGAGTACCTTGGCATCAGAGCTCACAGCAACCTCAGACTCTTGGGCTTAAGTGATTCTCTTGCCTCAGCCTCCAAGTAGCTGGGACTACAGGCACCCACCACAGTGCCTGGCTATTTTATGTTGTAGTTGTCGTTGTTTAGCAGGCCTGTACTGGGTTCAAACCCACCAGGCCCAGTGCATGTGGCCATTGCCCTAACTGCTGAGCTATGGCCACTGAGCCCAGAGGCTCTTTAACAACTGCCTATTCAGAGTCTGACTTAACACTGACCCACCCTTTTAATGACCTCACTGGGGAGAACCTGGGGAAAAGGTGGGGCCAGCAGGAGATGATATCTTTAGGAGACAGTAAAACTAGGATGCTAAATGCTGCCTCTCCCCTGCTCTCTCCTCCAACTCTACTCTTGGTCATTTTTCTCCTGGCAGATGAGGGCAAAGACATCTCCAGTAACTGCTGGAGCCCATCAGAACAGTCCTGCAGGGATTAGAATGCAGAACACCATGATCCTATATTCAATGTGGGGGCAAGTTAGTTTGTATATCCTTTCTTCAGAAACTAGGAGAAAGCTGGT
This sequence comes from Otolemur garnettii, assembly GCF_000181295.1. Taxonomy (NCBI): domain Eukaryota; kingdom Metazoa; phylum Chordata; class Mammalia; order Primates; family Galagidae; genus Otolemur; species Otolemur garnettii. The sequence continues at coordinate 16,962,709 of NW_003852422.1, read as the reverse complement.
GTGGGCAGTAAGGAAAGTGAAGTATCTAGAAGGGCTCCTTGTTTTCTATGCACCTATAAAATAAGGAAACTGATCCCTAAGGAAGCAGGTTTAAGGTATGGGAGATGGGGCGGTGCCTCTGGCTCAAGGAGTAGGGTGCCAGTCCCATATACGGGAGGTGGTGGGTTCAAACCCGGCCCCGGCCAACACATGGAAATGTCTAATAAATATTGATGTATGAGACTAGGGCTCCTAAGCAAAGTTGGGGCTGGAGATTACAAATTTATTTCATGTTAGCTCATATTTAGGTCTCCTTGCCCACCTTCTCTGATACCAGCCATTTACAGCTTTTCTTTTATCTCTTTGGTCACTGTTTTTCACTTCTTTTATGAGTGCATCTTCCATTAATAATACTTTCATTTCTGTGTCCTTTAGGCACTGCAAACCTTCAAACTCATCCATCTGAAATTAAAATTGCCATTCCTCATATCACTCCTCGGCCCCCTACCCCCAACATCTACTGTTTCAGTGGTCTCCATCTCAAAACTGGCAGAATTATCTGCTCAGCCCCTGATCCAGAAAACTGGAGGGACCCTCAACTCTTCCATTTCCTCTGTCTTTCATATCTAGTTGGTGCCCTACGCTTATGAGCCTACCACTCAGATGTCCTTACAGATGGCTCCTCCTCTTTCTGTATCTACTACCACTGCCTTAGTGCAAAGTCCTCAACCTGGGTCATTGTGAAGTCTTCTTACTGGCTTCGCTGCCTCCAGTAGATAACTTAGTAGCCAGAGTATTCTTTCTAAAATGCAAATCTAATCTTATCATACTTTATTGCCTTCTTAGATAGGTTATTACTATATGGTGGTAAAGATGATCGCCAGTAACACTGGACTCAAAACCTATTGCATCATCTTAGAAACCTCAGTGGAAAAACCAAGCCATATTTCAGGCTGGGCATGGTGGCTCACACCTGTAATCCTAGCACTCTGGGAGGCTGAGGTGTGAGGATTGCATGAGGTCAGGAGTTTAAGATTAGTCTCAGCAAGATCAAGACCCCATCTCTATCAGAAATAGAAAAATTAGCTGGGTACAATGGCCTGAACCACATAGGTTCACTTGGATGAAGCAGAAACAGCAGAGGACAGAGAGAAAGGTAGTTTGGGAGTAATTGTAAGAGGGGAACTGGAATGTAAGAGAGTGGAATTTAAGCTAGACAAGGAAGAAGTTGAAGTTGAGACAAAGAGGTAGCAAAGTTAGAGGAAAGTGGAGGGGGTGATGCTTTTGATGATGTCAGGGGACATTTTTGGCTGTAAATGTGAGGAGTCTGTGGTCAGAGAGTTGGTGTTTACATCACTGAGTTTTGAGGTGGAGCAGTTTGGAGTGTTGACAAAGTCTAGAACATAGAGAAGAGAAAGTCTTGAGAAATGAGGAGGTCAAAGATCCAAGTAGCTAGGAGATTGGATGGTACATCTGGGCTCATGTTGTTACATCCCAGGTAGAATATATCTTAGGAGTTGAGGTGGATTGAATCATGGTGACCCAGGTTCCAATCTCTGCCACTCAGTATGGCGGAGTGGAGGGAAGGTGAGATCTGCAGATGGCATTACCCAGAAAGAAGGAGGATACAATGAGATTGGGTATGGTGGCTCATACCTGTAATCCTAGCACTCTGGGAGGCTGCGGCAGGTAGATCACTTAAGCTCAGGAGTTCGAGACCAGCCTGAGCAAGAGCAAAACCCCCATCTCTACTAAAAATAGAAAAATTGGGGCAGGCATCTATAGTCCCAGCTACGTGGGCTACTGAAGTATGAAGGTCGCCTGACCCTAGCCTAGGAGTTTGAGGTTGCTGTGAGCTATGATATCACAGTGTTCTACCTAGGGCAACAGAGTAGGACTCTGTCTCAAAAAAAGAAAAGAAAAGAAGAAAAAAAAAAGAAAAAGGGTACAATGTTATTAGTCTTATGGTATTAAACTTTAAGTTAAAGAAAGACAACGAATTTTTAATGTGCTGCAGTTTTAACATAGCATAATCAATGCTATAAAATAAACAAGATTTCTGATTTTTTAATTTTTACTATCTTTTAAGAGAGGAGGTCTTTAGGCTAGTGTGCACTGGCTATTTACAAGCACGAACACAGCATGCCGTAGCCTTAAACTCCTGGGCCATAGTCTTAAACTCCTGGGCACAAGAGGTTCTCTTGCCTCAGCTTCCTGAGTAGCTGGGACTACAGGCACGTGCCACTGCACCAGTGAAGATTTATGACTTTTTAAAGGGATGTGAGTTTACGTGATTATGAGAAATTTATACTGTTCTAAAAGCATAAGGGTTTTGTTTGCTTTATATTAATTGGTATTGAGGCTTCACTGAGCAGATCTCAGGGACCTTGTGGAGTGAGTGGCCATTAGCTAGCAGGGCTTACTGGTATTATCTATCAAAAGATAATGAGGCCAATTCCCAGGGCTCAGTTCCAGTCACAGGAGACAAAGGATTCCTCCAGCTATGGTCCAAAGATGTTTGGTTTGGGAGCAAAGGAAAAGAGAGGAGGGGAAATTGTTTTGTAAACGTTTATAATGGTAGTTTGTCTTAGAAGTCTTCATGCTGAAACAGGTAGAAGGCTTCAGAAAATCTGACTTTCTTAGCCATTATGACCTTTTGATGCCTAGAAATTGTATTTTCATTTGGATGTTTTTGCCTGTCTTTGGAAATGTTAAGATTGGGCAGATGGCCTGTATATATAAGGCCAGTGAAAGTGTCTCTCCTTATCTCCAGATGTTTCTGAGGTCCCTAACCTCCTTCCAATAAGCAACACCCACTGTTTCCTGGCAGCTCTTGATTACAGCTGGCTCCAGGGAATTCCAGAGGCAATCACTCACCGGGAAGCGAAGGCAAAGCTCTCTGGGCATGAAACATAACACCAGGAGCTGCTTTGTCCTAGGATAGGCCTAAGTCCTGATGTTTTTATTCCACTTTTCCAGTTCAGAATTCACTTTCTCAACTCCTGCTTTGTTTCCTGGGGATAGCCTTCAGATTCCCTCAAGCAGGTAAAATGGAAAAATAAGAAGCAAATTACCAGGCAACTTCCAAAGTAATCCAATATACTGCTCTGGGTCTTTGGATAGGAAGTTTATTTTTTTTGTTGTTTGTTTGTGGGTTTTTTTTTTTTTTTTTTTAGACAGAGTCTTAAGCTATTGCCCTGGGTAGAGTGCTGTGGCCTCATAGCTCAGAGCAACCTTCAACTTGGGCTCAAGCAATCCTCTTGCCTCAGTTTTTCTATTTTTAGTGGAGACGGGGGTCTCACTTTTGCTTAGGCTAGTCTCAAACTCGTGAGCTTAAGCAATCTACCCTGGGTGTCCTAGAGTGCCACCATACCTGGCCTGGATAGGAAGTTTTAAGGAATGTTGACCAATACTTCCATCTGACACCCCACAGTAAGGAGGCTCACAGTAAGGAGATATGGGGAGCCCAAAGACAGAGCCTGATAACATCACCTGCACTTCCAGACTCAGGTATGTTTTTCCATTTGCATACAAATCATAGCCCAATTGTATAGAAATGTGAAGTCTGGACAAACAAAATCATCTGTCATCATCCCATTCTCAGAGGTCTGAACCTGTAGTGGGCATCTCTTATCCTTGTGTTTTCACTACTCCCATTTTATTTGGGGACCTACCTTTTCTTCCCTTGTGTCATATGGCCCTTGGAGGGACAGGCCATCATCTGTCAACTACTTTACCCTGTCCTCTCTTCCCCCTTGCATAGGGCTGGGCCTACAATCCAGTCTGAACCTTCCTTATTTGATATAATGGTTTGGGGGAGACCAGTTCTTCCCTGAACTCCTCAGTTGTATTAATTAATTAATTAACTTATTTATTTATTTAAGACAGGGTCTCACACTGTCATCAAGACTAGAGTGCTATGGCATCATCACATCATCATAGCTCACAGCAACCTTAACCTCCTGGGCTCAAGTGATCCTCCTGTCTCAGCCTCCTGACTAGCTGGGACCCCAGGTGCCCACCACAACACCTAGCTAATTTTTTCTATTTTTAGTAGAGATAGGCTCTCACTTGCACTCAGGTTAGTCCCAGTTTGGCCTTCCAGAGTGCTAGGATTGAAGGAGTGAGCTGCACCCAGCTTTCCCCGCCCCAGCTTTATTAAGGTATAATCCAGACTATAGATTCTGTTCACCAGCATGTCTAAAACATATTCCCTGAGAACGTTCCAGAGTCTTACCCAGTTGTTACTGTGGCAGGATATAAGCCACTGTTTTGCTTTTCCAAAGAGGACAAAACTTGAGAGAAGAGGATTAAAATACAGAAAGGTGGATGGATAGCTTGGGCTCATTTTCTGTATGGAAAGAACCAGACTGCATCATGAAGCCCAGCAGAGATATGGGGAGCCCAAAGACAGAGCCTGATGACATCACCTGCACTTCCAGACTCAGGCATGTTTTTCCGTTTGCATACAAATCATAGCCCAGGATAAATGTGGTTCTGCATTTTAGTTTTTTAAAAAAACTTAATATATCCTTGAGATTACCACACGTCAGTATAGAGAGGGTGTCATCACTCACTGGTACAGCTATGTAATGCCACATGAGGTGGCTGCACCAATAATGGATTCAACTCCTGTCTATCGATGGATCTGGGAGGTTGTTTCCAATTTTTTGATATTTCTTTTTTTTTTTTTTGACACAGAGCCTCAAGCTGTCCCCCTGGGTAGAGTGTCATGGCATCACGCTCACAGCAACCTCCAACTCCTGGGTTCAAGCGAGTCTCCTGCCTCAGCCTCCCGAGTAGCTGGGACCACAGGCACCCGCCACAACGCCTGGCCATTTTTGGTTGCAGCCATCACTGTTGCTTGGCGGGCCCGGGCTGGGGATTCGAACCCGCCACCTTAGGTGTATGTGGCTGGCGCCTTGGCCGCTTGAGCCACAGGCGCCGAGCCAATTTTTTGATATTTCATATGCACGTGTCACTTTATATTTTACTAGTGCAGATAGTCTTAAAAGTGGGAATGCTAAATTAATTAATAAATAGCAGTGTAATTTGCTAGATTCAAGCAAATCACTGTACTCTCACCAGCAATGTGTGAAAGTCTCATTTCTCTATCTTGCCAACAGAATATGTTGTCAAACCTTTGGCTTTTTTTTTTTTAACTCCTTATTTTAATCCTGTTCTCTCAATCCCCCCCGCCTTTTTTGTGTGTGTGACAAAGTCTAAAGCTATCGCCCTAGTTAGAGTGCTGTGGTGTCATAGTTCATTGCAACCTCGAACTGTTGGGCTCAAGAGATCTTCCTGCCTCAGTTTTTCTTTTCTTTTCTTTTTTTAAATTTTTAGTAGAGATGGGGTCTCGCTTTTGCTCAGGCTGATCTGGAACTCATGAGTTTAAGCAATCCACCAGCCTCAGCCTCCCAGAGTGCTAGGGTTATAAGTGTGAGCCGTCAAGCCCAGCCAAGCTTTTCCCTCTTTGGAATGGCAAGATAGTGGCTCAACGCCTGCCATCATGACTACTGGGTAAGACTCTGGAACATTCTCATGGAATATGTTTTGGATATGCTGGTGAACAGAATCTATAGCCTAGGGAGGAATCATCTGTCCCTAGGATCCAATTTTGACAGTGGTACCTAACGAATAGCCTCTAGAACTACAATATTCCATTCCCAAAGGGGTAGGAGTGGAGAGGGAGTGGGTACAATGGGGGTTGCATTGGGGGATAGAAGATGGAGAAAACTATAGGGAACAATATAGGATGTTCATTGTCATCAACAGCTGCGAGAGATGGTTTTGTTATCTCAAGTGCTAACTTGTGAATTGTGAAGCATCATTGGTCATTAAAGAGGATTTTCATTATGTGAATCCTTCATCTCTTTTCCAATATGCTCCTCACATCCTTGGAATCGTTTCAGTCATGTAATGACTTTTCATTGGTCTTTCTTCTTTTAATACAAATAATAATGTAGGGAAAGTAATTTATTTATTTATTTATTTTGAGACAAAGCCTCAAGCTATCCCCCTGGGTAGAGTACAGTGGCATCACAGCTCACAGCAACCTCCAACTCCTGGGCTCAAGCGAGTCTCCTGCCTTAGCCTCTCAAGTAGCTGGGACCACAGGCACCTGCCACAACGCCCAGCTATTTTTTTGGTTGCAGCTGTCGTTGTTTGGTGGGCCTGGGCTGGATTCAAACCCACCACCTTAGGGGTATGTGGCTGGCGCCTTAGCCACTTGAGCCACAGGTGCCGAGCTGGGAAAGTAATTTAGAAACATACTTTTAAATTTTACTAGTGAAGACTTTTAAAATGAAAAGACACATTTTTTCCTTGTTTTGAGACTGAGTCTCCTGCTGTTGCCGTTGGTAGATGGTGTAGGGTCATAGCTTACAGCAACCTCAAACTCTTGGGCTCAAGAGATTCTCTTGCCTCAGCCTCCCAGTAACTGGGACTATAGGTGCCCTTCACAACATCCAGTTTTGTTGCAGTTGGCCCCGGCTGGGTTTGAACCCACCAGTGTCAGTATATGTGGCTGGCACTATAACCGCTGTGCTACGAGCACCAAGCCAAGAAACATTTTTTTCATCTTTTAAATTAAATAGAAACATTTCAGGCTACTAAGGAAATTACCATTTTTTAAATAATCAATGAACTTGTTGACACTGTTAATTAAAGCTGCAGTTGCAGTGTTTCTACCACAGAGTTGAAGCACATGATTTATTTTGCTCGTGGAAAATGAAAATGCAAGGGAAGTAGGAAACTCCCTCAAGCACATTCCCTTAATCTATCAAAAACTTGGACTCAAATAATTGTGTAATTGTCATATCCAGGAAAGTATAAGCTAAAATGTACTATCATACTTCTTGCAATTTGCTGAATAATGGTCTCTAAAGATATCCATGTCCTAATCTCTGGAACCTATGAATGTTACATGCTGTGGTAAAAGAGATTTAGCCAATGTAACTTCGGATCTTGAGAGGTTATCCTAGATTGTATGGTTGGTTCCTAAATAGAATCACAAGTGTCCTTATTAGGAGGCAGAGGGAAATTTGACTGGAGACCGAAGAAAGAAGGTGACATGATGGCTGCAACCAAAAAATGGCCGGGCGTTGTGGCGGGCGCCTGTGGTCCCAGCTACTTGGGAGGCTGAGGCAGGAGACTCACTTGAGCCTAGGAGTTGGAGGTTGCTGTGAGCATGATGCCATGGCACTCTACCCAGGGGGATAGCTTGAGGCTCCGTCAAAAAAAAAAAAAAAGAAAAGAAAAGAAAAACAGAAGTGAGGTACAGAAACTGCTAGATTGATTACAGCTTGATGCGTGTCTTATTTAAACATTCTTCAAACCTTTGATGGACCAAAATGGTGATTGGTATAAGAGAAGTTACAGTCTGTTCACACATCTAATTAGGTTACAGTTCATTATGTATGGAGAAACCTTTAGGCTGAACTTAAAATATGTAGAGGCAGCTTTGGGCTAAACTTAATTTAATAGCATGCGTGTAAAATGTCAAGTGTAACCTGTAAAAGAACAGAAATGCAGTGACTAACATCTCAATCAGAAGAAAAAAACAAATACAGTAAGAAAACAAAAGACAATGATATTATGCAATAAAAAGCTCATTAAAAAGCAGGGAAAAAAGACATATTAAAAATGTGAAAACAAATCCAGATATTTTAGAAATGATAATACAGTAGAACCTCCATAGTTGACCACCTCCCTATATTGACCACCTCCTTAAGTTGACCTAATTTTCATAGATCAGATATGTACCACATGTAGGTATCAGTACAATAGTTCCTTATGTTGACCAGTTTGCTACAGTCCCTTGGGTGGTCAATGTACAGAGGTCCTTCTGTTAATTTAAAAAAAGTAAATTGCAGCTAAGCAGAGTGGCTCACACCTGTAATGCCAGCAATTTGGGAGGCAAGAGCGAGCTATGATTATACCACTTCACTCTAGCCAGAGTGACAGAGGGAGACCCTGTCTCTAAAAATCAAAAAAAGAAAAAACCCAAACAGAAAAGATAACTCGCTAAATAGCCAGTTAAAAGGCAGAGATTGTGTTAGCTTGGGAAAAAAAGGAATCATATATAATGACTACATTTCATGTAATATTTCATTTTTAGATCACTAGAATAAATAGGACATAGGTATTCAAAATGTATTTCTTAAAAGGCGTTTATACAAAAAGATGATCTATTTATAAGTCATGCCTTATAAATGAATGACAAATATCAAGGTAGGTATCTCCTAACATACAAACATCTTAAAGTTTGAGTTTTCTTTGTGTGTTAAGGAATGTTACTAAGTTCCAAGATGACACTAATTCTTACAGGTACGTGGACATCTACCAAATGTCTGCTTAATCAGCTTTCTTTTTGAAGAGTCCAAATCATCACCCACATTTGAAGAAAAAAATCTAGTGATATTTATGTGAAACTTAAACATGTGACATTGTGTATTATTCTCCTTTGGGTATTTTCCAGATACGATTATATACACATGGTTTTGCTAAGATAACTCAATAATTTGTAAAGACGCTGAGCATTAAAATGTTCCTTATTTGTGATTACCCATTGTACTTTAAAATTGTTCTTGCTAATTTTTCATTTTTGATGATCCAAGTGAAAAGTATTTGCCAACACCCACGGTATCAAATCTAAGATTTTAAAGGCAGCCTCCGAAGGGAACAAAATGGAACAAAATCTAGAGGAGAATCTACAAGTTAAGGTTCTGTATAATTGTTGGGTAGATGCAAAACGGATCAAAGGATAAAACTGGTGCCCTCCTCCACCCCTCCAAAGAAACTACATTATTAATTTGAGACTTCATAGTGGGTAAACTGATCGTTTATACTAGTTGCATTAAATATTATTTGTTCATATCCTACCGGTACCTCATTCCACAAAAGATTTGAGTATATTTATAAGATATAATTTCCTCTAAATTGAACAAAAAACAAATAAAACTCAGAATCATGAAAAATACATATATAAAGAGTAGGAATATAAACCTAGGTTTGAGGTTCCTAAACTTTGTAGTGCCTTAGGATCACAGAGGGAGCTTTTCCAACTCCTAATGCCCTTGTGGTGCTCCATATTAATTAAATCAGAGTGTCTGGGGGTGAGAGGCAGAGAGCAATAGTGTTAAAGATCCCCAGGTGTTTTTACATGTAGCAAACTTTGGGAACCACTGATCTAGACTGATGTTCTCAGCTTTACTTGTGTATTAGAATCTCCTGTTGTGCTGTTCCAGCTAGTGATGTCTGAATCAGAGAAATTGCAGTCTGCTCTGGGGCTAACTGGGCACTTAGTTGGTGTTAAGCTGCCCAGGTGATTCTAATGTGTGTCCAGGGCAGAAAACCACAGCCTTGAGGGAAAGTTGATAGTTGATACATAGTTACAAAAAAGATTGCTTTTTTTTTTTTTAATGCGTCTTTTATGGCTTAAGGTCATAACACTGGTTTTGAGTTTTCTGGTGGCAAAAGCAGATAGAAAACCACAATCAGCCGAAACAATTTTTGTCAGCCACAATGCAAAAGCTTATCAGCTTCTTGAAAGAAAGCAAGTTTTCCCTCACAAGTCTGAAATAAATGTCTTGTTTGAGCCTTCCTACAGGACGTTGAATGAGGTCATGGATCACAATTTTCTAAACATCTTACAATAAATGACATATAGCAGGTTTTGTATTGTAGTTTGTAGTAACTACGACAATCCCCCAGGAAAAGCCAAAGACATGACCCCAGAGTTGAGGGGTACAGGCTGTTGTGGCAGGTGTGTAGGAACAGGTGATACGGGACAGGAAAAGGCACTGCTAGCTACAGCCCTCTACAGGTTCCTCATGATACAGCCTCCCCTAAAGGCTAAATCTGGAACTGTGCACTTCCTGGGCGTGGAAGGGGTGTCCTGAGTAATCAAACACTATAATTTTCTACTGGAAAAATTTAAGAATCAATTACTTAAAGAAATAATGACTGTGCAGATTGGACAAAGGCTTGGTTAGTGAGGGTGCAGAAGCACTGACTCCCCAACATAGGAGTGACCTGCAGGTGATGGGCATCTTAGAATTTTTGTGCACCTGTATATGTGCTTGTACCTTTTGTTTTTTCAACAGAAAAAGACTTTAGGTTCGAAAAGCCTGAAAAACCTTAGTGTGGAAGGAATGAACAGAGAGCTATCTGATTTTTAAATACTCCATAAAGGTTATTTTATTCTTGGGATTTTGTGGCATGTAAGTACTGCAGACTTAATGGTGCAGGGTTTTTTTGGAGAAGGCTCTGAGTAGGGTGTTGACTCCATAAGGCTAAGTCTTGAAAGGAAACCCATTATACGGTACACGTATTAAGCCAGGCAGGCAAAGGAGAGCTTAAGTTATGATGGGTGTGCCCCTCTTTTCTTTTGAACATGAACTAGCAGGGCCAACAGAAGATATTTAGTAATGGAGCAGAGGGCTGGCAGAAACCGATTTTTTTGGTCATGTTAGTGTTCTCCCTTCACTTTCTTGAATGAAAAGCCTAAATGTGCCCAGGTATTACCCAAATGGGCACTTTGATGTTTTCTTTTCAAAGGCAAATGAATGTTCTGCGTATGTTTTCTTTTTAAATTCACAAATGCACTTAACATGTAAATTTAAGTCTTCCTGAAAAAGTCGAGTGACGAATTTCTTTCACTTATTTAAAGAAGTCTCTTGTATTCCTATAAATCGGAAGGATTAAATGAACTGCTTGCTAGAAAAACAGTAGCTGGGACGTGGGAGGAATCCTACAGTGGCTAATAAGACGTCTCAATCGTTTGCATATGCAAAGGATAACCTTAAACTTGCGTTTGATATTTCACGTTGCGACTCAAAAATGAGTTGCCTTTTATTCAAAGAACCACGTTGTCTGTTTTCCAGTGGGTGGGTGTGTACTCAGGGCGGTCGCTGTGTTGGTTTTGTTCCCGGTAAGGTTGACACAAGCAATGGCGACGCGCGGCCACACCGGGGCAGCCTCTCCCCGGCTGGCGGCCCGGCCAGGCGGGTCGCTCTGGGGAGCTTACAATGTAGCCGAGTCTGGCTCGTTGCGGCTGCCAAGAATTTAAAGGGGTCTAGAAACATCCATCTTTGCCCCCTTTTAACAATCAACAGTGAACTCGGGACTCTTGGTTAAAAGAGCACAGGGAAGAAAAAACAGGCAGGCTGTTTTGTTGTTTGGAAAATGCCTTCATCGCCCCCAAACGTCCAGCCGCCCCCTCCCCAGAACAGAGGGAAACCGGGAGAGGAGGGAGGGTCAGCCGCGCAGGCCAAGACCGCCCGGGCACGCCTCTGTGGACCCGCCCCGCGGCCGGGTGACCCACGGAGCGGGGCGCTGGAGGCCGAGGGTGGGGTGGGCGCGGGGGCTGTGGGGGAGCCACCCATGCTGCCCGCGGCCCGCCCCCCAGCCCGGCCTGTGATTGGCTTGGGGGGCGCGTGCGCCCGCCCCGGCGAGCGGGGAGGGTCCCGGAGCAGCGCGGGGTGGGAGGAGGCGGAGGAGGGGCGGAGAGAGCGGGGGCCTGGACGGAGCGAGCGAGGGGGCGGGCTAGCCGGGTCCCGGGGATCGCATAGCTAGCCCGAAGAGGGGCGGAGAACGGCGCGCCGGCGCGGAGGGAGGTGCGGGCCGTGGTGAGGGACAGCCCGGCGGGCTCCGCCGCTGCTGCCGCCGCCCGCTGCTCGGCGCGCTCTCGGGAGCCGCCAGCCCTCGGGTCCCGCAGCCTTCCGGGAGGAAGCGGCGTAGGCAGCGGCCGGGGCGCGCGCTCGGCACCCTCCCCTGCCGGCGTCCGAACGCTTCCCCGGCGGGGCGCGCGCAGGGCCGGGCGCAGGACCGGCGGGACCTGGAGGCAGAGTGAAGCTCCGGCCGCCCGCCGCTGCACAGCCACCGGCAGCGCTTCGGCCCCCGAGCGGGGCGCCGACTCCATGGCGACCGGGCTCGGGGAGCCGGTCTACGGACTTTCGGAAGACGAGGTGAGTGCGGCTCCTTCTCTCCCGGACTCCCCGGGGAGTTCCTGCCCCGGGCCGGCAGGGGGAGGGGAATGGGGCCACCCCGGGGTGTTTGTTCCCCCGCGCCTGTAGGGGAGCCCCAAACACGGGAGTGCCCCAGAGCGGAGTCGGGGGGGCCTAGAGTGTTCCTCGGTCCTCATCCGAGCGCATTGTTTGTAAATGCAGAGGCGCCACGCTCTGGGAGCAGGGGGTTCTTTCCCCCGCTCCCTGATTTCGGGGAGGGAGCGTGGCACGCGCGCCTCTCTGTCCCCTCCTCTTCAAGCCAGGTCTCCCGGGGCTGTTGGGCAACTTTGCACCGCTCGTCCCTGAAGCCTGGGAATCCATGCTGGTTGTCACGTCTGGGTTACGGCTGGAGACCCTTGCGGCGCGGGGGAGTCGGCGTTGCAGACGAGCCTGATCGTCTCCCCATGGAACTTTCTAATGCTTGTGTGCAATCTGCAGGCGCTCTGAAGCGTGTGCGTGCTTATCCCGGTGGGAGTGGGGGGCACGCCGAGAGGCGCGTGTGTCCATCCCCTTGTTTTGCAAAATCTAAAGCTGGGATTGTGGATTTCGGAGTCTTGGCGTGTGTAGAGGGGGTGGTCCGAGGTGGTGGCAGGTGCTACTGGAAACTTGCGAAGGAAGCCTGCCATTTTTTTTTTCCTCCCAAAGATTCAAAGCCCGGCACCTCCGGGGTGGGTGGAGAGCGGAAAGCTCAATTGATCCTTTTTATTAATAAAGCGAATGAATAAGCCACGCCCCCAAGCGGTCGTTTTGTCTGCGGAGCGCTTTGTTTTTAACCTCATTCTTTCCTCCCGGTTACCCACTCCCCTCTTTGAAACAATCCTGCTAAATCACTGCTTAGCCCTCTCTCGACCAGCCTCGCTCGGCTCTTATTGGTGTGTTGCACTGCCAAAAAGGGGGGTGGGACGCCTGTCGCGGGCGCGGCGTGACAGGCAGGCTGGATGGAGCAGGCAGGTAGGAGTGGTTTGCCATCTGGCGGGGTGCGCGCTCAGGTCTGGCTCCCCTTTCGAGAGGTGAATTTACAACCCTTGAAGCATTACTCAGCAGGGAGGTATTTCCTATCCTGGTTGTGCATTTCATGAAAAGTTGATGCCTGGAAATTCAGGCTTTCTCGATTTATCTTTCTTCTCTCTTCTTTCTTTTTCTGAGGTCCCCTTTTTGATGATGGGGGTGGGGTTGAAAGAGAGATTCTATTATCTGAGACAGGCTCACGTTACGGCGTCGCTCTCAGCGGCTTTCCTACCCAGTGTGTGTGTGTGTGTGTGTGTGCGCGCGTGCATGTGTGCTACGTAAGTGTGGAATGAAATAGGTATCTTGGGGTGGGGCGGGTGTTTGGGGCATGACTTTTTTATTGAGGGTGCTAGGCCAAGCTCGATGTGATATTTTATCAAAGAATGATCACAATGCAAATATTGTCTGATTTATGTTTTTGATTATTTTGCCACACTGTGCTTGGTGTGAAGTAATTTCTCCCTTTGTGTAGCTACCTGGGGATGGGTGAAAAGTAGCATTGTTTCATTTCCCGGGGGATTCTGTTCTCCCTCTTGGTTTCTCTCTTTTTTCCGGTGCTTTGCCTTGCATCCTCCTTTTCTCTATTTAATTAAGGGCATAGAAGGCGGCGGTGAGCTCTTAGGGGTGTGGGTATAGGGACATTCCTGAACAAAGGGGTTGCTTGGGTTGGGGCATTGTAGGGGATAAAGACAGCTGCCAGTCATCTTAGGTTCTTTTTTTTAATGTTTTAATACAATTGTTATTTTTAAAAGCTCCTTGAAAAAAAATAATTGAAGAATGTTTTGAGAAATGCAGCTGGATAAATGAATCACATTCATGTCACTGTTGATTGTGCTTTGTTTACATTGGCAGTGTCAGAATCTACCTAGAGTGAGTCTTCCCACATTTGTTTGACGACTTAATCCTGATCACCTTAACTGGTGTCTAGTGTGAAAGGGCAGGGTGGAATATAAACAGAATCCGAGTGTGTCGTGTGGAGGGTATGTGACTGGGTTCAGTCCTGCATGCTGCTGGAAGAGAATTGGGGACCCCATGGGGAATAGCAATCGGTGATGAATTCCCCGTTTATTACTTATTCATTGCCATACTGCTGTTACTTTGTAGTTGCACACATTATTATTGCACAAGACAAGTCTCTTCTTTACTGTTTAACTTTCTCCTGCCAGTGAAAAAATAAGCCAGAGCAATTCTGATGACTTCACATTTCAATGGTATTTGCTTTTTATGGGTGGGTTCACACTGTGAGGTTGCTCATCAGAGAATTAGGGAATGCCTTCGTAGAATATTAACATACTGTTGCATTTGCAGGGCCTGTTTTGTCTCCTTGAATTCGTCTGTGTAAGAAAACTGAGATTTTAACAGACTCTGAAAGTAGAATGCTTGCCGCAACAAACAGGAGGGTTGCTTTTCCAAGGCCGGTTAAATACGGGTGCACATCAGTTTACAGGCTTGGTGTGCTGCAGAATATCACACGTGAAGATGCTTGGATTGCTATTTACAGCAGTCACCTTTAAAAACTCTTAGCAAAGTAGGCACCATAGCTAGCATATTTCTTAAAAGTAAATTTCTCTTTTTATTTGAGGTTGATGAGAAGGGTAATATGGTTGGAGTACACTTTGCTGTGTCCCATCAGCGCTCTGTGCCGGTAATGATGATGAATTGCATAACCTAGAGAATAGTGAGTTGCCAAAGCACGGGGCACCACTGTTCCTTGGATGTTCAGCCTAGGTCTGTCCAGTTTGTAGAATAACAAGGGTTGAGATGTGAGCTTTGTGTGTGTGTGGGGGTATGTGCTGTTTAATTTTTGCTGTGTCTTTCGGGTTGAGGTTCCTCTGATGAGATATAATTCATCTCTAACCTCATTTAAATCATGTCATTGTAGGTAACCAAATTTGAAATTACCTTCAGATGAAGACCTTTTGATGTTGAAGGGATTTGCAGTTTTAAAAAAAACTTCTGATTCATGGCCCAGGGTCGGATTTGGTTTGGAATCAGGATAGTTTGGATTAGTTTCTGCAACTGGCTTGAGTCCTTAGTGGTTTTCTTTTTGTTTTTGTTTATTTATTTTTGGCAGTCCGCAGCACATTTTGTCATTTTTTACTTGTGAATGTTACTTTTAACTTTCCAAAAATCTTTTTTTTTTTTACCTTGTAGAAAGGCTTCTTTTATTGAAAGGACTCTCACCAATACTAGGTGAGTGAAATACTAGGGTTTGAATGCAGCCTTCTTATACTATCAGACATGACATTTAAAATTTTGTTGGTTAAAGGGAGGCGCAGGAAATAGAAATGAAGGCCGGGTGGACATGGGATTATACTTTTGATACCTTCTCTCCTAATTCCATACAAACAAGAATAGCTGGCCAGTGTTTCAAATTCCACCATCTAAGCTGTGTTATCTCATTTAATCTTCATAAGAACTCTGAGGTATGCTGCAATTTACAGATAAGTCTGTTGAATCCAAAGCCTTACTTTTTAACCGAATAATTTTTCCCTTTCTTACAGGTTTGTTAACAGCTAGATTATTCAAGACAATGTGAGACAGAGGCACACATCATGAGTTGCAAATTGATGGCTTGTGAACAGCCAGTTATGTCCAGAAGCCCTGCTTAATGTAGTTTCCAGAGTGTTTTAAAGCTTGGAAAATCGTTAAAACTTGGCCTCCTTGGGCTGACACACCCTAACCTAGCCACCATCCGTGGCTTTATATTATGGTCTTCGAGATGAGGCAGTTGTGCTGGAGTGTCCAGTCATCACTGCCCCTCATTTGTGTGCAATTATCCACTTCATAATAAAGATGTAAGGTTAACCTTTGGTATGGATATCATATTTCTTTCTCTTTTTAAGAGATGGTCAGTTTTAGATGAACTATTATTTTACGTAACGTTAAGAAAGGAAGAAAACAGTGGCTGTCAAATTATGATATACTGTCAATTTTGTGAACCATCCTTATTTCAGAGATGTTGAAATAGGAAAACAAGAATGTTTTATAATTTATGTAGTTAGTGATTAGCAGCCTCACACACGGTGTGGCTCACACCTGTCATTGTAATACTTTAGGAGGCCAAGGAAGGAGAACTGCTTGGAGATCAACCTGAGAAAGAGAGACCCCATCTCTACAAAAAAATAGAAAGATTAGCTGGGCTCGATGGTGTGCATCTGTAGTCCCAGCTACTTGGGAGGCTAAAAAAGGAGGATCGCTTGAGCCCAGGAATTGGAGGTTGCAGTGAGCTATGATGATGGCACTACACTACAGCTTTGCTGACAACCAAAATTGATAGCTGCAGGCCATCAATTCTGATACACCCAGTCATTCCACAATTTTTTTTTTTGAGTCTCACTATGTTGCTCTCTGCAGAGTGCTGTGGTGTCACAGCTCAGAGCAGCCTCAAACTCTTGGGCTTAAGCAATTTTTTTGCCTTAGCCTCTCAGAGTAGCTGGGACTACAGGCGCCCGCCACAACACCCGGCTACACTCCACACTTTTAAGTCAGCTAGTAGTAAGATTTCTGCTTTTCCATGTCTGAGAAAAGGGCCAGCATAAGGGAATTGCTCATAAATGGGCATTACCAAAAAGGAAGCTGGTAGCCTAGATGATAATGTCTCCTGAATGGCCATCTGTAAGTGATTAAGAATAGGGGTTGGCTTGGCGCCTGTAGCTCAGTGAGTAGGGCGCCAGCCACATACAGTAAAGCTGGCGGGTTCAAGCCTGGCCTGGACCTGCTAAACGACAATGACAACTGTAACCAAATAATAGCTGGGCATTGTGGTGGGTGCCTGTAGTCCCAGCTACTCGGGAGGTTGAGGCAAGAGAATCGCTTGGGCCTAAGAGTTTAAGGTTGCTGTGACGCCAGAGCACTCTACTGAGGTGACATAGTGAGACTGTGTCTCAAAAAAGAAAAAAAGTTGTTAACTTAAAAAAAAAATTGGCACATGTTTGTTTCCAAGCAATTACTCAAGAAACCCTGTTGACTCTAAAGGTGGATGCTGAGGGACAATTTTCTGTGTCTGGCCTAGCAGGTGGGAAGATGGACCAGGAACCCAGGATGTGATAGCTAATGTTTGAGAAAAAGAACTATAGGGCCCAGGTTTTATGGTGATATTTAAAATCAGTTATTTTAGATTGATAAATATAATGCATTGCTTTAATTAAATTCCCCTGTAATAAGTAGAATTTTCTTTAAGGACATGGTGTCTGTAGAATCTGCAGACACTGACATTCTTATTTACATTTAGTTGAATGTATGAAATCAAAATGTTTATTTCACTTGTCTATTTTTTTTACTGAAATGTAGTTTCCTTAACTTAAAGGAATAAAAGTAATTTTGTTCAAAGGGTGAGGATGGTGATAACATGGAAACTTTCAGATTGCAGTTTACCACACAGAGCACAATTTATAGGGAAGCTGTTGCATGGTGCTGGGGTGTCCCCATCAGCAGGAAACTTTTTTGGGAAAGTTGCTTTGGGATTCTGGGAAGCCTCAATATGCTTGATGTATATTCAGGAGAAAAGTGAAAAATCTTAAGAAATTCCTGTGAATAGAAGTAAAAGCCATTAAGTCGTATACTTTAAAGGGGTGACTTGTATGTGAATTACATCTCAATGAAACTGTTTAAGATACAGCAATACATTTGCTTTCCTGCTAAATTGCATCAGTACTCATTTTGAGGGGAAGAAACTGTGTTCCTTCCTCGTTTAATCAGCTTTCTGCCGTGTGCAGTGTTTAAAATGGCATCATGAGATAGATTGAGAGAATATTAAATTTTTCTGTTTGGAGCTCCAAGATCTGTATTAAAGAGATTTATTGGTGCCTTAGAATTTTGGGTCTTAGAGAGCATCAGTGAAAAAATTAGGTTGTTGACTTAAGAGTTTTTAAACTTAATATTTCAGGTGTTTAAGGTGTTTTTGACTTCCTAAAGTATTTCTTAATTGATAATAAAGTGAACTATTTATCGATCTTTTGACAATCCATGTTAAAAAGGATCCAAGTAATATGCAAATAATGTAGTGATAGGATAGTAGGATTAATGAAGGATGTGAGAAGTGTAACAAAATGTTGCTTTCTGGGTTTGTATTTTTTCCCCCTAGGTCACAGTATATACAAATGTATTTCATTTTCTGACTATAGGTGGCAATGTTTGTATGGTTTAATGTGTTATTTTTGGCTTGGGTTTGCTTATTGGTGTGACATGGAAATGAGAGCACAATTTAGAGATGAGAATGGAGAAACTAGATTTAGAAAACAGTATTTTCTTACAAACTTAAAAACCCAATTATTAAATAAAACTACTTTAAGAGATGTTACGGGCAGTGTCAAGAACCTTCGGTTTCCCAAGTTTTTAACGTTCTCCTTCCCTGAAGCATATACCAATTTGGGAGAGAGGGACAAGGATTTGGATTTGGGGAAAGGAGTCCTTGGAACATACACAGAGAAGAGGTCCTTTCTACTTGTGTGTGTAGGGACTTCTAGTAAATTTAGTTCTGCAATGTGGGCCCTTCCGTAACTATTGACTTTGAAAAGGAATGAATAATTAGTTTTTACAGTGTTTTTAAAGAAACATTATTATTATTTTCCTCCAAACGGGGTCTTGCTGTGTCACTCAGACAGGAGTTACAGTGGCTCACTCATAGCTCATTGCAGCCTTGAACTCCTGGGCTCAAGCCATCTTCCTGCCTCATTTCCCCAAGTAGTGGGGCCTACAGGTGTGCATTACCTACCGCATCTGATTTTTTATTTTTTAGCAACAGGATCTTGCAGCATTGCCTTGGCTGGTCTAGAACTTCTGGCCTCAAGTGATCCTCCCACCTTGGCCTCCCAAAGTGTTAAGATGATAGACATGAGTCATGGGAGCTGGCCTGATTCCTGATATGAGACTGTGGTTCAAGTTCTAACAGAGAGCTTGATGGTATAAAGATCCAGGCAACTTAATCATGAACATACAGGATCTCATTATGGTTGCAGTGTTTTATTCTGAACCCAAGTGGTCCAAATGCTATTACTGTAATGCCTTTAGGTGAGAAAAGTTGTATTACATAAGTGTATCTGGGGTAACTAGCTAAAATTTGACACTTCAATTGACTTTTTGTCCCTGATGCTAGAGTCCTATATTGATTCACAAGTCACCAGGTTTCATGGCAAGGCTCTCAGATTCCCTTGCTGTCATCACGTCCAGGGTTTGGTGACTTCTTGGCAGGCAGCCGTCCACCCAGAGATTTTGTATTCTTTTTATACTTCCTACTTACCAAGAAAAGAAGGCCATTCTAAAGTGAGTTTATTAAAAATTTGAAAAGCTGTAATGTGAAATCCATTTTATGGAAGTATAACTTGAAAAAACTGGTAGGCGTGTTGGTCCCATAAAGAAGAACAAGCCGGGGGAGCTGTTCTATTGCTGGTTTGGAGGACACCCCATCACCTGTCACTTGACCAGGGCTTCAGCAGGCTGTGGTTTCCCAGGCATGTTGAAGTGGATGTTGATGGAGTATTCAAGTGGCTCTGGCAGGTTTCCACCTTCTGTGCACCAGGTGGAGGCCGTGTCCCTGTCTGGAGGGGACCTGGTGGTGCAGTGACGGCCTGAGTTGCCTCCAGCTCTTGGTCTTGCCTGTCTTAACAGTTCTCACGTTTCCATTTCTAGCTCAACTCAAGGTCTGGCTCTCTCGGGCTCCTTGGGTATAATTCTGGATCACGTTTTATAGTATGTCTTTTAAACTGTGCTGTGTAGCTGTGGTGTGAGCCACCGTGCCCAGCCTGTGATTTTAAGTTCTATGTTAGCGTTTTGGCAAGTGGGTGTTAGATGTCACCAGTGTGAGGAGTCAGATGACAGTGGGCAGGCTTTCGGTTAGAGATAATGCAGGAGATGAAGACCCTTTGGTTCATTTTTTATGTTTAATAGTAGATGTTTGTATTGATTAATTTTATTTGCATACGAAATTTTAAATGCTGGAAGTCATTTTGGCCTGGTTTTTAAGACAAGGCAAGCAAGCCTAATCTCATTTCTTTTTGTAGAAAGCACTCAATATTAACTACAGTAGAACCTCCATAGCTGACCACCTCCCTACCTGACTGCCTCCTAAAGTTGACCTAGTTTTCACAGACTGAACATGCACCATATGTACGTGTCAGTACAGCAGCCCTGGTTCTTATGCTGACCACTTGTGTATGTTGACCAGTTTGTTGCAGTCCCTTGAGTGGTAAACATATGGGGTTTCACTGTATTTAAAGATAGAGAAAAGGTGTGTCCCACAGAATCACAAACTCCGCGTTCAATCTTCAACCGGAGAATGAGAGGCTGTGGGAAACCCTGGGCTTGCTTTTCTCTCTGTTAATGAGTGAGTCGCCCTTGTGCTGACTGCATGGTGCCCAGCTTGGTTTGGGCAGAGGAAGGAATCTGAGGTTTTAAGAAGCAGGAAAACTGAAAATCATTTCACATCCTTTTATTCTTCCCTCTCTTGTTCCTTTTGTGCTTAACACATTGTGCGTGACAATCAGATAAACCATAATTACAGTCAGCAAGTTGGTTTTTTAAGCTTCCAGTTGGCTGTATTTCCCCCCTCCCCACTTGTTAACGCCAGAGGGTGAATGAACGTGGCTCTGGGATTGAGCTACATCTAGAGGGTGCAGAACTCCACGTTGATTTTAAGTTCTAGAGAATGTTTATGCTGACTCCTGCGAAATTGGTATGTGCAGGCTGCCTTTGGAATCGATACTTTAATTTTCGGTGAATACTATTAGTGAAACAGAACACTGGAAGCTGGAGCGGGAGCTTCTCCTTTGCTTTGAGGAGTAGCAGAAGAGTGATAGATGTTGCCATGGGAATGATGGGGGGTGAGGTGGGGAGGTATTGAAGAATATTTAATAACATGGAGGTGTTGGTAATATAACAAGTAGAAAAAGTAGGTTACAAAACTGTGGGTACAGTGGAATTCTGTTGTGGCTAAGTGTTTACGCATAGGAAAAACGACTAGAAATATATCCCAGCGTGTTAATGGTGGTTATTTTTGAACAAAGGGATTACAGGTAATTTTTTATTGTTTTTTTTTTTTTTTTTTTTTTGCTTACTTGAATTTCTGTATTCCTACAATAAACATTTTTTTTTCTTTTTTTGAGACAGAGTCTCAAGTTGTCACCCTGGGTAGAGTGCTGTGGTGTCACAGCTCACAGCAGCCTTAGACTCTTAGGCTCAAGCGATTCTCTTGCCTCAGCCTCCCAAGTAGCTGGGACTGCAGGCAGCTGCCACAAGGCCCAGCTGTTTTTTTGTTGCAGTTGTCATTGTTGTTTTAGCAGGCCCACGCTGGATTCGAACCCACCAGCTTTGGTGTATGTGGCCGGCGCCCTACCCACTGAGCTACAGGCACTTGCCAACATTTTTTTTTTTTCTTAATATAAAAGTTACCAAGTGAGGTAGAAGGAAACCCTCCAAATGCAAAGTGTTTTAAGCTTCGGGTAGAAGTTAAATACAAACCACTGATACAGCGTTTGTTCAGCAGCACGTGTGTTTATCAAGGGCTCACCTTGTGCTTTCTATCTAAGGATACCAAGGTCATTGCATTGTCATGTTAGGAGCTCACTACCAAGCTGGGAAGGGGAGAGACAGAGCAACAATTGAGTATTTTTTCAGAAAAAGTGATTGGTAAATTGGATTTTTTTTCCACTTGCAACTTCCAAAATAGATATTACTTTTCTCCACTATGAATACTTAAAATTTGTATTTCCATCCTGTACATAAAAGTAATTTACATCTTTAGTAGTGTTTTGTGTCCTCTGAAGGGCTCTTTTGTGTGTACTATGAAAGTTGTGGTCTGTGTAAAATTCAAATCTTTCTCTTTATTTTCGTTTTCTTGGGTTTTGAGTTAGAGATCTTATAATTACCCAATTTCTGTATTGAATAATTTTAGATGTCAAAATGACAGGTGTGTATAGCTGTACTTGTCTGTGCCCCTGCGCCCCAGCCTTATAATAGATCTGAAATAGGATGTGTGTTACAGCTGATGTGTTCAGGGATGTGGTGGGTTCCTTACACTCTCACCATCCTTTCCATTCCTTTCACTCCTGAAAAATTATAACTGACGGTAAAATTGTGGAGCTTGAGTTGGCCAATCTCAATTCATGTTTTATGGTGGTGCTGGGATAGATTATTGATAATTGTCATGGGGACGGTAATCTTATCTGGCTTGTTCAGTTATGATGTCTCAATTAGGAAAGCAGCCACTTAGGCAGTGAGGAGATGGGCCAGCTCAGGAATGTCATCAAGAATCAGGTTTGTTCTTTTTTTCTCCTTTACTATCTATATTCTGGCTCTTTTGAGAAGCCTTGTTAGTCCTACGGCTGCTACCAGTGGCAGTCGGAGCCATGCTTTTTTTTGGAGACAGAGTCTCATTTTGTCGCCCTCGGTAGAGCCCCGTGGCGTCATAGCTCACAGCAGCAAACTGGTGAGCTCAAGCAATTCTCTTGGTTCAGCCTTCCAAGTAGCTGGGACTACAGGTGCCCACACCCCACTATTTTTAGAGACAGAATCTTGCTGTTGTTCCGGCTGGTCTTGAACCTGTGAGCTCAGGCAATCAACCCATCTTGGCCTCTGAGAGTGCTAGGATTACAGAAATGAGCCACCGCATCTGCCCCCCCCCCCCCTTTTAAACTATGTACTTAAAAAGGAAAGATTGTCCTCCTCAGCTTTCTCTTAAGACTAAGGAAATCTCATTCCCGGAATCACTCTCCTTGTGTCCCTGTGGCCCGCAGAGGTTTGAAGCTGCTTATCCCTCAACCAGCCATGGCAAAGAGCCGGTGGAATGACCTTTATTGTCTTATCCCTTGACCTGGGGTGAAGTTACACATGACTGACCCTTGGATAATTCATCCACCTTCAGGAATGCCCTTGGATTCATTAAGTGAACACATGCCCTCTTTCCCCAGGGAGGCAACCCAAATGTTCATCTAAGTATTGCAAGGGTCTTTTACTTCTGAAAGGAGGGTTTTTGGGGGGTTTTTTTGAGACATAGTTTCACTCTGTCACACTAGGTAGATTGCTGTGGCGTTGTAGCTCACAATAGCCTCAAACTCTTGGGCTCAGGTGATCATCTTGTCTGAGCCTCCTGAGTAGCTGGGATGCTCAGCTAGTTTTTCTGTTTTTAGTAGAGATGGGGGTCTCACTCCTGCTCAGGCTGGTCTTGAACTCCTGACCTCAGGCAGTCCTCTCTTTGGCCTCCCAGAGTGTTGGGATTACAGGTATGTGCCACCGTGCCTGGCCTTTTTGTTTTTTTAATGATCTGGTGACTTATGACTAATAGGTTATGTTCCTCAAAACATCCAGCCTACAGTGGGGAAGGAAGAACAAGTTAACTACAATAACCTTCTGTTTGAAGAAGCGGAAAATAAGAAAACCCACAGTGGGGCAACTGGCTGGACAGGAAGAGCTGGGAGTGCTTGCCTTGGTCAGCCAGTCCGGCAGCTTCTGAGGAGCACAGCTATGTCCAGATGCGATGCTCCTTTGGTCAGTCTCTTCTACAGCTGCACCTGGGTGGCCGGGCACTAGCCAAGTTCTTTTTCTTGGGTCCTGCAGGGCACAGTGGATGGTCTTGGGGATGCATAGCTACTGGCTGATGGCAGCCAAGGTGGGAATTTTCTTTGACAGAATTGTTCCCATGAAACCTTAGGTTCCAGGTTTGTTTGCTGTCAGTCAAGTTCCATGGGCTGATAACCACAGCCAGTGAATGATCACATCTGGGTGAAGTTGCTGCTTCTGGGATTTTCTGGGTCTTAGCAGCAGGTTTCAGTGCCCTGCTTGTCCCTTCTGCTTCTGACTAGAGGCAATTTTAAAATAGCTTACAATGAAGAGGCTCATAGTTTTGAGTCTAACATACAACATGGCGGTTGAACTCGCTTTGCTTTTGTTCCAACACAGTGGTTCTCAATCTTCCTAATGCCATGGCCCTTTAATACAGTTCCTGTGGGTGGCGACCCATAGGTTGAGAATCACTGTACAACATAATATGAACGACCAACTTCCCTAGACTGTGGGACTTAAACAGTACCCTCTTCTACCCTTCCTTCTACTCAGACGTTGGAATATTTATGTATTTATTTTTGAGACAGGGTCTAGCTCTATTGCCCAAGCTAGAGTGTAACGGCATCATCATAGCTCTTATGCAACCTCAAATTCCTGGGCTCAAGTGATCCTCCTGCCTCAGCCTCCCCTGTAGCTCAGACTACACACGTGTGCTACCTTGCCTGGATAATTCTTCCATTTTTTGTAAATACAGGGTCTTGCTCTTGCTTAGGGTGGTCTCGAGTGATCCTCTGGCCTCAGCTTCTCAGAGAGCTAGAATTACAGGTGTGAGCCACTGTGCCTGGCTTTTTAAAAACAATTTTTTTTGAAATGGTAGTAAAATAGACATAACATAAAATTTACAGTCATGTTGTTGTGCAAGCATTACCACCCTTCATCCACAGGACTCTTTGCATCTTGTAAACCTGGAAATGTGCTATACTCATCAATAATGTTCCCGTTCCCAGTCATTCCAGCTTTATTTGTAGCATGTCTTCTCTTTGATACAAAACCTATGACAGGTTCTTGATCACAAGAAACAATGACTGACTCTGTTGAATTTAAACAGAAAGGGAATTTATTAAAGTAATTTTGAGTAGCACAGAAGTACTTGTAAAGTTGGGGGATCAGGCCTGGATGGGAGTCAGGGACCCAGGAAGGCTGGGCATCTGGGATTGTAGCTATTAGCACATTTATTTTTATTGAAAACTCAGCTCAGAGGTCACTGTTCAGAGCTGGGTACTCTGTCTCTCCACTCATCCATCTTGACCTCTCAGACTCAGTAGCACCATCCTGCATAGTTACTTCTGTGAATGCTTCACTGACAGCAACGAGTGATTACATGTTTATGAGCCTGTCTCCAGTAGATTAGACACGTCCTCAGAGCAAGGGCCGCATCTCTTCAGACCCAAACACCTTATCAGGTCCCTGGAGTGTTTACTCCACTAAGTGAAGTCTCAGATATGACCAACTAATGAGATCAGTTCATCAAAAAAAGTCTTTTTAGAGATCCTTTTGAATTCTGTTATGCAGTATGGATTACTCTATACTATTACATAGAATTTAACTCCTTTTTTTTTTTTTTTGGGACAGAGCCTCAAGCTGTCCCCCTGGGTAGAGTGCCGTGGCATTACAGCTCATAGCAACCTCCAACTCCTGGGCTCAAGCGAGTCTCCTGCCTCTGCCTCCCAAGTAGCTGGGACCACAGGCGCCCGCCACAACGCCCGGCTATTTTTTGGTTGCAGCCATCATTGTTGTTTGGCAGGTCCGGGCTGGGGATTCGAACCCGCCACCTTAGGTGTACGTGGCTGGCGCCTTAGCCGGTTGAGCTATAGGCGCCGAGCCGAATTTAACTCTTAACTATTCTCCTTCCCCAAAATTCTAAGAGAAGAGACTTCCCTATTTTCCCCAGAAGGCACAGACTTAATTTGATCGTTCTACACCATACTTTTTCCTCCACAGATTATTATTTTTTTTGTTTTGTCTGAGACAGAGTCTTATTCTGTCTCATTGAGTAGAGTATCCTGGCCTCAGCCTAGCTCACAGCAACCTCAAACTCCTGGGCTCAAGAGATCTTCCTGCCTCAGCCTCTCATGTAACTGGGACTATAGGTACCTACCACCACACCTGGTTAATTTTTCTATTTTGAGTACAGCTGGGGTCTTGCTCTTGCCCAGACTATTCTCAAACTCCTGAGCTCATGGGATCCACCTGTCTTGGCCTCCCAGAGTGCTAGGATTACAGCATGAGCCACTATGGGGGCCCCCCCCCATTTTTAATAGGGTATTGCTAATACCAGAGCATCCACTTGAAACCATCATTGCTTTTCAGACTGCAGGATTAATGCTGTGCCTGGCTAATAATGTTCTTCCTTGTTGCCCAGGCGTTAAGCCACCACAACAAACCTGGAAAACGGAGCAGCAAGGATGTTATGAAGTTTGGGGTCTGTCAGCCCAGTTTCTTCCTATCCATAAAATTGTCCACATGGATATAAATTTTGCTATAAAAACTAACCTACTGTACAACATGGTAACCATAGTCAGTAACTATATTGGCTTCCCGCAAGTTCCTGGGAGAGCACATTATACATTCTCACCACGAGAAAATAAGTATGTAAGGTAATGCGTAAGTTCATTAGATTGGTTTAACTCTTCCACAACGTATACATATTTCAAAATACGTTGTACATGATAAATATATACAATTTTTGTCAACTAAAACAATAAACTAACAAAGTCCTTTGAGGTAGGTACTGTACCTCCATTTTACAGGTGGGGAAACTGAGGTACAGAGCAGGTAAATAACTTGGCCCGTGGTCACAGACCTAGAACTTGAACAAGCACCATGGCTGCAGACACCATGAGTCACACACGCTGTGGTGTTTTGAGGGGTTGGGGGGTTTCTTCAGGTTTGGGAGGTGGGCGGGGAGAGGGGCACAGACAAGGCCTGGGCAGCCAGACTGTGAAAGCCAAAGGAAGACGTGGCAAATGGGAACAGCTTTGTGGACCTTGTCAAGGACCTGGGGCTTTATGGTTTGAGATCTGGGCTTTCCTGAAGTGCACCGTGAGGCACTGGGGAGAATGGAGTGGCATTAGCTAGCCCACGGAGGTCACGGAGCTGTCCAGGCAGAATTGGTGGTGGTGACAGTGGGAATGAGGAAATGAGCTGTGGTATCGGCAGGAGGTGCTTCCATTGGATTTGGTGACTGGCTGGGTGTGAAAAGGGAGGCATCTCGGATAAGCCTTCAGGGTTTTTGCTTCAGAGTACCATGGGGGGAAAAATAAATCTATATTTATTGCACATCTAGTAGAGAATATCTCAGCTGGGGGCTTGTTTGTCCCCTTACATCTACCATAGGGGACATTTAGCAAGGCAGTTTTTTTTTTTTTTATTGATTTTTCTTATACATGTGTATATTAGGTATCCACTTTTGCCTTTACAGAATTAAAAAGGCTAAATTTAATGACAATAACAATATTTAACATAAGGACTGAGAACAAAAACCTCATAAAGAATGAATGAAGATAAATACATTCAGAAAAGAAATCAGAAGATTGCTGCAACAAGATATTAAGCTATAATAATAGTAATAATGCAAAGAAAGTAACATTCACATTGTCAGATAGAAGTATGTCTATTATAGAATACTTTGATCAGTTAACTTCTTTGTTTTTGCCAAAGTCTCAAAAAAATAGACAACTAATATTTATAAATGAAAATAACAGATAATTTCAAAAAACAGATCATGCCAAATCTTTAATAGAAAAATACTTCAAAATCATTCTACTTAATCTGGATACACCTGATATTAAAATTGGAGAAAATATGTTATTATAAAGGGGAAATTGCAAACATATTTCACTTATAAATGAGGATGCAGTGAGATAAACAACATATTAACATGTTGAATTTAAAATTAATGTTTAAGTAATGTACTTTGGTCTAAATTAAATACAATTTATATAATAGAATTAGTCACTAATTTCTTTCTTTTTTTTTTTTCTTGCCCACACCCTCTTCCTCCTCCTCTGTCTGGTATCCCCTTCCCCCATGCCCCCACCATGTCATTAATTGTCTTTATATCAAAGTTGAATCCATAGGATTCTTTCTTCTCCATTCCTGTGATGCTTCACTAAGAATAATGTGTTCCACCTCCATCCAGGTTAATACAAATGCTGTAAGATCTCCATTGTTTTTGATGGCTGAATAATATTCAATGGTATACATATACCACAGTTTACCAATCCATTGCTGGGTTGAAGGACATTTAGGCTGTTTCCACATTTTAGCCGTTGTAAATTGGGCTGCAGCAAACAGCCTAGTACAAGTGTCTTTATAATAAAAGCTTTTTTTCCCCTTCTGGGTAGATGCCCAATAATGGGATTGCAAGATCGAATGAGAGGTCTAGGTTGAGTTCTTTAAGGTTTCTCCATATTTCTTTCCAAAAAGTTTGTATTAATTTGCAGTCCCACCAGAAGTGTAAAAGCGTTCCTTTCTCTCTACGTCCGCGCCCAGCATCTGCAGTTTTGAGATTTTGTGATACAGGCCATTCTCATTGGGGTTAGATGATATCTCAGGGTGGTTTTAATTTGCATTTCTCTGACCATGAGGGATGATGAGCATTTTTTCATGTGCTTAGTAACCATTTGTCTATCAGCTTTAGAGAAGATTCTATTTATGTCTCTTCCCCATTGATGTATGGGGTTGTTGGATTTTTTCTTATAGATCAGTAGAAGTTCTGCATAGATCCTGGTTATTAGACTTTTGTCTGATTCAAAATAAGCAAATAATACTTTGCCATTAAGCAGGTTGTCTAGCAAGGCAGTTTTTTTTTTTTTTTTTTTTGAGACAGAGCCTCAAGCTGTCCCCCTGGGCAGAGTGCCGTGGCATTACAGCTCACAGCAACCTCCAACTCCTGGGCTCAAGCGAGTCTCCTGCCTCCGCCTCCCAAGTAGCTGGGACCACAGGCGCCCGCCACAACGCCCGGCTATTTTTGGGTTGCAGCCGTCATTGTTGTTTGGCGGGTCCGGGCTGGAGATTCGAACCCACCACCTTAGGTGTACGTGGCTGGTGCCTTAGCCAGTTGAGCTATAGGCGCCGAGCCACAAGGAAGTTTTGATTGTTGCAACTTGGGAGGGTTATTGGCATCTGGAAGGCGGGGGCCAGGGATGTTGGGCAGCACTGCATAGGACAGTCCCCTGGACAGTGTTCTGGCCCCAGATGCCAGTGGTGCTGAGTTTGAGAGGCCCTGCAGCCTGACAGTGTCATGGCTGTCTGATTTAATCCATGAACCAATCATGTGAGATCGTACATACTATGTTTCCTGTCATTCAGATGAGAAAACTGAGGCTTAGAGGGGATGGGTCACCTGGCCAAAGCTATGTGGTTAAACAATGTCAGAGCTGGAATTTGAGCCCAGGTCTTCCGTATGTATGTTGAAATTCAGATGTGCCCTTTCTGTTCACCCTACGGCCTCATTTGTCACCGTGATGCAGGGGAGGACACATGGATCGTGAGGTTCTTTTTCAGTGGTGGTGGCTCCAGACAAGAGGAGACAGGAAGGAGGGTGGCTATTTATAGTCAGCTTCGCATAGGATCGAATTTTTCAGTCCTGAAGGACTTGCAGCAGGTAGTTCAAAGAAGTATGTGCATCATCATTTACGTGCTGGCTTTCCCTGCAGATAGAAATACGGGAGTGTTTGCCATCTTTTCCTTAAAAAAAATGTCCTTTTATAGTTAAGGTAAGATAGAAATGTACGAATTGTCATTTAAAACCCTGTTCACTCCCTGTGGATGTGAACTATGGCAGCCTTCTCGCCTAGTTACTGTCTCTTTGGGAAGGCATACGAGGAAAAAGGTAATTTGGAGGATCACGTAGAAGCGTTCCTGTTTTAGAGGTAGTTGAGCTATTAAAAATATTTGATTTGCTGGAGGTAAGGAGCCCTTTTCAGATGGGTTTGTTTTAGTTAAGTCTAGAAGGATTAGAGGACTATGATAGCTCCAGTGAGAGTGTGGGGTTTGTATTTCGGTGATTGTCCAGTTCTGGGGGAGATTTAGGATGTACGAAGCAGCCTGCCTTGATGTGAGAGCTTGGGGGACAGTTTTCCCAGTCCCAACTCTCCATAGTGTCTCTTTGTTGCTATTTTCAAAATTCCGTATGTCCTTGGAGGTAGTCTTTGTACAGTGCTCTGGAGGAGGCTGCTTGATGGAGGTTGACAGAGTTGCTCCTTGTGGGTGTGATTGCAAAGTCTTTTTTCACTTTTTTGCCTGATCCCACGTGAGTGACCCTGGTGAGCATGAAGTTTCTGTACTTCACCTGTAGACTCAGTTGTCCTGAAAGGTGCCAGGGTTCCACAGCCGAGGCAGTGATTCTCTGGGGGACGCTTATCACAGCCCCTTCTAGTCTGCCAGGAAACCTGCTCAGAAGGGCACTGGGGGACACGGTCCAGTCATGGCACTTGATAAGCAAACAAGGCCTGGAGTTTGTTGTTGGGAGAGATAAAGACTGAGTTTATGTTTTCAGTATGGTACAGATTGATACAGAATCAGATAAGAGGGGGAGAAACGAGAGCTTCAAATTTTGCCCAGGCCTGGCTCTCTGAATGTAGACGGTGGCCAGTCAGGACAGTTCTACAGTCCAAGTCTGGCTGCTTCTGGGTACAGTCCTTGTTTAGGTTCACAAGTATAACATTCACAAGTTGTGTTTTTTTTTTTTTTTTTTTGAGACGGAGCCTTAAGCTATCCCCCTGGGTAGAGTGCCATGGCATCACGCTCACAGCAACCTCCAACTCCTGGGCTCAAGTGAGTCTCCTGCCTCAGCCTCCCAAGTAGCTGGGACTACAGGCACCCGCCACAGCGCCTGGCCACTTTTTGGTTGCAGCCATCATTGTTGTTTGGCGGGCCCGGGTTGGGGATTTGAACCCGCCACCTTAGGTGTATGTGGCTGACGCCTTAGCCGCTTGAGCCACAGGTGCCAAGCCAAGTTGTGTTTTTTTTTGAAAGAGTCTCAAGCTGTCACTGTCCGTAGAGTGCTGTGGCATCACAGCTCACAGCAACCCTCCAACTCTTGGGCTTAAGTCAGTCTCTTGCCTCAGCCTCCCTAGTAGCTGGGACTACAGGCGCCCACCACAGTGCCTCGCTATTTTTGTTGTTATTGCAGTTATCATTGTTGTTTTAGCTGGTCCGGACTAGGTTCAAACCCACCGGCCTCGGTGTATATGGCTGGCGCCCTACCTACAGAGCTACGGGCTGTGCCCAGGGCTGATAAGTTAAAAGAACATTTCTAAGCTTAGCCCAGTATTGAAGGGTAAACGTAAAAATAACATGTTTTATCTATTTTGTTGTTTAATTGATTGTGCTTATCGGTCCCCCCACCCGCCACTGTGAAATTTCCCATTGAAGAGTATCATTTCCTAAATACTACCTTCCTTGGGAAGAACAATTAATAAGTCATATGTTTCCTTTTCTGTGGTGG
Source organism: Otolemur garnettii (assembly GCF_000181295.1). NCBI lineage: Eukaryota > Metazoa > Chordata > Mammalia > Primates > Galagidae > Otolemur > Otolemur garnettii. The sequence continues at coordinate 16,931,704 of NW_003852422.1, read as the reverse complement.
GAAGACAGCAGGCAGTGTGGTGTAGTAGTACAGTGTCTTTTTAACCTTGAATAAGGATGACCCCCTTTAGAGAAAGGACATCAATGAAGAGCCACGTGTTGCCTTTTATTGTAATAAAATAATATTTGAAAATACTACAAATATATTTTATTTTTATTTTTTGAGACAGAGTCTTTGTTGCCCTTGGTAGAGTACCGTGGCTCACAGCAACCTCAAACTCTTGGGCTCAAGTGATCTTCTAGTCTCAGCTTCCTGAGTAGCTGGGACTACAGGCGCCCTCCATAACACCTGGGTACTTTTAGAGACAGGGTTTTGGCTTTTGCTCAGGCTATTCTTGAACTCCCGAGCTCAAGCCATCCATCTGGCTTGGTCTCCCAGAGTGCTAGGATTACAGGCATGAGCCACTGTGTTCAGCATCTTATATATAATATTTTAAAATATTAAAGTATATCCAAACATAAAAAGAAGAATTAAACTTGCTTATGGCTGGTACATCACCATAACTATCACTATGACACATAACCAATGTAGAAATATGTTACAAATGTAATTCTCAGACAAATACAGTTTAAATCTACAGCCTAATTTCAATGTGGTAGATGATGCTACTTTGTTAAAACTACGACTGTCATCTATGCTCAGGAAGTTTAGGCTGCTGGGTCAACTTTATCCCTTCCTGACCTATCATGTGCCAGATATTGGTGAATTTGTCTGTTTTCCTTTATTTCCTTTATTCAAACTTCTATTATACTATGTGCTGGAGTATGAAGGCATCATTGACCTGAAGTGATATTAGCTGGAGACACAGTAGAATGACTGTTGCCATCTTGATTGTGAAAACAAGACAAGGAAAGCCCCAGAGATCCCGCGGTAATCCTACATAAGGTGGTCGTGTAGATGGTGTAGAGTATGCTCATTTTAATGTAGGACATCACCATGGCCTGAGGCTTCCTGTGCCAGGTGTGGTCCTTTGCTCTCACAGAAGTCATACCCAGCAGGGAGGGAATCTTGATGGGTCGTGGAGCCTCTCTGGACAACTTACATATTGTGTTTGCCTGCTCTCCTACTACACAGCAGTGATTCCTCAGCCTGGATAACTGTCCCCTGCCCCCAGTAACTTATCCGCATGGAGATTGTCAGTTAGCTCTAAAGCATCCTGTGCATTTGTTGCTATTTGATCTTGCAGAGATCTTGTCTTTTAAAGACAGTTTAGTCCTGAAAACCTCCTTGGTAAATGAACTCAATTCATTTAGTCTCATCTTTCCATTTCATAGCAACCCTTATTCTGTTGTCACCATTAGGTGACCTTGCTGATTTTTTAAGCAGTAATTGCTTTCCTTGTATTTTTTTTTTTTAAAGCAGATGAAAATCAATTATTGGCGCTGGAGAGTCTGGCAAGGTAGAGCCGGGAGCTTTGTGCACAGCTCAGGGTTCAGCTGGTGCCTGGGCTGCCATACTTGTTACATTGGTTTCCTGTCTAGCTTTGATATTCTTGCCTTTTAGAAAGTTTCTTTTTCTTTTCTTAGCCAGGGATGACAGTAAAATATGGAATGACCTATGTTTTTTTTTACAAGCGATGTTGGGTGTTGCTCATCCAAGTAAGCATTGTCACTCCAGGTGGCTTCTTGGGAGGCCTCAAATCTTAATGGTGTGACCAGGGGCCAGGTCACAAGCCATGATAGTCTCATTACCTTATGATAACACCTTGTTAAAAAGATCCGAACTGGGTTCAACACTGGTCTTAGTCACTGTGGTCGGCTTTGAAGCTGTTTATAGTGGTTAGATTTATACCCTGGGAAAGCACACTTGCCCACCTCTCAGAGTGTTGGGTGTAATGGGATACAGGCTTCAGTGGCAACTACTCCAGCAGAGAAGGCCTAGGAAGGTATTGAATGGTGACTTGACTGTTGAAATAAGTGTTTAGAGTCCCAAAGTGGCTATAATGGCATGTCCACATTCTTAATGTTTAAAGAATGTTCAGAAAGAACCAGTCACACTCTTGAATATTTGTATCTTATGGAGTTAGTATCAGGAAATAAACTTGGTAGATCTGGCTCTGAAAAAAAAGTAAAGTAATAGAAATTACTGATGAATTAGAAATGTTTGCACATTTTCTTTTTTCTTTCTTTTTTTAAGAGACAGTTTCACTTTATCGCCATCTATATAATGCCGTGGTGGCACAGCTCACAGCCCAACTCCTGGGCTTAGACAATTGTCTTGCCTCAGCCTCCCGAGTAGCTGGGACTATAGGTGCCCACCACAATGCCTGGCTATTTTTTTGTTGCAGTTTGGCCGGGGCCGGGTTCAAACCCACCACCTTCAGTATATGGGGCCAGCGCCCCAGTCACTGAGCACAGGCGCCGCCCTGTATGGCCATTTTCTTAGCCTCCCATGTGGTCACTTAGGTTGCTTGTCTGTTTCCTGTTAACCGTGTCATTTTGGGGGGTGAATGAACTCTGTTCTGAAGCTTCCATTTTCATAGAAGTTAGGTGGTTCTGGTTTTACTTTTGACATTGATTTTTAGGCACTAGGAAATTAAATAACTGGCTGAGATTTTTCTCAACAAATGCTGCAACTTGTTGGGGAATCAGGTTCAGTTTAGTGAAGTTTGTAAATTTAGATCCCCTCTTACAATCCCTGGTGTAACTCAGAATTCATCATCTTTAAATATTTTCTAATATGCTTATTGATTTAAGCGTTTTAAGCCCTGAATTTCTTTAGAGTGAACTTAAATGAGTTTTGGTTTTTGTCAAGAAAGAACAACAGGAGAACGAATGAGAAGCAAAGTTAAAACTTAGTGCCACAGAAGCAAATGGATGTGGAGAATTAAATTACTGGTTCATGGTTTTGATCACTTAAGCAGATTGTAGTCTTAGTTTTAAAACAGGTCTGGGTAAAAGTCCAAATTCAAGTAACGTACAAATGTTTGAATCTAATTTTGTCTAATACTATGGTAACTTCAGGCTTTGAAGGGTGAAAATCAAGGGAAATGATAACGAGTCCTGGTTCAGCTGCTCAGCTCTGTGTCAGCTGCTCAGCTCTGTGGTATCCGTTTGCAGTTCTTATCTATGGGATTAACAGGGAATGAGCTAATTTGACATTTTCTGCTTAAAGCAATAGTTGGGGATGGGGTGGGAGAGCCTGCAGGGGCACACCTGGGTCACCTGGCACTCCCAGCATGCCTGGTACACCTGTAGATCCATGGGATTGGGTCTCAGCTAAGAAATGAAGTGCGAGGTTGGAGGTAAAGGGAGTGTGGCTTTCTGGAGACTTTGTCACACTTTTAGTGCTTTTGTAGCTGCCCGCATACATTGTATTTTCTAATGGATAATTTGTGTCCCAGTGGAGCTCTTAAAGAGTGGAAGCTAGAGGAAGGAATTGCAGTGTGGTGTGTATGGGAGGGGAGGTGATCTCAGAAGCTGGCAAATCTTAGCTGGCCTTGGAACACAGGGATCTCAGATGACAGCAGGCCGCGGCTGGTGGGGTGGACGTATGCAGGCCAGTCTGTGTCAAGGTGAGGAATTGGGTTGGAGCGGGTTGGAACTTCCTGAAGGCAAAATGGGGCTGCACTGTTTGGCAGCAAGGCTGCAGAATTTTTAAACACAAAGAACAGAAGCATCTCTGTCTCTGCTCTCAAACCTGATTTGCTTTTAGTCTCAGCAGATGGAGAAATGATCGTTCCTTGCAAAGTGAGCGAGCTAGATGAAGAAAGAGTAAGTGTGATTCTGGGCTACTCAGAGAACAAACTGAGCAACCCTAGTTTACTATCTGTCTCCTGTTAGATGTTAGCCATCGATTCGCAGTTGCACTGCAGGGTAGGGAGGGAAGTTGGTGCAGTGGGTGGTCCAGCCTTGATCCTGAATGGGTGGGAATACTCTGTCATGGGGGCGGGGGAAGCAGGGCCTCTGAGTCTTTTATTCCCCCTTTGAAAGGATATGCTCCTGCTTACACACGCTTCTCTAGAACAGTTTATCAGAAGTATGACTAGCTCCTCGCTCCTCATGCCCTTCCTCAGCAGGTGTAACGGTATGATGAGCACGATGGTTAAAACCTTTATTTTCACAGCTTTTCAAGAAGCTGAGCATCAGCAATGTTAGAACTGAAATTGAGGTCATCTCACCGGGAACCAACTTTCAGGTGTTGAAGCCAGTATAAATTTAGTAACGTGGGAAACTTATGACTCCAGATTCTAATCCTTTGTCTCTTTGTTAGCTCAGTTTTACAAAGCATTCCTTGGGATTCCCCTGGAAGAACGTTTGGCTGGGGAGAAGGCAATGATTGTAAGTTTTCTAGATCCTTTTTTTTTTTTTTTTTTTGAGACAAAACCTCCTTCTGTCTCCCTGGCTAGAGTGCAGCGGCATCATCATAGCTCACTACAACCTCAAACTCCTGGGCTCAAGTGATTCTCTTGCCTTAGCCTCCCAGGTCCCTGGGATTATAGACATGCCCAGCAATTTTTTTTTTCTATTTTTAGTAGAGATGGGATCTTGGTCTTAGGCTGATCTCGAGCTACTGAGTTCAAGTGATCCTACTTTCTCAGCTTCCTGGAGTGCTAGGATTACAGGTGGGAGTCAGCACACCTGGTCAGTTTTCTAGGTTTTTCTCAGACTGCTTCTGTTGTTCAAAGAACAAAGAAGTGGTCTCTTGAGACAGGAATAGGAAGTGTTAATGCTGTAATATTGAATGACAGTAATCCTGGGTTTAAAATAGTGGTCAGTAGCCCACTAAAATGTCATGCAGAAACACAGAGAAGGGTCTTGGAATTCTGGATAGTAGAGTAAGGCCATCCGAAAATGTATTCTATGAAAGTAACAAGGACACTGGCAAAATCCATTCATATCAAATTTTTCAGAACTATGAAAATTAAAGACTTACAGCAATCTGAGGAAAACATTGGACTCTCATTAGGAATAGTAAACCTGAGTATTTTAAATTGCCCTCATCTCATTTCCCCTCTTCCTACCTCCTTGGTGGCCTTGAAAGCCGACAGCCTTGCCATCATGCCAGATGTAAAAACCAGAAGTCTGGTAGTTACTGGACAAGGAAGAACAAAACTGGAGCTCCCCAGAGGGACCATCCACCAGAAACGTCACTATTTGATCTGCCTGGCAGCTTGCTTCATTAAAAGCTCCTTTCTGAGGACTTGTCTTTACTTTGATCCAACTCAGCTCAGTTTGTGAGAACAGCTCTACACACTGAACACTTGTTGAGAACAACAGTGGTAATTGTTTAATAATAGCTGTCTGAGGTGATACTGCTATTTGAGGCCAACAAGGAGCTAATCACAAAAATTAAAAAAAAAAGGGGGGAGGGAAATGAAATATCTATTGAGGGGTCTGAAAAGCTTGCAACATATTCCTGGGAATCTAGAGGGCTCTGTGTTTGCCCAGGAAAGACCTGAGAAGGCCCTAGGATCTCACCTGTGGCTGACCTTACGGTGTAGGCAAGCAGGAAGTGAAGACTAGGGTAGAGTTAGAAACCATCTGGCAGAGAGTGGAAGGCGTGCTCCAACTCTCTCACACACATATATACACCCAGAAACCCTTGATAAATGCTGGAAAGGTTTTTAGTTCAAGTCATTTTAAAGAAATCTCTGTCTAGGCTCGGCACCTGTGGCTCGAGTGACTAAGGTGCCAGCCACATAAACCTAAAGTGGTGAGTTCGAATCCAGCCCTGGCCCACCAAAAACAACAATGACGGCTGCAACCAAAAAAATAGCCAGGCATTGTGGCGGGCGCCTGTGGTTCCAGCTACTTGGGAGGCTGAGGCAGGAGACTCGCTTGAGCCCAGGAGTTGGAGGTTGCTGTGAGCTGTGATGCCACAGCACTCTACCCAGGGGGACAACTTGAGGCTCTGTCTCAAAAAAAAAAAAAAAAAAAGAAAGAAAGAAATCTCTGTCTAATCACTAGTGACCCATTAAACTGAGTAGAAACTTCAGTGCTCACACATGACAAAAAAAAAAAAAAATACAGACTTTATGGAATTGGTTTAGAAAAATTACTGAATAAAGAGCAATAAAACAAACTGAGGTGGAAGGAGGAATCTGATTTTCAGAATCAACATATTATTTTATTCACAATTTCTTATTTTTGACAGAAAACTAGAAGACTTCCAAAGAAACAGAATAATATGGTTCATACATAGGAAAAAATCTAGTTAATGGAAACTATCCTTGAGGAAGCTTAGAATGGGGGCATAGAACATGAAACTTAAATCAGTTGCGATAGATGTGTTTAAAGAACTAACTGTGGGAGAGGATGTCTAAAGCATTAAGTGAAAATAAGGAGAGATGTATCCCTAAATGGAGAATGTGAGTAAAGAGGTAGAGGTTATATATGTAAAAAAAAGAACCAAGTAGAAATTATATAGTTGAAAAGTATAGTAAGTGAAGTGAAAAATTCACTAGAGGGACTCAGCAGCCAGAGGGATAGCATACTGGCCGAAGCATCAGTGAATGTGAAGACAATTCAGTTAAGACAGTCCAGTCTGAAGAAAATAAACAGAGCCTTCAAGACCTTCATGACATCATCAGACATACCCATAATTGAGAGTCCTAGAAGAACAGGAAAGAAAATAAAGGGGCAGAAAGAAAGTTTACTGTCCGCAGTTGTGTTGTATCAAATTAGAAATGAATAAATTCATCTAGATGTAACTTGCCTATAGGCAAAACGCCTATATGCCTCTGGCCAAAAAAGCCATTTGAGAGAGAGCAGTGAAAAGACTTTGTGCAGGCATACTTGTGAGAAATTGAGGCAGAATCCCATGTGGCTGGTTTAGTTGTGGGCCTAACATGACCAAGGCTTTGACTGGAATAGCATTTCCCAGACATGTCCAGACTGCGTTAAGGAATTAAGATTGACTTTATAAGGCCAATAAAAAGCCCTTTGGAAAACTGGCCAGATACCCATCAGTTACCTTTCCTGATCTGTGGTAAGTAACGAAGGTCGCTTGCTGACGGGTCCGGGAATGGAAATGTGCTCTGGGACCTCAAGAGAAGAGGAATTTACCCAATGCATACAGGTATCTAATGGCACAGATGAAACCTGGGCTCGTGAAAGGCTTTTGAGAAGTCTAGCCTGAAAATTCCTTATAAAAGCTTCCAGCAAAAACCCCTGACTTAAAGCCCACATGGGAGCGAAGGTTTGCACACAAATTTCTGTATGCCCAAGAAGTTTCTTTATGCCTTGCTTAAAGATTCAAAGTAACAACCTCCAAACAGAAAGGTCAGCAAGGGCAGGTATTCAGTCTACCTTGTTCCTCCATAGCCTCAGGCATCATCAGATAAGAACAAAGAAGTAATGACTAACAGCATGTTCTCCATTAAGTTATGTTAAATTGGGTTATGTTGATAGGGTTATGTCAAAAGGTGTATGTTGAGTGGATTATTGGAAGCTGATCACGAGTTAGTCATATGATGTTTAAATGGATCAATGAGGTCATTGCTGTATTGTGTGCATATACAAAATTCCCTATATAAACCAACTGCAAATAAAGAAGCTCACCATTTTGCCTGAGTGAGCAGATGGTCACCTTTATTTAAAACACAATTTCAATAAGGGTGCTTATTCTCTGTGACATGGCTTTTTCCGCGAGACCCTTGCACTTTTCCGCGAGACCCTTGCCAACACTTGCCATACCTGGCTAAAGAATTTAGAAATCTGAACAGGCCAGTAACAAGTAAAGAGATTGGATTAGTAATGAGAAAAAGACCCACAAAGAAAACAGTGGACCCACATGACTTACTGGGATGACAATCTTTTTGAAAGGAAATAGGGAGACAGTGCTTCCAAATTCATTATGTGAAGGCAGTATTAACCTGATACCAAAACCAGACAAAGACATTACAAGAAAATAGCAGACCAATATCACTAAATGAATATATTTTTTAATATTTATTTTTGTGACAGAGTCTCACTTTGTTCGCCCCTGGTAGAATACTGTGGCGTCATAGCTCACAGCAACCTCAAACTCTTAAGCAATTCTCTTGCCTCAGCCTCTCAAGTAGCTGGGACTACAGGCGCCTGCCATAATGTCCAGCTATTTTTAGAGGCCAGGTCTCACTCTGGTACAGGCTGGTCTGGAATCTGTGAGGTCAGGCTATCTGCTCACCTTGGCCTTCCAGAGAGCTAGGATTACAGGCTACTAAGCCTGGCTCACTTATGAATATAGATGCAAAAATCTCTAACACTAGCAGACTGTATTCAGCAATGTATAAAAAGGATTGTACACCATTTATCCCAAGAATAAAAGCTTTTTTTTTTTAAGCATACAGAAGCCACTCAGTGTAATAAACCATATTAATAGAAAAAAGACAAAAAGTACATCATCATCTCAGTAGATGCAGAAAAATTACTTAACAAAATTCAGTACATTTTTATGATGAAAACACTCAATTAGGAATACAAGAAAACTTTCACATTTTCATAAAGAGCATCTATGAAAAACTTGCAGATAGCATCATACTTAATGGTGAAAAACCAGATGCTTTCCTCTAAGATCACGAGACAAGGATGGTCATTCTCTCTACTTCTGTTCAACATTTTACTGGAGATTCTAAGTAGAGCAATTAGTCAAGGCAAAAATCAAGCCTTTGAGATTGGAAAAGAAGTAAAACAATCTCTTAGCTAACGATTAAATGATCGAAGGCATTCATACACAAGAAAACCTGAGTCTAAAACATGAGATGAGCAGGGTTACACATATGAAAACAATGAAAAAATCCAGAAATGAGAAAATACAAAACAAACCAAAAAAAAAAAAAAACAGAAAAAGAAAGAAAAATCCAGAAATGAACTTAACAATTCTGTGTACAATGGTATCAAAAATAACAAAATACTTGGGATTAAATTTAACAGAAGTTCTACTTTGTGTACAACTTGTCTGCAAACTACAAAACGTTGTTAAAGGAAAATGAAGACCTAAATAAATGAGTGTCTTATGTTCATGGATTCAGAGACTTCTATTGTTGAGAATTGGGCAGTGCCTATAGCTCAAAGGAATAGGGCACAGGCCCCATATGCTGGAGGTTCAAACCCAGCCCTGGCCCAAAACTGCAAAAAAAAAAAGATGGCTAATACTCCCCAAATTGATCGATGGAGTATAATACCTATAAAATCCCAGCTGGCTTTGTTTGTTTGTTTTATATAAATAGACAAGCTGATTTTAAAACTCCCGTGGAAATTCAAAAGGCCCAGAATAGCCAAAACAATCTTGAAAAAGAAGAACAAAATAGGAGAACTCACACTTTTCAATTTTAAAACCTACTATAAAGTTGTAGGTATCAAAACTGTGTGTAGATAGTCATAAAGATCAGTGGAATAGAATTTAGAGTTCAGATGTGAATTCTTACATTTATGGTCAGTTTTTTGACAAAGGTGCTAGGACGTGAATGGATAAATAAGACGTAGTATATTCATACAATGGAATGTGATTCAGCTTTTAAAGAATCAAATTCAGGTAAATGCTATATGTGCGTAACATGCAGGAACCTTGAAAACTTGGTAGAAGGAAGAAGCCAGCCCCAGAAACTCACGCATTTATTTGAAATGTCCAGAATAGGCACATTGAGAGACAAAAAGGCTGGTAGGAGGGAGGAACTTGATGTCATCGTAATGGGTAAAGCATTTCTTTTGGAGTGGTGAAATTTCCAGGGATTAGGTAATGACCATAGATGGACAGCTTTGGGAATATATTAAAAATTTAAAAGGGTGAAGTTTATGGGATATAAATTCAATCTCAAGAAACCGTTGTTTAAAAATAACAGATAAGGGTGGCGCTTGTGGCTCAAAGGAGTAGGGCACTGGCCCCATATGCCAGAAGTGGCAGGTTCAAACCCAGTCCCGGCCAAAAACTGCAAACCAAACAAAAACAAAAAACAAACCAGATAAGAGCATATCCTGATACAGGTAAGGTGTTAGTGAAGCATTGAGCCGGAATGTCTGGCTTAGTGTGCAAATGTTGGGCCTTTGTACATCGTGTAGAATTCCTAAATCTACACTCGATTTTTAGTGTCCTCTTGGTTGCAACTGGCAGGATTCTCTTCCCTGTCATTGGATTGAGGTAGCAACACTAGGAACCCCACCCCCCATTCCTGAGATTAGGAGATTAGTGAAGAGGGCATGTGAGCCCTAGGGCCACGAGTGACCTCTTATCTAACATGTGAGCATAAATTTCCATCAGTGGACATATTACACACTTCCTCCCATCCTTACTATTCCTTGTACTCTATGTTTTCCTCTTAATCCTCCCAAAATTATGCTAAGAATTTTTTCTTTTTTTAAAATAACACAGTGAGGAAAAAAGTCATAGAGATGACCTTGGGTAATTTGAGGGTATCCAAAAATAGCATCCAGTCGATAGATAGTGTGGTACTCTAAAGTCGAGTATGTATATGATTCCAAAGTAAGGATAATCTGTTTTGAAGAATAACCAGTTCTAGTCTCTGATGGAGTGAGACAAAGTGATGAAGCCCAAATGGCAGGCAAATGAAATAGGAGGTGGTAAGCTGTGCATCTACGACGGTGTTGGCTGGAAAGTTTTAATACGGTCAAAGATGACAGGCTTGAAGGAATAGGATGATGGAAAATACGGAAGAGGCATCCGAAATCCAGGAGTGTGGCGAGTGAGAGAAGCTTCTCCCTGGGTTCAGAAGGACAGTAGTTGGTTAGGACAAAATGCTAATAATAAGCCCCTGCATATCTCAGACCGCTTCTGTTAATAGCTTCACCTTATCCACCTTCCTCTTGGGAGGGCGTATGCTTTGCACAGATACTTACATAATAGAGTTTTAGGACCAGAGAGCATCATAGTAGCTGGGACTTTGTCCTAGAAAGCAAAGCGGAAGAAGTTTTTTGTTTTTTTTTTGAGACAGCGTCTCCAGCTGTCATGTCATAACTCACAGCAACTGCCAAATCTTGGGCTCAGGTGATCCTCTTGCCTCAGTTTTTCTATTTTTAGTAGAGACGGGAGTCTCACTTTTGTTTAGGCTGGTCTCGAACTCGTGGGCTCAAGGAATCCACCCATGTCAGCCTCCCAGAGTGCTAGGATTGCAGGCGTGAGCCACTGCACCCAGCCTGAAATGGAAGTTTTAAGAACATTTTTTTTTCTGTGATGGTGGAGATTATGTATTTTGTTACTGATTTTCTTCTGGCTTAGCAGCACAAAGTAATCATTGCGTTGGCGCCAAGCTCTTATTGACATCAAGAGAAATGCTTACGCCACTCGGTAAACTAACTTTACAGTGTTTCCCTTGATTGCTTGCACCAGGCTTCAGTGGACATGTGACCTGTCCATTCTTTTGTGCTCAGGATGTTTGGAGAAGCCCACAAGTGTGCGTGCTAGAAGGTGTTATGTTTTGGGGCTAAGCCAGGCTGTGGCAGGGTGTTAGTAATTTGAGTTGTATAAACTAATGTGGGGAGGCAGAGTGGGTGGCTGATGCACATGAAAAACAAACTCTTAACTGTGTTCGTAATATGTAACAGGGTCGTAACAGGGTCGTTTTCTACATAACACTGGATACAGTAATGGATTGAAAACCTTGGTAGCTGATGAAGAACTCCGCCTCAGGCTTGGGGCTATTAACAAGAGAAACTAAAATAAAATTAGGCCAGGTAGTAATTTTTATTTATTTTAATGGACTATTAGGCTGTAAAGCAAGTGGCAACAGGGCCGTAGAGGGAGAAGGGCCAGCACAGTTTTGAAAAATCCAGTTTGAGGTTTGGATTCATTTTCTTGAATTTCTTGAGTTACCGCTGGGTAACCACATAATGGGTAAAATGAGAACACAGTGAGATAAGGCTGGCGTCTTTCAACCCAGGTAGGAGCTGGGACTCCTGTTTTAGTGGTTTTCAAATCCTGCTGATGCTCAGAAGTGCTGCAGTGTTTTCCACCAGTGTTTTATTATGAAAAATTTCAAGTCTGTAGAAGAGTTGGAAGAATGTACTGTGAGCATCCATGTACCCGGCGCCTGGGCTCTACAGTGAGCATTTTCATCTACTTGCTTTGTCATGTAATTTAGTCCCTTTTACATTCATGGATACATGGATCCATTCCTCTGTATCCATCTACCATTTTTTTGATACGTTTCAAAGTATGTGATAGACCTTAACCCTGAATGTCATGTCACTGACCCTTTTGCTTATGGGTCTCTTCCAGGAATTTTCCCCAAGGTTAAATTCCACGTGTTATCAGGGAGCTTTTGAGTTAGAGAACGGGGCAGGCCCAGGAGTCTGTATGTGGGAAAGCTCACAGGTGGTTCTCATGATGAGCCAAGTTTGGGATCCTCTGCCCCGGAGTCCAGAAGCACTTCTGGGTTACTTCATGGCTGACCCTTCCCTAACATACAAAGCAGGGTTCTTACCCTTGACCTGATCATGGGGCTCTATTTTAGGCTTTCTTGGAGTCTTTTGCTTAAAACAGTAGTTCTTAACTGGGGACAGTTTTGGGCCTCAGGAGACTTTGGGCAATGTTTGGAGACATTTTGGCTGTCACACCAGGGTGCAGAGGCATTACTGGCATCAAATGACTATATCCAGGGGACGCTCTGCGCTGTCCTGAGATACACCAGGCAGCCCCTTACAGAGAGCACTTATCTGGGCCAAAATGCCAACAGTGCCAAGGCTGAGAAACTTTTTTTTCCTAGAAGAAATTGCGTAGAAGAAAATCATAAGAATAGGACACTTAGTGATCATCTCCTCAGTACCTGCCTGGTTTCTGCAAAACATAGATTTATGCACCGGGAAGTGCCTAATTTCAAGTTGACTGATTTTTGAAACTTTATTAGAAGGTCAGTGATCTCAAACTTAGAGCAGATTCACCAGATAAAATAGTGTTGCCTGTAGCCTTTAGTTTCTTTTATATATTTTAAAATATCATAGTGAAGGCTAGGCACAGTGGCTCAGGCCTGTAATCCCAGCACTTTGGGAGGCTGAGGTGGGTGGATCACCTGAGCTCATGAGTTTGAGACCAGCCTGAGCAAGAATGAGACCTCATCTCTAAAAATAGCCGGGTGTTGTGATAGTCCCAGCTACTTGGGAGGCTGAGGCAAGAGAATCACTTGAGCCCAAGAGTTTGAGGTTGCTGTGAGCTATCACTCCAGGGCACTCCACCAGAGGCAAAGTAAGACTCTGTTTAAAAAAAAAAAGTCATAGTGAAAAATAGAAAATGGTGTTTTGGGATTGTAGTAATTACTGTAAAACAGAAGCGTTCAGGGAGCTGTGTTCTGAGTCCTGTCCTGCAGGTGGGCAGAGTTGTGCTGCGGAGGGTGAAGGGAAACCATGGAGGGTGTAGCTCCCTAAGGGTCCCTGGAGAATGGCACTATTTTTCACAAAGTCTTAGTTGACCCTACATGGATGGCTTTCCTATCTCCTGATAAAGATGCATTTCTAGTAATACTGTGACTAATCCACATTATCTCCTGATAAAGATGCATTTCTAGTAATACTGTGACTAATCCACATTATACTTGTTTTTAAAAAAACAAAATGCAAAATGGAATAGAAAGCTTAAAAAAAATGGGTGGATCTTTTCTTGAGGTAAAAATGGTCCCCAGGAGTCAGTAGGGGACAGGATTTGCTCAGGCCCTTCAGGGAGGAGGAAGATGAAGGTATGAAGGTGGTGCTCCTCCCACCATTCCTTGCTTGGTTGATTTTGGGGACCGATGAGATAATATACGGTGGTGGGAACAGGCTGCTGGATGGGATCGGGTTGGGCTGGGCTTAGTTTCTGGACTGTCCAAGTCATTGCCCATCTAACATGGAGGGAAACTAATACCCGTTGTGGCTGTTGGAAGGTGAAATGATGGCATGAATGGGAATAGTGTTGATAGTTTCCTGTGCGCTTGTTACTTCTGGGCGGCGATCTGCCGAGACTCCCACACTTGCAGGGTGTGTGTAAGGTGGGCACGCAGCTCAGGAGCGAGTAACATGCTAGTTACGCCACAGCGAGTGCTGCTCAGGCTCCACGTGAGTCCAGGCTCAGCTCTGGGGTTTAATTATGACATATCCTTGGGCAAGCTGCTGGATGTCTCTGATTTTAATTTCCTCTATTTCTTCATATCTGAAATGAAACCTGGAATGATCCTAAGGGTTTATTGATTGTTAGTGTTCTCTACTTTTGGGGTTGAGCCTTTTGGACACAAGGTTTCTGAGAACCAAAATGGCAGCAGTGGTGAGCGTGGTAAGAGCAGTGAGCGTCCATGCCTCACTTATTTTATGCAACACTCACAGAGCACTTACGGTGTTTCAGGCCCTGTCTTCAGGGTTTTAAGAAATATTCACTTTTAATTTTCATAACAACCTCTAAGGTGGGTACTGCTATTGTCCCCGTTGTATAAATGGGGAGACTGAGGTTCACAGAGGTTCATGGTTTGCCTCAGGTCACAGCCAGCAAGTGGCAGACCTTAGAGAGATGCAGCCCCCTGCCAACGGGCTCTGACGCAAGGGCCACCTCCACGGCTGAGGCCTTGGGAGCGCTGTGGAGCTGGGGGCATTGTGCACTTCCGAGGGGGAGCTGGTGGGCAGTGTGTGCGTGATGAATTGGAGGTGCTCTTTCCTTGTGGGTGGGGACATGGAAGTTTTTATTTTGTTCCTTTTTGACCCGGTAGGGTATGACCGTGGGAATACTGAGGGGAATATGGCTTGGAGAGGTCAAAGGGGGACCATGCACGTGGACCTTAGGGCTGTGGGGTCCAGTGCTCAGGGGGCAGTCCTTTAGATGGGGGAACCCACCTGGTTGGGACACGAGACACCCGGCTCTGACTTGGGCACAGCTGTTTGAAGTGAGCAGTATTTTACTCAAGTTTCAGAGTTCTGGGAAAAGCTTTAGGTTTGACAATCCACCCTTTGAGGACTTTGGTTCTCACTGTATTTGATAAACTGAATGAAGCTTGTGAGTTTGATTGTGGGCAGTAAAGCAGAGTTGTTTCTGCGAGGTATCCCTATTCCTTAAAGAGGTTTGTTGTTTGTTTTTTTGTTTTTGTTTTTGAGACAAGAGTCTCATTCTGTTGCCTTAGACTAGAGTATAATGGTGTCAGCCTACCTCACAGCAGCCTTGATCTCCTGGGCTCAGGTGATCCTCCTGGCTCAGCCTCCAGAGCAGCAGGGACTACAGGCCCCTGCCATAGTGCTCAGCTAGGGTCTTGCTCAGCTGGGTCTCAAACTCCTGACCTCAAGTGATCCTCCCACCTTGGCTTCTCTGAGTGCTAGGATTACAGGGGTGAGCAAAAAACAAACAAACAATCTACATCGTGAATTAGATGTTTGTGGACTAGCTTTGGAACCTCATTTTGTGTTTGGGCACATGTATTCCAAGATTCAAGCCCCTAGTTTACAAATGAAATTTTGGCATATAACTCATTTCTTAAGCAGGGAGTTTATTGTTATTTGCACAAAAGGACGTTTGAGCACTTCTGGAAATCTGGTTGCTGGAATTAACTCTGTCAAAACAAAACACACAGATAAACTCCATCATCCCTTTTGGTTGGAGGGATGCTCTGAAGGGACCACAACCTTGGTTTATTTTGTTTGCCCCTTTCTGAGCCTGTGCGCTACAGGTTGGCGCTTGGCTCTGGCTGAGAGCATTTACTTTATTTACTATAGAGAAAATTAAGGGTTGGCTGACTCGGTGCTGAACTTTCTGGTTTTTCTTTTTTTTTTTCCAGGCAATTTCTCCATAACAAATGAGTTTTGCACAGTATTGAAATTTATTTCCTCCAGTGACAGTGTCCTTATAGTTGGTGGCAACTACCTAATCTAATAATCTCTCATTGTATTTGGCAGGGCTGTTTATTCTATTTTAGAGTGAAATAATGCATTGCTTTCGTTTTAGAAAGGAATGGTACAGACAATGACTCAGGACTAAAGATGCAACTTGAAATCTTTTTTATTCTGCTTGTTTCCCGATGAACTATCTTTTATGCGTTGAGGTAGTGTATTTTTCATGCTACCTTTTCAATTTATAAAATTAGCATTTCCTTTTCAAAGAGAGTGTTAGTAAACATACGTGATTGCAGAGCATTCCGTTATGTGAATGTTCACTGAATTATTTGTTTGATGCGTATTTTTTGACTTATTGGTTGTTTCTTCCTTCCCTTCCCTCCCCTCTCCTCCTTTCCCCTCCCCTCCTCTCCCCTCCCCTGGCTGGGCTGGCAAGTTCGAGCCCACCCTGGCCTGCTAAACAACAATGACAACTACAACCAAAATATAGCCAGGTGTTGTGGCAGGCACCTGTAGTTCCCGCTACTTGGGAGGGCTGAGGCAAGAGAATCGCTTAAGCCCAAGAGTTTGAGTTTGCTGTGAGGTATGATGCCACAGCACTCTACCATGGGTGACAAAGTGAGGCTCTATCTCAAAAAAAAAAAAAAAACCAGAAGATACACTACAAAAGCATTCATCAGTCTCTAGCTCACCAGCCTGACCCTTCTCCCCTCTTCCCTCTCCTCCCCTTCCTTTTTTTTTTTTTTTGACAATGTCTTACTACATTGCCCTCAGTAGAGTGCTGTAGCATCACAGCTCACAGCAACCTCCAACTCTTGGGCTTAAGCAATTCTCTTGCCTCAGCTTCCTGAGTACCTGGGACTACAGGCACCCGCCACCACACCCGGCTATTTTTGTTGTTGTTGCAGTTGTCATTGTTCTTTTAGCTGGCCCAGGCTGGGTTTGAACCCACCAGCCCTGGGTGTATGTGGCCTGCTCCCTAGTCGCTGAGCTACAGGTGCCGAGCCTCACTGGTTGTTTCTGATATTCCCATATTTTACAAATAAGTCTACGGGAGGTGTTTTTACCCATCAAAATATTTTTAAATGTCCCTTACTATCATTTTCTCTTGAGTCAGAATGCATATTACATTTTTAGCAGGAACTTAAATTTTAAGGAGAAATCTTAATAGATTAAGATTCATAAGAGTGGAGAAGACACCTGTTAATTAACAAAAAATGTAGACTTGCCATCATGCCCTAAGGTTTTTGAAAGGCTCAATAAATATTTATTGACTGACACAGTTTTGAACTTTGACAACTGTAAACACATCAACATGAAATCAGGGGGAATGAAATATGAAGTGTTATTGAGAATTGCATTTAGTGCGTTGGTTTTAGTTAAACAGGTTTTGTAACTGTCTTCCAAACTGACATCTGTACAACCAACCCCCCCCCCACCACCACCCAGTTAAAAGGGAAATCTTTTCCTTGATACTAATTAACCACAAATTCTCCTAAGAGACTTTTTAGGAACCTAGCCTTTGGGGTTGGATAGAGACAAGTGTATTTGTTAATCTTTTGCATTAAGTCAGATTTGGCAGTTTTTAACAGATTTATTTTATAGCCGGTTCTTTGGCCAAGGGATTCCTCCTAATTATTAGTTTGAGTTTTACCTTGTTTATGTCTGTTAGAGCATGGGAACGGACTCCTTGGTTTGTGTAGATTGTGCTGATGGAGATTGAAGTTTGCGTTGTCGAACTTCATACATATTTTATTTTGATTTTTAATCTTTGGAAATGTTTCACTGTAACTTAATTGAGCTCTGTAGACTATCTACCGTCCAGATCTTTTTTTTTTTTTTTTTTGGATTTTTTTTTT
>NW_003852422.1:16895850-16912928 GCF_000181295.1 Otolemur garnettii | reverse complement strand
TTTTTTGGTTGCAGCCGTCATTGTTGTTTGGCAGGTCCAGGCTGGGGATTCGAACCCGCCACCTTAGGTGTACGGGGCTGGCGCCTTAGCTGGTTGAGCTATAGGTGCCGAGCCTAGCTGTTTGTTTTTAATCTTAAGTATAACCAGGGCAGTAAGTTGGCTTACTTGACTTAGCTTTAGTCTGTTCTAATCAAAACATTGTTTGAATCCAAGGGAATTGGGGGGATAATCTTAAATCTCTACTCTATTTTGGGGGAAGAGTATATTATCAATATATTCAGTTACCTAATGTTATGCCACAAATAACCTCAAAATTTAGCGTTTTAAAACGGTAAGCCTTTTCCTCTCTCCCACCATCAGTCACACTCTCCTGAAAGGACAGCAGTGTTCTGCTAGGCATGGCCTGGGCTCATCAGGGTTTTGCTAACAACTCTTCAAGTCCTTCCAGCTTCTGCCCACTGTGAGGTTCCAAAACCACTCACGTATTCTAGGTTTTTCATGCATTTGTTTATAGTGGCACTCCAATTCCAGTTACGAAACTCTGTTTCAGTTTTAGTGCTATGTTGCTATAGTTCACATTGCCCCAAAGCTCGGTGGCTTCAAACAGTGAACATTTATTGTCTCATGCAGGTTCTGTGAGTCAGGGATCCTAGAGTGGCCCAGCAGGGTGAGTGTGGCTCCGGGTCTCTCTCTCTCTCATGGGGCTGCCGTCATTATGTTTGCTGGGAGTGCTGTCATCAGAGGGCCTGAGTGGGGCCGGAGCACCTGCTTCCAAGTGGCCTCACTCCCGTGCCTGGTAGATCAGTGCCTTGTTGGCAGGAAGTCTCAGTTTTTTGCCTGGTGGACCTCTCCTTAGGGCTTCTTGAATAACTTCTCTACGTGGCAGCTAGCTTCCCTTGGAACTCCTGACTCAAGAGGCCGGTGAAAACTGCAATGGTTTTTGTCACCTAATCTCAGAAGTCACACTCTGTCATTTCTGCCGTATCATGACTATAGGTTACTTGGCAGCATAACTCAATGTGAGAGGTGACTACATAAGGACTGTGAGTCCAGAAGGCAAGAATTGGGACTGCAGTGGAGGTTTGATAAGAATTTGTATGAAATTTAGTGATAGACCTCGGAACTGATTGTGGCATACCACTGTGTTGTAAAACTTAACAGAGAATCTTGACTGAAAGATAAGCAGTCCATCTAGTATCTATTCTTCAGTTGAATTGGAATCACTATTTTGTGTTACCATTTGGCTTCTAATGCAAAGTCTCTCATAGAATAGGTCTTACGGGGTTGAAGTGTAGTATTATGCATATGCCTCCTGCTTGTGTCCATAGATGCTACTGAAAGAATCGTATGAACTCAGTTATTGCATTTTTGTGTAAATGTAGTTGGGGACATTGTTTTATTATTCAATGTTCATTTTACAAATGTTTAGAGAACTGTTCTCTCTCCATCCTCCGCAAATCAGTATAAATAAATGATAAGCCAGCTTGGGCTGCCTTGCTAAGTACTACAGACTGGTGGTCTAACCCACAGGCATTACGCCCTCACAGGGGCCAGAAGCTGGAGATTAGGATGTTGAGTTTATTCTGAGGCCTTCCTCCTCCCCGTGTTTGCATATGGTCATTGTTCTGTAGGTGTCCGAGTCCAGATTTCCTCCTGTAAGGATACCGGTCAGCCGGGATTAGGGCCCCTTCTAATGACTTCATGCTAACCTGATTATCTCTTTAAAGACCCCCCTCTCCGAGGGCTAGGTCCTGAGATCCTGGGGGTTAGGACTTTAGTGCGTGAGTTTGGGGGCTAGGACACAATTTAGCCCATAACAAGGAGTTGCTTGCCTTTTGGAGGTGACCCTGCAACTTTGTGTTCATGCCTCAGTTCCTGGGGTGTCCTCTGGCCATCTCCTTTTGTTCTTTCTCCTTTTGGTGATGTTTGTACCTGGTTGGTTATTGCTCTTGGGGAGATTCGCTGAAACTGTGTAGGTGGTTTTAGTGTAAGTGTAGATTAATAATGGGATTGGAAGCGGGGACCCTACAGGGGCTTGTCACTGGTTCAGGGGATCTATTAAAAACAGTGGCGAGACCTCCATGTTGTCTGTGGCAGATGCACACCCGAGTTTTTGTTGATTCCTTCCATTTTTTCCTGTGAATTACACTTTCCCACCACATTGATATTATCCAGATAACACTCATGATTTATTTGTTTGCATTTTCAACTTAAGACTTTGTGGCTTGTTCTTTCAGTAGGAGTTTTTTCATAAAGGTTTGCCCTTTTAAAACCATCTAGTAATAGACTCCTAGCTTAGGTGAGAGGCTGAAGGTCTTTGAGTCCAGCATCCAAGCAGGTTATCTCTCGAGAGTCTTATTTTGTCTGGTGGCGTCCTAACTCATGGCAACCTCAAATTCTTGGGCTCAGAGCAATTCTCTTGCCTCAGACTTCCTGGTGCTGGGACTGTGGGTGCCTGCCACAATGCCAGGCTGTTTTTAGAGACCTAGAAGAACTCTTGCTCAGGCTGGTCTTGGACTCCTGAGCTCAGACGATCCACTTGCCTCGTCCTCCCAGAGTGCTGGGATTACAGGCCTGAGCCACGGCACCCAGCCCCTAAGTGGGTCATCTCTTCCTAAGTTCTCATCTGGCTGATGTTTGGTTGTCCCTGATGTCCTGGAACTCCGTGCTTCCTGAAGCACCTCATTTTACCCTTGTGATAGTAATGTGGATGGAAAGGTTCTTCCATACATTGACACACTGATCTATCTTTTACCATCCATGCTGAAAAAGAGCTGGGTTGAACCCATGTGCCCAGGACAGCATCTCTCCCCACCCTCTGCTGCCATTTCCCATACCCCCTGCTCTTTCCTCCGTAGGTACCAGAAGGTCTTTATTTTCTTAAAGAGCGGTGGCCAGAATTTGGTAAAATGAGAGGAGGTTCCAGAGCCTTCCAGTACAGCAGGTGGACAGAGCTCAGGCTTTGGAGTCTTTCAGATTTTGCATTGATTTGCATTTCTCTGTCCTTGGGCAAATATTGAATCTTCTTGGACTCTCATTTCGTCATGAGTAAAATGAAGGTGAAATGAGATGGGATACCATGTGCACCTTGCTGGCGGGGCCTGGCATGTGGTTGGTGCCCAGTGCACGCTGGCTGCTTGCGGGATGGTGACCTGCTGATGCCTGCTTTGTACTGAGCGCTTCCTGTGTGCCGGGCACTGTTGCTCCAGGATTTATATGGACATGCTTGTTTCATCTTCACTGTAGCCTAGAGGGTAAGTATCCACTTTAGCCTCTTCTTACAAATGAGGCATTTGGGTCGCAAAGAGCTTATGTAACTTGCCAGTATCCATGCAGCTAGTTACCAGGAAGAACCAGGGTTTTCGTCCAAGTGGGGGTCCTCCAGAATCTGCCTTCTTTGCTGCTGTGCTGTGTTCTGCTAACCAGCGATGGCAGGAGATTTTGTCCTCATGTTAATACACACATCATAGTTGCCCGAGACCATAACAGCTCCTTTGGCAGTCACAAGCAACTGTGGACTGGTTTCAGGCTTTTAGAAGATTCCAGCCCCTCACCCCTCAGGGAGTGTGTTGCTTCCCCACTACCCTCCAGGCTCTTGCTTTCCAGCTCTGAATTTGGGATGTCCCCCCTCATCCATTAAGTGTCATCTCTGCAACTCACGATTCTGTCATGCCAGATACAATGTATTTTTTGTAGCTTTGCATTAGCTCCAAGCCTGGCAAGCACAGATGTGAGTCAAAGATGAAATGGCACAGGGTAGAAGTCAGGGCAGGGCCTGTGACTCGCCACCAGCGTCCCCCTTTCATGTTGAGTTATTTTAATCTCTACACTAGCTGGAGGGGGTTGGCGTGAAAGTGTACACATGCCAACTGAACATCTTGTTTTTTCGGCCATGTTACGCAGAAGATGGATGATGGGACGTTAGAGTTAGGTCTCTGTGTATATAATACAAGGAAGATGGCTGAGCAGCTCTTAATTTGGGATGAGGGTGGGGACAGTGGGGCACCATATGCCAAGGCATGTGTGGAGGCCTGGGGTATCCTATGGATGTGGCAGAGATCACAGGTGTTTAGCAGGCAGGTAAAGAGCAGTAGACGGGATTCCTGATCAGACTCTGGTATGGGAGGCACAGAAAGTTTTATGCTAAACTGCTTAGAGTACGTGGAGATGAGTAGGAATTGTCACTCATGCACTGACTCCACAAGGCACTTGGCACAGCTCTACACCAGCTGCTACGGATGGGAGAAGACAAGTAGAAGGGAACATTCTTGAGCTAGAAGATCTATCTCTGAGTTAATTTGAAGGCATAAAGCAAGGGCAGGCACTGTGGCTCATGTAATTCCAGCACTCTGGGAGGCCGAGGCAAGTGGATTGTCTGAGCTCAGGTGTTTGAGACCAGCCTGAGCCAGAGCAAGACCCTTCCTCGAAAAATAGCCTGGCGTTGTGGCAAGCACCTGTAATCCCAGCCACTAGAGAGGCTGAGGCAGGAGAATCACTTGAGCCCAGGAGTCTGAGGTTGCTGTGAGCTATGACGCCACTGTACTCTACAAAGAGTGACAAAATGACACTCTGCCTCCCCCCAAGAAAATATGCATAAAGCAATAGTTTTCGATAGTAGTGCAGATGGCCAAAATTTCAATTTATGTGAAATTTAAGATTTCACGGATTTAAAAAAGAAAATTCTCTAACTGGTACCAGAGGGAAGAGATCAATATAGTCCCTCTTGAGTGGTATTTCAGCAATATATAGAGAGATTCTTTTTTAAGGTAAATGGCCAGGGGTTATAAAATGAGTGTCACTTATATATACAAAAGAACATTGCAATGAAGTGGTGTTGATGGGTGTGGGCTCTTGGGAGCCTGGGTTTTGCTGAATATAGTGATTTTAAAATTTTACGGCATTAGGGTGGCGCCTGTGGCTCAAAGAGTAGGGAGCCGGCCCCATATGCCAGAGGCAGCAGGTTCAAACCCGGCCCCAGCCAAAAAAAAAGAAGTAAAATTTTACGGCATTTAGCATGGTGCTTGTCACACAGTTTTTCAAGAAGTATTAATTTATAAAGGCATCTTGAATTTTAGGGGGATGTTTGGTAGGAAATGCATAAGACAGTGTTGTGTTCAGCACTCGTTCTTACTCCGCTTTCCAGTTGATCATATCTGCTCTGTAATAACATTTCAACGATTATCTTTGTCCCTTAGGCCAGCTGATATAACATTTTGGCAAGATTTTCTTGAAATTGTAGGAAGAGCAGACTAGACTTGTCTACAGGTGGGGTAAAAAGTCTACTACCGGTCTGGGGGTGAAGCTGGGCACCCTCAGGTCACTCCTGTGCATCTGCTCCGCGTTCGTGGTGAGACGTGCACTCAGAGACTTTCTCATAGCGAGTGGGGTGCAGTCGGGGGCATTCACCCTTTTGGCACATGCTCGTGTGTTGTCTGATGATAGAGTGCAGAGGTCAGATGTTGCACAATTTCTGCCGGAGGAGGAGAACTTCCATCAGCTTTCTAAACATAATAAACACTTTGTTCAGCACACTGAAGGAATCAATTTTTTGGGGGGGAGGAAAAATAAGATATAAGATTTAGAATAGGTTAAAACTAGAGAAATTATAGCGTCCATTATAAAATTGGAGCATTTTTAAAAGATTGCTTCATGCCATGAAATGCTAGACAGGGGCACGTGGTCACCGCCCCTGTGACAGTGGCTGAGGAGGGAGGACTGTGGCAAGGCTTCTCGAGGTCTGACTCTTTCTCTGGTCATTTCTCACACTGCCCACAGATTGGGACGGGTCACTCTCCCCTTCCTGCAGAATAAAGGCCCGATTTCTAGGTGTAGCTTGCAAAGTTATTCTCTGGTGACTCGTGCACCCTTACTTCTGGCCATCCTGGCCTGCTGGATAGCTGCACCCATTTGACCTGGCAGTATTATGCTGGCAAGACTCTGGCCATTTCCTTTGCCTGGAATAGCCACGTCCCCGTGCCTGGCTCTGCTGGGCTTCTTTTCACCCTTGATCACACTTCTACCCTCCAGCTTCCCCCTTCTCTGGGGACTCCGCCCTTACAGAATTGATCGCTCTACCAATATTTTGCCACATGGAGTGCCAGCACCAGGCATCTCATGGCTGGAGCCCAGTCTGGCTGGGGTGGCTGCACCTTGAGGGCTTTGGAAACTGTCATCTGGGCTCCAGTGAGGAAGGCAGACACGTCTCACGTTAGAGATAAGAATTGAGCAGGGGGCTGTATGGCTTTGTGGCTTCTACCTTTTGCTTGAGTGCCAAGAAAAACCACTTTAAAAAAAATAAAAAAAGAAAAAGAAGGGATCTATTTCCCTGTTCATGGCTTATGAGTTTAAAAACAAATGTCAGGGTCATTTCATTTATGTTGTTCGTGCTTCTCTGACCTCTGTGTTATCAGGTTAGATTTAGGTGTGTCCCCATAATTTCAGGGGCACATTATATTGTATGTGCATTCCCTAGACTGTATATTCCCCTAGACTTCATTTTGCTCGATGTTTTACAAGTTACGATGTTGTTTAAGAGCTCATTATTTTATTTCTCATAGCACCCATGGCCATTGAGGGGCATATTTATTCAGCCAGTTCTTAACACGGGCCTGGGTGCCAGCTGCTTGTTTTGGAAAGGTTCAGAGGACATAGATGATATTTAAGGCTGAAGGGGTGCAGCATTTGTGGAAGGAATGCCCTCTCACCTCCTCCCCTGCGGCTCTTACCTCCAGGCACACTCAGTCTCTCCCCTCGTGCTATTGCTGCCTGGGAGGGTGGGAAGGAATTTGAAAGGTGAACAGATGGGGGGCAGCCAATTCCAGTCAGAGGGAGCCCAGGACAGTAGGTGGGTGGGACTGGAATGCTGAGGGCCTCTAGGGCTCGATTTGGCCTCTAGGGCCTCTAGGGCTCTGGTCTAGGACAGAGGGGCAGGGCTCAGGGAGAGATGCAG
The DNA here is from genome assembly GCF_000181295.1 of Otolemur garnettii. Lineage (NCBI taxonomy): Eukaryota > Metazoa > Chordata > Mammalia > Primates > Galagidae > Otolemur > Otolemur garnettii. The sequence goes on along the minus strand of NW_003852422.1, from coordinate 16,905,979 downwards.
TGTCCACCTCTCTGGGTTATCTGTCGACATCTTGTGGGTGTGAACGTCGTCTCTGACTGTGCCCTGTTATCATTACCAGAGTTTTTCTTATTATGAACACTTTCCAGTATTTTTGAACATTAAAAAAACAGGTGTGCCCATATACTTTAAATATTGCCAGAAAGCTTTGACTTATGATCTAGAGCAGTGGTTCTCAATCTTTCTAATGTCGGTGGCCCTTTAATATAGTTCCTGTGGGTCGCAACCTACAGGTTGAGAACTGCTGATCTAGAGTTTCAGGCCTTGGGTTTGGGGAATGCCAATGTTTGGGGAATGCCAGTGTTTTTATTTGGGGGCTTCTCTTGGGATGAGTGTATTTTCTAATGAACTCCTTGGTAGAGGCTAATGTTAGTGTGTGGCTCTTTTCGTTTATATTATTTTCATACGTGCAGGGTACTCTATAGCCAAAAGCCATGATTCTGAAAACGTGGGAGAATTATTTTTGGCTGTTGAATCACCTTTTCAGAGTGTTTTGATGGTAACACGTCATTCTGTGGTCATCCTATCTAAAACTATCTGCTTTAGTGTGAGTCTAGATTTTATATTTTGAGTTTTCTTTAAAACAAGAAACCTATGTTCAGAAACCAGTTCCGTGCTTCCACTTGCTCTAATGGATTTTTCCTTTACAATTGACCTGTCAAGAAGGTACATAAATCACAGAATGCATTGTATCTGGGTGTGATTTCTTTTTAGCCTTGCAAAATCTTTCATTATTGTGGTGAACTGACATGTGGAGGAAGGGCAGGTGTCAGTAATAACTTCAGGATTTTTATTCTCCGCAGATTTCTCATCAGCCATCTGAGGTTCTGTTCTTCAGAGCATTAAAGTCAGTGCTTCGTAAAATTTCAAATCAAACTTTGGCATCTCAAGACGCAAACCATTTGGAATTGTTCCTTAAGAAAAAAAAGAAAGCGAATACATTAGGACTGTTTTGTTCCTCAGACTTAGGACACAGCCCTCCAGCTCAGTGGCTTTTTATTCTGAGGGGAAGGAAATGAAGCCGTTGTAAATTACTGTTCAGAATAATATTTGAGTGCCAGCTTGGTGCCAAGGGCTGTTGAGAACATGGAGAAAGCAAAGAAAGCGTCTGCTTCTGAATCCTCGCCCAGGCTGCAGTTTGCAGTTGGCCAGCAGGCTGCAGGGGCCCTTCCAAGTGGGAGAAGCATTCCATTCCCAGGACGGGTAAACAGAAAAGCTAAAACAAACTTGTGCCTCCTTGAACTCATGTAGCACCAGGCAAAGGTTTTTTTTTGTTTTTTTAAATTGGTAAAGGACGTGGCAAACTAAAGGTGAGAGCCCCACGTCGCATCCTCAGCTGTTTGTAGCACAGTAGCAGGACTCCTTAGCATGTTACCTGGAGTGAGTCCGAGAGTAGGTGAGGCCTTAGCTAAAGTTGAAAGGTCATTGAGCCCAAGGCCATTAACTGCTGAATAGACACCCATTGGAATTGGGTGTACAGATGGAGCCGGAAGAGGTGAGTCGTTCCAGGTACTAACCCGGTGTATATAACTGCATGCTGGGGGAGATTGAGAAGATGACTTTGGAAGTATCAGCATTGTCCAGCAAATTGTCAGATTAACTTTCTGAGGAATCTGGTAGTTGGCAGGATGCAGAACCACATGGGAAGGGAGGAGAAGAGAATTTGCTTAAGATCAGGGTTGAGCAGAGGAGCCTGGGACCTGAACTGAAAGGGGATCCTTGTCCCAGATCTGTCGAGAGGGCCAGCACCAAGTGACAGTTGTGGGGGTCAGACACTATTGCGCCCAGACACTATCCCAGCTTGCAGGGGTGGGAAGGATCCCACTGGCCGTGGCCCTCAGAATCTTTGCCCGATGAGGTTCAAACTCGTGGGCCTCTGCGGGCTAATGAGGCCCTTCCACTGTTCCCTCACCTCTTTTTTAGTTCCTGTCATCATCTCACCATACTCAGCTTCCGGGTCTCTGATCCTGGAGTGCCGCGGAGACAGAGGCATTGTCCTGAGTGGTCAGGAGCATGGCTCCTAAGGCCAGCTGCCTTGGTTCCAGTCCTAGCTCTGCTGCTTTCCAGCTGTGTGACCTGTCTGTGCCTTGGTTTCCACGCCTGTACAATAGGAGTAGTGACCACCAATTTTGCAGTGTTGCTGAGCTGTGCAGGTGTTAGCTGCTGATCATCATCATCTCTTAGGCCAAACTCTAACACTTCCTGACTCATTTCCAGAGCCTCCCAAAGGGAGTTGCTCTTCTTTATTTTAGATTCCTATGGAGACACAGAGGGATGCCAGGTCCAAAGGTGTGAAACACAGTCATCACTCTGTACTGAGCCAGTATGAAAACATCAAATTACTTAGCTCTCCGAGCCTCAGTTTTCTGACCTGTTAAAGAAGGATAGTGACACCCTACCCATCTCATAGGGTTTGTCAGTAAAGGTCAATACCATTCCATAAAGCGGATGTTCTCAACTATCATTATATAACTTGCCATGACAAATTCTCCTTGCCACCTAGTATTATAGTTGTGATGACTGTCTTTTTTCCAGCCACAAATTGGGACACACAAAATAGTGGAGTCAAATAAACTTAGTTGCAGAGATTTGAAATTACAGTTATCTTTGAATCTCTGGTACCTGTTTTAAAAGTCCAGGTAACAGTTGTTCTGACTGTGCTATACCCCGGGGCCTCAGAAGCAGCCTTCCTAGAGACCAGCACCTGTGTTATCTTATTCTTGTTTAGTTTCCTCATAGCCCCTAGCCCAGTATCTTGCGTATAACTTGGCATTTGGCATAAGTTAGCCTAAAGCATTTGTTCATTACTTAGTAATAAATACTAAACTTTTTGAATGGAAAACTAAGCAGACTTGGCTTCTCGTGCACAGGAATGATGTTTGTTGCATGTCTATTGTGTGGCAGCCGTAAGCTTTCTTCTTTTAGTTTATTCTCTATTTGATTGGGATAGGGATGCTTCATTCAGGTCATCTGCTGACCAGTTTAGGACAATCACTTGTTAAAATGAAATTTAATTTGCGCATGAAACAAAGCCTCCACATTGTACAGTATCGGGGGTTGCAGTCCACATTGTAACCGGAAGGCCTGTTTAATTGCTTATTTGGTGTATTGAAAGAGTTACAGAAGCTGACTCTACAGGGTGTAAGGATGGCCCTTTGGTTTGGCGATTTAGGAAGTGTGTGTGAGTGACTGGCGGGTACTACTTTAGTGGCCATGCCTTCCGTAGCACACAATGCGGGGCAGGAAAACTCTTCAAGGAAAACTAGCCCCGGAAAGGTAATGTTTCATTTCTGTGGGTTTATTTATATTCTTCCTGCTTTACAAAATAATCTGAGACACCTTATAAGAAAAGTTCAGGCCCAGTAAAATGAAAATGATTATCATAGAATCAGAAAGGAAGAGATAAAAAATGGAATTTCAAGGACTCCTGGGATAGATGTTATCTCTGAGCTTCCCAGGAGTCAGGACACAGAGGAAAGCTGGCTGGGCTGGTGATTCTGAGGCTCAGTTAAGGAGCCAAGGCCCCACCTACTGCTGTCGGTTAGTGGAAGTGGGTGCTGGAAGGCCTTCCTGAAGCTGGGAAGGGCATTTTTCTGCTGCACAGTGATAGAGGACTCTCAGTCATTAGGCCCCTTAGCACCGTGGCTGATTCTGAAATTGCCGTCTGAAAGTTGAGGTGTATAATATTAGATTTTGGTTTTCTGAAGCCAGTTCTGGAGGCCAGAGTAACGATGAGTGTGATGAACGTTATCTGTCACCTGCCTCTGTCTCATAATTGGTGGTTAAGAAATTTTCCCCAGGTAATAAATTGTTGTTTCCTGAACAGCTCTGGAGGGCAGTTCCTATATCCTGACCTCTATCTGCTCTTCTCTTGTCAACCTGTTATCTTAACCCCAAGTGTTACGAGTAGAATTAAAATATTCTTTGGGGACCCTTCCTTCCCATATTGAGAACATAGGCTGGGCTGCAGCTTGGCTGAAATATTCCAGGTCGCCTTTCTGTGCAAGAGATTTTAACTCTTTCGTAAGCCATTTCTCCCCGAAGGTGGGAAAGGCCTTAATACCAAAAATATTATCTTTTTTGTTTGTTTGTTTTTGGTCTTGCTCTCCCTGTGAAACTTGAAAGAAAAAGAAAATACCTACTTTGCTTGTGTAGGAATCAATGGAAATGGATGTCAGACTATGAAGCCCCTTTTAGGGGGCAAAAAAGAAATTGAAATGAAGGAAATTTAGTGATGGCTTCAAAAAATGTCAGCAGGAAATGTACATCTTATTCTTTTAGAGGAAGTTTCAATTTTGGTCTGAGATGGAGCCAACCAGGAGAAGGAGAAATACTAAACAGGAAGACTTGGATAAGTGGAAGTGAACATTTCTAGGCTTAAAAGGAGCATTGCTTCTCGAATATTCAGCACTGCCCAGCTGTGTTTCTCCGAGGGTGATGTCCTCCTCAGGGCCTGTGAATGGCTGAACTTAGAACAAGGCTTTTGCAATCTGCGCCTTCTGAATACGGTTTTTGTTCCGTGGGGTTAATTTGCATTTGGTATCTGGAGTGCCTGGTCATGGAAAGAGCCCATTCTTTGTTTTGGGTAATGAGGGCTGAGGTTTCCAATACGTATGTGTCGGTTTAGTCAGGGTGGAGTGTCATTTGAGTAACAAGCAGCTATTGCTCATTTGCGCTGGGTCTGGGAGCCTCCGCTGGCAGTTAGCGTTTTGCATATCCCCCCTTTAGTAGATCTCAGAATGGCGACATGAAAAGGAAAACTGTATTTGCAGATGGAAATCCCGTCCCTATTCCATGCGTTCTTATTGTAGGGCAGATGCCTTTTAAGCCTCTTCGCATGGTTGGCTCTGCTCTTGTCTGTTACCTCATAGCAGTTGTCAGCTGTAAACCATGAGAAAGGAATAAGCCAGGATGGAGAACGTTTTTTTCTGTTTAATTGTCATGTTGGATGCTTCTTGGAAAGCAGATGAATTATTCATGATGAATGGGGGTATTATTTTAAATTAGTATGGAAGCAAATGGTTAGCAACCCATTTATTAAGATCCTAAAGTTGGCTCGGTGTGGTGGCTCATGCCTTGTATGTAATCCTAGCACTTTAGCCGAGACAGCAGGGTTGCTTGAAGCCAGAAGCAGAAGTTTGAGACCAGTCTGGGCAACGTAGAGTGACCGTGTTTCTCCCTACCCCCCCAAAAAATAAATTAGCTGGGCATGGTGGTGCGCACCTATAGTCCTAGCTACTCTGAAGACTGAGGCAGGATGATCATTTGAGGTAACTGAGCTATGATGATGCCACTGTATTCTAGCCTGGGCAACAGAGGTAACACTGTCTTAAGAAAAAATCCTGATCTTGATCTGGCTACCAGGAATTTTTTTTTTTCCTTAAGAATTATATATATTTACATTGTAGATGTGGGATACACTTACCAAGGTAGGAGCTGCTCAAATCAATGAATGCCACCCAATCTGGGAATGCCTACCCCACTTAGAGCCAGCATTTCAGATTGAAGATAAGCTATTTCTAGCTGGAGTGGCTTCGAAAAGTCCACGCTAAAATGAAATCATCTCTCATCCTCCTCCCCAGTCTTCCTTCTGGGCCACGTACCATCCAGGACTCCTTAAGGGGGCTTCCCTCTTTTAATTCTCCATGCAGCTCTCAGCATGGTCTGGGTTATGAGGAGGGCCCTTCAGCTTGGGGGTAGACAGGTGCTCCAACTCACAGTGTCCATTCTCAGAAGCCTTGTGTGTGAGTTTCTCCTTCATGCCCTCCTTCTGGCTGGAGTTGGTGCCCAGCATATTCTGGCTTGGTGGTCAGTGGGCCAGCTGACAGCTACACCAAGGACATCAGACACCATGGAGGGTTGCAGCCAGCTCACCGAGGGAGTGCTTCCAGGGCGATAGTGGGTCTGCTTGTAGTAGAAGAGAAGTTCATCTACCTCAGAAGGGAAATCCATTCAAAGCACCTTACACAGGCTTTCAGGGGTACAAGGGAAATTCTTTAGACCCACAAATTTAAAGGGGTTGGGTTTGGTTTTCTCTCTTAGTCCTTCTGGTAACTTTGAATGCATCTAGTAGAATCGGAAATCAGTCTGGCAGTCATAAAACGGGTGTCCCCGCCAGCACATCACACCTAGAGCCTAGTAGGTCTGGTTCACCACACTGTAAATGGAATCTAGAACGGTGTAGTCTTTTGCTGTTGTTGAGTTTTGCCTGTTGCCTCCTGGCAGAAGAGAGGAAAACCTGTTGACAGAGTAGCCACTCTTGGTGCAGGCACTGATAGAGCCCCTGGATGCTACAGTAAGGGCTCTTTCTCAACAGGGCACACGACCACAAGCCATTCCTGCCCCAGATCTGAAGGGACATCAGTTAACCACTCGGAGAGCATCAGTTGGTTAGCACAGCGTTTTGGTAACTTCTCGCCTCTGTCAATGTCCATTTCCTCATCATCTTTCTTCTCTTTGTCTTCACTCTCTATCCCTGTCCAGTCATCTTCAGCCAGTCTTCTGGCGTGGTTCACATAATCTAGCTGCTTACATTTCTGCAGTTTCAGTAACTGGCGGCACTGCTCACTCTGCTCCAAGGAACTGTACTTGGATTTGTACTGGGACAGGCGGGGATGTGGGGCAGCCGTGCTGTTCAGATCTTGAGACACAGAAAACCTACTAGCCAGGGCTTGGCTCAACTCTTCCACCTTCGCTCGGTTACTGGGGAGTTTCTCTTTCTGAATCTGAGTTTGGCAATGACAGGGACCTGGGTTAATACTCCTACTAAGTATAGTTGCTACCAGGAATTTTTAAAACCAGCAAGAACTAATGTATTGTGTTCCTTGGTTGATTAGGTTTTCTTTTCTTCTCTCTCTTTTCTTTTTTTTAAGACAGAGTCTCACTCTGTTGTCTAGGCTACAGTGCCATGGCATCAGCCCAGCTTACAGCAACCTCACACTCCTGGGCTCAAGTGATCCTGTTGCCTCAGCTCCCCAAGTAGCAGGGACTACAGGTGCACACCACCATGCCTGGTTAACTTTTTCTATTTTTAGTAGAGGTGGGGTCTTGCTCTTGTCCAGGCTGGTCTTGACATCATGGGTTCAAGCGATCCTCCAGCCCCAGCCCCCCAGAGTGCCAAGATTATAATCTGAGCCACAGTGCCTGGCTGTTTGGTTGATTTTAATATGGTGACTTAATTTCTACCCTAATTTTATCTTTTTCTGTTTTTGTTTTCCTAGACTTTTTTTTTTAAAGCTCTGGTAATTCATTTTGGAATATGTTTGGGTATTTAGTGTCTTTTCTTCCCCTCCATCACCTGAATATATTCCCATCATGTGAGAAGCAGTAATGGATGAAGTTTGGTTTCTTTCTTTTTTTTTTTTTTTTTTTTTGAGACAGAGCCTCAAGCTGTCCCCCTGGGTAGAGTGCTGTGGCATTACAGCTCACAGCAACCTCCAACTCCTGGGCTCAAGCGAGTCTCCTGCCTCCGCCTCCCAAGTAGCTGGGACCACAGGCGCCCGCCACAACACCCGGCTATTTTTTGGTTGCAGCCGTCATTGTTGTTTGGCGGGTCCGGGCTGGGGATTTGAACCTGCCACCTTAGGTGTATGTGGCTGGCACCTAGCCAGTTGAGCTACAGGCTGAAGTTTGGTTTCTAACATCACAGTGCATGAGAAAGGTTGCCGATACTTCTTCTTGAGCTAGGGCTGTGCCGGCTCCTTTTGGCAGTGGTCTAGTATTATGTACACTCTTGAGCACTTGAGTGATGATGCTTCCAAAATGAACTGAATGCGGTGGGCAGGAGACTGCCCCTTGTGTATTGCGCTGTGTAGCAGTGATGGCACTGAATTGTATATTTTGTGTATATAGGTGTATACATTTCAATACTACATTTCCACATGCATAGATGGTCTTCACTTTCTACAGTTAGGTGTGAATTTCAGTTTCCATGATTTAATCCCAGTTCCCCAACAGTATGATTCAAATTTCAGTTATCCCAGCGTGTTAACTGAATTGAGTAATTGTGCGAAGTCCCCAAACTTGATGCTAGAGTTTCAGTCCACAGATCACCACGTGAGTGAGTAACACACACACATTAGGATCGGTGACAGATTTACAGGACTTCTTTTCAAAGTCTCTTGATGATCGATCACTGCACGTATTCCTGAGTTCACACAGGCAGCGAAGTGTGTAGTTATGTGGCCTCCTTGTCTGCCAGAGATGAACCAGTGTAACGTCTTATGCACATGTCAGACCGGGAGGAAATTGGCCAGCAGAAACAAAAATTCAACAAGGAAGCTAAAAGCGATGGTGCTGGAAGTGAAACCAAAACCTTCCAGGAGTTAGAGAAGAAACAGCTGACTGTGGGAATGTGGGCAGTATATCTGACTTGTGGGACCCAGGGACCATACTGAAGCTTTATCTATGTAAACAAGGAAGATGGTTTTGAAGAAAAGAATAAAGATATCCTAGAGGAAGTGACATCAGCAAAACAAAACCTTGCATTAAAGGAACTCTCAGAGCTATTTCCAGAATAGAAAATGTAAAGGGTAAATCGTCTGCTTTTCCAAACTTAAGGCTCATAGCAGCTATTCACAATAGCTGAGAGGTAGAAATTACCCAAATGTCCATCAGCACTTAGGCAGAGAGGATAGATGAACAAATGGGTGAATAGATTAGAAAGCTATGTGATGGTGTACCCAGACTAATGGAAAATTAGTCCTAAAAAGGAACAAATCTGAACGCTTGCTGCAGTGTAGATGACCCTCAAAAGCACCGTGCTAGGTGGAAGAAGTGAGTCCCAGAAGTTATGTAAGAGTCCATTTATATGAACTCTCTAGAATATGTAGATCTACAGAGGAAGAGCACGTATCGGTGGTTGCCAGCAACGGGGGCAGGGTAGGGGAATGAGGACTTACTCTTACTGGGTGCAGGGATTCCTTTTGGGACGAGAAAAATGTTTGGAATTAGATAGAGGTGGTGGCTGCACAAATGTACTAAATGCCTCTGAATTGTTCACTTTAAAATAGTTAATGTTATATGAATTTTATCTCAGTAATAAAAAACGTCCGCCTTTTACCAAGGCATAGAAAAGACACTTCTTTTTTTTGTTTGTTTGTTTTTTTTTTTGAGACGGAGCCTCAAGCTATCCCCTTGGGTAGAGTGCCATGGCATCACGCTGACAGCAACCTACAACTCCTGGGCTCAAGCGAGTCTCCTGCCTCAGCCTCCCAAGTAGCTGGGACTACAGGCGCCCGCCACAGCGCCTGGCCATTTTTTGGTTGCAGCCATCATTGTTGTTTGGCGGACGCCTATGGCTCAAGACACTTCTTTTGTTAGTTATGTGACCAGAGGGTGGCAAGCCCTTTGAAAACTATTCTTGATAAGCTTTTTACAAAGAAATGAATCCCGTTAATTCTCAGTATTTCCAGTGTTTCAAGTGACAGTGCACTCTTTTGCTATCTTTTCATTTCTCTATACATTTATAAGTGACAGCAATAGAGTTTTTAATGTGTTGACAAAAACATTTTAAAGGTGACAGAACAATTGTAGTTTTTCCCTTTGATTACTAAGATTGCTTTGCGCAGTTTCAGCGTGTATGGTCATTTTTGTGTTTTGTACTACGGCGCAGATTGACAATTGCCTCTATATATAGATTTCACTGTGCACATATCCATTACAACACATTGTTGCAGGATATACCGTTCACGCTGCCAAGATGAGTTCTCTAAGAAAAGATGTGTAAAAAAGCAGAGGAAGTTATAGGCAAGATATTAACAGTTAAGTTGGTGGAACCTCAGCCTCTTCTAGGAAAGAGAAGGTGAAGACCAGCAGGCATTTGAGAGTGGGGGAGCCTGTGACGCACAGGTGTGGTAAGCAGTGTGGCAGCCTTTGGGCATTGGCAAGCAGCTTTGTGGCCAGCATGTAGAAGAAACAGTGGCCCTGAGTCTCCTAACTTCAGGGGTATTGTTGGCGAGGAGAGCGCTAGAGCCAAGTGTGTGATGGCCATAATGACACTGGTTAGCATGAATTTATCTGATGATTTCAAGAATCTGCCTCTTCTCCTCATTCTCCCTGCATGATGACACAGGCAGCGTGTGCCAGCATCACAGTTGGGTTAGCGTGTTCC
>NW_003852422.1:16866541-16894295 GCF_000181295.1 Otolemur garnettii | reverse complement strand
CTCCTCACCAGGACACGTGATGACACGGGCAGTGTGAGCCGGCATCACAGTTGGGTTAGCGTGTTCCTCTCCCCACCAGGACACGTGATGACACAGGCAGTGTGAGCCAGCATCACAGTTGGGTTAGCGTGTTCCTCTCCCCACCGGGACACGTGATGACACAGGCTGTGCCAGCATCACAGTTGGGTTAGCGTGTTCTCATCCTCACTAGACAGATTTCATAGAGTAGGAAAGTGTGCATTAGTCATTCTGGAGGCTCCTGGGCCTGGCAGTGCCTAGGAGCTTAAATACTTATTAATGAGCATAATATAATACAAAATCAAGGTTTTGATCTAAATCTTTTAAATTGCTAAGGGAATCTGTTTGTTTTTGCTTAGGATCATTGGTAATGTTTTCTAGGCAAAGTTGTTTTTTTTTCCTCCCCTGAGCTGTGTGTTTATATTCCTTTCTTACATTTTATTTATATTGTGAAAATGATCAAGAAAAATAGGTGGTATGGATCATGGCCTGATGTCACAAGTCAGGGTGTTATTATGGAGCCCATTCCACACACGACAGCTTTAACCCTCTGGCTGCACCTTATCTTTTATTAAATAAAAATGGAATAACTCTAGGTTTTCTCCATTTATATTGCTTGCATATTTCAAATGGTATTTTTAGAAGGAAGAAATACAAAAGCCAACCTACAGCAAATCATCTGGCAGAGGTCAGAGGCTGGGATGGTGACTGAATTAGCTTGTAAAGCACACTTGTTGCCTTTTCAAGGGGCCAGCCTTCCGGAGTGTTTAGATTTCAGGAGTCGTCTTAAAAAAAGAAACCTGAGAATACCCAGCAAGTAAGTGGCATCGTCAGCTGGCAGCCTAGTGAGGGCCATTTTGCCCTATGGAAAGAAACCATGATTGGGCCAGCTGTTGATGTGTGCAGTGAGAGGAGAGACCTTTCTTTCACCCGATCCAGGTATCACCTGGTTTTCATCTAGGCACAGGTGCGGAGTGGGGAACGTCCCTGCTGCAGGAGTGGCCCAGGACCCTGGAACACTGCCCAGGTCATCTCTCAGCCTTGGCGTCTGTGTCCAGAATTGCAGATAGAATTAATTCATCCTAGGGTTGTAGACATTCCTTTTTATCTACTCTGAAATTTTTGTTTTTCAAGTCTAGCTCAGGATTTTTAACCCTGATGGAGCCTGATGTATCTGTAGGAATTTAAGGTAGTTTTGAAACTGTTGCTCCTGTGCTTCTAGGAGAAGGCACTAAAAACTAAGAGCTACAGCTCTTGGGGAGCTTATAGGTTCCCCATGGTTGAGAGGCTCCTGAGTGCCAGACACTGTGGGCTTCAGGGAGGGTGAGACACAGACCCTGCACTCTGGGGTGAATGAATCCCGCAGTGGTCAAGAGCACAGGTCAGGACCCTCTTCCTGGTTCCAGGGCCAGTTCCTCAACTTCTCAGATGGCACTTTGGGCAAGCTACTAAGCTATTGGTGCCTCTCTTCCCTCATCTGTAAAATGGATGAAGGGCCCATCTCACAGGGTTGTTAAAAAGATGAACCAATGTAAGCAGAGTGCTAAGAACAGTGCCTGGCAGACAATAAGTTAAAAATTACAGAAATATAGCGCAGTAAAACTCCTGGTCACATGTAATCCTCAAAACAACGTGGAGAATGGATGGTGTCACACGTATTTTGCCCTGAGAAACTCAACCACAAGGCTAGAAAGGATTTGCGACAGGACCAGAACTGGTCCCCTGAATCCGTGGCTCGCTTTGCTTCTGTACGTGGCGGGAGCATGGAGAGCTGTGTTAATCTCCTGGGGCCTGCGCACAGCACAGCAGACGGGGCACCTGGGCAACAGACACTGCGTTTTTCATGGTCTTGGGTGCTGGAAATTGAAGACCCAAGTGTTGGCAGGGTGGGTTCTTCTGAGGCCTCTCCTCTGGGCTTGCAGGTGGCCACCTTCTTCCTGTCCCCTCCATGGGCATCTGTGTCCTGAGCACCTCTTCTTATAAGGGCATAACTAGATTAGATTAGATTAGGGCTCACTCTGATGTCCTCATGGTTACTCATTTTCCCCTTTAAAAATCCTGACTTCAAATCTAGTTACATTCTGAGATACAGAAGGGTGACAGTTTCAGCACGTGAATTCGTGAATTCGGATGTGTCTGTGTGGGTAACACCATCCAGCTAATAACAGCGAGGGATTAGAGACCAAAACAGGGGGATTAGACACCTGGATGTTAAGGACTGGAGTGAGGCAGAATCAGGAGACAGTAGAACTGATGGAGATAGGGGCTCGGGCTAGGTGAATTTTGAAAATGGTTTCCACTGGTATCCGTCCCAGACAAAGAGGAAGGGACTTCTTGTGTGAAGAGAAGAGCATCCCCAGAATATGGAGGTCTGCGAGAGGCAGACTCGTTGTGAAGTCAGCAGCTTGGTGATTTAGTTAGAACTTGGAGGAATTAGACGAGGAGCTGAGTCAGCTGAGAAATCAGTATTTGGATGGGCATTTGAATCCTCTACGGAGCAAGTGAATATGGACAGCCTGATGCGCCAGGCGTCAGGGCACAGTACTGTCCTTATGAGGGGAGAGAGAATTTGAGTCTCACATCAGATACCTAAAAGCAGCTTCTAACTCTAAATTGTTTTAATCTATGTTTGTAAAGAAACAGATGGTGTAAGTCTTAAAAAATCTTTAAGTATGCTTTCATTTTATACTATTATTATTTTAACCAGTAAATTGTGATATAATACCGTAGAACTTCCATTGACCACTTCCTTACGTTGACCTAATTTGTCGCAGACCAGACGTGCACCACATGTACGTATCAGGATGGTGGGCCTAGTTCCTTGTGTGGACCACCTCTGTGTGCTGACCGGTGTGTTACAGTCCCTTCAGCGGTCATCTTATAGAGGTTCTCCTGGTGTGTTGGATTTTGACGTAAGACTGGGTTTAAATCCTAACTTTGTCACTCAGTAGCTTCATCTGATGTATCAGGCGACATAGATACAAGTGGACATAGATACATAGATGACAAGTGGATGGTTGCACCTGTCTCCCCGGGCTGCGCCACGCAGTGATGGACGTCAGGTTTCTGGCATTGTCTCCCTGTGGCCGGCTCTTCTGACCATGCTGTCCAAGAAGGCAGAGAATTAGAGGAGGAAATCATGCAGGCAAAATAGGGGACTTTTTTTTTTTTTTTGAGACAGAGCCTCAAGCTGTCCCCCTGGGTAGAGTACCGTGGCATCACAGCTCACAGCAACCTCCAACTCCTGGGCTCAAGCGAGTCTCCTGCCTCCGCCTCCCAAGCAGCCGGGACCACAGGCGCCCGCCACAACGCCCGGCCATTTTTTTTTTGGTTGCAGCCGTCATTGTTGTTTGGCGGGTCCGGGCTGGGGATTCGAACCCGCCACCTTAGGTGTACGTGGCTGGCGCCCTAGCCGGTTGAGCTATAGGCGCCGAGCCAATAGGGGACTTTTTAAAAGGGGTGGGTTTTTGTTTGTTTGTTTTGTAGATAAATAGAAATAAACTTTGGGTGTATTCTTTTTTCAACAACAAGAAGTCTTCAGAACCAGCTAGGGGTCAAACATGAGATTAGAATAAAGCAGGGTCCCTGCCCCTCTTGCTTGCTGACCTGGAGGGGTTGCCCTGAAGGTGTGCTAATCGCTGCCCAGGGGTGACCTAGTTGTCATGCAGGCATTGAAGGGGACTCCTCTAGGATGGGAATGATTTAAGAGGAGTTTCACAGGGGAGCAAGTGCTTGCCTTAACATTTGAAGTCATCACCCAGAGAAGAGTAGAAAAGTTATTTCAGACCAAGTAACAGTGTATGCTAAGTGCTGTAACTCTGTTTAATCATTTGAAGAATGGTTAAACAGTTGCCAAACTGTTTTCCAAAGTGGTTATACCATTTTGCCTTCCCCAAAGTAGCAATGAGGTAGCAATGAGAGTTCCAGTTTCTCTGTCCTCCCCAGCACGTGTTGTCTGTCTGATTATAGGACCTGTCCTACTTGGGTGTCCCATGCTGTTTTATATCATTTAATGTGAAACTTAGATCACATTTCTGCTTTACTGACTTTGTATATGCTTTTTTCCACTTGGAACGCATGTTGTTACTAACGTGTGTAGATTTATTTTTGGTTGTTTATGAAGAATCATCTATGTCAGTGTGTTTGTTTTGTAATTCTTACCTTCCAGTACCAGACCCACGTTCTCAGTTGATTTTTTCTTTTTTTTTGAGACAGTCTCACTGTGTCTCCCTCCATAGAGTGCTGTGGCGTCACAACTCACAGCAACCTCAAACTCTTTGGCTTAAGCTATTCTCTTGCTTTAGCCTCCCAAGTAGCTGGGAGTATGCCTGGCTATTTTTTGTTGTAGTTGTGATTGTTGTTTGGCAGGCCTGGGCTGGATTCGAACCCATCAGCTCTGGTGTGTGTGGCTGGTGCCCTTGCCGCTGAGCTACAGGCGCTGAGCCTCTCAGTTGATATTTTTTCAGTTGATATTTTTTCAGTGTTTCATTCTTCAGCTTAATCAACTGGCTTTTGAGAAACTTTCAAGTTTAAACTGAAATGAGAATCAAGTTTTAGCATGAAAATCATATCTTACTACTTCTCTTAATTGAAGAATTTAGATGTTGGTTTCTATTTGTCTTAATTTTTTAGCCTATTTAGTTTGATTGGTAAAGTCAAATGTATTTTCAGTATCTATGTTTGAATATATTGTAAAACCATACGGTTTCTGCTGTAGACCAATGTTTGTGTCCTTTCCAGAACTCAAGTGGAAATCCTGAGCCCCAATGTGACGGGCTTGGGAGACTTTGAGGCCTTTGGGAGGCTTTGAGGGGGAAGCCCTCGTGAATAAGATTAGTGCCCCTAACAGAGGCCACAGTGAGTTTCTTTGTTCCTTCCACCTTGTGTGGACACCCAGAGAAGGTGCTGCCTGTGAACAGGACGGACACAGGCCCTAGGCAGGTCTTGGATCTGCTGGCACCTTGATCTTGGACTTCCCAGCCTCCAGAATGGTGGGAAATAAGTTTCTGTAGTTTATAAGCCACCCAGCCCTCATGGAGTATATGGTCTAGTTGGGGGCACAGGCCTTAAACAAACAGAAGCAGATGTGGTTGCAGATTGAACAGGGGCTGTGGAAGGGAGAGAGTTTTCTGAGGGAGATTGATAGGGGCTCCCAGGCTGAATTTTACTTTCCTTTTGGTGGGGGGTATGTCGAGAGCACTTTGTGAAGCCGACCCCAAAAAGTACAGGGAGGAGCTTGCTGGAGAAGGGACCATCGTAGCTGGAGGGGGTTCTCGAGGCAGGGTGCTGCTTGGGCAGGTTAGAGGACCTGAATGAAGTCTGCGTTGGGGTGGAGAGACTGCGGGAAGGGGGAGCCTGAGGTGGATACCAGAGGGGAAGGTGGACACTAACAATGTAGGCTGTAGACAGGGGGCAAGGTGTCACTGAAGGGTTTAAGTTGAGAAGAGGCATCACCCAATTAAAAAATCACTACCCTGTTTGCTGTGTGGCAGATGGAGTTGAATTAGGGATCTAAGGGTGCTGGCCAGAATGGATGTGGGGAGATGAGTTAGGAACCGAGGCAGGATGTCAGGGGTCTGCCTGCCTGAGGATCCAGCTTTAGGGGTGTGAGGGCTGCCCCTGTGTCTGGGGACACCAGGCCTTATGTCGTCTGCCCTCCGTGAGGGTGTTCACGTGCTCAGGCAAGTGGGAGGGCACTTCTTTTGCTTGGATTGCTGGGAGAAAGCTCCTTTAATTTTTAAAATTTGTTTGTTTTAAATATGAACACATTCCTTGGCAAGAATTAGGCAGGAAACATTTTTGAGCCTCTAGGGCCGTGCTTTCTTAAACAAGTATTTGAGTGACCTGTCCATAATTAAAAGTCATCAGCGAAATTAGAAAATGTGTTTTCACAAGTCTCTAATACTCAGGCAAATTTGTTATTTACATTGGAAGCTGAAGTGTTGCTTCTAGTGACAGTTTTGCTCTTGGGCAGCATTTGTGGGGTAAAGGTGTTTATTTTTTTCTGGAATCCATTGGGAAATTTTCAAAAGCCTTTTATCTTTTTCTTTCTTGCTTTTTAAAATCCAGTATGTCTTTGTTTGGCATTTGACAAAGTCATTCCAACACATGGAGCTAGGCGCCATGGGCGTCCTGTAGCATTCAAGGTGGGTTTCCTGTGTCTTGCTGTGACAAATTGCCTCAAACTAAGGAGATTCATTATCTTACAGTCCTGTAGGCGAGAGGTCCAACGTGGGTCTCGCTGGGCTAAACTCGTGGGATTGCCAGGGCTGTGTCTCTGCTGAAGGGTCTAGAAGTGGTTCCTTGCCCTTTTTATCCGGCTTCTGGAGAGGGCCCTACATGACTTGGCCCGTGGCCCCCTCACTGCATTTTTCCAGCCAGCAGACTGGCCTCCCCCTGGCCGTTCTTGCAGAGTCACGTCTTCTCCTCTGCCTCTTCCCACTTCAGGAGCCCTTGTGATTACTTTGTGCCCATCTGGGTAATCCAGGATAATCCTCCTATTTTAAGGTCTGCCAAGTAGCAACTTTAATTCCATCTGCAACTTTAATCTCCCTTTTCCATGTAACCTAACGTAGTCACAGGTTCTGGGATGCGGGCATCTCAGGGCACCGTTCTTCTGCCCTCTGTGTGGTAGGCTAAATCCTTGTGTTCATCATTGTGAACTTGGCTCCTTGGCCTTTGTCTTCTCACTGACTTCTATTGGTATGTGCCTGAGATCTTTTCTTATCTAGGCCCACAGTAAGTAAGTGTTGAATTTCCTTCTGGGAATGTGTCAAAGCCCTTCTGGAATCCATTGTAGTAAATGGTGTTTTTTTTTTTTTTTTTTTTTAAGACAGAGTCTCACTATGTCGCCCTCGGTAGTATCCTGGTGTCACAGCTCACAGCAACTTCAAACTCTTAGGCTTAAGCGATTCTCTTGCCTTAGCTTCCCAAGTAGCTGGGATTACAGGCGCTTGCCACAGTGCCTGGCTATTTTTTGATTGTAGTTGTCATTGTTTAGCAGGCCCCAGTGTATGTGGCGGGTGCTCTAGCCACTGAGGATCGGCGCCCCTACAGTGTGAAGTTTTAACTTCATCTTTTGCGCAATCTTTATGTTACAGATCTTGGAATAGTATTATTTTTCCCTTGCTAGGAAGTTAGAAAAATCAATGCAGTATGTCTATTTGGCAGGCCTTAGAAAACATCCTGCATTTGTTAACTTTAAATTTGGGTTGGAAATAGAGGTTGTTGGAGGAGCAATGTATGTTTAGGCCTAATGATTTTCACGTAGCTTGGTCATACTCAGTGCTGCCAAATTTCCCCCTCAACTGCTTTGTCCTTCTCTGTGGTTTCCGTGCAGGGACCAGACACTCTCCCCAGTGTGTCCTTGGGCTGTGGCTAACAAGCTGCTGTCCTGACTGTGTACAGCGACCACCTGGTTGTTTGGTTACAATGCCTATTGTAGAAAATACACAGTGGAACCCCTATAGTTCATCACCCCCCTACATTGCCCATCTCCCTAATTTTTGTAGACCTGACATGCACCCCATGTGCTCAATGTATACTGGGCCTGGTTCCCTATATTGACCATCTCCGTATGTCGGCCAGTTTGGGCGGTCAACTTATAGAGGTTCTCCCGTACTTGAAATTGCATTTCTCAGTTGTCATCATCTTGCCCTGTGAGCATTTTCTGTGGGTCACCAGATCAAGCAGAAAATCATTTAATTTTGTGGAAATGGAAAATCACAATTCCTATTAAAATTTTGTCTTTTTTTGTACGCTCAGAGGTACCAAGAGCCATGAGTTTTTCTGTGCTTTCTCAAAACGTGGTTTTCGTTTGGCTGAGGTGGTCCCAGGTGCAGATTTCTGAGCCATTCCTGCAGCAGAATTTATGGGCCCAGGTCTCAGGAGTTTGCATTTTAAAATAGTCTCCCCTGAGGGGCGTCTTAGATACTCTAAATTGGGGGCCAGCCCCGTGCATGGCTTGTGAACGTTTCTGCCCTATATGGCAGGCAGCACAGTGCTAGGCATGTGGGCTCAAGGGGGTCCAGTAAATACAGCTCACCAGAGAAATAACAGAAGAGTTGCAGACGGAGACCAAAAACATCGGCCCTAAGGCTCGATATAGGAGAAAGTGGCTTCTATGGCCGGAATTAGGCAGACTTAACACCCCCTTGTGCCCAGAGGGGCCATCCTTGGACTGATGTTCATAAAAGGGTAAAGTGGAACACGAGGAAGGGTCTTGGCGTGGCACTGCCCGTTCTTTACTCAAACTCATGCCAATGCTGGCTGCTCTTTCTAGCTCTGGTTGGAGTGTGCCGGCAAGACCTCCCTCCATCTAGAAGGGAATTTCAGGAGTAGGAAAGAAGCCTCTCCCAGCATGCTCAGGGTAAAGCAAGTGCTTAGTAGATAGTCGAGGAATGAACTAAGAATTTTAAACAGCATTTCCTAGTCCGAAACGTTTTCAGAACTGCCCTTCTTTGTTTGAGTGTTTTGTTTTTTTCTGGTTACCTTTAAGGTCCTGATTCCAGATGCTAATTTAAATGAGCACATACATTATTCAGAAGGTAGGAATAGGCCAACTTGCCTCTGAGCAGGAAAAACAGCCCGTTGTTATTACCATCCAGAATAATTTATGCTCGGGATAATATGCAATCAATTTATTTTTTATCATGTTCAAATTTGATTTGAGTACATTTTTGAGTTTGGATGTCAGCCACGTTGCTCCTGTATGTTCATCTTTATTTATGGGAATAAGGATTAATAATAAATGGGAAGCAGGGAGCCCTTTTTTCAGTCTTTATCGGGGAGCCATATTGTAGTGGAAATGTCAAAATTTAAAGGTAAGGAGCGGAGCCTGGGTCTGTAAGTATGAAACATCATCCTTAGCATTTTACAGTGACCTTCGGATGTGTTTCCCTGGGATGGTTTGAAGTGGTGCAAATGTGGCTCACAGTCACCCCGACACCCTCGCCAGTGACTTGCTGTATACAGAATGTTTCTCATCTTGGTTGTTATGCTGTGGGAAGCTTTTTCTCCCTTAACCTCCAGGTAGCAGTTGCCTCTGCTTTTTATTCAGGTGCTGTTTTCATTTTTTAGAATAGCTGTTCCAAGTGCACTTAGTGTGAATGCCAAGTCAGCAGAAGGAATGTACTAGACACTTGAGGCTGCACGACCCCAGGGCCCTTCATCTCCCCCAAGATCATTTATTAGCTCACTTTACTTCCCTTTTCATGGGCAGAACATTCCCCACAGCTCAGCTGCAATTAAGAGAGAAGTTGGATGAGCCATAACCTTCATGTGACTGGTATTCCTGTCTGCTCTGCTGGGGACACACAGATTTGCGCACAGGCATGTCCTTATGGATGTGTAGGTACGCCTGTGTTCTGGGGGACTCAGCTACATCAGCATATGCCAGGGAACTGCTGCTTTTCAGGTGCTTCTGGGAGTGACGTGAGGCTGTTGATGTGGAATCATGATCCAGAAATCAATGAGTAGATAAAAGTGGAGCTGAACTGGTGAAGCAACTTGTGGCTTTTCCTATATATATATTTTTTTATCTTGTTTACTGGTATAACTAGAAGTTCTGCTTTATCCATGATTGTGTTAAAACAACTCATTTACAAAAAACAAAAGTAATCTTAAAAAAGAAATCAATCTTTAAAAAAAAGCAATCAGTCTTAAGAACTGTTGTGCTGATTACCACCCTAGGAACTTGCATTTCTCCTCTTCCTCCTTTTTTTTTTTCTTATGTGTGTGTGTTTTTTTAATCTTTGTTGTTGTTTGGCCAAATAATCTTTTGTGCCAAATCTTGGAGAATGTTCTGAAATCCTTATCGAACCATAAGCCGTTGGAGCTGAAGGGAAGCCTGTCTGGCGTCTTCATTTCCTAGCTGAGGAAGTGGCTGTCACTTCCACCTAAAATAACTTGTCACCCGAGGACACGCTCTCCAGTGGAGCCCCAGTCCCTCTGGGGGTGAGGGGGGGAGCTGACCTCGCACTCAGCACTGTTGTTTCTTTCTTTTCCCCTGGTTGGGCATTGATTCCAGGTCCTCTTCAGCCCCCAAACCAACCAGGGTTTCTTTTGAAGATCCTGACCCCACCTCGTGCCACACCTTAGCATTAGGGTCTTGGTTTTTGTCCTTACCTGCCCCCCAGGACTTCCTAAATACAGGCCTTTGATACCCCGTGGATGTGCTTGCCCGTACTCTGGCCTCACCCTTTCTCATTGTAGTAAATCCAATAATGTTTCTTTCTGGTTAGGCCAAGCCTGTGTCTCAGCTGAAAATGCTTTTACCTCTGAGTGCTTAGACGCTGCAGTCTCCCCTCTCTGATTTTATTTCTGTGTCCCCCACCTTTCCCTTCTGTCTTGTGGTCCTCATGAACACGGGTATCTGAAGCATCTGGAAGGACTTTGCCAAACTCTAGTTGGCCCTACTCACCACTGCTGGTGCCCAGAACAGTGAGGGAGGTAGAGGGAAGGTGTTGGAAGAAGTCCATGGGCCATTCTGATGTCCCTCCCTGCCCTGTGCTGGCCCCTTGGCCTGCCTGGATTCTCCTATTCTGGCAGTTGTGTTCTGGAGTAGCTTTTCCCTATCCTTGTATAGGCCTGGGAGCCTTTAGCCATAGGGGCTGTGGTGACTTTGCATCACACCACATGCTTTAAGCCCTGATCTTTTTGCCAACCTGCTGTCCTGGTTGATCCTGGTGTGTTGTTGTCTCTGCTCCTAGCTGCAGAAAATTACTCGTGAATGTCACCAAGCTAAGCTGTGGCTTTATGACAAGTGGATGCTGCTAACTTGGGAGGGATGACTTGAGAGCTTGTTGCTGTCCACTTGTACCTGTGGTCTATCCCAGTGGTTTTCTAGTTTGGCTGCACATCAGAATCTCCTGGGGGAGATTTGTCACCTCACCTGTGCCCTCATGCTCTGGGGCGCACACCTAGAGATGTTCATTTCATAGGTCTGGGGCTGGCATGCCTGGCCATTGGTGGGTTTGTTTAAAAGCCACCCAGGCAGTTCTAAAAAGCAGCCAGAGTTGAGAACCAAAGTGCATCTCTGGCTCCCCAGGCCTCCCTCAGTCTCACTTGCAGTGGAGTGTTCCCCAGCATAGTGTCCTGCAAACCATCTTGCTTGATGGATTAAAGCCCTGAAGCTTCTCCCTTGGTCTGTTGTTTCTCTTCTTGCCAAGATCCATCCCTGCCTATCTTTGGATCCCCCTCTTACCTGCTTGCTCTCTGTGCAGGACCCTCAGCCTGCCTGTGTTAACACTGGCCACATTGGACAGACCAAATAGAAATGTTGGAATCACGTCAAGGCCAGAGAGGATGGGGAGGGCTGGAGCAGAGTGAGACGCAGGAGGAAGAGTAAGGCAATTGAATTTAGCCCAAGGAAGACAGTGGTGTTTCAGGTATAGGGTCTCCTAAGGTGTCTCATTTGGGGGAGGAGTGAAAGGGTGAGAAGACAAGTAGGATGATGTTGGAAAGGTCAGATGCTAAAACAAAGGAGTCCCACGTACTGGGATCCTGGCTGAGAGTTGGGTCTTATTTTAATTTTGCCTGTTATTGGAGCCAATTAATCTTTTGGGGCTTTATTTTCCTTAAGGACAACACACAGAACTAGATGAGGTGCATATTAGGTTCTTTTTGAACACAGCTCGTGGGAGACTGTGTTTGCAGGGAGCAGTGACTTTCTGTCTCTTCCCGGTTTCCTTCAGTGGTACGTTTTCTATATGTGTATTGTATCTTCTGGTTTTTAGCGTGCCAGAAGCCTTTGATTTGTGCTGCCCATCCCCCTCCCATATCTTATTTCCCCCCAGAGAGGAGCCTTTCGGAGGTCCTTTTCTCTCTGCCTGCCCATACATGTGTTGTGTGAGTGTGTGTTTCATGGTGTTATCTCAACTTAAAAAATGAACTGAGTTTTTGAACTGGGGAGGAATTTCAACGTGTGTCTTCTGCTTAGATCTTTGTTCCGCGGAAATCAGAGTCTGGGAGTCGCTCCCGTCTTTGGGCTGTGTCGCCCTCTAGTGGCCGCCAACTTTGGCGTCCCGCCGCCGTCCTGCCCTGGGGTGTAAGTGACGGCTGTGCGCTGGCGCCAGCAAGCCGACAGCAGGGCTGGGGTGCTCAGTTGCTGACAAGTGTCTAAAACGCGATTTAGTGAGATCTGGAGCTGCTGTTGCCTTTCTGCATCCAGCTAGTCCTTTGTAAGAGACTTAAAATTGGCATTGACTTTTCAAGTGAGGCATATTTAGGTGCTGCTGAATTACAGAGGCTGTACCTGGATGATTTATTGTTTAACGTGAAACCAGTTTTAACGCGGTGTCCACCCGTGGCAGTGACTGAGCGTCTGGTTTTCTCTGCACCTTTGGGGTGCCCTGTCTGTCGTGGACAGAGTCCTCACATCTGCCTGTTCTGAATGTTCCATTACCGATGGGCTCTGATGCAAACCTGGCACCAGCCTCAGGTGCCTCCAGGGCCCTCTCTGCAAACACCCACCTGCTTTTTTGCACTCTCCTGGGAGACCCAAGCTCTGGTTGGACACCCCACCATGGTGAAAACATTTTCCCTTATTCCAGAGCTGCCACCTGGACTCAGGTCACATTTGTGCATGGTCTCTTATTCTGTCAGGAATCTTACTACACATTTTGAGTAATTTCACCGGTGAAGACTGTTTCCTTTGGGCACTCTGATCAGTTCTGCACACCTCCCTCCCGGACTCTCACTGATGACTTGGTGCTGGTCTCACAGAGGCCCCTCAGCTTCTCACCTCTGCCTCAGGAACCCTCCCCCACCCTCCCCAAGGCGCCTTCCCTCTGCTTCTCAGGGCTGCCACTCCTGCAGTCCACCCTTCCCCTCCTTCATTATTAGTCTGTCCTTCTACATTATTCCAGACAGCTGAAATATAGGATTTCCTTTTACAATTTCCTTAAAAGTACTGTCCCCTTTTAACCACTGCTTGTTTCACACCTCCCTCTGTAGAAAGCAGACCCTGAATAGACCCTGCCCTCTATCCTGTCTGCCTTCTTACCTCTCTCCCCCTCCTCCAGTCTCGGGAGTGTGCCTATTCCTACTTTGCCAACTAGGCTGACCAGTTGTCACTTCTGGGAGCACCAGAGGATGTTGCCTCTGGTGGGAGGCAGAGGATGGGACACAGATTTCAGTGCCCATTTGGGCTGTCCTGGGCACGTCCGGGACAGGGATCTACATCTGGGCACACGTGTGCGTGGTCCACTGCCTTCCTGCTCACCTCCTTTTGAGACCATCGATGCTCCCTGCATCCCTTGGCCTTCCCTGTTGCATGCTGGTCTGTTCCCCCCCTGCCTCACCGGCCATCCTGTCCAGTCCTCCTCTGGCTCCTCTGTGTCTGTGCCTCTAGGTGTTGCGAGCCTGAGCTTACTCCCTGCACTCTGTTCTTCTTCACTCTGTCTCCCGATTTCTCATCCAGCCCAACCGAAGCTTCACGCACTCCCTTTAAGCTGAAGACGCCTTTCCTCTGCGCGCCTCAGTTAGGCGGTCAGCTGTCTGTCTGACTAGTGCACTTGGTGACCAAGAAGGGCTTCAGACTTCACATGGCCACAGTAGAACTACCTCTGTCCTTCCCAAAGCTGCCCCATTGCCACGTCCTGCCTGTTATTACTGAATAGTGCCATCTTGTACCCAGTTTCTCAGTTAAAAACCTGATTTACCTTCTTCCTTCTCTTTCTTTATCCAGTAATAATAATCACAGAGCATCCATTGAGTGCCTTCTCTGTGCCAGACACTGTTCTAAGCATGTGAAAAAAAGTGTTGTCAAAAGAAAATAAGCAATAAGCCATACTCTATAAAATAATTTTAAGAGGTTTATTATCCTTAGCTCAAGGCTTCTTGGATGTGGCTATGGGTTATGGGCCTCAAATTTGGCTCAGAGTGAGGGCCTGGCCCTGGGCTAGGGACTCGGGGTCAGGCTCTAAAAGGGCCTAGAGGCTGGGGCAGGCTTTGTCCTAATCTTGATGGGAAGGGGTGTGAACACTTCTCTACCACACAGTGATCACTCTGTTCCCTGGAGAAGGACTAGAGGAGGGGACGTGGGATGGGGGATCCTGACTGGAGACGGTGGCTCAGCTGCTCAGACTGGGGAGATTTTGCACACATGCACCTGTACACACACCCTTCCTCATGGAAGGAGGCCAGTAATACAGTTAAGAGGACTGCACTGCTTGGATTTCAGTCTCAGCTCCAACCCTTAGGATATTTGTGACTGTGGGCAATCCTTTTACCTCTTTGTGCCTGAGCTTTTTTGTTTATAAAAATAGGTTATTAATAACCTTCCTCATATAGTTTATGACACTGTGAACTAAAATAAAATCAGGGATCTGCCTAGCAGCTGACTGGACCCTGACCCGCCTTGGCCAAGGGGATCTCCTAAAACTGAGTTGGTAACACCGAAAGGAGATCTAACAAGCCTTATCTCGTCTCCTCCCTCCTTAGAGATGTCCTTTGTGACTTATTAACAGGCCTAAGGCTATGCAAGGCATACCTGCAGGTCTCAGTGTACATAAACAAACCACTTAAGTCTGGGTATATGTCTGTAGTTTGTCTCGAATTAACCGACCCTTAGCTCAAGCATTCCTTTTCTCTGACTCCTGGTCTTATAGACAGAGCTTAACTCTTCCAGCCAATTGTCAAGTGAAGAATCCGTAAACTACCCATAACCTGCCAGCCACTGCTTTGAGAAATCCCACCTTTTTAGGCCAAACCACTGAATGCCTTTCCCCAAATGGATTCATGACTTTACCTGTAATTCCTGTCTCCCTGAAATGTATAAAACCAAACTGTAGCCCCACTGCAGCGCTTCCCAAGGGTAGTACCTTGAAGGTGATTATAGTGATGTTCAGCAATGAGGCATGTAGCACTTTTTCTAGAACGAGTTCACGAACTTAGTTGTCTAACCTTCATAGTTAAGCCATTTTATCAAAAGTATTTCAAGATGTAATCTTGTGGTTCAATTGTTAATGAAATCGTTTGCATTCTTTTCTTTGTATACTAGGTCTTGGAAGTCCAGTGGGTATTTGACACAGCACCTTCCAGTTCAGGCAGCCACATCTCAGGTGCTCCGTAGCTCTGCTCCTGGCTACCCTGTGGACAGCACAGGTCCTGCCACCCAGCATCCTTCTGCCTGGTATACACACAGCCAGCGGGTTCCAGCCTCAGGGACCTGGCATCTGCTGTTTCTTTTGCTCGGAATGCTCTTCCCTTAGGTCTTCACTGGCTGCCTCCCTTTAGTTGTGAAGAAGTCCATTGCTGTGAGAGGCCATCCCTGAGAACGCCAGTCCCTGTTGGAACAATTCACCAAGTTAGTGCGTGCAATTCGGTAATTGCTGGAATATTCACACACGTGCAACGCTCCCCACAGTCAACTGTAGACCATTTTCAGAAAACAGTGTAGTCTTACAGACTCCGCTATTTCCCACTGCCCCCCCCCCAGCTCTTAATCTACTTTGTGTAGATTTGCCTATTCTGAATATTTTATATAAATGGAATCATACACTCTATGTTCTTTTGTGTGTGGCTTCCTTCATAGCATAATCTTTTCAAGGTCTGTCCAGTTTGTAGGACGTGTCTGTACTTCGTTTCCTTCTCATGGCCGAGCAGTGGTCCCCCATATGGAAACGCTAACGTGGGCACCTTTGCATTCCCACCAGCACTGAGTGGGAGCCTGTCTCTGCCTCCCCACTTTTCCCTCTCTTCCCTAGTAGCCCTTCAGTAAACCTGAAATTAGCTTATCTCTTTGTGGGTGTCTGTGGCCCTGGCAGGAATGTCAGCTTTCTGGGGGCTGTCACTATCCTTGCTGGCTTGGCCATCCCCACCCTGGCCCCTGTGGTGGTCCCCACCCTGGTGGCCCCATCCTGCCTTGGTGTTCCCTGACAAAAAGACGTCTGTGGTTTTCTGGGTGTTTTTGTTCCCTTCCCTGGGGGGGTAGGTAGGGACACCCGGCTCCCTGCTGCTCGCTGCTGGGTCATCTTTCTCTCTGCTCCCCTTTGGGTGCTGTTGTGCTTTGCTGTGATAACGAACCTTGTGTTCTGGCATCCTCCCCTGCGGCCTCCTGGCCACGTGAGGCTGGCTATTCAAACTCAGGGCCTCGTCCTACGAGCCACGTTTCCGCTGCTCAGTAGCTGCCCTAGAGGACACTGTGGGTGGAGCTATTTCCATCATCACAGGGGTTTTTTATTGGGCAGTGCTTTACTGGTTTTAAATACAGTTGCTTGGCTGTGTGAGGTTGAAGATGGTACCTTTGCCATTATGATTCGTTTACTCATTTCTGCATCCCCTGTTTTGTGGCTGGTTGAAAAATTCGTCTTACCCTAGGCAACTTAACAGGTGAAGAAACCCTATCTTTAGTGGTTTAGATGGTGCTCCCTGGGAATTTGTATGTCTGGCTGCCCGTATCATGGCCGCTGAGTAAATAATACAGGCATCTAGGCAACTTGAAATTTAGAGTCCCAAATCAGCACTTTGCACAGTATAAACACCAAGATGCAGCCCAAGTCCTGCTCTTTCCTTATCTTTGTTCTCTCAGGTGACCACTTGTAACAAGGATGAGCGCTGACAGCCGGGCCAGCTCCTTCCTCCTAGGTTTTATAGGCGGGCATGGCTGGATAGCACTTCTGTTACCATTACATAATGTCGGGATTTTTAAAAGCCCTTTCCTGCTTAATACACTGTGGCTGAATAGCACATTTAAATGCCTGAAGCATAAGATGAAGTCTCTCTTGGATGCTGAGGGCAGTGGTGGCTTTCATTTTTCCTGGTTGCACTTGGCCTTTGGATTTCCGTGAGCCATCCCACTGTACTGTTAATGATTTCCTACCTACAGTAACCCCATCTGCTGAGCACATCAAATACAGTGTGGTTAGTTCCAAGCTATGAAGCACCTGTCACGCGTGTATAACAGGCGTTCCCTCTCATTAGGAGAGGGTTTTGCGGGGGGTAAGATTTCCTAGCATCTGTTTTCAAAACACAGATTCAGATCATGCTTGTGAGTCTTTAAAAAGAAAGTGGCTTTGTGCTTTATCATTTTATTTAACAAGTTGGTGCAGCCCAGATTGCTGATAGAGAGTGCCCAGAGAAAGTGGCCTGGCCTGTTGGCTGGCGCGTCCTTACACAGAAGCCTAACTGAGCCGTCCCTGGCCAGCCTTGGCCACAGCCGCTCATCCCGCCCAGGTCTCCTCAGATCGCAGTGTGAGGGAAACAGAGCGGTGGATTCAGGAGGAACAGACTTGTCTGCCTTTGGCTTCAGTGTGTGCACGGCCCTGAAATCCGAGTATAGCTGTGCTTATCCTGTCCTGGGATCAGGCAAAGAATGGAAACACAGAGTGAATTCATCTGGCTCATCATTTCACTTGGCTGTCTTCTGCCCTTCTATTCTGGAAGCTTCTCCTCTAAAGTAGAGCACCTGCTTTCTTTCTTTCCTCCATCTGAGTTGGTGGAGGGTGTGTTTAGTGTTACAGCTTCAAAACTCTTGCTGGCGGCAGGTGGGAGATCAGCACATGACTTCATTAAACCGTGTATTCTGCGCTTAATAAACTCTTGAGAGATGTGTCACCGACAAACCCAAATATGGGTCTTGTAATCTAAGCTGTCCAGGATTCATCGTGTCCATCTGTGGCTCTGATAGTATCTGGTTGGTTGTGTATTAGCAGAGCACTTGTGCTGTTTGAAGTTGGGTTTTCATCTTATTTTATAGACAGATACCTCTTGGAATCTTGTGTTGGCATTACCAGCAAAGTTGTGGGAAGACAAATTTAGAATTTTGAACTAGTTTCCTCAAAAAGTTAGGTTGTATCATTGGAGACATGTTCTTGCGTAAATAAATACTGAAAAGGTTTGAGAAAACATCCAATTTCTATTCTATAACGAGGCCCCTTCCCTCGTATTTCTGCCAGTGAAACCCTTTCCCAGTTCACTCTCCTTTCTGAAGCAGAGGAATTAAGCCCAAGTAACCCAGAAAGCACCAGAGGTAACTCCAGGAGATGGAAACCACAGAACCCGGCCTGATGGATCAAGTTTCTTTCTTTTTTTTTTTTTGAGACAGAGCCTCAAGCTGTCCCCCTGGGTAGAATGCCGTGGCCTCACAGCTCACAGCAACCTCTATCTCTTGGGCTCAAGCGAGTCTCCTGCCTCCGCCTCCCAAGTAGCTGAGCCCACAGGCGCCCGCCACAACGCCCGGCTATTTTTTGGTTGCAGCCGTCATTGTTGTTTGGCGGGTCCAGGCTGGATTCGAACCCATCACCTTAGGTGTATGTGGCTGGCGCCTTAGCCGGTTGAGCTACAGGCACCAAGCCTGGATCAAGTTTCTTAGTCCTATTTTCTCTCTACCAAGGCATCTGGACAGTCCTTTGTACAGTCCTTTATCCTTTTCTTGACTAGTATTATCTTTTTTTTTATTAGACAGAGTCTCACTGTGTTGCCCTTGGTAGAATGCCGTGGCGTCACAGCTCATAGAAACCTCTACCTCTTGGGCTTAAGCGATTCTCTGGCCTCAGCTTCCCAAGTAGCTGGGACTACAGACGTCTGCCACAACACCTAGTTATTTTTGTTGTTGTTGTTGCAGTAGTTTAGTTGACCCCTGGCTGGATTCGAACCCACCACCCTCAGTGCATGTTGCTGGCGCCATAATCACTATGCTACAGGTGCTAAGCCAGACGGGTATTATCTCAACACTTGAAAGTTTAGTGTGTGTGGTGATGGGGTTGTTTTTTTTTTTTTTCCCCTTTTTTGCCAGCCCTTGGAGAGAGTGGGAGTTAGGAGAAGATGATTTATGGAACTTCCTTAAGATGGATTAAATGTAGGGGTGCTGCATAGGAATGGATTCAAGGAATGTTGAGTTGAAATAATTAATTTGCAGATATGAATTTGGCTGAACAATATAGTACCTCAGAGTAAAAGTTTTCCTGTTTGGAAGCATAACAAAAGGGGCTTTAATAATTGAGAGTTTCTTTTTTTCTTGAGGCCTGTTTGGGAGGGTAGAGGTACACTTAGTCGCCTTGTTGTAAAATGCTCATAGTTGATGAATCAGTCACATAATCCAGTTTTCTCATTTGTAGAGCGACATAATATTATGACTTCGAGTTGTCAGTAAAATTTAACGAGTTAATGAATGTAGGGGGTTTGGCAAATGGTAGGTGCTCTAACTGATCCCAGTTGCCTTTTTGGGCTTAGGAGGCTTTGGACCTGTTCAGGACTTTGAACTGAGCGGTTTATATTATGCTCTGGTGTTTTGGTTTTGCTTTTTGACTTGATTAGTGTTTTTTTTTTTTTTTTCCTTTTTAAGGGGAGAGGGGTGAGAGATAGATTTGAGCTCATAAAAACGAAAATCTTTTGCTTATGAAGAATGTCAAAATGGTTAAAAGGCAATAGATGGAAAGTAATTTTACCAGAGATGGCAGCTAGAAATGGGAGACAGTGACGAGATTGTGCAATCAATTAGGAGATCACTGTACTCAGCTCAGATAGAAAACGTTGGTTGGTTGGAAGTTAGTCCTGGCTTTAAAAACCATAGCGTACAGATGGAGAAGGATACCCCGGCCAGAAGGAGAAGCTTCTTTCCTCTGTAGGTTTCAGTTATTTGTGGCGGTCTGCGGCTTCGCGTCTGTTGTGCGTGGTACTGGTACTGGGTAAACTTTTGTCCAATGGACTCTGACAAGGAACATGAGTGATAGCTGAGGATTGGGTGGCTTTTCTGATTTGCTTGGGAGAGGCTGGGTTTTGACCCTGGTGGAATTCCTATGGTTTTTATATGTTCCCGTGTTACTGTTTATTTAGCATTTTGAGATTTTGAGGAAAAGGACAGCTAGAACGCTCCTGGAGTTTCTGTGCCACCTGTTCCCACTGCTCTCCTTGTCTACACGGCTCTGGGGTTTGTGTGGGGGTCTTTACAGCCCCAGGGAGGTAGATGGTTAGATGAGGCCCAAGCTCAGAGAAATATAAGGAAACTCAGGCACAATTACTGTGCTGGAGTTAGTGGCTAAGACAGGATTGGAACTCAAATCTTTTTTTTTTTTTTAGATCATACGCTCTTTCTATGAATATGAAATATGTATTTAAACAAAGAGTAACACTCTTTAAATTGCAAGTTGAATTTAAAAAAATATACTGATACTTACAATGCAGCAATGTGGCCCTGGCCCCCGTGCGCACTAGACCGACTCATGCGCGTGTCATGGCAATGACAGAGCTGATGTAGTGAGTGTGTGCCGTTCCCTGCTCTAAAAACTCTCTGCCATTCCATGCTCTAAAAACTTTACAAGTAGAGGATGAGCTCATTTAACCCTCATAAAGACTCCAAGGGATAGGTATCAATTTCATTCTCCTTTTAGGAATGAAAATGCAAGGTACAAAAGAAATGAGTTGTAGATTTTTAATTTGGCTGTCATTTGTTAACCACATCAGTTAGAGCCAGTGGTTCTCAACCTGTGGGTTGCGACTGATAGGAACTGTATTAAAGGGCTGCGTCATTAGGAAGGTTGAAAACCACTGAATTAGAGCCATTCTGCTTTCCAGGTGAAACTTCAGATTTTCTTTTTCTTTCCTTTTTTCACTTCCCCCCTCTTCTTCCTTCTCTTGCCTTGTTTTTTCTCTTTCCGTTACTGTAGGGTTGCTGTGATTGGAGTGGTAGAGCCTCAAATCAGTGGTTTCACCTTTGTTTGGAATTGCCTGGCTGGGTGTTTCCATGTCCTTATAGGCAAGGACTGGCCCCTAATTTCAGCCCCACTGTGATGCATATTCAGAGGAGGAGGCTTTTAATTTGTGATGAATGAATGAAGTACAGTGGGGTGGGTGGAGGAAGAAGTGACCATGAGCTGTCCAGGGCCAGGAGAGATAGGATGATGAGGCAGCACGTTTACCCAGCATCTGACGGTCTGTGTTGATGTTGGCCGTGTGAAGCAGTTGAGTGATATTCTCCGTTATTCGGGGAATCAGCCTTTTAAGTTAGAGTTCATAATAAATGCATCTGTGAGAGCCCCGGCTGTGTGGTGCTTGTGGTGACTTCACTCGTGTGGTTTGCCTTTCTGTCTGACTGTAAATTAACTTAGACATGTAGGCCATCTGACCTTGTAGGGAGAGATAAAAATCACTTCTTTTCTAGAAGCTACACTAGTGCAGACTGTGAAATTCCAAGTTGTGAGCTCAGGCATCCTGCAAAAACTAACCTTTGGCACACTTGGCCACGGCTAACTTCTTTGTAGTAAATTCCCCACTGGTTCTTGGCTTATCTGTGGAATTAACACATTTACAAAGTTTTCTTTATTGGTATTCCTAGTGCATGGCCTGGAATATTCTTTACCCTTGATTGGTGGGAGTGTTTTGTTTGTCTCTGGGTCACACTTTTAATGAGAGGAAAGCCAAAGGCAGGCCGAACATGGAAAGAACAGAAGATCTCCTGTGGTGAGATCCCTGGGCATCCAGACAGACTTGGCCCACGGTTCACGAAGAAGACAGTGGTTTGTGTTTTGCGCATGGACGATGCCCCTGGCGTACTTGGCCAGGAAGCTAAACGCTTGCTCCCCCCTGTGGCTAAATGGAGGTAGTTCTACTGGCAACCCAGTAGCAGTCAATGACCTGGTCCACTAGGAGAGATTGGAAATGTAAACTCAGTTTGAAACTTTTTGTGGCTTAGAAGTAAAGGAAGAAAATAATTAAGATAACAATTCACATGCTGAGGGTGTTTCATGGGTTATTATCGTGGCTGTTAGTAACAATTTTGGTTCCCTGTGGGAAGCGTTTTCCTACATTTAATCAGTTGGCAAAGAAAGTGCTTCGGGGGAGATTTTTCTACCTGGACAGAGAAAGTGGAGTTTCAAGTAAGAATCTTAACTCCTTGCCCTGCACTGAGTTGAGATAATCTCTTTTTGATTTAGCTACTTATAAAGTGGCTTTTATTACAAAGTGCTTGCTTGGGGACTGGCAAGGATGCTTTTTTTTTCTTTTTTAAATTGTTAACTAAGTGCTCTTCATCCCCCAAGTTGGGTTGGGTGGGTCAAGGACCACACAAGGAGGTTGCAATCAGTGTCTCCTAGTGACTCAGCTTTTGTTTGAGAGACAGGAAACTGGAGGAGAATGAATAGTGAAAGCCTGGGAGATCCTGGCAGTGCCCACAGTGGGCCCCTATCAGAAGAAGACCTTTGGTACAGTTCAAGGCCGTAAGGGAAAGGTTGATGGAGCAAGAACTGAAGATTTAAGCAAAACTTTTCAGGCTTAAGGTCAATGGAAAACATTCCAGAAGGACCCAGAAAAGGCGAGAATGTCAGGCACAGAGTTCTTGGGATTGAGAAGAAGTACCATTTCTAGTACTATTCTAGAATTTTCCTTTGGGCACTGTTTTGTTGTTGTTTCATCAACTCTTTCAAAATGTATAACCCAGGACTGAACACGTAATTGCACAAGTGGCCCAAACAATGCTGTGTGCACTGACTGCCTGGATTTGCCACTACAATGGAATATTAGCATGATTTTCTTAATTCACAGAAAGGAAAATTCAAGACACAGATAAGACGTGTTCAAAACGACATTTAAAGATTTTTCTCCTCTATATGCATCTTAAAGTTTCGGTCCCTGCTATTGTATGTGTATGTAGAATTCCAGTGTAATACAGCATGATCTGGCAAAAACATAATTACATAATTGAGCGCTAAAATGGCTTTCAGAGAGCGTAGAGCAACACCTCAGTTACCATCAAAGTCTCCCCTCAGCGGGTGCCAGGTTCCTGAAGAGGGGAAGCTCGGCTTATCCTTCTGAGAGAAAAGCATTTGTGTGGCTTGTGTGGATTCGCTCATTGTTACAGGAAACTGGATAACAAACCCTATATCCTAAGGCCCAGCCCATCTAAAAGACCAGAGATCAGTTCTGTTTGCTGCTCAGCTGGGCCTGTGGGCACCTGTTGAGGCCCAGAAGCCCTTCAGGAATAGGAAGTTGCTGACTGACAGTGGAGGAAAGGAGTGAGGTGGGAGGAGGGTGAGGTCAGCTGGGAAGGGCCTTCAGGCCAGCAGAAGTTTGCACTGGAGAGGGTGTATCAGAGGAAAAGATCCAGAGTCCTGCCTGCCTATCCACTTCCCACTTCTCAGAGACAACCACATCCATCTCTTTTGGCCGATTCTTTCAACTTTTACCTCTAAGTCTCCAAAACATGATTTCATTGCAGCTTCTTGGATTTTCAGATTTGCCACCCTCCCAAGCTAAGAATTAACTCTCCTCCATCTGCACTCCCCATCCCTCCCACACCCAATACACGTCTCTCATCACTTGGGTTGGTTTTCTGTGTTGACCTTGAAGGATTTTGCAAACGCTCTTGACACACGAGCTTGTGTAGTATGTACACTAAAATTACTTTGCAACTTTGCCTTTTCTTTTTGTCTTATATTTTACTTGCTAAATATTTCTCAACTTGGCCCACCCCTCCCGGCTGTGTCACCTGTTTTGAGTCTCTCAGACCCCTTAGGTATTGTCTGTCAGTATTCGTGAAGTTGTTCTGGGTGGTTTGGTCTGGACTGGTGGCGAGGGTCTGTGTTCCCCCAGCCAGGGCTCTCTGCCACCATCCTGAGGACTCCCTTCACTTCTCTGCGACATCAGAGTCTGTTTCATGGCTCTTTTCTCTTTCTTGGTTTCTGGTATTTTCTAGTTGAGTGGTGCTAGTTTTCTCTGTTCTAATCTATTTTATTTCACTAAGTAAATAGAATCTCCTAAGTTGTTTGTTTGTTTGTTTTTTTAAACAAGTATGTGACTTGTACTTTGAGAAACACTGGGCTAGCCGACCACTTTGAATGATGCTCTGGCATTTCTGGGTGACTCCTTCCCTACCCGTTTGCCTCTCTCCATGAAGCATACCTGATGTGCATGCCTGATGTTTTGATACCTATCTGGCCTGAAAAACAAACCATGTCTGGTTTTTTTTTTTTTTTTTTTTTTTTTTGAGACAGAGTCTCAAGCTGTCACACTGGGTAGAGTGCTGTGGCGTCGTAACTCACAGCAACCTCAAACTCTTGGGCTTAAGTGATTCTTTTGCCTCAGCCTCCCAAGTAACTGGGACTGCAGGTGCCTGCCACAATGCCTGGCTATTTTTTTTTGTTGTTGTTGTTGCGGTTGTCATTATTGGTTTAGCTGGCCCCGGCTGGGTTTGAACCCACTAGCCTCGGTGTTTGTGGCCGGTTCCCTACCCAGTGAGCTATGGGCACCGCCCCATGTCAGTTCTTTGATAAATTACAATGTGGGAAATCAGCGTCTGTACCAGTCCCTCTATCCTCCTTGGCTGACGGATGGTGTCTTAGCTTGTGTGGCCATCACAGAGTACCATGGACTTGTGTGGCTTAAACAATGGACATTTATTGCTCACCATCCTGGAGTCTAGGAAGTCTTAAGAGCAGGGTGCCAGCAGATCTGGTGTCTGGGGAGGGCTCGCTTCCTGGTTTGCAGATAGCTGTCCTCTTGTATGCTCACATTCTCCCCCCCCCTTACACACACATACACACACACACACACACATACTCTATAGTCTTTTATAAGGGCACTAATCTTATTCATGAGGACACCACCCTCATGACCTAATCACCTCCGCATAGGCCCCATCTCCTAATACCACTATCCTGGGGGAGAACACAAACATTTAGTCCTCGTTTTGCAGGCAGGGAGAAAGTACAGCTGATAAAATGAGAACAATCTATTCCATCAATATTATAATCAGAAAAATATGCATGTTTGTTAAAAGCATCCAAACAAATAGAGAATAACAAATCAAAGTAGGAAGTAGCAGCCCCTAATTCTGGTGGTGGTTAGGGACAGATGAAGGTCCAGGATGTCTTTTGTCTGCATTACTAGACAGCAGCTAAAGTCACGCTCTGTTCCAGTAGCGCCCCAGAGATTTGGCAGAGCAGAGACAGCTGTGTCTGAGGAGCCTGGCTTCAGCACAGCTGTGTTCACTCTGCTGCCTTCTTGCTGACCTCCAAAAGGGGGGACACCAGTGAAACTATAGCAAAACCCCCTAAGAGGGGAGCGTGGCTACAACTGAGTGTGTGGGTGCTCAGGAGTGGAGAGGGGTGAGGGTGGTGAGTCAGGGAGGTGGGTGGGGACCTGGAGGGTTTTGGGGGGCCCCTGGATTTAGAGTTTTCCACAGGGGTGTGACCTGAAGCAATTTATACTTTGCTTTCACTGCTGAGTTAGAAGGCTGCCCAGCTGATCCAGGTGAGATGTGTTGGGAGCCTAGATTAGGACTAGAGCATCCAGAAGGTGGCTGGAGTGATGATGTACCTGTACCCAGTCTCAGAGGGTTCCTGTCTAGCTAAGGACAGAGAGTGCTGTCTTGCAGCTGCTGTGCAGATGAATTTTAGAGAGGGAGATTCTGTTGCAGAGATCAAGGACTGCTCAAGTCTCAGCTGGTGAATTTGCTACTTGATTAAAATCATAATTCTTGTCTGTCTCAAAAAAAACCCCCAAAACTCTTCAATTTGCCCCTGAAAAGGCCACAAGCATGAGGAAATACACAGTATGTTCCCTCATCATACAACAAACATGTAGATTGGTGCTGCCTGCTGTAAAAATTCCAATCAGATTGGTTCCTTTGTGTAGTCATCAATGGATTCTTTTGTCTATTTCTGAGCAAAGGATTCCTTTCCATAAAGTGGCATATTTTCAGCATTTTTCTCAGTGGAGGAATGCCTTTCTGGTGTAATGCATCCTCTTTTTTTTTTTTTTTTTGCTGCAGAGGTCTGCTGAATTAAACCTTTGTGCCGGCCACTCACACCTGCGTGAGTCCACTGGTGATAAAACAGGTGGAATGGCCTCTGCCCTGAGATACTGCATGTTTTTCTGAGGTGACTGGAGAGCAGTGTTTCTCAACCCTTCTAATGCCTTGACTCTTTAATATAGTTCCTCATGTTGTAGGGACCCCCAACCATACAATTATTTTTGTTGCTACTTCGTAACTGTAATTTTCCTACTGTTATGAATCATAATGTAAATATCTGATATGCAGGATGTATTTAGGTGAACCCTGTAAAAGGGTTGTTGGACCCCCAAAGGGGTTGCGACCCACAGGTTGAGAACCGCTGCCTTAGAGGAAGTGTTGAGGGTTTCATTGTGCTCTGATGACTATCAAGGTGGCGACAGCATGGTTCTGATGAGAGGAAGTGATGGGGAAGAGCGTGGGCTTTGTGGTTTGACAGACCTGGGCTTTAGGCCCAGCTCCCCTGTCACAAGTCAGCCTTAGTCCTGTTGTTTCTCTTCTCTGAGCCTCAGTTTCTCCAGGTGGAGGAGGAAGAGAAAGATAATACTTTCCTGATAGGCCAGTGGCACAGAGCTTTCTACTTGGCCGGTATTAATTAGCACCTCTGCAGGGTTGGAGATTACCACCTTCCTGCGGAGGGAGGTCCTTGCCTTGCTGGGAGCCATAGAGCGTCTTCAAGGGGCCTTTTATTGTCCCTCAACAATGAAGCTATGGGAGAAAAAATAGGAACTCTTGTTACAGTATTATCGCAGAAGGGCAAATATGATTTGTTGGGATGGGATTTGAAAAGTCGTCTGGGGTTACAGAATAAAAATCAGAACAAAATTCCTGTTATACATTGGGGGTGAGATGAAAATAAGGCAAAATATTGACCCCCTTCTATGAAAGATAGTCTTTTTTTAATCTTCCTTTGATGATAGATGACTCTGGTCTACCCAGGCCTACTCTGATTATGAAAGCAGAATCAGTTTCCTGACTATGTGTGTGCAGAAATCCTGATTCATTGGAGTTCCGTCTCCCCCTCTGGACTAGTGTTAGGAATATTTTTGTGTGTATGTGTTCTGTGAGTAGTGTTATGAATACACACATGTCTGTATATCTCACTTGGATTCAGTGTAGCTAACTGAGCATATTTGAAACATTTCCCCTACCTGTCCCTGGTGTCTAAGTTTCAAATTAAAAGTGTGAAGTAGTCTTAGAAGCCAGGAGCATGAGCCTGGCTCAGCTCTTGCCGCCAGCCACAGTGTGATGAAGCTCACAGGGGCTGTGAAATCAACCCTACCCTGTCTTGTGAAACCCAAGTTGGGGGTTATGGTCATGGCAAATTTCAGATAAATGTCATGGCACCTGTTTTGTCTTTTTTCCTGCAGACTTTATCATTGAATTTCAGCCTCCCACTTTTAAGTTCCTGTTTTGATGTAGAATGTCTGTGTGATTTTCTTCAGTTTTCAGAAGGAATGTTTTGTGCCTTCCTGTTGGGGTGTTTGGGGAGATGATATTGACAGATTTTTCTGACATTTCATAGCTAAGCAAATGGGCTCCAGCATGTTCTAAACCTCAGAGGATTGCTGAGTGGCAGTTTTAAACTCAAGTTATATAAAAGTTGTTGGAATCGTACCTTGTACTCTGTTTTATAGAAACAACTGTGTTTAATATATTTCTCATTACTAGCTTAACAACATCTGTGTGTTCAGGAAAAGATCTTTTCCAGTTACCATTTTAATGCCAGATATTTAAGGAGCATTTAGGTCCAGATCATATGACTCTGGAAAGGAGAATTTCATTTCCAGTCTCCTGTGCAGTAACAAAGGAGCGTGAAAAGTGTAGTTACAAACCTCACCTGTCATCATGTTTAAACATTGATTTTTAAACAATATTTAAGAGCTTTTAGGCCAGATGCAGTGGCTTATGTCTATAATCCTAGCAGTCTGGGGGGCCAAAGTGGGTGGAGTCATGAATTTGAGACCAACCTGAGGCAGAGTAAGATTTTGCCTAAAAAAAAAAAAAAAA
>NW_003852422.1:16827535-16866465 GCF_000181295.1 Otolemur garnettii | reverse complement strand
TTTTTTTTTTTTTTTTGCAGTTTTTTGGCTGGGGCTGAGTTTGAACCTGCCACCTCCGGCATATGGGGCTGGTGCCCTACTCCTTTGAGCCACTGGCGCGGCCCATTATCTCAGTTTTTTATTATTAAGTCACCAATATCTGGATGCTGATAGAATCTTTCTTTGGAAATGGAGGTGGAAGAAAGGAGGCCAGACCACTAGGTTGGATCAGTGATGAGATTCCCACTGGGAGAAGAGGCAGCAGGCAGTGGGCAAATACATGGTGAGAGGGGTCAGGAGAGCTGGCCCATGTCCCGACTTGGGCAGAAATGACACGTCTTGATTATCTTTTGTGTTCTAGGTACTGTCCTAGCTGCTTAACAAGCATCACTCAAGCAAGCCCCCGGCAGGCCTCCAAGATCCATACTAAGGGATTTGTATGTTACATCCCTGTTCACTAGTGGGGAAACTGAGGCTTAATGGGCCTCAGGTTATGCAGCTGCTAAGTAATCCTAATCTCTTAACTCACAGTGGGATATTAGACTCTTCAGGAGCTGGGAGACATCAGCTATTAGCCTCTGTAGCATTACCAGACGCTTCTGTGATTCCCGTAAGTATTCTTGAAAGGGGGCCTTTTAGTTTAGTTTTAGTTTAGTTTCTTCCATATTTCTTCCTTATCTGCAGGAATGACAACAGGTCCTGGGCCTGGCTCTGAAGATGTCTGTGTTATGGTGTGTTACAGACCCAGTGCCAGGAAGGATGCCGTGCTGTTTAAAGATAGTACGGCGGGCTCACCAGGGAGAGCGGGCAGCAGGATGTTTATGCTCTTGGAGCACAAACACATGATGTGTGTCTGCCCCCGTTCTGCCTTCACGTCCTCAGAGAGCCTGTGGATGGTGTGATGGATAGAGGCAGCAGGAAGGAAAATTAGTCCTTCCTCTTGTGGTTCATATGAAGAAGTCACAGTTTTGGGCAGAGTGACAGATGGGCTAGAGGATTCTCACAGCTGTCCTGGAAAGAGAGAAGGGAGGGACGGGGCGATCACACCTATGGAGCATATTGCAAGTACAAGTTGGATCTATCAGGTGTAGAACACAAATGTCTTATTCCTGTAATTGGGTAAATGAGGTGAAGGCTATATCGTTTAGTAGGATGTAAGCACTCCAATTTGTACAAATAATCAACACATTGAATCCCATAATGGCATAAATGTACCTATGATGAATGTATGAATGACTTAATAAAAAAAAAAAGAAGAAACAAAGACAATTTAAACATGAAAAAAAAAATAGAAGGGAAGGACCAAGGCTCAGTACTAGAATTTGCAAATGGTCCTGCTGGACCACGAGGCTCTAGGTCGTCTCAAATCTAGGAAAGAAGGATACTAGTTTATATTATATGGAAATAGGCCTTTTCTCTATGATCGTATATAAAGTGACCAAAATAGCACTTTAGCTATTAAGTCATATTTTTCCATTTTTATTTTATTTTTTTTGACACAGCCTCAAGCTGGCACCTTGGGTAGAGTACCGTGGCATCACAGCTCACAGCAACCTCCAACTCTTGGGCTCAAGCCAGCCTCCTGCCTCTGCCTCCCAAGTAGCTGGGACCACAGGCGCCTGCCACAATGCCTGGCTTTTTTTGGTTGCAACCTTCATTGTTGTTTGGTGGGCCTGGGCTGGATTCGAACCTGCCAGCTCAGGTGTATATGGCTGGCGCCTTAGCCGCTTGAGCCACAGGCACTGGCCAGTTGTCATTGTTGATTTAACAGGCAGGCTGGGCTCGAACCTGCCAGCCTTGGTGTATGTGGGTGGCGCCCGACTCACTGAGCTACAGGCACCGAGCCTCAGTTAGTATTTTGTTGTAGTGGTATCTCGGATCTCTTTTGTTTTTGCTCTCTGTGGCCAGAATAGCAAATGTTCTACCACAAACACTGTTTCACGACTCTGGGTATGTGTGTATAATAGCGGTTCTCAACCTGTGGGTCACAACCCCTTTAGGGGTTGAACGACCCAAAGGGTCGCCTAAGACCATCCTGCATATCAGATATTTACATTACGATTCGTAACAGTAGCAAAATTACAGTTATGAAGTAGCAATGAAAATAATTTTATGGTTGGGGGTCACCACAACATGAGGAACTGTATTAAAGGGTCGCGGCATTAGGAAGGTTGAGAACCACTGCCCCTCTCTCCCTCTCCACCTATCGCCTTCCCCTGTCCCTCTTCTACTGTCCCCTTCCTCTCTTCCTGTCCCACTACCCACTTCCTCTCTCCCCTCTTCTCCCCTCTTCCCCCTCCACTGTCCCCCTTTCCAATTTAGTCTTAAGAGAGTCTTACTTCTTTAAGGTATCATGGAGTGTAGAGAGGAGGATGGTTTGTCTACATTATTATATAATTTCTTAATTTTCTGGTTATATAAGTAAATACTGAAAAAAATGTGAAACCCTAGAAAAGGGTAAAAAATAAATAAAAATTGCCTAGTCTGCCTGACAGCAGGGCTGAGTGCGCCTCCCTGGTGGGAGGGTGGCTGAGGCCCCGGTGCAGCGTGGGTGCTGGCGGTGGGGTGTTGAGGATGTGTGTGCATGCGGCACCAGCCTGGGCCCTACAAAGGGGATCTGACGTGAGGAACTGCTCCTAGGACTAAAGAACAAAGAGAATGACCTGGAAGAGCCCAGAGACAGTGGCTGTAGGAAGCAGACCCTACCTGGGCCCTGGAGCACAGGAGGAGTCACCCTCCACCTCCACTGGTGCTGTGGTGGCGCTGACAGGACAGGAGAGCCAAGTGGCAGTCGTCTCCTCTTCCTCTCTGGCCACAGCGGGAAGGCAACTGGAAGGGGAGTCGGGGAGTATACTTTACAGGGACAGACACAAGGGAGGGGTGGGTGGGTTTAGAGTCGAGAAGGCAGTAAATACATAACCAGACCGTGTGACAGTCTGGAGTGAAATCTGGCATCACTGGCTTGGCACCCGTAGCAGGTGAGTTTGAGCCCAGCCCGGGTCTGCCAAACAACAATGACAACTACAAAAAAATAGTTGGGCGTTATGGTGAGTGCCTATAGTCCCAGCTACTTAGGAGGCTGAGGAGTTTGAGGTTGCTGTGAGCTGTCATGCCACAGCACTCTACCGAGGGCGATGCAGTGAGACTGTGTCTCAAAAAAAAAAAAAAAAGAAAAGAAAGAAATCTAGCATCACAATCGACGCCCTTCCTTTTTTTTGGCTGGGGTTGGGTTTGAACCTGCCACCTCCAGCATATGGGGCCAGCGCCCTACCCTTTTGAGCCACAGGTGCTGCTCCCGACGCCCTTCTAATATAACTTGTATTTTACTGTTTGTAGGAAATCATGGGCATCTTCCTCTTTCAGTAAACGCAGCTCCACGTCATTTTCCTCTGTGGAACAGGGTCTGGAGCAGGCAACATTGTCCTCTTGTAAGATATACCAAGTTGTGGGGGGTCACAGGAGATTAGTTTTTTACCCCAGCTGGCAGACCCTGGTAAAAATGATAATTATTACTGTAACTGAATTTACCAGTCCCATTAGATAGATGTTGAAAGAATTGTTTCTAGGTTTTCTTTCCCCTCGTAAATTCATCTTTGTTTACTTAGTTTTTCTGTTAAATGGGTTTTTAGAAATGGGCCGATTACATCAAAATCGCCACGACTGAAGGCTTTTCGTGTCTCTGCCGGATTGCCTTCCGTTACAGAAATGCTGTCTCGGTTTTCAGATTTCCTTCTTACGGTACCAGCCCCCGGTGTTTTCACCAGTTCTGGGTCTTGTTATTCTTTTTTCTCTTTGTCAGTTAGTTGTTTGAAAATATATTTATTAATGTGCTTGAGAGGGTTTTCCATGGGCACAAATGGAAACAATTCTGATTTGTCATCAAGAGCGTGGGGGCCACTTTCTGGCTTGTTTATCAAGACCAGTTTCCTCAAACTCTCTGAGGATCACTTTTCTCCCTGGAAAATGGGTCAGAAGTAGTTATGCTCATCTCACAAGGGCTGTTGGGAGGGTGAAAAGAGGTGATGCGAGACAGCGTTTCATCTGGTGCCTGATTTTTGGTGGGTGTGCAGTTGACTGTGGCTCTTCTTAGCTGTCTGGCATGTTGATTGATCCTCAGGGAAGTGAGCTGGAGAGACCTGGAACCGGGGAGGGACTGGAGTTGGGGGTTAAGAGACAGAGCAGTGCATGGTGGCCTAGTCCAGCATGGCTGTAGGTGTGGGCACAACAAGGGCAGAACTGCTTGGGCCACAGGACTGAGGGTGCTATAGGCATGGACTGTGATGGCATCTAGGATGGTGCAGAGTTTGGGCCAGGGAGGAAGAAGATGGTGTCTTTGAAGAGGGAAAAGGTACTGGGGTGTTGAGTGACTGGCTGAGTGGCCTGTAGATAGTAAGGCAAGAAGAACACTTCATAACATGAAGACTGCTGAGAAGTCCTGGCATGGGGTTCAGCCTGGCCCTGGGAAGTACAGGAGAACCTCTGGCTCCCCCAGGGCCTATCCTCTGTG
Organism: Otolemur garnettii; assembly: GCF_000181295.1. NCBI lineage: Eukaryota > Metazoa > Chordata > Mammalia > Primates > Galagidae > Otolemur > Otolemur garnettii. The sequence continues at coordinate 16,861,979 of NW_003852422.1, read as the reverse complement.
TAGAGCCAGGCTTCAGGGCCATGGGGCAGTGGTGAGGCCAATCTGGAGAAGGAAGAAGCCAGGGTGCAGATGGCAGAGGTGTGGTGGGGAAGGCTGAAGGGCCGGGAGCCACTCAGGTCACTCCACAGGCTCATGACCTGTGCCGTCACTGGCCCCACACTCAGAAGGGCCCCATGTGTGGTTTAATGCTCTGCTTTTGCCATCCTGAACTTCTTAATAATTTCTGAGCAAGGGACATCTTCGTTCTGGCACTGGGGCCCTGCAAATCACGTAGCTGGTCCTGGGAGGATGTGCTGTGTAGACGCAGGAGAACTGACTAGAGAGCACAGTTGGAGGCAGGACAGCAGGGATATGGGGTGAGGAGGAGGTCGCTGGTCTCAGGGCTGAGTGGAACCCGTGCAGTGTGGTGTCTGCTGCAGGTGCGGGGGGCTTAGGCTGGGGTGGGAGGCCTGACAACTTGAGATTTCTCTGGGTTAAAAATAGAATAGCCAGAGTGGCTGGCAGCTCTGCGGGTGCTTTGGTAGCTTTTGATTTTGAAATTATTTCAAAACCAAAAAGGTTGCAAGGGTATGGTTGTGCTGGCTTTGGGTCTAGAACAGGTTTCTTGGGGACAGCAGGAGGACTGATGGTGTGGCCTGGGTCATTCCTTGTCATGGGAAGGTGTCCTGTGCTCTGTGGGGTGTTTGCTGCACCCCTGGCCTCCACCCACTAGGTGTCAGGAGCACCTCCCCTGTCATGATAATAAAAAATGTCTCTACACACTGTCACATTTTCTTTGGGGGGCAAGCTCACCCCAGGTTGAGAAGCAGCAATTTAGCAAGACCTATGTTGTGCCCAGCCTCTACCTCACAGCCACAGGAGCTTGGACCAGCCACTTGGTCTCTCTGAAGCTTTGGTGTCCCTATCTGTGAACGCTCAGGATGGGTATTAATGCCACTGCTCTGAATGTGCTGGTTTTTGCATAAACAGCATCAAGTGTTAAAATTTTAATCTGTACTAATTTAAGATGGATCAAAGTACATGAAATTTTAATTGGAATATGGTGGTAAAGGAGACTGACTAATGTTTTATACGTTTATTTGCTAGTTATATGCTGTGGGCTTGGTTCCTCCTGCCCTTTGTCCAGCAGCCTTGTTCTGTTCTCAGTTGGGGCTTAGAATGTCCCCCCGGTGCCTGTGGCCTCTCTCTACTACACCTTTTCTTCTCTGCCAGTAAATTGCTTCCATCCTCTTAGGACGCCTTGCCCAGCCCCAGTGACCTCTCTGTTCACAGGGCTGGGCTTCTGTGCTCTGGCGGTGCACTACACAGGGGCCAGGCTTGGAATAGGGCTTCCAGTCAAGCCAGGGCTTACTCAGTTAGGGCTGCCTGATAAAATACTGTAGATGGGGTGACTGGACAGGCATTTGTTACTCCCAGATCTGAAGGCTGGTGTCAGAGATGATGGTGCTGGTGGGGTTGTTTTTCCCGAGGCCTCTCTCTTTGGCCACGTCACGCTGGGCCCTCATGTGGTCTCTCTCCAGAAGCTTCAGCGTCCCTGTCTTTGCGCTGTGCACACCTGCAACCCTGTGTCTCTGTGTCCATATTTCCTGGGTAAATTCACACCTAACAGATACAGTGAGTGTTTTCCAGGTGAAGGGTGCAACTTGTAACTTGGACTTAAAATGTACAAAAGTCAATTATGTAACCAAAACGTATATATCCCCATAATAATCAGAAAAAAAATACTAGGGGAAAAACCCTAAAATTTTTCCTCTTACAAACAATTGGATTAGGGCCTCCATGTAGGACCTCATTTTAACATAATGACCCCTTTAAAGGCCCAAGTATACATCCAGTCTGAGGTGCTGGAGGTTAGCGTTTCAGCACAGGGGTTTGGGGGGGGATACACATCAGCACATAACACCAATTTAATTTTAAGCTTTTTGTAAGAGTAGACCAACGTGTAGTGGATTACTGCATCCAAATGTGAATCCTTATTTCAGATTTCATTATTTGATAACTCTAACCAGTGAGGATTTTAGGGTCCTTTGGTGGAGTGATGTGTTACTAATGGCCTCACACACCTGGGGAGCCTGATATTTTTGTCTTGATTGAAACAATGCAGGTCCTTGTTGGAGACGCAGCCAGCTGTGTGATTGCATAAGCTGAAAGTGGCAGAGAGGAAGCCTTAGCACGGGGAAGATGAAATGTTACGAGGGTTCCCTTAAGATGGAGTGTACCTATAAACATTTACCGAGGGTGGAGGATGCTGACAACTGATGCTATCTCTCTCACACGGAGTTTTCTGGGTCATATTCGTTCATTTCCTGAAGAGGTATCCAGCTCGCAGGCCCCTGAGCGTCTGAACCTTGGCATCGAGGTGGGACGTCCCTTCAAGCCCTGTGATTTGACGTGAGCCGGTAGTGGAGGAAGGCATTTCCAGACAGGAGCAAGTCTGTTGGCTGCTTTCCTGGGCATCGAGTTAAAGTTGCTCTCCTTCGACCTTGTCACCTGGCAGTGGAAAGTTACCCTTGGCTGTAGCCAAGACTTCCGCATACTCTTCAGAATGTGCTTATGCCCTTGAGTTTTCCAGCTTCCTTTCACCGTTAATGTTTAGTGTATTTCTCCTAAAGGGGGACTTCTGGCATTTGAGAAACTAACACTTGGTAAGACTTTTCTTGGTGGGGGGAGAAGTTCTTACCTTCCTGTTGCATTCTGTCACTGCAATTCATCCGTAATTACAATCCTGTTATATCACCTTATTATTGTACCTCTGGATGCTGGGGCTCTTAATTGATCTCTAACAGAGTTGACTTGTTTTATTTCCTCTGTGAAAGATTTTGTTTGAACTTCATGGTTTATTTAGGAACAAGTCTAAATGGGCTTGACTGGTTTTCTTTAATGGAGATGTTGCTTTGGGAAATAAATCAAGAAAATGAATGAATTTAAAATGTATGAACACTGTGATGAAAGTTGTGAATTTGTTTTCTTCCTGAAGGGGAAGAAAAAATGGGTATCTGTACATGTTTCTCTTAAATTGGGTAGTGAGAAGTGAAGCTTTACCACGGATAGTAATTTATTTCTGTATAATTTGCCTGAGTAAGGCACTTTCTAGTATTGAATACTAAGTAGGAGTGTTAGATTACTTTTGAAAGAATATGAGTTTTCTCTTAGGTATTATAGTATTTCTTACTTGCCTATTAAAAAAATTAGATGAAGATAATGCATGTAATTAGCTGAATAACACAGCATTCTGTACCCCGTGAAGGGGAGGTGCCTTTTAGTTAAGGTACCAGTATATCCTCTTACCTGCTGTTTACCTGGCTGGCCCAAGCCTTGACTCTTCTGGTTTTGATAAATTTTTAACTACTGGTTTGAAACTTTTGTTTCTAGTGCTTTTAAAAGGAGAAAATTAAGAGCATCAATGATTTGGGCTGACAAAATGCATTTTAGATCTTGGATAGCTAGATTGCTTTGAATATTTTTTGCTGGAACAACTGTCCTTTTCTGAGATGGGCACCACGAATCCCTTTAGGTACCTGCCCCTCTGTGAGCTGTGCTGGTTAGTCTCGGGTGACCTGCTCTTGCTGGCTGTGTTGCTGCTGTGGTTATGGTTGGTGGACACCCAGCCAGGGCACTGTTTTCCATACTCTGGGCATTTGGTCCAGTGGGGTGGTGTTTCCAGTGAACCCCCTTCCCTTGTGATCTTGCCTTACCACCCCAGGTTAATTGGTGGAAATCCTTGACTCCTCTACTTAGAAAAGAACTTTGAACTTTGAACTCAGGCCACACCTCACCCAGGCTGAGAGATTGGAATCTAACCTACTTTTTAAAACCTCCGCAGGAGGTTATTTCATAACTTTGCTGAATGTTATCTCCTGGTGACTAACAACCTTGACTTTTTGGAGTCCTTCCATTGCCAAACATGCATTCCTGAGGAGCTGCCTTCAAAGGGTCCTTAACCTTATGCTTGTAAGTGGGTCTTCCTGGCCTGCACCGTGGAGTGGGGTGGAGGGAAGGAACCTGGGCTTCTGCCTGGAAGAACGCGTTCTGTTCCTTTCTCTTGGGTGTTTGGTCGAGCTTTCTTTTTGTTGGGTTGTGCCGCTCCATTTCTCTTATCCCCATGTAATCGGATGTTTCCTGCAGCTTGGTGAGCTTCAGGAGGTCACAGAAGAGTGGCAGTCATTGCGAAGTTTAAGTTTCTGGTGCACAAGAGGTGCTCAGTAATGGTGGAGAAATGTGATCGTGAGGGTCTAGAACCAATGTGAAAATATAGAAATCATTGTTGCCTGGTAATTCACAGGGCCGCTGTGAAAGACCAGGCTGTGTGCTGAGCGGGCTGGTGTATGTGTGTGTGTGCTGTTTGAAGGAGGCTGACTGGTGTACTGAATAGTGCTGGATACCAGGGTCACGTGCTACTAAGTGGGCTGAGAGAGCAAGGAAGAGGCTGTAGGAGGGGATAGCATGGGGACAGTGCTCGAGGGGAGGCCTGGATTGAGGTGACCAGACTACTGAGTGGCTTCAGGTCAGTACAGGAAGGGAATGTGATTATTGTAACAGGCAGGGCCATTCACATCTATATGAGGTTATTATTCATAGATGTGAATGATATCTGAATGGAGTATCAGATATTTCACATCACAGGATTGAAATACAGGCAAAATCAGCAAGATGTGGTAAAAATTGGCTGAGACAAAGCAGTTCTGCCTCTTCCCCATGAAAACATTTTAATTTCTTATTATGAAAGTGTAATTCATGCTGTTTGGAAAAATAATTTCAAAAACCCCAACCCAGGTATTATAGAAAATTACAGTTCCAGGGAAAACACTCCCTCCTGCCACCATCCTAAAGTAACCTTTGTTGAGTGTGTCTCTTCATGCAGAGCGATTCTGGGTCAGAATGGCTCAGAAGCCAGAGGGCTCTGGACCCAGAGGAGTGCGGGGAGCATAGTCCGAGGCCCTGCCCGGCTTTCTGCATAGATCCTGTTGTTCTCAGCATCATTGGCTCTGAGAGGGTCATGTTCATAGCTGGGGTTCTGGGAAGGAAATGAGGTGGGGGGGGATACAGATCTGCAGTCAGCTGCATTGAGAAATTTTGTTTACTCTTCTCATGAGTTTCTAGCCAGGTTCTCTCTGGGGAAGCGGGGGAGCATGCAGTCCTCCTGCAGAGGTGTCCCACGCACCCCAGTTACAGACGTGAAATATTAAAGGAGTGTACAAATGGCATGTTTCACTCCATGGATTTCCTTGTTTGTTTTAATAGAACATTGTATATCAAATTTTATTGTGCTTCAGAAAATCACCTGGGTGCTTGTAAACATAGATCGCTGGACCTTGGCCCCGGACAGTGTGATTCTGGAGGTGTGGGGTGGGGCCTGAGGATCTACATTTCTGCCTAGTTTCCAGGTGGTGCAGTGCTGTAGTCAGGGGTCCACACTTTGAGAACTACTCTTCTGTCCACCGAGATTTGCAGAAAAATTGGTACTCTGAGAAGATGCCCTGTGTCATTCTCGTGGCCCCCTCACACATATCTTTTGCCATAGACTCTTGAAGGGAACCCAGTACCTGCCCAGCTTGGGGAATCCCAGGACAGCTGTCAACATGCTGTGATGATTGACAGCCACTTGTAAGGTGGCTGATGCTTGTCCTGTGTCTTCAGGTCTTGGTGGTGGTGATGGTGGTGGGGAGTCAAAATGAATGAATGGGTCAGGTTGTCGAGGGGCCTGGCTCTGACGCCCAGAACTTGATGTATGCAGGGCCACCCAGGCTTGTCTGTGGAATAGTTGTATCATGAGTGATGTTGTCCTATAGGTCAATCAGTGGTTCCTGTCTTTCTATAACCTCTCATTTGATGGCCCTTGAAAAAAAAATAATCCACATAAACATAACAGACTCTTTGTAGATGGCCCTAAAATTCAAAAGCTTTTTAAAAAGGTACAAAGCATGTCACAGGGGCTGTAGCTGAAAAGCGTTAAATTGGAAATGGGAAGAAACTGATACTTGTGCCTCCTAGGACAACGTGCTTGAAAATTCACAGGAAAGTTAAGTGCATAAACCTTGTGTAACATTGTCAAAACCAAGTACAAAGTGCTGGACAATAAAATCTTCAAGTTATGCATGTAAGAAATAGCGTTGAGTGATCTATAAAAAAATAAAATATTCCATAGAAATTCCTTAAAAGTAAGAAATGAACATGTGATGTGGAACTACTAAAAGCATGTACGTCCAAGAAAAATTTCCTAAAATGAAAACTACACAGTCCGTCTTCTCTTTGTAGAATTTTCTGGCAACTTAACTCAGGGACTATGCAAAATGAGGACTGCCTATATGTTTACTAGACTAACAGGGGTGTCCAGGCTATTTTGTTTTTTTTTTTTGTCACATAGTGGAAGAATTAAGAGTTGTCTTGGGTTGTACATTAAACATGTACAAAACACTAACAGAAGGTGATGGGCTAAAAAAGGGTCCATGTGTAGTTTTTGCAATATTGCACACCACACATAAGCAAAACGGACCTCAGATAATCTGCATGTAGCCCACAGACTGCAGGTTGGAGACGCACGAACCTTCCACATCTTTGGGTAGAACTCTGTTCCGAAGAGAGAAAACCATGAGGGGAGGAAGGACAGTCTGGGTGCTGTAACCCAAGGGGCTGAATTAGGTGACGGTGACAGATCCCTTAACACCTGCTGCTCCCAAGCTGCCCTGTGAACCTCAGAAGCTGCTTCCCATGTGGGATTGGTTAAGCCTGAATATTATTCATAACATGTAGTTATTCTTCAAATATTTATGAGGGCCTCCTGTGTTTCAGACATAAGAGAAGAACAGGCATGTATGTAAATAGAAAAGCAATGTTGAAGGAATGGCTTCTGTTGTTTTTGAATTCCCTCCCTCCTGGATTATGTTAAATCCATATTATGACAATTCACATATGACCAAACTTCATATTACCTGTGAAAGGAATAAATATTTCAAAATGTGTTTACGGGGTCTTTCAGAAATTAGTCCATTGAAACAATTGAGTGTCCTGTAGTTTCCTTAAAGAATACGCTAACATTCTCGTTTTCTTTCTTTTTTTTGAGACGGAGCCTCAAGCTGTCCCCCTGGGCAGAGTGCCGTGGCATCACAGCTCACAGCAACCTCCAACTCCTGGGCTCAAGCGAGTCTCCTGCCTCAGCCTCCCAAGTAGCTGGGACCACGGGCGCCCGCCACAACGCCCGGCCATTTTTTGGTTGCAGCCATCATTGTTGTTTGGTGGGTCCAGGCTGGGGATTCGAACCCGCCACCTTAGGTGTATGTGGCTGGCGCCTCAGCCGCTTGAGCCACAGGCGCCGAGCGCGAGCCTCTCGTTTTTCTTCCCACAATATTCTGCTGTTTGTCATTTTAGTTTTGATATTATTTATATCCCTCTTTTGAAGCAGTGTATACTCCACATAGGAACTAAGAAGATCTTGTAGTTTAAGAAAGAGCTAAACAACTTCACTTAGTTTTGAATTAAAAACAGCACTTGAGTTATGATTCAAATGAAATCCTTTCGTCTCACTTATTTTATGAGGAAACTGGAAAAAAAAATAACATTTCTGTTTTGCTGTTTAAAAATTGTATGATTCAGAATACAAGGCATAATCCCCGTAAGCTTGAGGATAGGGCTTTTCAGAGTTTTGGTAGAGGAGTTACGTCTTTGTAACAGCATTGCTGAAATGTTACCTCTGATAATGGACATTTGCACGTTTTAAGGGAACAACGTTCTAGTGATTCTGGCCCACCTAAGGTCAATAGCCCGTTTGTCTCCTAAACAAGAAGCCAGTGACATGGATGGTGGGTCTCAGCTGTACAAGTGCCTGGCAGGTAACTTAGTGAGATGGCCACCACTCATCTCCAGCAGTCAGCTGCATGCTTTCAAGTCACAGGGATGACAGAAGGGAAGTGAGGAATTGGGAAATCGAGGATGGGTTCAAAGTACTCAAGTACCCAGTTGCTTTGAGAGTCTCTGGCCAAGACCTGTGGTACAAATCCTTGTCCCTCCTGGATCTCCTACCCGGGGGTGGAAGCCTGCAGCTCCCCTGGGTTTGTGGCAGGGGGCCTCCTGGCTTCTTGATGTTTCTGAATGAGACAGGTCCCTTCCCTTTGTGGCTCTTCCATTCTCCAGGTTTGTCCTTCCTCTCTCTTCCCGGCTGGTGGGCTGGTTTCTCAGTGCTGCTTCACTTGGCCTTTGTGTAGGATTCAAACTGGATCTTCTGCCATCCCTGAGCCGATGACCTCTTCTACTTTCTTACCTGGACTTTCACTTCCTGTTTTTATAACTTACAACTGGTCTGCTGACCAGCCCATTATAACAGGAGCGTTGGTGTTCTTCATAAGAGGAGTTTTTAACATCTCTCATAGAGCGGGTTAGTTCCCATAATCTGTTTGGGGACTGAGATGCAGAATAACAATAACAGTGAACACACACACACACACACACACACACACACTCTGTTTCCAGTTGCTCCTGATTTTGTTTCTCTTGGTTATTGCATTCACAGTATTTTGAAACCAGTTGCAAATAGGAAGTATTCTCATTGATGAATGACCTATGTGTCACTCTGAAGTAAATGGGAATTGTAATTACTGTGCCGTGCTCAGGGAAGTGACATAGACACATACAGGGTTGTGTGATCTTGCACAATTCTTAGACTGAGCCTTTGGTTCCTCACATGCAGGCCTTATAAAATCACAACGTCTCCCAGTTGGGCGGGACATGGGACCATCTGGTTTGCTTTCCTACTCGCTCTGATGTTTCTGGCAGGCTACCAGCCTGTGCTAACCGGCCAGCTCTTGGCCATGGAGGCCACCTGCTCCATGTTTGACTTGGGTTAACGGCCGGAAGTCCCTTCCCCTTGGTGGGGCACATGTGCTTTTCTGCAGTTCCCACTCTCTGGGTGAAGTTTGCCTTCTGCAACCTCGTGACAGAGGGTGAATGACTTTGCTTCTCCTACCACGCTGTCTACCTCCTTGCCAAAAATATCTGGTCTTTTATTTTTATTTTATATTTTTTGCTGTCGAGGTTAAACACAATGTGAATTGCATTTGCTTATTGGTTAACTAGCCTGGCTACTGAAAACAGTTTTTTGAGTTAGGAATACATGTAGATGGTTTTAAATTCAAAGAGTTGAAGAAGGCTATGCAGTGAAAAGTCTCTCTCTTTCTTAGTCACCTCTGTGCCCAGCCAACCAGTTCCTATCCCCAGAGCCAATCACTTTTATCAGTGTCTTCAGTCCTCGTAGAGTTTACTTTATACACATGCCAGCACATGTTTGTGTCTGCCCCCAAACATGACTTCCTTCCCTTCCCTGTTTATGTGAAGGTTGCCCGACCCGACAGAATGTTCTCTCTGGTTGGCCTTTCATGGGACGGTCTATCTTGGATTTTCAAACCTGCACACACACAGCCCTGTCATTCTTCCCAGTGGATGCGTATTGTTCTATTACAGATTTTGCGCTCTTAACAAACAAAGCCAAACCACAGCCTCCTTCTTAAATCACGCTCCTTGGGTTTGCGCACGATGCCGGCCCAGGTTAGGATGACATTGCCTACTCTGGACATTTTAACAATGCAGGTTTACACTGTGATTGTTGAATCCTATTGAACTGGAGAGAAAAATACAATCTGAGAAGTTCCTCCCCCTCTGTGAAGTTCTCTCGTCCTGTGTCTTCTTCCTGCTCTTCTGCGGGTTGCGGCAGCTGAGTGTATACAGCACCGTGTGATTTGGCCCCTCACCCAGTCTGATGAGATCTTTCTGGATTTTGATTTAGTCATCTGATTTTATCCAGTTGTGTATATTTGCCACAAATTGGATTAGCCTGCTGTCAATATTCTCAACCAGATTTTCCTGGCTCAGAATACTGGGCAGAATGGAGCCAGTAACAGAGCACCATGATGTAACCCCCAGACACCTCTCTGGAGTTTTCTAACAATTATACTTTGGCTAGGAGTTAGCAGCTGGGTACAACTGAGGCCTCCCTAACTTTGCTATCAGTCTCTCTTCTCATGGTCCTCCTGTCTGGAAAAATATGAATGTGTTGTTGGTGTTGCTATCTGGCTGACCCGTGTCTGTATATGCTTTGGGGCAGCATATCCTGGGACTGTTAGCTTTATCAAAAAGGAAAAGGAGTTTGTCTGTGTGTCTTGTTTCAGGCAAACCTTAGCAGAAGATTGTTATTCTTTTCTAAGTGCTCATGACCTGCTGAGTGCTTCACCGAATGACCTTGCCTTGGATTGATGTCATTTATTCACTCCCCTCGGAAGTGTCTGGGTTCCCGCGTCTTTGCAGAGTCTGGGAAGTCAGTGTTGAAAGGTAAGGGACCATCTCCAGGCTCTTTGGCCATGAATGGTTGCGCACGTCCCATTCTCCTTGTCACTCCTTGTGATCTGTCTTCCAGCCCTTGGCCCTCCCCGGGCTTTGTCTTTGGGCACGACAGCTAAAGAGCATTGACACTGAAGGGTAAAGGGAGAACTGTAGGGTAGTGTGGTGCTAGTGGAGTCTAGAAGCCCGGGAAAGGCTTCTCAACGAGTGACGTGTGGGACAGTAGGAGGGCTGAGCACTGTGAGCAACTTGGTGGCTCTGGCAGAGTGAGAACTGCTGTGAGCACAGTCTATATGGTTTATAGAATCTCATTTCTTTCTGAGCTGAAACATTTGCCTATCTCTGATCTCTGTAATTCCTCTGAGATAGATGAGTATCAGTTTCTTTTGGTCCTTGTGGGATGTGATTTGGTAGACGCAGTCTTAGAACCAGGGTATTGGGCGCCAGGCAGATTCCTCAGTGTTTAGGACCCTTGGTCCTCCTCTTCCTCGTCTTCCACTGCCCTCTAATGTGGTCAGTCTCAGTGCAGGGAGACTTCAAACTTGGAGCCCAAGAGTGGATAGTTATTTATCAGGAATGTCATATCTACCCAGAATTAGAATAGTTACCTTCTGAGGATTAAGCTAGTAGTAAATAAGGTATTGGGAAGAATAAAATCTTATGAACACAGTAGAACCTCTGTAAGTCAACCACCCAAGGGACTGTAACAAGCTAGTCAACACATGGAGGTGGTCAGCATAAGGGACTAGGCCCACTGTACTGATAGGTACATGTGGTATACATCTGGTCTGTGAAAATTAGGTCAATTTAAGGAGCTGGTCATCATAGGGAGGTGGTCAAGTGTGGAGGTCCTACTGTATGTGGCTGAAGAGTTTGAGAACACCCAAAATCCCAGTGCGGGTGACTTGGATGAGTTCAGAGGCAGTTGGGATTTGATTGCAGTCTGGGGAGGGAAAACCTCGCCTTATGTTGCACTGTCAGGCCAGCGCCGAGGAATAGAAGGGGAATGTTTGTCTGGAACGTAGAGGAGAGAAACCTACAGGGCATTCTGCCTGGCAGAGCCCTTCAAAGGCCCAGAGCCCGGGAGGCTGCAGCAGGAGTCCCCTGTTGTGGGAGTGGGCGCAGTGTGTGTTTGAGTAATCACGCTGTGCTCTAGTTCTGAGCGTACCCTCCTGTGCAGCAGACGCGTGCTTGCAGTTTGCCTGTGGAGTCAAGATGCTGGTCGTTGGTCCCGAGCCCTCAGATCCATGCAGCAGGCCATTTTCTCATGTGACTCGATCTTTGTCTGAGTATCCTAAGAGTAGCACTCTGGTGTGTCCTTTACAGTGCTGGTAGCTGTTGGCACATTGACACGAGCCCTGGGTCTGATCCTAGTAAGATCCACATCTGAGGCCAGAGTATGCATGCGGGGAATGCCTTCTTGAGGGCCCTTGGCAGGCCCTGCTCATGAAACCTCGACCTCTGCCAGTTCCTTCTATTCAGACTACACGTTCCCTGCAGAAACTGAGCCTCATTTTATCGTGAGAGGTCAGAGTTAGGACTGCCGTGAAGACTCTAGAATTTTAGACCATGAGCTATGATTCTTGGCTTTTAACAAAGTGCCATTGTTTATGTGATCATTTTTAGAACTATAAACACACCATAATTCTTGTCTTGGGGATCACAGAGGAATTTAAAAACGCTTCCTGTCTTATGATTTAGAGATTTAGAACAAAAGAATCATTGATAAATGGATGCTTTGAAGACCTTTTACAGGGAGCCTTACCAAGTATTCTGGTAAAAAGAGAATTTTTAATTAGCAGAATACAGTGACTGTGTCCTTTGAGCTGCAACTCTTGCCAGCTCATTCATTTCATGGGCCCTGCTCAATGAACGCCTCCTCTCCCCTTCCCATAATCATCACATTACTGTGGTTTCTTGGCATGTGAAGATTTAACATCTCTCCATTGAGACCCACTCTCTAAACATATATCTACTTGTGGGAGAATTTGCCTTCTTGCTGAGACCCACATTTGAGTCATGGTAGCTGAGAGCTCATGAGATTGAGCACACCTTGAGTATCCGATGGAGCCGCTCCTACACCCACTAGTAGCCACTCAACCCGCTGCCTCCTAAACCCACCTGCGTATCCACCTGGTCTCAGGGATACATTTTGCAGGTGAAATTACGCAGGGTAAGTGACACCCACAAGGAACTCAAGGAAAAATACCTGGAATGCTCTATTAAAAAGTCAGAAACAAAGGCATCTAATGTCATTGAAAGAAACAAATGTCATGCCAAAACTTTTAAGGTGTGAGTCAAAATGGTATTTTGTTACCTGTGGGATTCAGTGCGGGTCATGTGGAATTGGCTCGAGAAGTGATAGGAATCTCACTCTGTGCTCAAGTGCAGTTCTCTTGGGCTTTGATTCTCACAGCAGCCCTGCCTTTCTGGAGCAGAAGGGTGTGGCTGTGTCTGCTTCACCAGCCCCTAGCTGGACGGATGTCATGGTTGGAAGGCCTTCCTCCTCCCTTTGTCCCTCAGTTGGCTTCTCCTATGGGTCCCATGGGTCTTCCCAGGGCTCCCCAGAGGTGGTTTTCTAGGTGGTCAGCTACTCCCATTCCTTCAGCTGTTCTCAGTTAACTTTGTTTATTTTTCCTACCAGCCCTTTCTTTCTCTCTGAATATTTTCCAGCATGTCAAAAGTTCTCTCAAAGGGACCAAGAGCCCTTGTTGGGATTTTACCTCTTTTCTCTCCTCCTGAACACTCTATGAATGTCCTGGGAGATTTAGCAGCCTGGTTGTGATTTTGACCTGTGTCCATCTCTGCAGAAACTCCTAGATCTTGGTCGCATGCTGTACGAAGCCACCTTCCCTGCTATTCTTGTATGTGTATAGTGATTTAAAAAAATGTCTAGATGCAGCAGTACTAACTACACGATGCAGTATTTGCTTTATTGGACATCATAGCCACTGATGGATAGATACTTAATTTGCATGTTGGCATTTGATTTCACAGAGGAAATACGGACTCCTAGAACATGTGGTTATAGTGAAGCCTGTCTCATTTCCAGACATTGCAGGATGGCTCTTCTGATGTGTTCTCAGCTATCACTGGGCAAAGTAGAAGGGGGTTCCTCTCTCCCTCCTTCCCTCTCTTCCTCTCTTCATCTTTTCCTATCTATCTTCCTTCTTTCCTTTTGCAAGAGGTTACACAAATTCTGTTGCACTGAAACTCAAATCTTGCTTTGAGTTATTGCCCTTAGTAACATCATCCAGTAGAAGTTTCTGGACCATGGAAATGTTCTCTATTTGAACTGTCCAACATAGTGCCCACTAGGCATGTGTAGCTATTGAGCACTTGAAATGTGGTTACTGTGACTAACGCATGGAACTTTAATTTTAATTGTCAAAGTATTTAATTAAATGTAAACATTTTCATGTGGCTAGTGGCTACCCCATCAGACAGTGCAGCCTCAGCGGCTAGTTGAAGAAGTAAGACTTACCTACAAGGAAGCAAAGGCTGCATTGCTTTATTGCTTGAATGCCAAAATTGATGGTACGCCTGAGGGCGGGCCAGGCACACAGCCAGGCCTCCCACACTGGGGGCTGTGTCGTCTTAGTGCTGAGCTCGGTTTCTGACGTCTAACTCCCTCTTGGATATCTCTACCTGCCCATTGGGAAGATAACCTCAAATTCAAGAAACTCACATTTTAAAAATTTCTTTAGCCTGACACCTACTCTCTTTCTCTGTTTTCTACCAGATGAGAGCAGCAGCCTCATCTGCACACCCGGGCAGGTTCCTTCCCTTCAGCCTTGCAGAGCTAGCCTGTCAACCAAGCTATGCCCTTCCCCTGGGAGAAGCTTTGGAGCCAGTCATTGGTCCTCTGCCAGATGGTGGAACAGGTCCTGAGATTATGTCCCTGCCCTCCTCTCTCTAGGCTTGTCTCCCTTCCGTCTTTGTCCTATGCTTGTTCTCCAGGTCACCACACTGAGGACGGAGCCAGATGCAGGCTACTCTGCCTCCCCTCTGTGTCCCTGCATGCCGGCTTCTCCCCACATGCCTTCTCTGTCCTCTTCCCTCCCTTCTCCTCACTCTTGAGGGCCTAGCTCGAATGTCCAGTCATCTGAGGCTGTCCCAACTTCCCAACCTTACTTCTCCTCCGCACCTTTTGTGTGTATGTTAATTCATCCTCTCTGGGTTGCTGCAGAACATCATCCCTGCCTGCTGTTAAACTTGGTGTCTCACACTGTGATTATTGTGTATATGCTGTTCTCCTGGTATACAGGAAGTAAATTCCTGCAGGCTTGAACTCTGTCTTACAGAGTCATTATTCTGTGCTGTTGTTGGTACAGAGCAGGCACATTGGGTTGAGTCACCTCGTGGACTCCAGCAGACCACTGGGGATGGATAGGTGTTGGACAGGCAGGTAATGGGAGGAGGGGAACTGGGTCCTGGTGAAGGGCACAGGTCCTTCCACAGGCAGCAGTAAAGCCAGTCATAGTGAGACTTTATTGCCAGGCTGAAGAGTTTTCATTTGATCCATTTCTTCATAGGGGCCCTCTACTATAGGGATGGACAGAGACATTTTAGGAAGATTGGACTAAGGTGGCAGCATGTGAATTAGGACCAAGAGAAGCTGCCTCATGCCAGCAGCAGCTATGTAAAGCCTGGCTCAGTAGTTTTTGAAAGAATGAGCAAATGAGATGATGCAAGGGTCTCTTACATGCATGATGGCAGGTGTTAGACTCCCCTGCTATTAGTCATGACATAAATGGAGGCTGTGGAATGGAGAAGGAACATTTATTTAGAGTTGTTTTAATGGCACATAGAGCCATCTATGTTCTTCTTGTTTTCAGCATTCTTAATTTTTTCAAAATTTTTAATATTTATGAATAGTCACATATCCTGAAGTTTCTGGAGTTGCCTTGGTTTCAGAAATTGACTGTCCTTATTAGGGTATCAGTTTCTACATTTCTTAAAAATAATATAACCACTGTACTTATAAGTCACCAAGCTCTGATAATTCTGCCTTAAAAATGCCACTGCTTTTACAAGGTAGAGAACATAAGCAATAATCTTTTTTTCTTGCTGGTGTCTCTTTCTTGTTTTGAAGTGTTATCCTAATACATAGGAAAATTTTGACTTAGTGAAGAGATAAATTATACTGTAATTATTGCAAGGGATTCTCCATATGCGTGTTAGTTATGCATTGGTATATAACAAATTAGCCCCCAATTTAGCAGCTTATAAAGCAGCAAACATTTCTTATGTCACAGTTAGCATAGGTCAAGAAATTAAATGTGGCTTAGCTGGTGGTTCTGTTACATACTTTACATAGTTACTGCATATAGTAGGCAAGGAACTGCTGAGAGGTTGCAGTCAGGATGTCAGAAGGAGCTGCATCATCTAAAGTCTCAAGCAGGATGGAAGGATCTATTTCTAATATGGGTCACTCATGGCTGGTGGCTGGAGGCCTCAGTTTCTCACCACATGGATCTCTCCATAGGGCTGCTTGAGCACCTCACATCATGGCAGTTGCTAGCTTTCTACAGAGTAAGTGATCTGAGAGAGAAGAGAAAACCACAGTGTCTTTTATGACCTTATCTTCAAAGTCACACACTGTTGCCTCCTTCACATTCTGTCTTTTAGAAAGAGGTTACTACAAGGAGGGTGGGGAGAAATCAAGGCCAGTCTCTAAACCAGAGGAACATCAAGGATTTGTGGTCTTATTTGATAACCACACAACAGAATTTCTTGAAGAGTCACTATGAGGATTTAAATTGTGCTTCTGTTCTGAAGATTCATCTCTTTGCATTTTCCATTAACTTTTTTTCTGCTTGCCATAATAATGACTATTATCTAGTAGAGGTCAAGAAATTTACATTGCACAGAATCCTTCGTTCTTAGAAATTTTTCAGGAACTCATATCCTTGAGACCTGGACTTGTCTAGAATGTGTAGGACTGAAACTTCACCATGTGTCATATGTTAGGCTGACTCTGGTAATTGGAAAGCCACTGCAGATAGCCTTGTGAGTGGGGCTGTTTGTTGTCATGGGTCTTATCCAAGCTTGAGCTGGACCCTGTAGTCCTGGAATTGGGCTACTCTTCTTTCCACATTATGTCTTTGTTCTAACCACCCATATCTTATGCCTCTATTTCACTGCTAGATAAATGGCATTTTTGCACATATCTAACCTCTGCAGCTGATTGCAAGCCCTTGGGGGACAGAGAATAATGCAGCTTGTTTTGCCAGCACAATGCTTTGAATGCTCTTGTCATTCAGGGCATTATTGTTGAATGTGCAGTTAGATGGTCAGGGTGGAAAACTGAGAGATTTTAGCAGGGACAGGAGCAGAGTAAAGTTAGGGGACTTGCTAGGAAGGGAGGAAAAAGTTTGGAGGGAAAGATTTCAAGGGCGGTCACTGGTGAGGAGACCGAAAGCAAGGGGGATGGGATCTAGCAAGAGTTGACAGCGACAGGAGTGTGTGTGGAGTGGGGTGGTGTTAGGACTGTGTGGGAGATTTAAAAAAATATAGAGAGAGGCAGGGGAGGGATGCGTAGGCAGAACACAGATTTTTAGGACAGGGAAACTATTCTGTATGATACTATAATTGTAGGTACATGTTGTTACACATTTGTCCAAACCCATAGAGTGTACAGCACCAAGAGTGACCCCTAATGGTGAGTGGACTTGGGGTGATTCTGATGTGTAACTTTAACAAGTGGACCACTCTGGTGCACCCTGTCACTAATAGGGAAAGGCCGGGTCTGTGGGGGTGAATGGGGGCACAGGAAATCCTGTGTCTTCTGCTCAATTTTGCTGTGAACCTAAAACCGCTCTAAAAACCTCCCAAAGTCTTAAAAAATGTGTGAAATGAGATCCTGCCTCAGTGTTGGGGCAAGAATAGGTAGGAATGAAAGAATAATGATACCAAATGTGAAGCAGCACACAGTGGGCATATGCCATATGTTACCTTGTTTATTTTTAAAAGCAACTAAAGTAATGTATATATAACTAAAATATTTCTGTGGTCGTCTCTTTTAATCCAGGGAGGCTTTACTGGGAGTCTGCAGGTGTTAGGGGTAGTAGGTAGAACTATAAATATGCTTTGGAACACGGAAGGTAAATATATAAACTCATTTAGGGAACAAGGACCAAAATGTAGTCCTGATGGAAGACTTCCTTGTCCATGTGGACAGCTGATGTATGTGATCCTGGGGTCATAGTGGATTTCCCAGATCTCACCTTTTGGGGGGGGGAGAGCAGCTGCCATGGTGAAGAATAAAGATAAAAATTAACAAGTTACCTTCTTAAGACACATAGGGGGAAAGGTATTCAGTCTCTTGAGTTTTTGAGTTGAAGCCTGAAATTTATTTTACCATAGGGGCACTGGGGATAGTGATATATTTCACAGGCTTTGTGGGTGGGCTTGGGAACCCGGTAACTGCTTGTGTGTACACAGTTAATATGAGCCAGGACTGTTGAGTTCCAAACAGCTGTCTACAAATGAGCTTTCACAGTACCACCTGTTTCTCAGTTGGGACACCTTATTTGTTAGTGTGCCACTGTCATTTGTCACTTGAGTACCTGATCTTGATGTAGGTCTTGATAAAGAATTAAAAAACTCAGTGGAAAAGCATATGTAAAGCACCCAGAGTCACTCCTGTTACACAATAACAATGCGAAACAATAGATTAATAACAGGAAGAGACCCTGCGAGCCATGTTTGTTCGGCCTAGCCTCTTTTTCTGCCTGTTCCTTCTCAGCAATTGTACAGTCAGTCTATGAATGATGTTTTCATTGTCTAAGTGAAGCCACCTTAGTTAAATATTTAATTCTCCCAGACTCATAAACAGGGTTCAAAATATCATGCATGGATTTTATGAAAGTAATAAAATGCTCCAGAAGGTACAGTTGCTTGGCCTGCAGCCTGTTGCATCTGATAAACTAGTCACACACTTCATCACGTGCTTCCTTACAGAATGACGATGGCAGCTTTTCTGTGTTTAAGCCTGTCATTTGGAGGAAACAAAGATAAGACACTTTTGCTAAAACCCAAATATAAACTTTTTATAGAGTAATGCTCGCTTGCCTTGAACTTCAAAGAGGGGTGAAATTTCCTGCAACAGCTGCTTGTAAATAGTAAGTGCTCAATAAAGGCCCTCCCAGCTGTTGCCTGCGTATTTCGTCAGAGAACCTTTCACATTTTCCTAAGCATACAGCTCTATGCCTTTGTCAGTTAGCTAAAAAATAATTTGTACATGCGTATTTCTTATGACAAAAGTAGGATTAATCATTTTAGAAATACAGGGACCCTGGATGGTGCCATGTCCTGTGATTAAACTTGTTCTTTTGTTTATCTTAGGCATTTTCTCAAGTTGCTACAAAAGTTCAGTTTTCAAACAAAATATATTCAATGATTCAAGAGGGAAAAATGCAAATAAGCAAAAAAAGTATTCACTATCCAGATGTAATCAGTATTAATAGCATCCTTTTCAGGCCTTTTCCTTTCCAGATTTATTTATTTATTTAGTTAGTTATTGAGTCTCACTTTGTTACTCTTCGGTAGAGTGCTGTGGAGTGCTATGGCATCACATCTCACAGCAGCCTCAAACTCCTGGGCTTAAGCGATTCTCTTGCCTCAGCCTCCCAAGTAGCTGGGACTACAGGCGCCTGCCACAATGCCCGACTATTTTTTGGTTGTAGTTGTCACTGTTGTTTGGCAGACCCGGGCTGGATTCAGACTCGCCAGTTCTGGTGTATGTGGCTGGTGCCGTAGCTGCTGAGCTACAGGTGCTGAGGATTCCTTGACATTTTTAAAAAATGAGATTATATTGTAGACAAGGGTAGGCTAATTGCTGTGGTGACCCTTGGTTTCATTGGGAATAAATAAAAGGAAAAAGTCCATTTCCAGCTCAGGGTCTGAGGAGGGCCAGTAGGGATTAGTAGGGGGCCCTCAACTCGATTCCCTTTATGGGGTTTCCTCCTCTTTGCCTTCAAAGTTCCCCCCATTTAGCAGAGGGATGGGGTGAGAATGGAGAGTGCTGGGGGGGGCGGGGGGTTATGGCCTCATTTAGAGGAGGCCTCTTTGTTTCTGCCCACATTCCATTGGCCAGAGTCATGTGACTGTCCCTAACTGCAAGGAAGGCTGGGAAATGTAGTTGAGCAGAATGTCTAGGGAGAAAATGGAAATGGCTCCTTGAACAACCAGCTGCCTACAACTCAGTTGTATAAGCTGTTTGGAAACTTTTTTGTGTAACCACTTTATTTTAAGTGTATTTTTGTATGCTGAATTTAGTGACCTCACCATCTGCACTCTATTAAATAGAGCTCCTCTCTCTCATGCCAGAATCTCTCAATTGCTCTCCCTCTCCCTGCTCAGGCTTCCCTGAGGAAATAGTCACAGTGGTTCTTTCAAAAACTTAAGACACATTTTGTCACTTCCCTGCTTAAAACTTTACAGTGCCTCCCTGCAAATGGTTGGAGTAATGGGCACCTTCTCTTGAGACTGTCCTCTCTGGTTCTGACCCCACTGGACCCCATGTTGCCCCTCTCTCCTGGGGGCCTTGCTCTCAGACTTGCCTGGAACCCCAGCCCTGCCTTTTCCCTCTGCCTCCCTCAGGTTTCAGCTCTACTGTCTTCAAAGAGGCCTTTAGGACCATCCAGCTGTGAATTCTCCACCCCCTCCCTCTACTCAGTTGCTTTTGTGTTACTGCCATCAGAAGTGGTCTTGCTTGTTCCTGTTATGTATTCACAGTCCTGTCTTTCTGCTTGCTAGATTGGGGGTTCCTGGAGGCTGGAACTCTCTCTCTTTGACATCGATGTCTTCAGATAACATGTTTGACACATGGGGGGTACTCAGATATACTTGTGGAATGAAGAAGTGTCATTACATGTTCTTACCTGCTTTTAATGACAGTGTTATATGGCCCATGGCATGGAATTAGCTGTCTACTATTCAGGGGCTTTTAGGTTCCTTTCAATTTAAAAAATGCTTTGGTTACTGGCCTTTAAGCTAGTATTTTGTTCTATCTGCACCCATCTGTACTTTTCTTGGGAATGATTCCTAAAAGAGGTTTCATCTAATGATGGGGAGTATAGACAGAATTTTAAGGTGTTTGGTGGGTAATGTTCTTTGCCTTCAGAAGGACTATTAATTTCTGTTTCCCCCTAGGTTAAGAGCCCTTGGATAAGGTACTCTGCACACACCAGCAGAGAGGCTGGCTGGAGTGTGTGTGAGCGGTTGTGTCTTGTCTTCCTTATTCCTGTATCCTTAGATCACTAAACGTTATCCTTTTGTTTAGATTTATTTTTAATCATTTATTCATATGAATGTTGCCTACTTTTGGAAAGTAGGCATGCCAAATGTAAGACCATTTATCTAACCTTAATGTAAGCTTCAGGGAACCAGTTATTAGCAGTACTTACTTCTTCAAAGCCAGTTACGATTGAAGTGAGTCCCCCTATCCATTGTGTGGAATGTCCAAGGCTCTACCCAGGACTTCTGAAAATGCCAAGGAAATAGTTTCACATCAAAATTCTTATCTTCTGCTCTGAGACTGGCCGTACCTTGAGTTCCTTCCTAGACACAGTTCCTGCTCTGGGTCCTCCAGATCAGTTATAGGTAGGAGCCTGGGGTGTGCAAACAGAACTGCTGCTTGCATGCGCTGGGCGTACGTGGAACTTGGTGCTGAGCAGATACCTCAGGCTCCTCTGTGTAGGAGCCATGTCAGTCTTCTGTGGCCAGATTGAACACCTGCAGCTCCTTTAGCCAGCACCGAGGGTGGGCTGGACACATCACTTTAATACCATCCAAGTTCTCCCTTCAACAGTAATATTTGGCAGTATTTGTGCTGGTGGGAGGGGTAGAGAGTAGAGGTGGGGGAGGTAGGGAGACAGGAAAATCAGTCACCTGTTCTGTAGCACTTTCTTATTGTGTCAGCCCAGTTTTGCATTGCTATAAAGGGATACTTGAGGCTGGGTGATTTACAGAAAAGAGGCTTATTTGGCTCATGATTCTGCAGACTGTGCAAGAAGCCTGGCACCAGCCCTTGGATATGGTGGAGGCCTTGGGCTGCTTCCACTCATGCCAGACGGTGAAGGCAGGCCTGTGTGTGCAGAGATCGTGCAGGGAGAGAAGACGGAGGAAAGACCAAGTGGGCAGGTGCCAGTCCTTTTTAGTGACCAGCTCTGGCAGGAACGAACAGAGCAATAACTCCTTACCGGAGGACAAGGATGGCATCAAGCCATTGATGAGAGACCTCCCACCAGGTCCCACTTCCAACATTGGGGATCAAATTTCAGCAGGAGTTTGGAGAGACATGCATGTAAGCTATAGCACCTGTCATCCATTTCTTCTTCTGAATAAGTCCCCATTCCCTCCCAAGTCAAGTTTGGCAGGCAGGGGTTTTGTGTAAGCCACGACTTTCACCTTCTATGTGCACTATGGACATGAGTGGGCCATGTATTCTTAAGTGTACAAAGAACTAAACAAAGGTGTGTTTTGGGCTTGGCGCCTGTGGCTCAAGTGGCTAAGGCGCCAGCCACATACACCTAAGGTGGTGGGTTCAAATCTAGCCCAGGCCCGCCAAACAACAATGAAGGCTGCAACCAAAAAAATAGCTGGGTGTTGTGGCAGGCGCCTGTGGTCCCAGCTACTTGGGAGGCTGAGGCAGGAGACTCGCTTGAGCCCAGGAGTTGGAGGTTGCTGTGAGCTGTGATGCTATAGCACTCTACCCAGGGGAACAGCTTGAGGCTCTGTCTCAAAAGAAAAAAACAAAGGTGTGTTTTGAATCATGTGTAAAAGTCACTCGCACTGCTTTGAGCTGAGCAGGCCACGGGAGGCATCAGGTGACTGGCAGCAGGGTATAGCCTGCTGGGAGAGACAGAAAAGAGCCTCAGCCTACATGGCATTTAGTGCTAAAGAAAGAACCGCTGACGGCCAGCTGGGAAGTGTACAGGGACAGGGATGTTCCCACAGCGCCTCCAGGAACCAAGCCCAGAGCACCTAACCCCAGCACTTCTGCAAGCACTGAGACGCACTGCTGTAGTAAGGATGCGTTTTAGCTTATCCCTGCCTTGTCTGGTGCTGCCTTTCATCTCTTCATCCTTTCTCGAGGGCTGCCAATGTGAATGCAGGCAGTTTGAAAGATCATAGGAACACACGAGCTGAGACGCATCTTCACCACGTGCCTGTGCCCCGCTGTGTTAGTGCGTGGGCAGCCGTGTATCAGGGACACGCAGCGGGATGGAAGATTCCCCGAGCGTAAATCACGTCAAGGCTGTTCCCACTGTGCGGCGTGGGTTTGATCTGAGCGGTGCGTGGACAAGCACCCGCCCTCCTGCTCTCTCCTGGTTTTGTTTTTCCCTGTCTTTGTCTCCTTCGACATCACACGATCATTTAGGTTTTCTTTCCATCACCCAGGTCTGGACTAAACGTACCGTACTGAAGTCCTTGTTTGCTCTCTCTTGCCACCCCATACTTGCGTTCTCTAAGATTCAATCCTTAGCCATGTTCCCTTCTCTTCTTCAATAACATTTTGCAAACCTTTAACTGTAACTGTCAACTACAACTCTACAGTGACACCGCCTGAGTCTCTAACTCAGATGTTTCTCTCCATTTAGCCTTCTGTTTTTTTCTCATCCGGTGGTTCATGGCACCTTGGACTCAATCCTCTGTTTCAATTATGGTAACAGTTCGTGATCTAAACTGGAAGCTTAAAGTTGCCCAGACTCCTGCCTGCCACTCCTCCTCAGCCATCTTGGCTACCCCGAATGCCCTAGCCCTTAAATGCTTCTCTGACCCCCGCCCTCCAGCATGTTCTGTCACAGGGTCCTGTGGATCTGCTTGTCACCTACAAGGGACCCAGAATCACACTGATGTCCACATCTCAAGTCCCATTGTCTGGAAGCTGCTTAGGAAATGCTGCAATTAGTGAAGCAACGTGAATGAATGAACAAGTGAACAGATCAACCACTGTTTTCTGAGACTCTTTGGGACGATTTCCATTTAGGAAAACGTTCTTAATTTCTTTCTACTGGAGCTAAGGAATTATTTTTGCTTGTTGATGTCAACATTTTGAAAAGCATTCTCATTTTCAGGAAAGCTTTTACCACCTTAAATTTCTTTCTATCTCAGGCCATACATACAAATATATAAACTTTAAAGGAGGAATCACTTGTTGTAGTTACGCTAACTTGTTGTGTTCAGACATTTCTCTTAGCGGTTTTATGTATGTGATTGTGTTCTTGGTACAACTGGGAAATAGTTCCTTTAAATGTCAGGAATAATTGATCTTAATGACCTAGTTTGAATTAAATCTGTACTTAATTAAGCTGGATGCTGTAAATTTCTGGAGTTGTGCACGTTTAGAGCTGGAAGGTTGCTCTTCGAACTTCAGTATAAGGAAGAATTGCTTTATACTTGAATTGATTTGTTCTGTATCCAAGTACTGGGCTGAAAAGAAATCATTGGCTTTAATATTGGGTGAGACAGAGCCATTGAAGATCAATTTTTTAAACTTTTTTTAAAAAATTTTTTTCTTACAGGGAGAATCCCGTATTCTCAGAGTAAAAGTTGTTTCTGGAATTGATCTCGCCAAAAAGGACATCTTTGGAGCCAGGTATGTATGTTTGTTGGTTTGTTTCTGGTGGCCTTCTTCAGAACTTGGCAAGTACTTTTCAAATTTAGGTGTTTATCAGAATCCGCTGTGGGGCTTCTCAAGACAAAGTTCGCTGGGCTCCACCTCCAGATACTCCGATTTAGTAAGTGATGCTGGGGCATCTTGTCCAGGGACCACATTTTGTTAGGGGTGATGAGGGGGCATCACAGGGGTAGTTAACAGATATGTCCTTCCTATGGGCTGATTTCATGAGGAAATTAGGTTCTGGCATTTTTTCTCAGTAGGGAAACAATTTTGGGACTGGGTTAGTTGGTTTATGCCTATGATCCTAGTACTCTGGCAGGCTCAGTGGAAGGATCACTTGAGGCCAGGAGTTCAAAGCCACTCCCTCTCTACAAAAAAACAGAAAAATCAGCAGGCGTGGTGGCAGGTGCCTAGAGTCCCAGCTACTTGGAAGGTTGAGGCAGAAGGATCCATTGAGCCCAGGATTTTGAGGTTGCCAGGAGCTATGACACCACACACTTGAGCCCAGTGATAGAATGAGACGCTATCTCAAAAAATAAACAAAACATAACAAAGTAAAACACAGTTTGGGAATATGGCTGTGCTTATTTTAATACTTTTTAATTCCTAACTTAGAGAAACATAAAATTGTCAATTTTTTTGTTAGAAGAACTGGACATTTTTGACATATATACTCTGAATTAAGAGATTCTGTGATTTGGGGTGAATCTGGTGACTTCTCTTACATTTACAAAAGCACCACAAGGGAAGCAGCCTGGGTGTTCAGCTTTTTTATTTTCAGTATTGCTCATGACATTCATGTCTTTAAATTAGCCCTTTTGTCCCTGTGGGCTCTCTGATGTGTCACATGAAGTTACTGGACTGGTAGCAGGGCAAGGATGGAGCCGCCTGGCACCCGGGTTGGAACCTGATTTTGGCGACCAAAGATGTTATGAATTTTAGAACTAGAAAAGGGACATTAGTGATCTTCTAGTCCAACTTTCCTCTTTTAAGGTCGATAGACCTCGAATCCAAAAAGGTTAAATTATCTACTGAGGTCACATAGGCCAATAGTGCTTGAAGAGTAGTTGAGACTGGTCTCATGTCCCTCCCCTGCTTGGAGTGGTGGTCTGGGAATACTGTGAGGCTTAAGGATGAGGTAGGTGAGGGTGGTGCATCCCGTCCCCTATACAGTTTCCTAGAGTGAGAGTCAGGCACTGGAGACCCTTAGTACTGAGGCCTGTGTCTAGCTGACCGTGCTATCCTGCATACCCTGCAGAAGCCTTTTACTGCTGGCAGGCAGATGTCTGTTTTTTAACCTGCCACATATCATGTACAATTCAGTTTTATCTATTAAGAAATTGGGAAATTACCAAAATGGCAAACCTCGAGAAAAAAAAAAACAAGAAATAAAATTGATAGAAATAGCAGTGAAATTAAGAAAGAAATTCCTGCACTTACATAAGCCTCAAATGAGACCTGGAGCCACGGCGACTCTGCTTTGTGTCACAGGGAATTTCACTTAACAGGGGCACTGACATCAGCCTGTGCTGCTGGGGATATCGGAGGGGAGGTGGAGTCCACGGGAAGTCACACTTGAATGGCTTACCACGTGTCTGCCTGTGCTCAAGCAAGGACAAGCTAGGCCGAGAGGTGCAGGCTGACCTTCCCTGTACTTAGCTTGAAGAGCGACACTTCCAGCTGATTCCATGAGCCTGAGCTCTTCTCATCCACCTGCAATGCGACTTCTTGAAATTTAAAAATTCCAGGCCTGTCAAAGGCCACCTTGTATCCTGCCTTTCTGGTGAAGACTTTCAAGATTCAGCCCAGATGTCTTTCCTCTCCTAATCCCTCTTTGTTGCCATAGTGGGTACAATATCACTTTAGCGTTTGTAGATCACTGTCTCATTATCTGATGGTCTTCTGGTATTTACTTGGCTCTATTACTAGATTAGAAGTTTATGGGGGGGGGTGGACCTTTTTTAGTACCTTTTCCCTACTACTTAACATACAGAGCACCAAGAATAAGAACATGTAAAGCCCCAAGAAAAAGAACAGCAAAAATATTATTCTTTCAATTTAAATATTTGCATGCTAAGTAGCTTGCATTCTTATTTTAAAAATGCCTGTTCTTTCTTTTTGCAATGAAATATATAGTGTTGAAGGAAGGAGTTAGGAATTTTGGATGATTTCTTTTTATAACTTGATTTTTGTTTTGTTTGTTTTGTTTTGTTTCCCTCCATTAGGAAAAAAAAAGTAAAATTGATTCAGTTTGTATTTCTCAGCCTGTTGAGAAGATCTGAAGTTAAAATTGTAGTGGAGTTAGGCTCTGAATCCTAGCAGAGGCAAGCCTTGCGTTTTGACTGTTTATATGATAGCAGGCAGGTTCATTGCTAGAGGGGGCAGGGTGGGAAGGAATTATCCTTCAAGATGTTAATTAGGAAGGTAATGTTGTGGCCTCATGGACCAAGTGCCAGAAAATGAGTAAGAAACTCTGATCACTGGTTCTGGTCTTCATTTTCTTAGATTAGTAAACAGACACACACCCTCCCCCAGCATCCCCTCTTAGCCGCCAGCTTTCTCTGAGTGCCGTAGTTCTTTAAGGTCCCGCTTGCTGGTGGCAGTGCAGATTCATGCTAAGTTGGCCTCTCACTCTGGGGTACCACTGCCTCTTGCCTTATAAATTTGCCCGATGATGTGCATTCTTCCTCCAGGTTATCTTGGACAGATCCTTTAAAACCACCCATGTTCTGGAATGTGCGTATAAAACAAGGATGACATGTCCCTCGTCCCTGGTAGGCTGGAGTCCGGGAAAGACCCCAGAATGACTCTTGTGGCCTGCAGCTCCGTCATGTTTTAAGGCGGCAGTTACAGTGTGTGTGTGTGGGGGGGGGGGTTGTAATGTGTTCTCTGCCATCTCCCATGTCCAGCAGAGCCCAGGGTCGCAAGCATGCCTTCTCTCACAGCCCTCTCACTGGGTGTCCCTCCAGCAATGTCTCCCTTGCCAAAAAAAAACAAGGCTGGGTAGGAACTGGAACCTCTGCAGTAGACAGGAAAACGGATGGAAGAAGAAGGGCAGTTTGCATCAGAGGCTTGGTCAGAAACTTTCCAGTAGTAGAAATGCTGTGTGCATGTTGATGTGTTTAAAGACAGGGATTTACAGTCTGGGGCTACACTTGCTTGTCTCCAAGGGAGGTTGCCTGGGTCACTTGGCCTGAGGTGCGAGGGTAGAGGGGGGGACAAGGGGCTGAATGAGATGGTCCCATGATGGTGGGGACAGTAGAGCACTTCATCTCTCCCCCTACCCCCAGGTGATGACAGAAACTGCCTGTGACTCCCACTCAGAGGACTGGAGCTTGTGGGGCCCTGGGTGTGGTGCTGATCACCCTCCAGAGGCCTATGCCCACAGTGCCCTTCTCTTTTTCAGCTCTCTCTGCCCCACTCTAGGGCTTAGGATACAAGATCATTTTCCAGCTCCTCCCAGCCCAGTCTCAGTTTATTAAAGGAACCTTTGTTCAAAGAAGATTTGATAAATGAGCTGTTGCTATACTCGAACATTGGAGCAGTTGGCACGTGTGGAAAATAGCAGTAGTAGAGAAAGATGTTTCCCTTTGGACCATATCTTGAGGTCAAAAAAGGGCAGTCATAGAATCTGTCATCTAAACTGGGACACTTTTGTCTGGAACAAATGCTAAATCGAAGGGGATGTCAGGACATAATATGTAAATTGAGACTATTATCACCCTGGGTCAAAGGCATCCAGTCTTTATTATCCGTACAGTGTGATTCTTTTTCAAAATGGTTTAAAAAAATGCTGAGCCAAAGAAAATCTAACCCTTTAAGAAAGCAGGCCACGTGTAAAAGGCCAGTGAAACTGGAAAGGGAAGAAAAACTTGCCTCAGAACAAGTAGGGTGCCCCCGCATGCCCTGGTCTGCCTATAGGTCCTCTCCTGAGGACATGTCCCACCCTGACCCCACCCAGCTCAGGGGAGTCGTGATGTCTTATCCTTAATGCTTACTCGCTGGGTCCTTGGCTTCTCCATCACACAGCCCCCCACCCAGCTCCCAGCACCATGTCCTGTCTCTGACGTGCCCGTTCTATCTGGGAAGCACTGTACACAGCTCAGTCCCTGGGCTTGACTTGTTTTGTGCTTAGAATTGTTCCTTTCTTCCAAACTAGATTTTTAGCTTCTCTTGGCTAGAATTATGTTTATTTGCTTTTTATTTTCCATGGCCTAGAACAGCATCTAGAACCTAGGAGGTACTCAAGAAGTATTTACCCAAAAAGTGCATGAACTGGGGCCAGATCGCCTTCCTCTGCCCCTCTGTCCTCCTCTCCCCCCTTCACTGAAACCTCACATTCTCTGAGTGTTCCCTGAAGTTGCCTGTACTCATGTTTTCCCCTCTGCCTGGAACCTCCTCACATCCTTTCTGGCAGCTACTTCCCCATGAAGGCACAGTTTAGGTGGCAACACACTGGTAAGGTCTCCCGTCACCCCCAGCACAAGAGGACAGCCTGCCGCTCCCTGGGCTGTAGTTATCTTGGATAGCCCCTGGTGTTCCAGAGTCTGCAGCCTTGTCCACTACTGTTTGTAGGCACAGAGGTTGTGGCACGCAGCAGTTGCCCAGTTGTTGACTTGAATTCTTTGAGTGGAAGGTGACGTGGTGGCACAGAGTCACCGGCCTGGAGGAAGGGACACTTTTTCACATTCTCACGCTGTTGCCAGTGACCCATTAGGTGTCTCTTCCAGCATCCATGGGAGGCGGTTTTCTCTGTTCCTTGAAAAGGTTCTGTGTAGACCAGCAGAGGCAGGTGGCTGCCCGGAACAGGGCCACAAGGCGAGTGTAGAGAGAGAAGCTCAGGGAAGCCAGCTCTAGGCTGGGGGCAGAGAAGAGGATCTGGAGAGTTGGTAGATAGCAGGCAGGGAAGGGTCTCCCTTGATGCCAGTGTTTGTATGAAATTACTACTTTCTGGCCCACGGAAGGAGCATACTCTTTGTTGTGGTAGATTCCAGAAACTTCTACTTGGGGGTGCATGAGGCCCAGCTGGGTTGGCCATGGAAGGTCAGGGCCCTGCATCAAAGCCCTTGCCTTAGGGTTGGCACAGGGCCTCGGATCAGAGAGCACGTGGGTGCTTTGGATTGCAGTGGCCCCCATCTTACCAGCAGCTGTGGATGGGGCTCAGCAGACCACTCTGGACTCAGCTGCGTGCCTTCCCACAGTCTGTGATAAGGTAGGGACAAGTCCCAGTATTTGGCCACAGTGACATGTACAGTCAGGGGCAGATGAGTTGTGCTTTATTAAAGTGGTGGGTGTGGAAAGAGGGCAGTGAATCACAAAGGCTCGTGTTTCCTGTGCGTATTCTCTGTACTGTTCCCTGGGAGCTCATTTGGTCCTCTCCCGCTGGTGTTATGTATGGTTCTTTCTAGTTTGCAGATGAGGAAACAGAGGCAAGAAAGCTTCAGTTCTTTGTAAAGTCCACACCCCTGCTAAGTTACAGAGCTGAGAATTGATTGAGCCAGTGCCTAGGCTCTCAATGTGAGTTATTTGCAGACTGGGACTTGAAGGCTTGCAGGTTGCCTGGGAATGTGCACGGAACCCATGGGATGCCGCCAGGTTCTGCCTAAACTGTATGAAGAGGAAGTCTCCATTTGGTAGATGAGCAAAGTGTGAGGCAGTCATCAGTCTGAGATCAAACAAGGCTGTAGGGAGTGGTAGGATGAGTTAAGCCTGGATTTATGCGACTTCTAATGCCACGTTCTTCCCAGTGATAGGTTAATACTCTTCTGTTCAGGCTTTGGCTAGGTCATTGGACTAGAGGACTGTTAGAGTTCCTCCCCAAACCTGAGATTTGATGAATTGGCACCCCTTTTTATTAGTTTAAAAAAACTGGCCAATGTATTTGATGGTAGCTACTAAGGTTTTGAAGTGGAGTGAGTATCAGCAACTATCAGATTTGGAATAGATGCATTTTGCGAATTAAGCTCTTAAAGTGTTCATTTTAAAGTCAGGATAGCTTTTCAAGTTTCAAACCGTATTCTTCTGCAGTTAAGCCTGCGTCTCCAGACATCTGACCTTCTGTTGTAGGCTTGAAGCAGTAATTGAATAGCGTCATTTCAGTGTAGGTTTTAGATTTAACCCCTGTCCCTTTTCCTTCTTAGCTTTAGCCAGTACCTTCATTTGAGATTACCTCGGATGCATTTGTGGCTGTCAGGCTGCTTTGTAAAATTTAGCTACGCCGGCCCACACAGCCCAGCTCGAGAACCTCAGTCTTCTGCCCAGAGGGTTACGAGATGCCCCATTTTTGCTGTTGCTTCTCGTTTGTGCGTGCTGAGCTGTGAGCGTCACGGTAATTCCTGTTTGGGCTGCCATCCTGTTTTAGCAGCTAGTGCTTCAAAATGAAAAACACACATTGGAAGGAGGACATGGCAACAAGTCCTCCTATCTCCTAGCAATCGAGAATGATGAAGACTGAGGATGGCCCTGTGACCCCAGCCTGCCTCTGTCCCTCGTATAGATTTGTGAACATTTTACTGTGTTTGTTTCCTCTTGTTTTCCCTGAAATATTCAGAAGTAGATTATAGACATCATGAAATTTAGCTCCAAAATACTAATATTTCAGCCCACATCTCTAAAAAAACAAATTTCTGGATAGCAGCAATTTTTTTTCACCCGGTGTGCT
This sequence comes from Otolemur garnettii, assembly GCF_000181295.1. Lineage (NCBI taxonomy): Eukaryota > Metazoa > Chordata > Mammalia > Primates > Galagidae > Otolemur > Otolemur garnettii. Next base: position 16,831,365 of record NW_003852422.1, on the reverse strand, counting down.
GTGAGAGGATCATAGGGGTGCTGAGAAAATTTTTAAAGATCATTAATTAAATTATTTTCAAAAGAAGTGAGAGAACACAGTAAACATATCCTTTCTTTAACTCTTTTTTTCAATCCACATAAGTGAAGTGTGGCACAGAAGTTTAACTGTAGGTTCAAGTGTGCTGTGAGATTAAAAAAAAAAAACACAAAACTTGAAAAACACAGTTGTATAATTGCAATACTGGGTTTCACAAAATCAAAGATAATTGCCTAATGGACTCTTTTACCTGATCCATTATGTGAGTCCCCCCAGCTGACCCTGAAATGCCTTTTACAGTGGGGCCACTTAAACTAGAATTTAATTGAGTCGTGTATTGCATTTAATTGGCTAGTCTGTTAAGCCTTTTAAAATCTGGAATAGTTCCTGTCCTCCCCAGTCTCTCTTTTCAATTACTTGTATCTAGGTGGTCTCACTGTATTTGATTGTCTTCTGGTGGCATCATCAGTTGATGAATTAAAGTGCCCTTTCCCCACTGTGTTTTTTGTACGGTACTATCTATTAGAAGTTGTACCTAAAAGCTTGATCAAATTCAGTGTCAACATTTAGGGACATGATGCCTGGTTATGCCATTATCACTGGTGCTGAAGTTGGCCTGTGGGTTAGTGTAGGGACAGTCTGTCAGATTACATTTTTTTTCCCAGGTGAACAGCAAGTAACGGGTGAGGTGATGTTCTGGCACTATGTAATGTATATTTAAATACTAGTTTAGTTTTTCTCCCAAAGGATTGGAAATTCTATGGTCCCCCCGCCCTTCCTTTTTAAAAAACATTGTGTGCAATGAATCTTTCCTTCTCTCCGAGAAGCCTCAAAGCTGTTTTAAGTACCTGAGGTCTCCTCGCTCACTGTAAGTATTTCTGGGTCAGCAGTCAGACCAGAATTTGCATACCGTTGGTCCCTGTGGACCAGACTGAATTCTCGGGTGTGTCTGTTTGGCCCGTGGAGCACTAAAACAAAACAGTCACAACTCCTGAGCTGACATTTGTGAGACTCCATATTAAAAACTCGAATCTCTAGGTTTCTGAGAGATCTTGGTGATCTAGACACATTGGGTCTGTGTCCCTGTGAGGCTGTGTGCCCGGAGCTGTGTCCTGGCTGTGGCTTTTCCGTGGTGGACTGTGCCATTTTGGACACTACAGACGCCATATTCCTGGGATGTTTGGAGGTGGCCATGAGGCCCCTTGAGCCACAGCCCGCCTTTGGTTTTGCTCCCTGCACCGTGTCGTCTTCAGCATTTAGAACTGACTTCTCTTTCTCCCCCACTGCAGAGCTGCGCTTGACACTGTGCAGAGACCGTGTTTGTGACCTGCAAGGTCTTCGCAAATCTGCATTTCTCTCCCGAGGCCTGTTACAGCAGCCTTAGCTGTCTGGGGCATTGCTGAGAATCATAACATCACTAATGGCCTCTGAGCCAAAAAACGTTTGCCTTAAAATCCCTGCACACATATAGCTCACACCGTTGCTTAGCTGAGCGCCCCAGAGAACCGACCTCATACATTGTTTGTTCTAATTGTACTCCTCCCCACCCCTCAAATCCAACATGATATAATTAACCTTTTTCCCCCCCTTTTTGTTCTATAGCAACTTATGCTTTTGTGTTAACTGCCTAGTCTGTAAATATAGGAATGTAGCAGCATCTTTGATGCTGTGTCAATCCTAGTCTGTTCTCCATCCAGCTCATCAGGTTTCCCAGACGGGAACGTCACAAGTGGCGAGAAGGTGAGAGCCAAGGGCAGGCGTGTCTCCATTCTGTATTAGACCCCAAGGCTCGCTGTTTTACAGCCAGTGTCACAATAGTAGATCTTCACAATCCTGAATTACTGAGAAAATCCTGTGCTATGTTCCATATGCGGGAATTGAGAGTGCATGAAATATCCAATCAGTTTTAAAAGATTTCTGTATAAACTTTTTTTTTTTTGTATTTCCAATTTTGGTAAGTAAAGGCGTGAACCAGATAGGTTACATTTCTGCACCACCGGCTGATGTTGGGTTAGTAAGAATCCTTTCCACAGAGTCTTCTCTGCTTGCTTTCCCCTGACCCAGATGCAGGAATCTATCGGTGTTACCAGAGGAACCTTTGCCCCGCTAAGTGGCTTGACAGACAACGTGAAGAAAACTGGAACTTTCTGCTTCATTTTCTTCAGAATCTAGAAGGAGGCTGTGGTGACAGCGAGTCTTTAGGACCGAGAACTTGCTGTGTTTTTAGGAAGAGGAGGGTGTCCTCAACACACAGGAGGTGCTCCGTGAATTTTGTTAATCTGCTCAGAGCGGAACCTGAGGAAACAAAAACGTAAAAGCCACTGAGAAATTTGGGAAGGGGAGAGTTTCGACTTCATTGCAAAGGCACCGAGAGGGGCAGGAATACGCGCCCGGTTTCTGGGTTTGCTGGAGTTTGGCTCCTCTGCCTGACGTGGCATCCTGAATGATTGCTGTGCCCTGTCCTCTGCCTCTCTGTAGGCCTTCCTCCCCTTTTTTCCTTAGTCTCAGGTCTTGGTGTGCTCCCGGCCTCACCCCCTGCCCCCACCAGACTCTGGCATTGTTATCCTGATGCTGTCTCCTTTTCTCACCATCTTTCTCTTCCTTGTTGTTCTTTTTGTTGTTATTTTCTGGGGTGGGGGGAGAAAGAATGTAAGGAGCTAAAGTACAAGGAAGGGAGTGTTGCCAACTTGGGATGAGTCAGAAATGCAAGCGGTTCTGAATGTGTAAGACAATGAGGAAACTATTTATTTTACAAAAATTGAACTAACAACCAAGCCTTCAGGAACACAGCCAGCAGGTGCTGGGTAGAGAGAGGTGCCCTGTGAGGAGGGTAGAGGACTGCTGACCTCCCCACCACAGGGGGAGGGGGATCATTTATCTGTCTGTAGTAGTTACCCCCATTCCGTGCTCAGTGGGACCGTTGTGGCATCTGTAATTGTTGAAGGTGGAACTTGTCCTTACCACCAAAAGTCTTGCTTTTAAATGACCTTAATCCCAAAACTATTTTGGAAACTTACCTTTGGAACTCCAAAATGCTAACTTTTGAGGTATACATTTCCGATGTTGCATTATTTTACCTTCTAAAAAATATTTTCTTAGGCTTCCTAAAATTACTTAATGTTTATATTTAGGAGCAGGGCCTGAAGGATGAGATTTTTAAGACTCTTTTCTAACAAGTGAACTGGAAGGAAGGTTAAGTGAAGTGGAAGGTTCTTAGATGGTCAATCAAACCTTTCCTAAATGGTATAGCTTGTTGTCTAAATCAGGAGCTAGCAATTTTTTGTTGTTGTTCCATAATGGATTGGGTAGTAAATAGTTGAGGTTTTGCAGGATTTAAGATTATAACATAGCACGAAAGCAGCCTTGGGCAGTGTATAAACAAATAGGCATGTCTGTGTGCCAATGGCCCATGGGCCATAGTTTGCCAGCCCCTGACAGTATAAGCCATTGATTGATTCTCTACAACATATATACTTAGAACTAGGAGAGTCAGTATGATTTGTTCATGCTTCCCAGATTAAACTCCCTCATAGAGCTGCTGGTCAGTCAATGATAGACAGTAATTCTGCTAGTATTGATTTTTTGGAGCTATTGGAATGGGCTTCCTAGATAGTGTTGTAGCTTTGTTTTCTTTTCTATTCAAGGGCAGCACGCTTAAAATATAGCTTATGAAACTTTTAGCTACGCACTGTGAATTTTAAGGTCTACCAATAAATGCAACTATAAAATGTTTTTGTCTTAGAGAAAATTATTCCCACTGCTTTGCATAGAAATACATGAATAGGCTCGGCGCCTATAGCTCAACCGGCTAA
>NW_003852422.1:16797130-16827229 GCF_000181295.1 Otolemur garnettii | reverse complement strand
ATATATGTGCATAGGAGCAGATGCAGACAGGTAATGTAACCGGAGGTATTGCAATTAAAATATTTCCTGCTTTCCTTTCTGTGAATATTCCTTAGACTTATGACCTTAGTGTAAGAAATATTTAATAAGGAATCTACAGTGTGTAACTCCCAGTCAATTATTAAAAGAATTGGCATTCCTACTGTAAAATATCAACACAAGTGATAATAAAATATGCCTTGAGTCTTAATGAATGTGTGCTAACATTCCCTCATGCATACAGAAAGGAATGGGCAATAAATACACTTCAACGGTTGTTTGCATTTTTGTCCGTCCTTTCCCTATTGAGGAACTGATTGTTTGAAATCACTGTTATTTTTCGATGCTCAGAACTAGGCATTCATGGTGGGAAAGGAGAGAAACATTTGAAAAAAAAAATACTCAGTTTCAAGTTTGGGAGTGACTGAGAAATCAAGATGGGCCAATCTTTATACTTTATCACCGTTTGTTTTTCTAGTCAGAAAATGAGATTATTGGTTGTATGTTATTTCAGATGTTCTCAGGTTGACTTGTATCACTTGGGAGTTCATTGAGAATGGTGACTTGAACATGGCGAGAGTAAGGTCCCGTAAGGAGCAGAAATTGCAGTCTCCTTTCTTCCTGGATGGTTTGGGGGCTCCCTATAGCGTGGTTGCATTTTCTCTTGTTATTATATACAACAGTAGAAACTCCATAGCTGACCACTCCCTACCTCCTTAAGTTGATCTACTTTTCATAAACTGGACATGCACCACACGTATGGATGGATCAGTACAGCAGGCCTAGTTCCTTATGTTGACCACCTCCGTGTGTTGACCAGTTTGTCATCGTCTCTTGGTGGTCAGCTTACTATAGTCAAATCACCATGTTTTAAAAGTGAGATTTCAGTCACTCATGAGGCCAGGATCTTTTGTTTGCTTGTATGTAGTTTCTTGGCCTTGGAATGTTAACATCTTAGAAACTGTTCTTTCGCTGGAAGAGTCACTGGGTGGCTTCACTCTCTATCCAGACATCTAAGCTGGGGACCTGGGCTTATTAACTCTCCTATTAACTTATTAACTGTCTTATTAATTCTGTTCCTGCCCCCATGTCTGGGTGCTGTGTTTATGTAGAGGACTTATTAAGCAGTGTCCAGATCTGCCTTGTTCTCTCTACCCCTCCCTTTAGGTACAGAATTCTCTAGAAAATAAACTGACAGCCTTCCGCCCAACCAATACTTCAGCCATTGCGTGTGGCTCTGGGTTCGTGGTGGCTCACGGGTCCTCTGTGAAGCCCTGCTCTGCACCATTGCCTTGGGATTCCCCGGGCAGCCACCCTCTGTCCTGTGGCTCCCTGAGACCATTGCCCCTCCTTGGTGCTTTGCTAGTAACCAGAACCACCACCACCATCTCCCTGTTTGCAACTGACCTGTTCTCATCCTTTCTCGGGGCACATTGCTGTCCCACTCCCATCCTCCCTGGGCACAGAGGACCTTGGCTTCACTTCCAACACCATGCAGGTCTCTGTGACAGCCCTTAGCACAGGGTGTCAAGATTCTCCTCCACGGGGCCTTCAGCTCTGCACCTTTCCTTAGTGTCAGGGGCACCAAGCCCACCACTGGCACTGCCCGCGTGGCGGCCTCCTTTATGTGCTTGGCCCCTGCATCCCTACCACGAAGCTGAATTTCTTTTTCCTGCTCTTGTGGTGTCCAAGGGATTTATACATCCTCTGAGTTTCTTTACCCTCTCATTTCATTAATGTTACTGTTTTATAATTTTATTATTCTGTAAATAGGTATCTTGAAGAGCCTCACATTCTTTGAAATAATATGGGTTGTAAATTTTAATAATAGGAAACTTCTGTGTGACTGCATATCACGCTCTTTTTCTCTCCTCCCTAAAGTTAGCAGAGATGCCTTTATTTTTAAGGGAAGCTTCACCCAAAGGGGTCTTTGCCTGAAGGGATCACTGCCTGTGTGGCCCTGGTCAGAGGGAGGGTTTTGCGGAGTAGTGGAACCGGGGAGGTCCCAAGTGGCTTTTCCGGTACAGGTCCTACCGAGGTGTGTTGGAGGTACAGCTCCCTCTGGTGGCCATGACATCAGGCGCACTAGACAATAAAAATGGCACACAAATCTAGTAATCTATCAAAGTTTTTTTTAAAAAAGTCATTGTTAATTCAAATCTTATTTGTTTTGGCAGGTATCTAAATCATCCTGAATAGTGACATTATACAGAGGAAAGAATGGTTTTGTTTTAAGCAGCTCCTACTTTATAAATAGTGGGGTTCAAAATAGACAATACATAGTATTAAACTCTCTTTCCCCTGTTTTTTTCTTTTTTTTTCCTCTGTCAAATAACTTCCTAAACTTGTAGAATCATCAGAGTAACATGCAGTTACTAAAAGGGAATAATTAATTGATACTTGGATAAAGCGAAATTCTTCAAATAAGGAGTGTTCCGATATGGTCTCATAGACAAAATGAAGTATGATGAATTTTTAGTTTCAAATTTTTATGGGTCATAACTTCAACATTCTTTCAGGTTTCTTTACAGAAATAATTCCAGACGGACATTCTTCATGTAGAGAAATACTGCTCTCCATGGTTGCCTATATCCATTCTAATGTAGGGAACAGGTATGGCTCATGTCAAAAGTATTTATATTTGGCTTTGGAATAAATTTTTTTTCCTTCGCCTCTGGTCCTCGCTGAGGTCATGGGAATTATTATTACAGAGATATTAGTGAAGCAACCTGTGCCGTGAAAGGAACTCAGAAGAGGCTAGAGAGGGGTTTAAAACTCCTTTTTTCTAATCGTCATCTCTTCCCCGCAGCTAACTTTGTCTTAGTGCCTCTTGGACAGCATTATTTTTCAGTTGGATGACAGCTTCCCTCAAAGAACCATGTTTAAATTTTTATTTTTTAAAATGTAGGATTGGTTTATTATTTCTGGTGTGCTTGAGTTTTTTTTTTTTTTTTTTTTTAATTGAATACTTTTACTAGGAGCAGAAGAAAGAGCCCATGAAGTCTTGGTAGGAGAAATCTGGGGCTGCCTGGAGATGCTGCTGTGATGCACTTGAACGGGAATAGAGGGTGATAAAACACCCGCAGAGGAAGACGGGGTGGGGAAGATGGGGTGGGGTGTCACCACTCGTTTTGCAATACTGACAAAAACAAGAGGAAAGCCATGCCTGCTTTCAGGAGGACAGAAAATTGAGGAGGCTCTTAGGGAGGAAAGTGTCGGTTTGAGGTGATGTTAACATAGTTTATGTTCCTTTCAGTTGCAGACATTAAGATGTATTCTCAGGGCTGGTAGGACAGTTACTACAGCTCTCTCTAGTGGCTTAGACATTGATATATTTTAATACTTAGTTTCCTCTTATTGGAAGATAGTTTGTTCTCATGAGATAATGTTCCCCTGTGACGGCCCCTGACAGAGCTAACACACTGCATGCATACAAGATCTCCCTGTTTGTTTTCTCTAGCCGCTCCCCTCCTCCCCCTGACAAAGGCAAACCTCCAAAGCAAGCAGATGAATAGACAAACGAAAATACTCAAACAATCTCAGCCGAGACCTTCCTCTTTGCTCGATTTTGTGCTCCTGGGCGTTTGCAGTGGCTCTGAGGCTTTATTTGCAGAGTGAACAAAACAGACAGTCTCCCTAATAACAGTGAAGAGCGGCTGATCCCGTAGCCGTGCCTGCTAAGGCTGTCAGTTCTGTAAGCAAGGCCTAAACTGGGTGGAAATAAGAAGCCACACATGAAAGAAGATAGTCTGATAGTCCATTGAAGAAAGACCAATTCCGTATGCCCCTCAGCCCCCCAAAGAAACAACAGTCCTGATGAGCAGTTCATCATAGATCTTTTTCCAAGATGATAATGAGGAAGGCACTCTGGGGAAGGTTTGTTTACTTTGAAAATTTACGTAATTAAATAATATTGAAAATGGTGCAGGTTATTGTGCAAATCTCACCAGACATGGATGAGGTAGGAAACAAAAGCTCCTCCTCTTGCCTCTTCCCGCACCCCCCTGCTTACTTAGCTGGACCCCTTTAGGAATAGCCCCCAAAGATTTCTTCATGTGTAGAGGAGGTGGTGGTAACAATACCACTTTACCTGGTATTATTAACTGGTTGTTTTTAACTTTGCGATTCATGGTGGAGATGTTTTAGGGTCATGTCATATGAGTATCTATCTGTCTTAGCCTTTTCTATGGTTGCACAGAATCGAGAATGTTCAGAAACCACAGTGTTAAAGGACAGATAGATGGCCATCCCTTTAGATCTTCAGCTGCCAGGGCCTGGCTTGAGAGTGTTCTTGTGGTTTGTCAGAGGAAGTGACCAGTGCAGTGCAGCTGGACATTAGCTGTTTGTGCCTTGGTATCTTTTTCCAGATATCATTTTGGACCCCTATAATGTTTTGTGCACTATGCAAGGTACTGGACAGAGAGGGGATATTAGACAGGGTCTCTGCCTGCTTAGGGCTTAAATTCTACACCCCCTTCATTTCCTAAGTGTTTGGCCAACTACAGAGAAAGCTGCTTTGACAGATACCCCCTCTTCTGCATTTACCCCTGGCTCCCCTCTCATGGGAGACCTGGACAGAGGAAGCTTCCTCCTGATAACCTAGGTTGTTGCTGGGAACACATCTTATAGAAATCATGCTCCAGGTCAGCGATTTTCAATCAGTGTGCTGTGGACATTTTTACAGATCGTTAATTAACTTATTTTCAAAAGAAGTTCAAAGCGCAGTAGGGATATTCTTTTATTTATTTATTTATTTAATCAATATACTTTAAGTGTGCCTCAGAAGTTCATCTATAGGTTCAAGTGTGCCATGAGATAAAAATGGTTGAAAACTACTGTTCCACGTGAAGGTTGCCTACACCTTGCTGGCCATCTACCGTGCAAAATGTTTGCCCAGTGGGTGGCATTTATTTAGCCGGGTGTTCATAGGCTGCGCTGTCTCTCAGCTGCTGTCTGGCTAGGTAGGGTGAACGCTCACCTGAGCGCTGAACACTCACTACTGCTGCTCACCTGCAGTGGCCCTCGGAGAGAGCTCTTTGAGTCCTACATTATTTAGCTGATTGAGTATTCACTCCAAAGGTCTGTACTGCTGTCACAGGCCTGTTGTCAACACTCACTGTTTCCTGCACTTGTGGGTATCATTGAAGGCTGTTTCATCTGATTTCATTTACCCAGCTTCTCTGTACCTTAAAAATTGCAGGTAGACCTGTGATTCATTTTGAATCATTTTTATTTAACTTCTCTCTTTCCTCTTGACAGCTTATTGTATTCATTTTAACTTCTGGAGTCCAAAGAATTCCAAGTTCACTTATAGAAAAATAATTATCTGAGAAGAAATAACTGCCTAAAGGAAGTGAACTTGTATTTTGCAGTCTTAACTGTGGATTTAATATGTTGACAGAGGGGCTTATGGAAAGAGGATGAGTTGGTGTCGTGGTAGGTACACCTGGCTCCGGGGTCACCGTTCTCTTAGGAGTTGCTCTGCTGGAGAGTCGCAGCTTATGGAAGGGTCTGAGGTTGTGGGATGTGCTACGCTTCTCCTCCACTTTTGGGTTCTCCCCAGCAGCCTGCTTGGTGTGGTTTTGAAGGTGGAGAGGAGACCTGGCTAGAGATGCTATAAGGATCATTTTGGAGGCCTTGTTGGGCATGGGGGGTGGTTTACAGAAGTTTCCCACAGGAACTGGATCAATTCTTGAAGTTTCTCTAAAGGAGAAACTTTTTTCTACATTTATGCTAATGTAGTTCAGAAATGTTTGTTCACAGAGTCGTGATTTGAGGGGCACAAGATGTTTGCCTAAGCCCTGCCCGTCCTTCTCCTGAATTGTGCACCTCGCCCTGAGAGGGAGAGAGCATCAGGATGTGTTTGTTTACAGTTTAATCAGCAGCAGGAATCCATGGCCTTGGTCCCAGTCCTCCTCTGAAGGCTCTGAATTTGAGTCATTGGGACAGTGCAGATGTGCAGCAGAACGGTGAGAAGTTGACGCTGAATCCTGAATGTTGCAGGAATGATGGGGAGGGCGTGCGGCCAGACGTGGGGGTTGACGTTAGGCCAAACCGTGGCTCACTTCCCTGTGAGCTTCTGATGCAGAGATTGGAGTTAGCATTATTGCTAGAACCAGAGTGCAGAAGGAATGACACCTTTTCCACATGAAACACTTTAAAGTTATTGGTGTCCACACGTTAAGTTTTTTAAAAAGAGGTTTAAAGTGGTTTCATCTCAACAACAACAGTAGAAGCTATAAAAGACCAGACTGAAGAATCAGGTCTTTAAAAACCATAACATTTTAAAGAAGACAAATGGGAAAATGTTACCAGTTTCTATCATGGAGAAAAAGCTACTTTCCTTAATATATAATAATAAGTGCTGGAAAAATCAATAAAAAGACTAATAATCTAATTGGAAAATGATCATGACAAAATACAAAGAGTATATCAGCAGAGAATATCAGCAATTGAATCTGAGGTAGTTAGCATTGCTTATAATAAAAGAAATAGCAATTAAAACTCCAACAAAACACCACTAGTCAAAAATTTTAAAAGCACTCTATCTTGAGAAGGATGTGAGGAAACAGGTCCCCTTAAACTAACTGATGTTGGACAGCGAGTAAATGGGTGCAACCTCCAGCACCATTTGGAAATATTTATCAAAATGACAAATGTCTGCGCTCTCAGACCTAGCACTCCCCGTTCTGCCCCTTACGCAGCAGGTCCTGTGGGTGTATACAGTGAAAGACAGACCAGAACACGCATCCCTGGCTGATGCAGTCACAGAGACAAGAGACAGCAGAAGTGTCCGTTAAACAGCAGCCAAGTCGTGCTGAGACTTCAGTGTCTGTTCTCCCGGTCCCCTCTGCTGGGTTTATTCTTAGGCAGATGTTCTCCATTGGATGGCAGCCCTGGGCTTACGTTCTCAGCAGAGAGAGGCTGGCTCCTGCAGAGCTAAGGTCTTGGGATGCGTCACCCAAGGACTAGAAGAATGAGATGTTCTGTAATTGGGCCCACAGCCAGTTATGAATTCCTGTGACTCACATTCCCTCCCATCTTCATTATTTCCTCTGCATAGCCCAGCAGATCTCTGTCCCCCTCCTGCCCTTCTCAGCTTCTTGTAGATGAAGCAGCAGAGGCCAAGATCTGCGGTGGGAGACACGATAGCTGTCTGTGGCATAATTGAACCATAATTGCCAATCACTCTTATGACGTGGGAATTATTGTTTGCAGATGAGGAAACATTGGGGATCAGAACGGTTAAGCAACTTGCTTACAGTCGCAGCAGGCAAGGGGCAGAGCTGGAGCTGGATTCACTTGGTTTGCATAGACCCTGTTGTCATCCTTGCTGTGTGTGCCCGTCACGTGGCGCCACGGCCTGGGCTCCGGACACTCTGGGCTGCTCGTTGGCATTTCCGACTCTCAGGTGGTGAGAGTGAGAGCCGGAGCCGGGAGCCCCTGGCCTACACCACCAGTAAATGATGAAGCCCTCTCTGAGTCATTTCAGTATACCTGGTGCTCTGCTTCCAGACAGAAATCTCTCTCTCCTGTTTGTCTTTTTTTACTGATACACAATAGATGTACATATTTTCAGGATACACATGATAATTTGTTACATTCATGTAATGTGTAAAGATCAAACCCGGGTAATTGGGCTATCCATCACCTTCAATATTTATCATTTCTTTGCCAGGAATATTTGTTGTTCTTTTCCAGCAGTGTTGAAATCTAATAGGTTACTAATAACTATAGGCACTCTACTGCTTTATTACACACAAGGATTCTTTCAGAACATCTAACTACATACTTGTACTTGTTAATCAACCCGAGCTGGGAACTCTTGTTCACACTGTGAGGCCTGTCTTCAAGCAAGAAAGCGGTCTGTGAAATAAGTAATACGTGCTTGGAAAGAATTGAAGCAGCAGCCTGTGGACAGGGCCACTCAGGCCGTGGTGCCTGGTGCAGTGAGAGTCGGCGAAAGAACTGAAGGTCTTCCCTGGCCAGCTGTTGTCTGTTTCACATGAGGTGGCTCTCAAGGGGGTTGGGGGTCCCAGAGGAGCCCTGTGTCGAGCTGACACACGGGCACTGGCTTTCTGCACTCACTGCTCACAGGGTTGCTAAAACCAGGCAGGTGGGGGAGTGGAGGACAGGTGAGGGAGAGAGAAGGGAAACTTCTGGAAGGAAAATCAGATACCAAGGGGGGGGGGCCGGCGAGGAGGATTTAGGAAGGGAAAGAAAGTCTTTCTCTTCTAGATCAGAAGAGAAATAAAGAGGAAATTTAAACTAAAACACTAAATGATTAGGATTTAAATCCAGTAAGCTTCTTTACATATGAACTTTCATAAAATTTTTTTATTTAGCCAGAGTCTCACTGTGTCACCCTCAGTAGACTGCTGTAGCATCATAGTTCACAGCAATCTCAAACTCTTGGGCTTAAGCAATTCTCTTGCCTCAGCCTCCCAAGTAGCTGGGCCTACAGGAGCCTGCCACAACACCTGGCTATTTTTGTTGTTGCTGATGTCATTGTTGTTTTAGCTGATTCAGGCCGGGTTCAAACTCGCCGGCCTTGGTGCATGTGGCTGGCACCCTAACCGTGGAGCTATGGGTGCTGCCACGAACTTTTGACTTAATATTTTCGGTAGTCACGAAACAGGAACTACTTTTGATTTCCTTCTCTTTACATGTATTTACCAAGATTTTTGTGTCCTCAGTACATTTTAAGATTAATTATAAAAAATCAAATTAGCATACACTTAAAAATATGAAATTAGTAATATTTAAAGATGGTCACATGTTTCCTTTCCTTTTCTCATGAAAAAAAAGGCCGGCAGAACTTATATCCTGAAAGTAAATATGGAAATCACATTAAAACCCAGAAAATCCTCGCCACCATCCCCTCTTGTGGGTTTCATTTATTTTTTGGTCTGAGTTTGAGGTAGAGAGAGTTTGAATATGTGCTTTGTTCTGGGCAGCTAAGTTCCTTTTTTTTTAATAAAGAATTGGGTGTATGCATGAGGCTTATTTTATCTGTTATTTGCTTTTTTGCCACTTTTCTTCCATTGAAGCCAAAGGGAGCTTCATGGTAGGGACTTGAAATGTACTTTGAGAGCTAGAAGGGGAAGGAGCAGGCTGGTGTTGAGAACATCAAGGCCATGGAGGCCGTCCAGGAGAGTGCGTGGTCCGAGACCACCGTATGATGTGTGGGCCAGCCCACGGAACTGCCTTCCTGCGTGTTACTTTCCCTCTCATCAGACAGGTCTTCACTTGCCTCTTGGAAAAAAATAAATTGAACCAAAACTTGTCTACAGGCAGAACTTTGAGCTGAAAGAGACCCCAGTGGCAGTGGTTCTGAAGCATGGCTCCTTGTTAGATTCACCTGGGGAGCTTTTGAAATGTATGGTGCTGCTAGGACTCACTTAGAAGATTGTGACTCTATTGGCCTGGATGTGGGTGGCCAGCATCAGGAACCACCGGATGAGTCCAACTTTGTAGGCCAAGAAACTGAAATAAAGGCTGCTTCTCACCTCAATGAGACAGCACTAGATGTGGTCCTCCCGGCTGTATTCCATGGGCCGTAGGGCACCTTGAATTTGATTATTGTTTCAACACCTTCTCAAGTTCTCCGTGGCTGTGGTCCCATAGTCTCTGGTCTTGACCTGGCAAAAGACAGCATGTCGGTGGACAGGGCTCTGCACCCCATCTCCCTGCCTCCAACAGTATTTTTGAATAACAGGATTTAAGAAAAGGATATTTATGTCCCTACTATGGAGAAGGAGTCTGTGGTTATCAGTCTTGCGAGTAGGTCAGTTCATTGTCCATCCAGTGAAAACAGTTGCACAGCCTGACTTTCTTCCAGGAGGTCTGTGTGGTAGGATGGGGGGGGGGGCAGTTCTCAGCTCCTATTCAGTGGCTCCTGTCCTCAATCAGAAACCCAGCCTTGACCTTTTCTCCCAGGCGGCTTTGTCCTGAGCAGGACTCTGAACAAAGACCTTTCTTTCACCTGCCTGGGGCGCCCTCCCTGGGGGCTTTCCATCCCCCCAACTGCAGAGCAGGCCTTTATCCTCATCTGATGTTTGCTGAACAGCTGACACCTCCTGGGAATCTTTAAAATTGTTCTCTGAAGAAACCATTCTGCCTCAAGTGCCTATTTTTAGACTTTATAAAGCCCACGTCAGATTGCTGCAGCCTCTCCCTCTGTCTGCTAAGCCTGCTGTTTGAAAGGCAGCAACAGGATCTTTTGTCTTTAAAAGTTCAGCCCCATCTGGTTCATTCCACAGCCCTGGAATGCTCTGGGGTTTATCTCTTCCCTCTTTCTGACCAAAATCAAAACCAAAGCCACAAGCAATAACCTTTACACCACAGGAGGTGAAATAACACAACCTGAGGAGGAAAGATCACTCCCAAACAATGAACCTAGAGTTAGAATGAACCCAGAGGATAGATTGCTGTGTCTTAAAGCTCTGGGTTTGCTCTGGGCATATTTAACCTCTTCAACTAAAGAGGTTTGAGTTTCAGGCTCTCTGGCCGGCCAGTGCACATTCAGAACAGGTACACCTGGGGGTGACTGGCTTTCACATTGGATAATGAACTGTAGAAAACAGAATTCAGGTGTTCTGGTGGGGCCTTGCACCCGTCCTGCTCAGCCTGGGGTGAGTTTCTCCTTTGGCCGGTGGTTTTGGCTTTTTCTCCTTGCACGGACCCTTTGGTTTTAACTAAGGGCAACTTGTGTGACTTTAGAGGTGGTGAGAATTCTTAGCGGAGAATTCAGAAGCGGTGCCAGGAGCAGCTTCACCTGAGCCCAACCTCACCTTTCTCCTCCCTGCCCTCCTCCCTGTCTCTCTCCATGTTGGCTCATGCAACAGAAGTCAAAGTATCTTTTCTTTTGTATTTTTACTGAATAAAAGTTTTGTGATTCTTGTTATTAAAGATAGGTAAATGGAATCATTTCTGTAGAATTCTCTAAAAAAATCAAAGCGCCAGTAAAACCTACTCAAATATTCCTTTCGGCAAAAATTTAAAAAAAATGGGTTTGTTGGGGGGAGGGACACATAGTAAAAAAAAAAAAAAGATTAGAAAAGGTGCACAATAAGATACTAACATTATGTTAGGGTGGCAGGAGTATGAGCTGATTTTGTTCTTCTTATTTTCTAAATTTTCTTCAATAAATAGTGTTATCCAATATAGAAGAAAAATATGCAAGCCTATTGATCTAGCAAACACAAGTCAAAGGAACTCATCCTAGGAAATAGTGAAGATGTATTACATCCAAATGATGTGTGTGCGCATGTGTGCGTGTGCCCTTATATATTTAAATAACTATGAGGATGAAGCATCATCTCTCATAATTAAGACCTTGAAAAAACTTACATTATATGATACTTTAAAATGGAATAGTATAAAGCTGCTAAGATGATGTTGATAAATACCTAATGATACGTAAACACTTTATGGCATAGAATGGAAAAGTAAGTTGCGGATTCATTGGTATAATTTGATCCCATCAAAGAAACGTGTATATACTACAGAAGTCTAGAAGATCTGAAAGGGTATCAATGCCCTGATATATTTGTAGCATTACCTCAGAAAAGGGGATCCCCTGGGTGTTTCTTTTCTGTTTGTTTAAATGCATTTGTATTTGTGTGTGTGTGTGATACATGTATGTACGGTTTTCTTGTGAAAAACTTGTATTGCTTTTATAATTATTAGAAAGGTTTATTTTAGGTTTAGAAAATAAAGTTACTTTTTCATTTGAGTAATAACCTGTGATTTATATTTCATAGTTGACTTTCTATCCCCATTATTTAAATCCATTTTCTACGTTCAAGTAGAACATTTAACAGTAATAAAAAGAGCTTATAATGAGCAGCTGATTTCTGAACGGACACCTGATAATTTTAATGGCTGAGATTTTAAGTTTCCATTTCTATCAATTTATAGCACACCCTCCCCCCTCTTTCTGGTGTTTGGTGTGTCTGGTCACAGTCCTGCTGTTTGGCATACTTTATTGCAGATTAGAAGCCAGCTCTTTGAAATGGGAAGTTTGTTTGGAATTATATTGCAGTTGGTTAGTGAAGCTCTGTGCTTAGGGGCCTGGAGTTTGAGGGCTGCTACTTCAGAATTCAGAGGCTATCTCTGTTTCTTTGGGTTTCATAGCTAAGGTCCTTGGACTGAGGCTGTCTGAAGGCTTGCTCTGATACGACTGGTACCAATTGCTAAGGAAGACATTGGACTTACTCCGTACAGCTTACAATTTTATTGGTGAGATAGGCTCAGTATAAAGCAGTCACATTAAGCTAGAACTTGGTGTATAATCCAAGTGCCATATGACATGCAGATGACCAGCACAGGTGGGTTTGTGAAAGTTAGACCTCGATGCTCAGCGAGAGGCAGGCCTTGACAAGGTCTTCCATCCAGGAAACCGCAGTGCCAACAAGGTGACCAGCCCGGGGGGAAGCTTCGTGAATACTTGGTGAATCAGAGACCGTTTGAATTGGCTTTTCAAGCCTAGTTTCCTAAATATGTGAGCCTGGATAATAAAACTGCAGGGCAAGGAGCTGTCACCTTAACCTATGTGTACTCTGAAACCAGGAGATTAAATGGCGTTGTTCAAGATCACAAATGATTCTTTGGTTTTCAGGCATGGGTGGCAATGGCGAGGAAGTTCCTTACGTCTTTTGTATGATACGGGCTTGATGATTTCAGAAAGGTTAAGGTGTTAAAATTGTCGTGAGCAGGGAGGGTAATTACTGGCATCATTAGGATCAGTTCTTAGGTCTTCTGATTCTTGGCTTATCTCATTGAGTATGAGTCATTTTAGCCCTTTGACAGTTCACTACACACTTGAATTTTTTTTTTTTTTTGGCCAGAGCTGAGTTTGAATCCGCCTCCTGCGGCACATGGGGCCGGTGCCCTACTCCTTTGAGCCACAGGCACCGTCCCACACTTGAATGTTTTTCACTAGCTGCCTTGACATAGTTTTCAGTGCTTACATGGTTCATTTCCAGCCGAGCTGAGCACAAGGAGCATCAGTGTCTTCTGCTGGGCCGGTTGGTGGTGTTGCAGCCCACAGGTGCCGTCTCTGTCTTTCAGTGGGTTCGGCAGCCGTCTATTTATGTTGAAAGGCGCTGTACTGGGAGGTGGGGAACACAGAGTTCTAGGCCTCCAGGAATTTATCATCACCTGCTAATTTGAGCTCAGCCTGGCATTTGAACATGAGCCAGAGATTTCCAGATTAGAAAAACAAAAGAATCCTTTAAGGTATGGAGTTGTCTATTGGCCCCTCCTTGCTTCATGTCTGATGGTTTTAATTGATCAGTATTCCAGTTGGATACTGTCATGTTTCCACAGGGCGCAGCCTGTGTGGCCTTGGGCATGCACTGGTAATTATGCAAAGGGTTTTAAAGTGAAGTGTCCAAGAAGAGAGCTAGGCCAGGGTGGAGGTTGAGGGGGTGAGGGCAGATGTGAGGACTATTTCTTGCCACTAGCTATTTCACATATGAGCTATTTGGGGGGGGGTTATTTTATATATGAAAATGTATGTACCTCTGATCGGAAGACAGGAGGTACTGAGGTTTACCTTGTAAAATTATTCTAGGAAAAACTAAACTCAATATCAGTTTCTTAATTTTAAAGTTTTGCAAAAAATGTAAGTGGATAATGTGGGTAATAGTATCTTTTTTATGTGATAGTAGGTTCTGATAATCCTCATCTTCCCTTGTACCTGAAAGAAGCGCCTTCTTCTGTCATACTCCAAACAGATGCAGACACATATGCCGGCTGTGGCACAGCTAGTCAGTCACCCAGGCCTTGTTATATACCCTGGATTCATCTCCCCCCTCCATCATTTGAGAAATGATTCCAGTAACACCACTTAAATATGACTTTTCCCATTTCTCCTTCTGCAGCCTTTACTTCCTCTGGTAATTGTCTCCTAAGGTTGGCATCTGCCTGCGTTTGAGACCCTGTGGGACCTGGGGGTGGATGAAGGCTCTGGAGGAGTGAATGGTGAGGAGCATTTCTGCTACTACACCGCATGGGTAGCTCATTATTTCTGACCCAATTTAAGGCACATTCTCCACTCCAGTCACACAGAATAACTTTGCCTGAGTCCAGGCAATTCTTGTTCACCAGTCAGGCCCAGCTCTTTTTTTTTTTTTTTTTGAGACAGAGCCTCAAGCTGTCCCCCTGGGTAGAGTGCCGTGGCATCACTGCTCACAGCAACCTCCAACTCCTAGGCTCAAGCGAGTCTCCTGCCTCCGCCTCCCAAGTAGCTGGGACCACAGGCGCCCGCCACAATGCCTGGCTATTTTTTGGTTGCAGCCGTCATTGTTGTTTGGCGGGTCCGGGCTGGGGATTTGAACCTTAGGTGTACGTGGCTGGCGCCTTAGCCGGTTGAGCTATAGGCGCCGAGCCCAGGCCCAGCTCTTGACTCTTGCTGCCTTGATATCACCGGGGTCTTCACCTGGTCTCCTAGCTTCTCTTGGTGGGACTGCTTGTCTTCTAGAACGGAATGCTGGTTCTTCGCTGTTACAGTCTGGCAACTTACTGGCTCTTTGCCTCTTTTCTGTGTGTGTGGTGGGAACTTCATCCTTTGTCACCACGCCAGTCACCCAAGGTGGATGTGGAAGAGCAGAACTTTTACCTTCCCTCATGTATTTAGTGGCCTGATCAGAAGTCTGTGGGAAAGAGTGAAGGCTACAAAGAACAAAGGTGGTCCTTGAACAGCCAAACTGCCAGAAAGTTAGTGGCAGGAAGTCCGGTAGGGCCGCCTCTTGAAGTGGGGCTTAAAGATGGTGCAGGTTCATGAGTGTAATATGCAAGAACCACCACTAGGTGGCGATGGCAGCTTTTTTGGCCCAGGTGGGACAGTGGGTGTCTCCCTTCCCTGGAAGGTCACTTGATAAACATGGTGTTGAACCAGTCACCCATGTCCTTACCCTTTTCCTTATTAAAGATTGATATTATAAGTAAGCTGTGAATTCCCATTATAAGAAATAATTGTTCTGTTTTTTTTTTTTTTTTGCAGTTTTTGTCTGGGGTTGGGTTTGAACCCGCCACCTCCGGCATATGGGGCCAGTGCCCTACTCCTTTGAGCCACAGTGCCGTCCAGAAATAATTGCTTTTTAACATGAAGCAAGAAAGAAAAAGACCTTCTAGCTGCATTAAGTTTATTCTTTTCCTCAGTGCTCTTAAAGGTGGGCATGTTGTTGGCCTGGGAATGGGAGGATGGGAGTTTACCTGGAACTTTGGGCAGAAGCCTTCTGTGTCTTGGGCTGCAGGGTTTCTCCTGAAGGGTCATTGGCTTTGTCTCTTCAACACCATTATGTGAAAGAATGATTTTAAAATTAGCCTCCCTAACCTTCTGGAGATGTGTTGAAAAGAGATCAGGACAAACATTATTTGCTGTTGGATACGCAGCGATTCATTTTCCATCCCAAAGGTGGTGGTAGTTAGGAACTGACTCCACCCATGGTTTGTTTTTTTTTAATGTTTGTTTATGCAAGACAACTGAACATACAAGAAGAATAGACAGCAGGGACAGTCCTTAGTGGCCCCCCCCATTGGTATGCGGCACAGTAATTATGGGGCTGTTGGTCTCTAGAACACCTGTGGTCTTGTAGATTCTGTACAACAGTCCATGACAGGTTTCCAGGCTCTGTTTCTACAGATGTAACAGCCAGAGGTGGGACAGGTCTGGGAACCTGCTTAATGTCGCCAAGGTAGTAAGGTGGTAGAAACGGAACTCACAGCTAGGTCTCTGGGATGAAAATACAGCCTCATTCTATAACAAGTGTACGAGGACAGCGGGGCAGGTGTTCAAACAAGTGTCCAGAGGGCTTTCCTTCTTCTCTTGCGTACTCCTCCTTTTAACATGGGCATGGGCATTTATAGAAAACTGCAATTCATGTTCACAAGGGAGCACTCTGTGTGCCTCAGGGACCTCCAGGGTTCCAGCATCAGATCACCTTAGCCAAGCCCAGTGTCTCACTGTGAGGTGGCTGCTCACTTTTTTGAGGTTTTGGTGCGGGGGCAGTGTCGTGGGGCTGTGGTTTGAGTTGGCTTTGGGTGTCTCTCCAGCACATCGAGTTCCTCCTGTAGTCATTGGCTGGGCTGCTGCCTCTGCGGGGCCTCTTCCCTCTTCCTCACATTTGAATTGGAGAGAGGCAGGCATCCGCGGCAGCTTCCAGCCCAGACAGGCATTCTGCACAGCACAAGCAGAAAGCCCTGCTTGTGCTGTTGGGGTGGGTGGTTGAGAGCGGAGCCCCACCTGGGGGGTAGCTGCTGCAGAGCCCTCCCCTGGCACCTCCCCCAGCGTCGCCTCTCGCTCTGGGCTGCTAGTCACCTGGCCAGGAACTGGTAGGGACCAAGATTCCTCTCTGCTGTTGCTGTCGTTAGGGGAAACAGACCATCTGCGTCTAGACCTGCCTGTCTCTTGCCTCCCTCTTTAAAACCTGCTCTTCCTGCACGGAATCTGGTAAGTGCCACCAGAGGTTCCGTTTTCCTTCATTACACGATCTGATCTGTGCCTGCAGCATCAAATGAACGTCCATTAGCTTTAACTTCAATGTGCCAGGATTTGGGGGTTTACTGGAATTTACTTTTTTTTTTTTTAACGTCCATTAAACGTTTTTTTTTTTTGCATGTGTCAAAAAATCAAAAGGTGTATAGTGAAACCTTTTAATTACTTATATAGTGTGTTTAACCTCTGTCATGTTTGAAACCTTTCTTTTCAGGACAGTGCACAGAAAAATTAAATAGATAATGCGCTGGGGCCCTCCCCCCCTTTACGAATAAATCACTGCATTTGTCACCACTGTGTGCCTGAAATGTCAAAAAATAGACACAGTGAAGGAATCTGTCATGCAGAGTTCAGAAATTTGGTACAAAACCTCAGGTGAAATGAGGACAGATCTTTTATATAAAATTTCTTTCTGTTTTGACTTCATTGTGTGTTAGGTTCAATTTAAAGAATAGCTAATGCCAGCCAGCCAGGTCGGAAGGGGACAGGTACGCTGCTTTAATGTTTCAGATTTACCTCCTGGGACGCGCACACCTTCGTCATTTGTTTTATAACCTTTACAGGAAATACTTGGGGATTAGTCACATGACTCCTAACTTTAGTTTTCACATGTGTTCACGCAGATTAAATCCTTTTGCTCTTACATGGATAAATGTTCAGTTAGGAACTTCTGAAACTCGTAAATGAGGTGTATGATGGATTCTTATTGTCATTTCCCACAGTCCTCAGCCTCCAAACACCTGAACTTTTATTCCCTTTAAGAGAAAATGAAACTGGTAGTTGTATTTTCAGTTAAAGAGTACTCCTCTTACCTGTCATTAAAAAGCATGTAGCAATTGGTCTCTGGGAATGGCCTTTTTGTTTGACCTCAATCTCACGAGCTGGGATGGTGTTACTCTCCTCTTGTTTAACACCAGTTACAAATAATGCTGTAGGGTAAAAATACATAATTTTAGGAAAACTGTATTATGTAAATCTGGAATGGAAAACCAGGGCGGGGCTTGCTCTTTTTGGGGTGATTCTGTCCACAGTGAGAAACTCTGAGGTGGCCTTAGACAAAGGCGAGACAGGTGCATGCTGACTGGCAGGGATTTTCATGAGTGTGGGAGGAGGGAACCGAGCGTGTGGAGCCACTTGAAGCATGTCAGAAAGAACATTTGTCAGGAATCTTCAAAACCGCGGCAGTTCGTAATGTGTGAAATTGAACTTCTGACCCTGTTTGCTCGATGGTGGTGACTTCTTGCTTGTGAATTGTGTGGTTTTGCGTTCCTGGATTTGGGAGGAAGAGCAGAGCAGTAGAGTGAACAGGGAAATGCCATCCTTTTAGTGTATGATTTGAAATGGTAGAGCTTAAACCATCACCTTAAAAGGAAATGTTTCTGTTTGAAATAGAAAATTGGCAAGACAAATTCCATAGACCTTACCTGTTCATAAGTCCTTACCTGTGTGTAAACTGCTTTGCACGCAAGGTGATAGTTATGCCTTATAAGGGATAAGGAAGAACAGAAAATAAACCCAAGGAATGAAACCCAGCTTTGTGTGGGCAGAAAGGAGCTTGCTCTGTTGCCCCTGACCCCCAACCAAGACAGCCCATTTCGTTCTGTTCCTGCTTCACCAATGACATGCCCTTCTCCTGAAGTGACCCAAACCTGTGTTTGGCAACAAGAGACCGCCACTTTGTCCAAATGCATTTTTTCAGCTAGCGAACTCTCACCTCTTGCCGAGGGGCCTGAGAGCCTGGTTAATGATCTTTAATGTAAATAAGTCTCTGCCTTGATTAACATTGAGCTTGGTTAGTACCGCACAGGTGAACTCCGTGATCCTCCCATGTGATTCATTCCCTGCCAGCCACCTGCCCACCTGTGGGAACTGGGCACAGCCAGTTTTCTCCTTCTGTGCGTTCTTCCCCTCTGGAGAAATTGGGGCATTGACAGTTGAGGTGGAACCCAAGCTATTCAGCAGAAGGGAGCAGCTGCAGAAAGTCTCTCGGGGGAGGCTGAGGGTGATGACTGGGCTCCTGAAATCAGAAGACCCTCTGGTGAGCCTTCTCCCTGAGCCTGCCCTGGGGAGGCCGTTGCCGGGCATTCTGTCCGGGTGGTGGTGAGTGATCAGGGTCTCTCAGCTGCAATTGGCAACTGCCTGGGTGTCTCTCAGCCACCTTGGCAGCCACTTGCCTTCTTCACCTTTCTGCTAGGACACCCTTTGGCACCCCTTCCAAAAGGAAAGAGCTCTCTAGATGGCCCTGCTGCTTGTAGGGTAGGTAGAGTTAGCCATTTTCTTCTGACCTAGATAGGTGGTAGAGGTGATTTCCACATGTTCATGTTGATACCTAAAAAAAGATGAGAAATAGCTGCAAAAATGAGACATGTTCCCTTTTATGATTTTTAGAGGCAACTTTAAAAAAGTTTTTAAATGATCCGACGGCCTCAGCCTGCAGTATTTCAGCTGTCCCTTGAAAACATATTTATACCCCACCCCAAATTAAACAGAACCTGGGGACATTAGCCTAAAGCAGGCGTCCTCAAACTACGGTCCGCAGGCCACATGCAGCCCACCAAGGACATTTATCTATCCCGCTGGGTGTTTTTGCTGCCACTGCCTGTCCTGCTTAGCAGCCGACTTGTCCCGGGGCCCGCAGTCTGGCCCTCCAGTGGTCTGAGGGACAGTGAACTGGCCCCCTGTTTAAAAAGTTTGAGGACCCCTGGCTTAAAGCATTTGTTAGGGACATCCTGCCCAAGTGGATCTTCCCTTTTCCCGGGCCTGTTTTCATTACTGGTGCGGCGTGTCCCTGGTCCTTGGAGGCAGAATGTGGGTGACTTGGGTGGCACACAGTGGTCAGGACTTGTTTTGGTGCCTTTCCCAGACCAAGTTCTGCTGCACACTTGATTAATTTGATTGCTGGTGGTAGAATCTGATGTTTTAGAATCCTGGGCTGGAAAGAATTAAGAATGATTTCTGATTTAAATTCCTTGTTGCTAGGGAATTACTGAATCCATACATTGTTTTAAAAAGCACTAATTCATAACAGTGAAGGAGAAAGACTGATTTAGCTTCTTTGATCTCCCACACTGATCATATTTTCTGGGACAAATACTGGTTTTATATAGTCTAATGAAAAGGTTTTATAAAAAAGGTCATTTATTCCATATTGAAATCTTATATTGCTATTGAAATCTTTCTATATGTATATATGTCATGAATCAGTTAAAGGCAGTGGTTTCAGCCCATGGCAGATTTTGCTCCCTCACCCATAGGACATTGGGCAGTATCTAGAGACATTTTTGCTTATGACAATTCAAGAGGGAGCAGCCTGTGGGTGCTCCTGGCACCTGGTGGGCAGAAGTGCCGCCCCACTGTCTACACTGCACAGGGTAGCCCCCAACCCGCCAATGTGGAGAAACTTTGCTTTGAAGAATGTACAAAATAAATGCCACGGAATATCTGAAGTCTCTGGATAGCCCATCCATCAGGAGTAAATGTTTGGTTTCTTTGGTAAAAGTGCTCAATCAAACCTAGTTGAATTAACAAAGAAGTTGAGTATCTGTATTCTCCATAATAGCTTTAATAAAATACAGATGTCTTTCATATTCAAATTATTGGCAAAGTATTTTATTTTAACGTAGCTAAATAAATAACACTGTAGGTAGTGACTTGGTAGTTTGCTAGTGTTCTCTGGCTGAAGGGAGGCTTCCTTTTTTTTTTTTTTTTTGAGACAGAGCCTCAAGCTGTCCCCCTGGCTAGAGTGCCGTGACACCACAGCTCACAACAGCCTCCAACTCCTGGGCTCAAGCGAGTCTCCTGCCTCAGCCTCCCAAGTAGCTGGGACCACAGGCACCCGCCACAACGCCTGGCTATTTTTTGGTTGCAGCCATCATTGTTGTTTGGCAGGCCCAGGTTGGATTCGAACCTACCACCTTAGGTGTATGTGGCTGGCGCCTTAGCCACTTGAGCTACAGGCGCCGAGCTGAGGCTTCCTTTTCAACTGTGGGGCAGGAGAAGTTCTCTGGTTGTGGCCGGAGGCACTCTGTGGAAACTGGGGGGAGACCTGGTGGGGCCATGTTGTCCTAGAGCCCTGTGGCTGAGGACAGGGTCTGGGCTGACATCCTCCTCTCTGAAATGGGCATGGAATAGCCATATCTCTGCTCTCTACCTCCTTGTGTTGAAGGCTGAAATGTGAAAAAACTGTAGAATGTTACACACAGTTAATTTAGCCTAGTGTCTTGTCTTTGGAGATAAAGAAATTAGCCTGGAAAGGTTAACTTTTCTTTTTCTAATCCATTCTGATGTGGTTTTTCCTTTGTTTCAGTTCTTAGGGCAATTTTGGCCTGTTTAATTTATTTTTCAGTTGGTCACGTAGTCATCTTCGACACCTTCCACTGTCATCCCGCTTTGCTCTTTGAAATAAATCTTCTAGGTTAACTTTTTCTGCATTTACCTCTGAGTCCCTTGGGCAAATTCTAGATTAGGCTAACTTTGGGGGTAGGGCAATGGCGACACACCTTTGGGTCGTGCCAGTGTCCAGAGAAGAATTATGTAAGTTTCAGACCCCGACAGTGTATTGGTTGATCTGGCTTCAGTGACACCTGAGCTTAACGTGACTGCGCCAGTGTGAGAATTAAAACTGACATCCAGAATGGTTGTCTTCATGCCAGGTTTCACCCACTTTCCACCTAGGCATACTTGGTGCGTCGGAGACAAGGAGAAGGAATTTCTCCAAATCAGTGGTTCCTGTAGTTGCAGATCCAGGTTGGTGTGTTCAAGAGCTGACTCTTGCTAGTGTTACATCTAGTATTGGCATTTTTCTTTGGCTTCGGATGCCTGAGAGCATCATTTTAGGATGCTTGGATCTGTTCTATTAGCTCTGAACGCCTTCCTTTGGTTGAGTTTTAAATGGAAACAAAATTTATTGGAACAGGATAAAGGACATTAGGGGAAAACAGAGGAAATCTGAATAAAGTCTGGATTTTTGTTAATAATAAATCCACCTTGATTCTCTAATTGTGAGAAGTGTCCTGTACTAGTGTAGGTGTTGGTAGTAGGGGAAGCTAGCCGCAGAGTACATGGGAACTCGGTACTGTCTTTGCAGTAATTCTGTAAGTCTGAAATAATATAAAGCAGAAAGTTATTTAAAAGGGCACAAACAAAATTGCTGCCATTTTGCTGATAGATTCAGTAGTAGATTTTATTGTTTTAGTTTTCTTTGAGATAGGCTGCTGCAAAGTTGCGTTCTCTGTTTGACATCTTAGCTCTCTGCTTAGGGTGGCTATCAAGTGACTCTTTCCAACATGTGCCCTAGATAATTTTGAACAATTTCAAAGCATAGTATGTGGTCATTTGTAGGTGGCGTGTTTAAAAGACTAGATGTAATTTTCAGGTTTAAAAAGTTACATCAATAGAAACTGTATTTATAGAAACATTTGAAACTATCAGCTGGGAATGCCACCATCCATGTTGGGCAGATGCAATGTGTCCTAAGTTTTTTTGGGCTTCCAAAGGCAGGTGACAGATAATCACTGTCTGAGGACAGCCTGTTACAGTTCAGTGCCTCTGAAACCAAAATAACGAATTTTGGTTCCATAAAGCCATGGAACACATATGGGACTATTTTATTTGATAAATCACAAAATATACTTTTTTATAAAATAAAAAATGAACATGAATTTTTACAGCACTGCTTGAGATGGCTGGCTTTAGGTTTGCAGCCCCCACTCCTGCCTCACACTCCTCTGTTTCTGTAGTTACCAGGGGACGGCATGAAAAACACTGGAGTGGGAAATTAAGGAGCTTGAATTTGAATCCATTTAAGTTCCATATCTTAGCTATTAATGGGCAAAATCGTCATCCTGCCATTTTGTTGTGAAAGTAGAATGGGATAGTAGAAATGTATTTGTACGCGTGTTGAATCTCTTCCTTTGCAGTGGGAGTCAGACGTGCCCCACTCCCCTTTTCCTCTCTGTGCATGGTAGACCTTATGTTGCTATCCAGCCCGAGTTAAGGTTAGTTATGGCACAAAACTGTGTTCTCTTGCATCTTTGTGTGTGTGTGTGTGTGTGTTAGATAGAGATTACTTAGAAAACTATTTTTTTTTTTTATTCAGACATACACAAAATAGGGAAGACAGCATGCTAACAAGCCGCATAACGGAACTCAATCACCCAGCTTCAACAGTTGCTAACACTTGTTACCTTTATTGCGGCCGAGCAGAGTTTAGTGTTTCTTTGCAGTCCTTTTTTATTTAGCACCTATACCATCAGGGATGATGATGAAAATAGGTTTCAAGATCAGCAAACATTATCTTTCTGTATAGGTTCCCCACTAGATGTTGAGTTTGCTTTTTCCTAAATTTAATTTTCTTTCATAGAAAAGTACTGACCATGTCAGAATAATAATTGGGTGTATTAAGTCTGTCTTTCATCCTTGTCTCCCTGCAGGGGACTGTTTGTATTAGATTTGGGGTTATCCCTTCATTGTCCTTTCTGGAAATAACGTGAATTCCTTTTACTCGCTGCGTGATACGTGTCACTCTGAGCCACGTCACCTTTACTTCACGTCATATCCCGGAGCTCGCACACTGTAACTTTCTGCTGCATACACTGTAGTTCAGTCACTCTCCTGCTGGTGGACACATGGTTATCCCCAGGATGTCATCTAGTTTTCGTCTAGGCATTCCAATAGGGATAAGGGAACTCTTCCTCTCTTGCCTTGTAGACATGGAGCTGCTCAGTAAACTTTTATTCTCTCAAGCTCTGTCCTGCTCCTTCCTCCCTGATAAGAAGTGGAGCTCTTGAGGCTGTACACCTTTCTTCCTGCCCCAAATTTTTAAGGTTAGAAAGGAACCTTAGAGATGGGGTTGTTTTTCTTGTTTCATAGATGAGGGACCTGAGACCAGGAAATGAAGGGAGAGCTCTGAGGTCTGTTCCCCACCCGGAAGGTGACATTCTATCGGTTAAACTCTCCCTCCCTCTACCTGCTGTGGACAGGGCTGTGCTCTCTGAAAAGTATGGTCCATGGACCAGCAGCATCACTTGAGAGCTTGTTAGAAATGCCAGCTGTGCAGTTGGACTGAGTTACAATCTGTTTACTGGGTTCCCGGGCAGCTTGTGGACAGTCAGGTCGGAGGTGTGCTGGTGGTGGGCACCTCCAGGAGAAGATGCAGGGGGCTTGTAATCAGGACCCTAAAAGCAGGAATGCCACAGGCTCCTTTTGTGCAAATTGACTGCTCCCTTCCTCCTGATGCACTCACTGACTCCTCCATCCTCCTCCCTCCTTCAGCCTGCCTGTCTCTGATCCATACCCACGGGGTTCAGAGTTGGTCTCTTTGCGGGTGGGATCTTTCCTACGTAGCCTGCCTTCCACTCCTACTCCGTACATTCAAACATTCAACACAGCCTCATCCTTCTGGACACATCATATTCTTCTCATTTGGCAAGTGCCCTCGCTTTATTTCATGACTCAGTTCATGCTAATTTATGCATTCTTCATGTGTTACCCATTTCTCATCATTGATGTTAAAGGCCTTACGGTGCTTTTGCCAGTATACATATCATAGCATGAGGGGTGCTGCTCATTGCTTTGCTTGACCGCCACTGTGGGGGTGTGTGTGCACACGCATGCGTACATATCTGTGTTTGTTAGTAACTGATAATATTAGGCCTCAATGCATACTTAAATAAAAACTTAATTGCAAATTATTTCTTAAATTATCCACAAACTGTTTTGGCAACTGAGGTGACTACAAGTGGCAAAATCATTGTCATAATAAAATTCTGTACTGTTAGATTCAGTATTTCTAGTCTCTTAAAATTTCAATTTTGGAAGATCAAGTTTTGGCAAGTGGTGGTAATAATCTCATATCAATTAATAGAGGCAGTAGTGAGGTCTAGTGTATTACAGGAAATATTTTAGCATAACAATATGTAGCATTGGTAAACGTATAGTTTTTTTTTTTTTTAAGACAGCTTTTTATACTAAGAAACAGATGATCTCTTTTTCTAAACTCTGTTAGCTGCATCCAAATTAGTGACTGTTAAAATAACTGTGACTGGTTAAAAACATTTTGCGAATTCTTTTTACTTTTTATATAATTAAATGAAATTCTCCATTTGGTAGTTGATCTCTCAGATAAATTAAGTCTTGCCAGACTGTCTGAGACAATTAGTGATTCAGACCCTAAAAACATGTAGCACTTGAAAAAGAACTATGGACTGCAGTTTGTAAAGGCATAATTAATTAAGGAAACTTTTCCAATATTTTAAGATTCGCACTAGTTAATCTTTGCCTGGTGTAAGTCAATCAGTTCAAACCGACTGGTATGAAAAAGCCATTGCTTTTAGCCACAGAAAAATAACCAGTTGCATAGAATGACTTACAATGATAATTCAACTTTTTTTGGAGTTCAGAAGTCTAGGTGACCTTATAGCTAGGTCTGCTGTGGTATCCATCTGTATTTCACTTTGTACGCACTAATACACATACATTTACAAAGTAGTTAATGGTGATTCATTTATTTACAGTATGCATTATTTGCTTTAAGTGTGTATGTGACAGTGTGGTTATACGGATTAAAATAAATCTTTTGACTTCAGGATATTTACAGTCTAATACAAGCCTTGAGATTTTCACTGGGCAAGATTTTCTCAGGATCCCTCTAGCCAAATGAACAAACAGTGTATGGATAGATGAAAATAGCACTTATCCCTTTATGGGTACGTACATTATGTGGACTGGTGTAACTGATGGGAATTGCATATGTTTCTCTCCTTTAATCTTTTAAAAATAGGTTTAGAATTTCCATGATGTTTGTAACATTAAACACCTGTTTGTTTTTTGAGATAGAGTCTCACTGTGTCCTCCTCAGTAGAGTGCTGTAGTGTCATAGCTCGCAGCAACCTCAAACTCTTGGGCTTAAGCCATCTTCTTGCCTTAACCTCCCAAGTAGCTGGGACTACAGGTGCCCACCACAATGCCCGACCTTTATTTGTTGTTGTTGTCATTGTTGTTGAGCAGGCCCGGGCCGGGTTCAAACCCATCAGCCCCAGCGCCTGTGGCCAGCACCCTATCCACTGAGCTACGGGTGCTGAGCTAACATTAAGCACTTTCATTATATAAAAGGTTTCATAAGTATAGGATGTCCTTCTAGAGGTCACTGATTGGAAAGTTTAAAGAAGAAGCAGAAAGGTGTCATCAGAAGTACTAAAGAAGAGCTCAAATAGTTTGTGAGACAAAATGATATTCTCTAACTCTGAAATTTTGTAGAGTACAGTGCAGGAAGGAAAGAAGAATAGACGAATAAATAAAAGACAGGAAAGAGAGGAATTCAACCACTTACCATTCACACCAATAATAAATCAGAATATGTATCAGATGCAAATATCCAATAGGTAACCAACCCTTCAATATAAGAAATTCGGGTTGAGAGTTAAACTCATTGACTAAATATTAGCAATAAGCACAAGACATCTGTGATCTTCCAGGGAGAGTTAGCGGTGTGGAATCAGCCACAGGTATCCTCTTTCTACGTGGCCTAGTTGAGTTCCCTACCTTTAGGTCTTTAGCCCTTTTAACTCATTCCCAACGAACTAATGTGGTTTCTTGGTCACCAGCTTCCAGCTATTACTTGGACAGACAGTGGTGGGTAGGAGTGTGGGCAGTAACCCCGAACTAACAAGCTGGGCAGTCTGTTGTGTTCACAAATGACCAAAGGAAAAACAGAGGTTAAGCAAAGGTAAATAGAGTCACCTGGTGACAATATTTGCCCTTTCTCAAAATTATGGGAGTTATATTTAGGAGAAATGTTTTGGTAAAAATACTTGAAAATTTGTTTTATAATCATGAGTCGCTTGGGTTATTTTGAGTACAGGGGGTGTGTGTTGTGTGTATACTCAGGGGGGCAGTGGGGATGGAGGCAGCTGCCGGGGACTCTGGGAGAAGGAAATGAGATGAGTAAGTGAACTAGTGTAGAGTGAGAATAATGTAAGGAGAGTGTTGAAATTTCAGGGCTAGTCATTACTCATTAGCTGAAGACTGAAGAGGAATAGTGGAAACCTCTACTAATTAAGAAAGAATTATTGTGAATAAAGGTTCCAAACCCTTTTCCTGGTATTCAGGCAGAATACGGTTTCCCTCTCATTTTCCTTTCTACCCGCCTTGTTCCAGCCACGCCGAGCTGCCTTCCTTCCCGGTTTGTGTTCGGATGTTTCTTTCCTCAGAATCTTAGTGACCTGGCACCTCCTTCTGTCTGTGTGTGTCGAACTGTGATCACCTGGTAGGACCCAGTTCAGATACCAACTTGTCTATCAATGCTCCCTTAATTCTATTCCTCATAATTGAGATAAGGCTGTTCTCAGAGAAATAAAAGATGCTTCCTTATGTGTTGTGTACAGGATCCATCGAACCTTCCAGCATGAGTGTGGCTTGGTTCATTTCAGCAAAATGGTTTAAAGGTCACACCAAGTTTTCCATCAAATGTAACCAGTTTACAGAGCTGTGTTTGCACTGAGTCTCCACCTCCTGTCTCTGGGGGCCAGCACCCTGCCTAAGAAGCACATGAATTCATCTTTGCCTGATGTGATAACTTATGCGTAGAGATCTGGCATCATAGCTTAAGATATGTGTGAGAAATAATTCACAAAACATAGAATTAGAACAAGTGAGAAGGAGGAGGGAAAGGGACAGGTATGTCACAGAAGTGACAGGTAGCAGGCTGACTGGCTGAGGTTGGTGGCATTATATGTGCAGAAATTTAGGGGAGGCATGGTGTTCTACCTGTCCTTGACCTCATTAGGCAAACACTACAGCACTAACATGCAGGCAGGAGCCAGTTGTGCCCTTACCTGGGCACCTGCATGGGCTGCGGTGGCCCCGCATCCATTGCTTCGTGATGGAAGTCGTAAGGATCCTGAGGCACTCCCACCCATCCTGTGCATGAGAAATCCCCC
The DNA here is from genome assembly GCF_000181295.1 of Otolemur garnettii. Taxonomy (NCBI): domain Eukaryota; kingdom Metazoa; phylum Chordata; class Mammalia; order Primates; family Galagidae; genus Otolemur; species Otolemur garnettii. The sequence continues at coordinate 16,799,770 of NW_003852422.1, read as the reverse complement.
CTTGAGGTGTCTCTGCACCTTCGTCCTTGAAATTGTGAAAGTGCACGTTAGTTCTACCGTCTCCTCCCTTTCCATTGCAGCTTGCAGTTGTTTGCTAAGAGTGGAAACAGCAATATTTTCATCAGAAAGTGAAATTTAAGTGCTTCAAAGGATATTATAGAATATCTGGAAATTCCAACTGGCCCGACCGGGTTTATTCCTTAACCCTGACAAGTAGCTAACTGTCATTGAACTTTGGAAAACAGATAATTGAATTTAAATTTTCACAGGTGAAAACTGGAGTGCCATGGAGGGGGTAGGCGGAGGCAGCCAAGTACCCTTGAAAAAGATTTTCTTTTGAGAAATTGGAAATGGTTCTTGTTTGCAGCCAACACAGGGCCTTACATTCGTCTGACTCATAGTTTGGAGTAGTATTTTATCGCCTGAGGAATGGGCTGAGGCATGTAGTGTTATGTGCATAGATACAGGGGTGGGCTTGGCCCTCAGGATTGCTACTTCTAGTGCAGTAGGAATATGTACTTGGGATGCTGGTCTTGTGCAGAGCCAGCCAGTGGACCCTAAGAGGCTTAAAGGCTGAGAGCCCCCCAAGCTCTATTCCACCTTTTCATTAACAGTTCTGTGACTTAGCAGCAGCAGTATGTGTGCCCACTGCCCCGTGATGTCCTTGGGGTGCAACCACTCTGTTGACCTTGCCTCGCTCCTCTCACTGAGTCTGACGTCAGGATCTGCAGATTGTTTAAGCAGGATGTCTTTCAGCCCCCCCCCACCGTAAGGTAGAATTGTACTTTCTCCAAAAGAATGCACATAGCTCAAAGCAAAGGAACGTATTATTTCCTCTCTGGTTTCAGAGACCCTTGGGGCCATTAAATGGTTTCCTGCCACCAAAGCGTTCCTGTTATAATGGGGACATAAAAGTAACATTTCACTTATTGGGATTCACTAGGGAAAGTAGTGAGGAGCAAAGTGAAAAAATTAAATATAGGACATATTAAAAAATGTTCATTTTGGTTCTGGTTCTTACAAGGGATGGTAGCAGCCTAAATCGAAGTATCTGCTTTAACCAAACAGATAAATTATTAGCATGTTGGTTGTTTACATGTGAGTCAGAGCGTCTAAAGTTTGTTCCCCTAAGTAGGTTTCCTTCTCAGCCTGTTGTCATAGGGTTTAAAAATGGAAATGTGAGTCCGAACTCTTTCTAGCTCATAAAAATAATTCTGAATTAGTGGAGCATAAATGAATGTGATTTTATGTGAGTGTCATTTTCAAGTTCCCCAGGCCAGGTTGGGACCTTTTAAGTCTTCTAAAATTCCCTGTAGAGAAGATTAAGAAAATAGTAGCAGCTTTGCTTCTGGCCTTAGACAGTTTTCTAACTAGGTCAGAGCCTCTTACCCTGGGATAAGTAGATTCTCTTTGCCCTTCAGCCTTGGTTTTTGAGAGTTGCTGTCTGAGGCTATCAGATAGACAAGGTCACTTTTTACAGAGGTACATTTTTGAACCCAGAGTGGAATCTGGGTGATCGACTCTTCTTCTAATCAGAGTGATATATCAAATCGTTGCTGAAAATGCTTTTCAAACCTATTAGGGCACATTGGGCATTCGTAAGCTCACGGTCATGATGTAAGAGTGAATCAAGATCCTGTGGTGCCTGAGCCTTGGAACACTGTCCTGATTACAGATTGAAGTCTGAAAATTAGGCTAAATGCAGTCTGACTGCAGCATTAATTCTGTTGATAGGTTTTTTGTGTATGTTTGTTGGTGGTTAAGCCTGTTTATGAAGCAAATCATTTTTTTCTTAGAAATGTGAAATGAAGGGTGAAAACCTAACAATGCAATAAGGGAGATGATAGATAAATGGTGATGTTAAATTTGGTCTGCACTCGGGAATCAGATACAGCTCCTGTTTCCCCTCCTCCCATGGTTGGGTTATCAATCCCATTTTCTTTTCTTTTTTTTTTTTTTTTGGCTCTGGCTGGGTTTGAACCCACCACCTCTGGCATATGGGCCGGCACCCTACTCCTTTGAGCCACAAGTGCCACCCCTCAATCCCCTTTTCTTAGAATACCAACTAGCCCATCAGTCCCATTACTTACTTGCCTTGTAGCTCTTTTTTTCTTTTCTTTCTTTCTTTCTTTCTTTTTTTTTCTATTGAATGGTAACTATGTACATTAATGCACTTCTGGGGTACAGTGCGGTGTTTTCACACACAATCTGAAACACTTCCATCAAACTGGTTAACAAAGCCTTCATGTCATTTTCTTAGTTATTGTGTTAAAACATTCATATTCTACTCATAGAAAGATTCACTTGTACCCTTGTAAGATAAACTGCCTTGTAGCTCTTAACATTTTCATCTTAGGTATTTTTTCTTTCTCGTTTTTCATAAAAATTCTAAATATCTTAGAACATACCACCTAGAAAGGAAGAGCTGACTTCATTCTTAAAGAAGGTTAATTGAGTATGCATGGTAAGAAATTAAGTACACAGAAAATAAAAAAAAAAAAAAAACCAAGATGGCGGATTAAGAGAGGCAGATAAGATTTAAAGGTTAAATAAATCCATTAGCTTGTTATTTGAAATGACCAATTAAAATAAACTCCAGTCATCTGAATTTTTTTTTTTTTTTTTTTTTTTTTTTTTTTT
>NW_003852422.1:16775548-16797027 GCF_000181295.1 Otolemur garnettii | reverse complement strand
CTGGGACCACAGGCGCCCGCCACAACGCCCGGCTATTTTTTGGTTGCAGCCGTCATTGTTGTTTGGCGGGTCCAGGCTGGGGATTTGAACCCACCACCTTAGGTGTACGTGGCTGGCGCCTTAGCCTGTTGAGCTATAGGCGCCGAGCCCAGTCATCTGAATTTAAGGAAAGGGAGAACAGAAGTCGACAGTAGGGGGCGGCGCCTGTGGCTCAAGGAGTAAGGAGCAGCCCCATATGCTGAGGGTGGTGGGTTCAAACCCAGCCCAGGCCAAAAAACAAACAAACAAAAAAAAAAAACCCTGCAGAAGTAGACAGTAGGCAAAGAAATAGAAAAAAAGACACGAGGGATTAGTAGAGTGTATAGGAGAATATTTCACGCAACCCTACGCTTAACATGTGAAACCATAGTGCTAATATTTTTGTAAAATATAAATTGCCAAAATTGACCCAAGAAGCATGGATAAGTTGACTAGAACAGTTACTATAGAAGAGATAGGAAAAATGATTAAAATTATCATCGAAAAAGACATCAGTACTCTCTAGGTTTCCAGCTGAATTTTATCTAGCCTTTAAAAAAATAAAATAAAAAATTTGAGTTTTTTATGTTCTTCTAGCACATAGTAAAATGTGGAAGGGCTCCCAGTTCATTTTATAAAACCAACAAAATTAATGAAAAAATCCCCATAAACTTTATAAAAGGATAGGCTGATATTTATGAAACTAAATGCAGAAATTTAAAATGATTTATAAAATAGACTTTTTAGTGTGTCAGAAGGCCAAAGCACTATAATAAATAGTCCTAAATAATGCCGGGTGATTAGCTGTTACGAACTCACCACTGTCATCCATTGTTGCACCAACATATAGAAGGGGAGAAGTTATGTGACTGGGCCAGTAGAAGCTGAAAAGCCATTTGATTTGATTACAGCCCTCCCCGATATAGTACAATTGGGAAAAGCAGACTAGGAATAAAAATAAATCGCTTAGATGCAAAAAGGCCAAATATATGTATACACACCCAACAGCAGATATTTCCTGCAAAACACTAAAACTATTTCAATTAAAATTAGGAACCATTACTTCTGATAACAACTGCATGTCAAAAACCATAAATAAGGCTCGGCGCCTGTGGCTCAAGTGGCTAAGGCGCCAGCCACGTACACCTAAGGTGGTGGGTTCGAATCCAACCCGGGCCTGCCAAACAGCAATGATGGCTGCAACCAAAAAATAGCCGGGCATTGTGGCAGGCGCCTGTGGTCCCAGCTACTTGGGAGGCTGAGGCAGGAGACTCGCTTAAGCCCAGGAGTTGGAGGTTGCTGTGAACTGTGATGCCACGGCACTCTATCCCGGCGGACAGCTTGAGGCCCTGTCTCAAAAACAAACAAACAAACAAACAAATAAAAACAACCCATAAATAAAGAAGCAAATAAAGTTAGGAATCAGACAAAGATGTCTCACCATTATTTGTTGTTTGAGATGTTCTTATAATAAGACAGTGAAATGTTTGTATATCTAGAAATCTCAAGAGCCTATAGTTTTTAAAAAAAAAATCTAAAATCAATAGAAAAGTGTTAAGGTAGCTGGCAAAAAAAAAAAAAAACTTGTAAGTCTCTAGAAATTATATTTTCTCTGTTTTGAAAACGAACACTCAGAGATGAAAGTATTCCTTTCACAATAGCAACAGATAACCTGGAAAGAAATTGAATACCTGCCTCTTAACATCTGTGGTGGGTTTGCTCTTTTTTTTCTTGAATGAAATAATCCTAAAGTTTGAGTATGTTAATCAATTCATGATACCTGAGAAGTGCCAAGAGGAATACGAAAAAGAAAACCGGTGAGGGCAGATTGGGCTCACAAGTGATGACAATATGCTAAGAAGTCTTCGTGATCAAAGCAGCATGGTATTGATCCAGAATCCCATAAATAGTTCAGTGGAACAGGATAGAGAATCTAGGATTGTATCTCATTAAGTAAGGGAATTAACATATAATAAGATGGTGGTTAAATACTATTGAAAAAATAATATATTCCTGCATGGATGGCAGAACCATCTCTATCTGGTAGGTGAGGGCAACCCAGAACTCTGCCTTACATGATAAGCAGAAATAAATCCTAGAATCTTCAAATGCCTAAATGTAAACAAGCAAACCAATTTTTACAAGGAAATATGTACTTGTTTAATCTTAGGTGAGGGAGGACTTCTTAAGAAAGATTTGATATTCATAAGCTGTAAGGAGAAAGTCACAAATATATTTAAAAACTTTGCTGTGGCAAAGCTATGGGATTAAGTCAGTAGATTTATAACACATATGGGGATACTGTCTGTCTATAGTATACAAGTAAGTTAGGAATTGGCAAGAAAGGGAAAAATGGACTAAGAATATTAATATTCACTTCACAGAGAACAGATGTAGACAGCCAGCAAATCTATGAATAATAGTCAATATTTGCTAGGGAAATGCAGATTAAAATGAGACTTCACTTAAAACCCATCAGACTGGTAAAAATAAAGATTAGTAATCTACTATCAAGCGGCTTTCTCATAGTACTGATGGAAGTGGGAATTATCATGGCTTCATTTGGAAAGCAGACTGGCAATGTGCAGTAAAATAATTCTAAATAGGCTTTGTCCTGGCTCTCTATCTTTTAGAAATAAAAGACAGAGTCGCATGTGAAAGGATGTTTATTGTCCCGTGATAGTGGCAAAAGACTGAAGATATGAATGCCCATCATTGGAAAATGGCTAATTTATGGATTATATGTACCATATAATGTTATCAAAAAATTAGAATCATATCAGAGTTGGCTTTGGAAGGATTTCTGTGAGAACTTGATGAATGAGAAGCAAGATACAGAAAAGCCCCCCCACTCCCCCAATATAGTATGTGTGTAAATGTGTGAGCCCGGAGAAAAAATGGACACCTTCATTCTCTAAATGTAGGGGGCATTGAGGTGGAGGATGCTGTGGGTGGGGGCAGCAGGGAAGTCTGAGCACCCACCAGTGATAAGTGTTCACCACATCCCAGTTTTTCCTGTGGGGGAAGCTGCAGAACACTGTGGTTTGAGGTTAACTATTTTGGCTCCTTCTCTTAAGTCTCCAGTTCTTTTTTTCTTACTTTATTCTGTTCTTGCTTTGATGCTCCGATACCTTCTTGGGTTTTATGAGCTTTTACTCATGGTATTTACCATTCTTCTTCTGTTTATCATAAGATCCTGCACGCGGGTCCCTTTCAGGTCCTGGGTGATTGATTCTTGGCTGCCTGCTGCTCCTTTCTTTGCTCCTCCTCCAGGTTGCCCCTTTGTTCACTGGGCCAGGTCCGGGCAATGGGAGAGTTTGGCTGGATGGGCCAGGAGGTGGCCGCTCAGGTGCGTTCCTGCATGTGCCTCTGGGCTCTCTGAGCTGTCTGCACTTCCTATCTTCTGACCACACGGCTACACCCCTGCCATGGCCTGCATGAAATACAAGGTACCGATGGGAAAAGCCAGAGGTGGTGACACTACTACTTCTTCTTCTTCTTCTTTTTTTTTTCCTCTTTTATTTTGAGACAGAAACTCCTGGGTAGAGTGCCTTGGCTCACAGCAACCTCAAACTCTTGGGCTCAAGCAATCCTCCTGCCTCGGCCTCCCAAGTAGCTGAAACTACAGGTGCCCACCACAGCGGCCAACTATTTTTGGAGATGGAGTCTCACTCTTGCCCAGGCTGGTCTTGAATTCCTCAGCTAGAGGGATCCACTTGCCTCGGTCCCCCAGAGTGCTAGGATTACAGGCATGAACCCCCACACCCGGCCTACATTTCTGGATAAATCACCATGCTGTTGCCTCAACTGCCCCTTGAATCTCTTGACTGATTTCTCTTGAATCTCTGGCATATGGCGAACTCTTCCACCTGACCAGCACCTTTCCCTGCTTTTGTTGTTCTTTTGATTCCAACCCCCTCCCCTTCTGTTCAATTGATGATACTTTCTTACCTTCCCAGCTCTCTCATGGATGTGATATTTAGCCTGGATGGAAGAGAAAGTGACAGAAATGTGCACTCAGAGAGCCATCTGGGGAGACACTTTCATTGCTCTCTCCACGCCTTTGTGTGCTTATCTGTAGAGCTGAGATACTGACATTGTCTATCTATTACTGTTAGGGTTACAGTGAAGATTAAAATAGGTGATGCTTTTAGAGCGTTTATAGACCAGTGTCTGTCATACAGTAAAGATATCAGAAAAACATTAGCTGCTGCTGTTTTAAAAAAAATGAGATCATGGTAGAAATACTAAGTGGCAATGTATTTTTTCCCCAGTTAATAGATCTAGGGCATCTTCAGACACCATCGTGTTTTGAAAGCTCTGTCATGTTTACTGATGTGTCTGTGCACAAGCTTTCTTTTTTTTTAGGGGGGTGTCAAATGATCCTTTATCGAAATATTCTCTTGTACTTTTTAACTAACTGGGCATTCCACCACACTGCTGTTCATGTCATCTATGATGTCATGATGGTGGCGGCCATCAACATTGCAGCCCACAGACTGGGCTGTCCCCAGGATCTTTTTAATGATGCCATAGAGTTCTCTGGCTAAAGATCGGTGTTGCATCTCTTGTCTGGCAATGTTGACACTCTCATCAGAAGTGATCTTTCCATTTTGTTTTAACGTTTTTCTGTCTCTTTCTGTCTCAGTGGTTCCTTGAGGGCAGAGGAAGAAGGTGCCACTCCAGTTTGGTTCTGTTCTGGATGGTCAGTTTCAGAGTCACTGTCAGTATTCAGTCCTCAGACCCTTGCAGTCACCAGTTGACTTGGCAATGGAGACAAACCCAGGGAGCCAATCTTGGGTGTCAGGGCAGACATGGCACTGACTTTGCCACCAGTGCACCTCAGATACTTGGCTTTGGTCCTTGGGGTTGAACTTAGGCAGCCTGGTGGAGGCAGCTGGTGTTGGATGAACCTGGATTCAGGAAGAAAGCTGCACCTTGGCCTTCTCTGAGCTGAATGCTGAAAAGCTATGCTTGAGTTTTCTGTAGCTAAATTCCTAGAATTGAATGCTGGATGAGAGGACAGGAACACTCGCAGTGTTCGTAGATGCTGGAAAGTTGCCTTCTCTAGTCTTATGCTTGGCTCCAGGAGTTGATACAAGCACCAGTTCCCCATGTTTACCCCGGTTTATCAGTGTTTTTATCTTTGACAGGATGGAGGGTAGAAACATCCTATTTTGTGTCTTTTATCAGTGATGTCAATTGTCTTCACACGAGTATTTGGATTTTCACTTTTATGAAGTGCTAACTCACATCTTTGTGTCCATCTTTCCTGTGGGTTATTAATTTTTCATTGATTCATAAAAATCCTTAAAAAATAGGGAATTTAACTCTGTCTTGTTTTATTAGATGTCTTGTACATCAGCTTTTCTTTTTAACATTGTGGGTTTTTTTTTTTTTTTTGCAGTTTTTGGCTGGGGCTTGAACCCACCACCTCCGGCCTATGGGGCCAGCGCCCTACTCCTTTGAGCCACAGGCATCGCCCCTAACACTGTGTTTTTAAATGTCTTTTCTGTGGTGACTTAGAAAGCTAACAGCCATTTATAGCATTTTTTTCTTTGTGTTAAACATAAGGGATTTTTCTACTCTACTAGTGAAAGTTACACATTTCTCTAAGTCTAGAAAAAATAATTAGGAAATAAAAAAACAGAAGGAAAATCTATCAGCCACAGAAAGAATACCAATCACTAAATATTTTGGCATTTTCCTTTTAGTTGGGAGGGAATATGTGTTTATAAGTAATTAGCATCATAACATAGGTATAGCCTTTTCCACACGTATTCTAATGTGTGATATAGAACATTCCATTTTCCGAATGTATCTCATTCACGTCTTTTTTAAGTTTCTGGTTTTTCATGAAAGAGAAAAGGTCCTGGATATATCTTTGTGCAAAAAAAAAAATTTTTTTTTTTTTTTTTTTTAAATTTGAACTTATGGGCTCGGCGCCTATAGCTCAACCAGCTAAGGCGCCAGCCACGTACACCTAAGGTGGCGGGTTCGAATCCCCAGCCCGGACCCGCCAAACAACAATGACGGCTGCAACCAAAAAATAGCCGGGCATTGTGGCGGGTGCCTATGGTCCCAGCTACTTGGGAGGCGGAGGCAGGAGACTCGCTTGAGCCCAGGAGTTGGAGGTTGGAGGTTGCTGTGAGCTGTGATGCCACGGCACTCTACCCAGGGGGACAGCTTGAGGCTCTGTCTCAAAAAAAAAAAAAAAAATTTGAACTTATGCTCTTGTGATACCTCCCCAGAAAGGGATGTTAGGATTTAATACTTTTGGTACGTAATTACCACTTTGCTAAAGTGTTGTACAAGTTCATGTTCCCATCAGCAGGAAGACTGATGCCCTGTCACCTGAAAAGAAGGGACAGCCACCCTGAAGATGAGGGGGGAGGAGCCTCAGAAAGAAGGTCTGGCAGTGAATTGAGAGTTTTGAGGCCCAGCCTGGGCAGTGGAGAAAGGGAGTGGAGGGGTGAAGGTGGCGGTGAGGATGAAGGGACAGGCAGGAGTGAATTTGCATTTTACACTTTAGAGTTGTGGGAAGCCAGCCTGAGAGTTGCAGGAAGGGGGAGTGTGGTTTGGTGTGACTGTTGCAGGTGAACGAGATAGCCTGCAACAGGGTGTCACAGTGTCCAGGAGAGGGAGGATGGTTTGAACACCAGGGTAGCAATAATCCAGGAAAGGGAAGAAGGAGGAGGAGAAGAGAGTGGGGAGAGGGGCTTCATTCTGGAGACGATGGAGTCCTAGGCTTGCTGATAGACTGGATGTGTCGGAGACTAAGAGAAGAGCAGATTGCAAGAAATTCAAGTTGTACTGCCTGGTGGCCACTGAGATTGGGCGCGAGCTGGGGAGCAGCATGTAAGTCTGTACCTCAGACCCCCAAGTGAGAGTGAAGATAAGGTGGCTGAGGGTGATGCTCAAAGGGGAGGCCAATGTCAGTCGGCGTTTGGGAGTCATTTGGATTAGATGGTCTTTACAGCCCCAGGGACTGGAGGAATCACTAGGGGTAAGGTGTTTTCTTCCTTGTGAAAATGTGTTTGGGATCCTAAGTAACAGGCCTAAATAATTGAAGATTTGATAAATTAGGAGCCACCTGTAAGCTGCCAGGCTGTAAAGGCTTTGAGGTTGTGAAGCTTTGGGTCTTATCTAATGCTCTGAGCAGAGGAGGAACATGGCATGATGGCTACTAAATGATGTTGAAAATTCAAGAGACCTTTTCCCCTTCTTGATGAAACAATTTTCTTTTCAGATGCTCTGATATAGTGACTTGGTTCTGTTAACTTAGGAAGCATAGAAACCCCACTTTGGCCTTTTTGGTAAGGCACTGAACAAAAGGCTAACCCACACTAGAAGGGTTTTAAGACCTTGTGAGGAAATTCAAAACTTTATGTTATCCCCAAACCTTGCCTGTGTTATGTAAAGATTTGGGCCTGCGTGATGTCATCCTTGTTTTGTTCAATGTATTCCTCCCCCTCCAAGTGGCCTAGTTTTTCCTCTACTGTAGCTGGTTTTGAACAAAAGGGAGAAACTTGGTTCTCCTCACCTTCCTCTCTAAGCCTTTGGATTCTTTTCATTTGGTTACTTGTCCCTTTTAAGTGATAGCTTTCTTAACACCTTTTAAGTAACGTTTTTCCTGATTATAACTGATTAAAACATTGGAAAAGATAAAATATAAAGCAGTCATCTGTCTGTAAATCCAAATAGCCAGAGAGAGATAACTGTTTACTATTTTGTTTTATTTCCTTCTAGTCCTTTGGTAATATTTCTATATTTGTATATGGAAATAGTTTGTGGATTTGGAATAATACTGTAATATTGTTTAGAATGATGCTTTTTAGCCAATATTGTATGGTGAGCATTTTGTGAGAGCTTGTAATACTATTTTTTAAAATGTGCATTTTGAAGGCTTCAGAATATGGGTAAATTCATAGTGGTTTTTTTTTTAAGGGGGGGGAAGAAATCTCAAGATGATCTCACTAATTGACAAATCCTTTTAAGATTAAAAACAAGAGCAACCAAAATACAGAAACTGAACCATCTCTGGCATACTACTGTGAAATTCAGTTTATGTTCTTAAGATCTTGTTTTGGATGAGGTCAGTCTTCATGCTTCTCTTGTTCCTCTTGGTTGTGTTACCTAAAAATTGAATTAACTGTTTGAATATACTTCCTCTGCTTTCCATTGGACCAGACTGATCCAGCGTGACCCTTTTGGTATTTCATAAAACCCCACCCTGCAAACCAATCTTCTAATTGTAGTAAACAGTATTGAGTAATTTTTTTTTTTTTTGTAGGATGTCAGAAGTGCTAGGAATTATCCAAAGATGTATATTTAATCTTAAGTAATATAAAATTAAAGGGAAATTATGACTTTTTAACATTATTTTCAGATTTGAATTTAGGAAAACACTTCCCAAGGGATCTAAGTAGGAGTGACAGCCGCTTGTCCCAATGCCTGACTCCCAGTGGACCCACCAGCGATCACTCACACATGTGCCTTCGGTGGCCTCTCCTTGGTCAGTGAGGGCCCTGGGGAATTCCAAGGGAGGCTGCTCCCTGTGCTTTTTTTGCTAACTGCCTTCTGCCCAGATTGTGAAACTGAAGTGCCTGTATTAAGACACCAGCAACTTCCTGGTCACTGAATCCAGAGACTTTTATTTTCTTGGCCGGAGCCTCTTCAACCTCAGTGAGGCTCTTGGCCCTTGACTTTCTTGGCTCCCGGCCCCCACCCTTCCTCTTTGACCACATTCTTCTGTTTTGCTGCCTTCTCCAAAACTCTAATCATATTTCTCTCTTTATTTTGGAAATGAAGATTAAGATTCAAAGGTTACAAAAATGTCTACTTGTAACTTTTTTTTTGAGTAGAGATAGGTTCTCACTTTTGCTCAGGCTGGTCTTGAACTCCTGAGCTCAGGTGCTCAGATGATTCACCTGCCCTGACCTTCCAGAGTGCTGAGATTACAGGCAGGAGCCACTGTGCTCCGCCCTACTTTTTTTTTTTTCCTTTAGATTAGGGATGTTTCTAGTAATTCTATAGCTTCCTTTTTTTTTTTTTTTAAACACTTGTGTTTCCCACATTTTAAAATATTTCTTGAGGACATGAACACATAGATGTCTGTAATTTATTTTCTTTATGATCGAACATTATGGCTTTTTACCTTTGTTTTTGTTTTGTTTTATTCATTTGTTTGTTTTAAAGAGACAGGGTCTTGCTCTGTCACTCAGGCTGGAGAGCATAGTGCCATCAGTTTAGTGTAACCTCATGTTCATGGGCTCAAGTGATCCTCCTGCCTGAGCCTTTTGAGTAGCTGGGACTACAAAGTGTGCTCCACCACTCCTGGCTAATTAAAAAAATTATTTTCCATAATGATGGGTTCTAACTATATTGCTCAGGCTGATCTCAAACTCCTGGCTTTCAGCAATCCGGTGCACTTCAACCACTTAGGTTTCAGAGTTTTGTTTTTGTAAGGGACTTCTGTGGTCTGTATTCCTGCACTTGTGTCTCTGATTATCTCCTTAAGAAAGGTTCCTGGGATTGTATTATGAAGTCAAGGGGATAAGTGTATTCAGCCCTTAAGATTGTCTGAGGACTCTGCCTCCTTGTCCTTCTTTCTCCCATACTGCCTCGAAACTGGCTTCCCTCCTTCCCTCCGAGTCCTCCAATGGCTTTGCTCTGTATCAGGTCCTGTCCTTTTAAACCAGGAGTTCTCAGCTGGGGCAGTTGTGCTATCCAGGGGACACTTGGCAGTGCCTGGAGATATTTTTTGGTTGTCATGCAGGGAGAGAGCTACTATGAGTATCTAGTGGGTGCAGGCCAGAGATGTGCTGGAAGGCCCTACAGTGCACAGGATGGCCCCCTACAACCAAGAATCACCCTGCCCCACATGTCAGTGGTACTCAGGTTAAGAAATCCTGTTTTGTTTTAGATTTACTCCCAGATCGTGGCCACCTTTCATCGGTTATCTGATTTCTGTGTCCTTGTCCTTTTCAATATAGCCTAAAGGGAAGCAGTTTTCAATTTTGGGCCTCTAGGGAGACAAGAACAGTTCCAGGCTCCCCTCAGTTATTAGCATGGGGGGGGGATGAGATAATAAGGGATTAGGGCCGAGGGTTAGAGCTGCTACCACTTTAGTGTTTGTTCCTGGGTCATGTTGCTGCTAGGATTGGGCCCTAATTTTCTCCTCCAGTCAAAGAGAATTGAACTAAGACCTCCCTCTAACATACCCTCTGGTGATCACCATTCCATCCAGTGATAAGTGCTAAGATTGTCTGGTTTCAGTTGAATTTTAATGTGACTTTGGCAGAAGCTGGTTTCTGTGGGTTAGAGAGAATGACGTAGGAGACAAGGAAGTGGATGTAAACCACTTGTTCGCTAAGTTTGACTAGAGTGGAGGCGGCAGAACTGGAGTTGGAAAGGTTAAGTGGAGCAAACCACCCCCCCACCCCCAATGGGGTTTTTTTGTTTGCATTCTTTTGAGGCAGAGCCTCACTGGGCAGGGAGGGAGTAGTCAGCATGCTGAAGTGAAGGGTCTGGTTGTAGGAGAATGGGTACAGAAATCTGAATTGTCTCCATTTTTTTAGTATTAGTAGTCTTGGAATGAGAATCATTTTGGTTTGCTAGGGATGACACAGCAGCACAGATTGGGTGGCTCAAATGCCACAAATTTATTTTCTCGCAAGTCTGGGTGCTGGAAGCCTGAGATCAAGGTGTTGGAGGGTTGGTTTGTTTGAGGCCTTGGCTTGTAGATGGTCATCCTCTCTGGCTCTTCCCTCTGTACCTGTGTCCACATTTTCCTTTTATTAGGACACAGTCAAATTAGGACCTGCCTTAATGACTTCAGTTTAACTTAATGAGCTCTTTAAAGACCCATGTCCCCATACAGCCACTTGGTGATATACTGAAGACTTCAACAGATGACTTGGGGGTAAATACAGTTCAGCCCATCATAGTCAATAACATTTGGGAAGTAACGGTACTTTTTACTTTGAAGGGAACAGGCAAATTGTTAAACAGCTTATTCAATTTGTTTAGGTCTATTTTCTTAGTGTGTTGTGGTTCTCATTCTTTAACCTTCTAGCCACCATGTAAATCTGAAACATTGTATCTTCATTTTATAATTTGAGGTATAATCAAAGAAGATGGAACAACTTAGATTTAGTCTGTTTTGTAGTCCTTCACCCACTGAATACTGGAAATGTGAAGTATTTCTCTCGTTTGCCTGCCTGTCTGTGAGGGTGTTTCTAGCTGTTGCTTGGGGTCCAGTTGCTCCCTGAGCCCTGCACAATCTGATCCTCCCAGCCTCCAGGGGTGGCTGGCTCCCTGGGTGAGCTGTTTGTCTTTTGTGCCACCTCTGGGAATCTCAGCATTTGAGCACCAAGGGAAACTTGAAAGTCCAGTTTACAGGGTTTCTCAGCTGATATGCCAGGAACACTTCACAAGTGAGCATGCCACCAGATTCGAGTGGATGTAGAAAGTTACGGCTTGGGACACTTCCTTTCAGAGCCACCTCTGCTCGCTGGGGGGAGGAGGTTTCATGACTTAAGGAGGAGCTTGTGACTGAGCAAGAGGAAGGAGTAGCCTCATGCCAGTCCTAAGCCAGGGAGAGAGCACACACTCCCTGGGGCGGTCGGGCTGCCAGAGTGCCCCTCACAGGAGGACGTACGTGGTGCTGCAAGTTCTGGTGTGGAGGTCTGCTGGCCTCCTCCAGGACCCTGGACGGCTGGGATTCTGGAAATGGGGATTGATCGCACACCAGGACTGTGGATCTGTCTATGGGGTGGGGCTGTCTCTCACCTGACGCCAAATCCTCCTCTGTTGATTCCGTTTTGGTTATAGTTTCCATCATAGTTATTTTCGTGATCCTTTTCAAGACTTCACGCTCTTTGGAGGCCAGAAGTCCTCGAATGCAGGAACTGGTGCAAAGCCAAGTTAGCTGGTAAAGAGTGAAGGCTGACTTCCGTCTGTATGCCAGAACACTCTGTCTGATGCAGCTTCAAATAAGCAAAACAGCCTAGACAAAGTCAGGCTCATTCACGTAACCTCCTGACCTCTGGTTATTGCCTAGCCTGTGTGATAAGCCCACTGAGGGCTGTCATTTGGAGACCTCAGGATCAACTGCAGGTAACTTGGAGATAAGGCTGGGTGTGATGATGTAAGCTAATTGCAGTGCTGGGTGGAGTTACCTAATCCTTACAATAGGGGTGGAGCTTGACTCTTTCTAGCTGTCATTGAAGTGAATCATCAGTGTAAGAAGCAAGCTCTGCGTTCCTTCTCTGTGGTGTTAAAACTCACTGGTGTTCCCCGTGTATCCAGCAGTGTGTGTGGACATTGCTTTGAAACAGGGAAGGAAGACGCCAGGGCCGCCGAGATAGATTTCCAGCAGAATAGATGCCTTGTTTTTCGTGAACCTTGAGGAAAATTATAGGTAAGAACAAAGACTTGTCTGTGTGTTCTATGAGGGCAAAGCGTCTACTTTTGGCATGGAGTTTGATTTTGGTGTAATACGGCTTTTATCTCAGTGGCATTATTCTAGCACATACCAAGATTATAAATGCTTTTTGGTGTTCGGAGTTAGTTACAGTTGATCATTTTTTGCCCTCCTTATGTATAAAAAGGATGGTAGGCAAAGAATGAAACTCGAAAAGAATTGTGGTCTGAATTCTGATTCCCTTGTCTTTTCCTCTCTGTCTTATTTGGGAAAATATACAGTTTTTGTTTCAGAAATGAAAGCAATAACGTGGATACTTTTTGAAACAAATGGAAAATGTCGATCACTTAAGTTCTATGAATGTTCTCTGATTTAGAAGTCTTGGGTTGGGGAAGAAACAATTGTGTTTTTCTTCCTGTTCTGTTTTGGGTCTCTCGGTTCTTGAGTATTTCTGACTTAAAAGCCTCCCTGGAGAAGGAGGGGGACGCCAGCTATATTTGGTTTGAAAGGAAATACCATCTTAGGTCATGAAATGGTTTGCTTGTTGAATTTGGATTTTGGGTTAATAGCTGTACAATGATTTATACTAAACACATTTTTGTTACTGTTGTTCAAGAGAACCAAATCAAAGACCAGAACGTACCAGCTGGACTTTTCCTTTAGGTTTTGGTACCGTTTTCCCACCCATAACTACTCATACGTGTGAATTTACTGTGTGATGAACACGTGACTTTTCTGTTTCTTTACTGTCTCATTTGAGGGTGATTCATAAACTGCTAGTTAACTAGTTAGGATATACTCGTACGTTGCCAAAGCTTGAAATAAATCTGGGTGTGGGCCACACCTTCGTATTAATGAGCCAGGTTACTTTCAATAAAGTATTACTAATGTCGTTAAATGTTAATGAAGGTGCCTGGAGTTCTTAGACCGGAGAAATGTATCAACAGTGTGAACTATCAAGGCCTACATTCAAATCCAAGTTGTTCTTTAATGAAATACTTTCTCGTGGAGAAGTATACTGTCTTACATGTAGTTGACTGGGATCCTGCCAGTCAAACAACAGCAAACCAGTAACTGTATGGAGGAAATTTAAAGTAGCTGCATGGTTTCCCTGGGCTGGTGAGTCAATCAGCAGTAAACAGGAAGAGAAAGAGTGGCCAGGAGGATGCCAAGTGGTGCTTTAAAAATATTTTATTTTAAATGTCTATGAGGAGGACAAGGGGAACCTGAATTCCTTTGGGAATCTGAGTAAAATGATGGTGAATCTGAGTAAAAAGAAACGAGAAATGAGAGGAAAAAAGAAAAGCTTTTTATTTAATTAAACAAAAGAAAAATGTGAATCATTATCAGTTAAAGATGTTATGGCTTGCTTAAGCTTTTTTATTGCTATTATTCCCGTTTTTTTTACTTACAAAGTTTTTTTGGAGCCCTATATTATGTTGACTTAAACATGTTCAGGACGTTCTCTTGTCACTGTGGAATGTAATAAAAAGATAAAAAATGAAGGCAGGAACGGAATTATATGAATTCTATGACTTGAGTATGGAAGGTTTCTTCTAAAAAGGTGGGCGCTCTGGGTACTTGATATCACAGAGGCAAGTGATGGCATAGAAAGCTTTAGTGGTTAGGACGGTTCTGTTGCTTATGATGGTTCTATTGGGACGGGAGGGTTGTTCGGGTTTTTTTTTTTTTTTTTTTTTAAGTGTTTCATTCCTGACGGTATTTTGTCCGCCTGGATTTCTTAGGACTTTATCAAGTCAGTTATCAGCCAGACCATTTACGTATCACTTTCTTTCACCTCCATCTTTCCTCTCATCTCCGTCTTTTCCTCTGTGTGTGGGTTTTGAGTTGATTTAAGTGCTAGTGAGACAGAAGGTTTCCCTTTCCGCAGGGGGGCTAAATGTGAGCCTGGTTCTCTCACCTTGAACCCCAGCAGTTTCTGAGGCCATCCCCCTCAGGGTGATGGAAGGAGTCTGTGTCCTCAGTTGTTTCCGGAACCTGTTTTGACTGTGTTCCCAGTGGCTGGGAATTCCACCAAGGGTCACTCAGCACACCTTTACCTACAGTAAATATTTGTGCTTCCTCCGTGCCCGGCCTTCTTTTCCCGGTTCCCAGGAGCACAGGTGGGTAGGAGAGTGTGGGCAGAAGCTACCAGCTGCCACCCACAGGTGCCACAGAGATCACCTGGGTGCAGCCTGCCAACACCCGCTGCTCACCTGTGTCCCTTCTATGTTGTACCTTCAGACTAAGTGGAAACACAGGTACCGTAGAGTCAAGTGGAGTCAATGAGGTTTCATAGAAATCGATGGAAAAGCACCACTTTCAGTGATGTGAGCTGTCGTGCTCACTTCACGATTACTCATTTAGCTTGCTGCAGGCAAGAGGATCACATGCAATTATAGAGGATCACATGCAATTATGAGCAGCCGCCTCTGACTAAGGTCAGTGACGGGAAACCCTGTCACGTTATCGCGGATTCTTGGGCAGAGGTCATTTAGAGTCTGGGCAGGTGGGGGCGGGGCAGGCAGTCTTTGGAAGCCTTTGCCTGTGCAGGGAGTTTGAACCTTTCAATTCAGCTCAATTAACAGGGTTCTGGAGTTTATTTTGGACAAGATCTGCCATACGAAGTTGGCGGACTTGAGACTCGAAGGAAGTCTCTAACTTCATTAAAGGAAATGGCGTGCCAGGCTTCAAGGCATTTTGACATATTGTACTTTTTTTCTCTCTCACCCTGTTCTGCTGAAGTTTTCAGGGAGCCTTATTTTGTCTGAGTTTAATCAGTGATTTATTCTCTTTAGACACTATCCTGTCTGGTCTCATATTTCTGTGACTATTCATTTTAACTCATCGAAAAGGCTGTTTGATTCACTTGCCTGTTCATTATGAAAATACCTGGTCTTGTTGTTCATAGTTACTAAATATTTCTTTATTATTATTTTTTGTTAATCAGGCCCCATTTATTTCTTTTAAAAAATCTACACGTAATAACAGTTTGCAAATATTTATTAAGTATGTCTTGGGATAAACACTGAGGGTACTTATTTTTTCCTTTCAGTTGTCAGTTTTCTTTGAGCTAAAGTTTTCTTTAAGATTGGTTTGTTTTTCCCTGATTTGTTTATCTTTAAATGTATACTTTAACAGCCTTGAAGCATTGGGCTAAGTGAAGATAGTGCTCAAAGACAATTAAGACTTAATTGATTTGTAAGAGTAATCCGACTGGAGAAATGCTCCTTAATTTTGTTAGCTGGTTTTAGAATATTAATTTCCTTTTTAATTCTTTGTTTATTGATGGGAGGCCACTTACCCCAGGCAGAATGGTTTTCCTTGTGTGTGTGCCAGGGGAACTCTCTGTTTCTGGGAAAAACAAAGAACATAACAGCTAGAAAGATCATGAAAGCCAAAGGGTATGAGTGTCAGGGACAGGGAGTAGTGGGGGTAAGAGAATAAGACAAGACACAGGCAGGGGCCTGTCACCTGTGTGGAACTGCACATCCCTGGAGATGATGAATTTATCCCCTTGTAGGGATGTTGCCATTAAAGTTTGATTTTGAGCATAACAGAGGACTGAAAGCTTTGATGACAAAGCCAGCATGTCGGTTTAGCAATAACCAGTTTAGGGGGAAAATGATCAGAGCAGAGTGGTGGGGCAGCCTAGGCAGGCCTCTTCATCTGCCTGATCCTGGGTCTTGTCACCTTTAAATCGCCTCTTTGTTGTGCTTGTCCACATCTAAATTTGGCTTTGCTGCGTTTTTAGGGGAGGGTAGAAGTATGGGCTAAGAACAAACTAAAAAGCCATTTGCAAGCTCCCAGATGGAGAGTTCACCAGTTGGGGTCCAGTGGCCTCCCAACCTTAAGGAGAAATTCATTCATTTACTTAGTACTCTATACTAATATACAGAGCCCTAAGGGGCCACTGCAGATCTACACACTGGAGACACTCAGACAAACAGGGGAGACCAAGTGCTCATTAGGGCCTGGGCAAGCGACCTGCATAGCCTTCTGCGGTCACCTGCCTCTCTGCTTGCAAAGAGCTTCAACCTGGTGGGGGACATCTATAATAACCAAGTCAGCCGAAAATCTAATAATGTTAGGGGCCACAAAAAAAAAAATCAGGGTAAGAGAATAACAGTTACATGGTGGATGGGCTTTCATAAGATAGCACACTTATTTTTCTCTTTTCTTTTAATTTTCCAAATTTAAAACTTTAATTTTTGAATACTTATGGAAGCAACTAAAATATGTGTCTAAGACAGATGAGGTTGTAGTTGATGGGGTTGGTTACAAGCTGCTGTGGTTTAATACTGGTGTGGCTCACTGCTCCACGAGCAGTTTTCCCAAAGACCTTATACTGACCATCACCTCTTGGATAGCTACCATGTTTCCCCCCAAATAAGACACTGTCTTACATTTATTTTTTCTCAAGAAGACACACTAGGGCTTATTTTCAGGGGATGTCTTATTTTTATTAAGAATAATACAGCAATCTACATTTATTCAAATACGGTTAAGTCATGTTCTTCTGGAAACTGACAGAGGGAGCCGACCTTGTTGGTGGGGTTAGCACTAGTGATACGTGAACTCCTTTCCCCTAGCCTTTTGCATGTGTGCAATAGGATGCCTGCCACCACGGTTACCACCCGTGCACCTGCGCAAGTGCAAATGGCTCGGAGAAAGGAACTGTGGCAGAGAAAAGGTATTCCAGTCTTCCTTACCACTCCGCGCCAAAATGCATGGCTGGGCTATGCAGATACACTGCACAGCCAGGCCCATCACTAGGTCTTATTATCGGGGTAGGGCTTATATTTAACAAATGCATAGAAATCCTGCTAGAGCTTATTTGGGGGGTAGGTCTTATTTTCAGGGAAACACAGTAGTTGGCAAGAGCCAATCTGGAACTCATTAGGAAGGTAGAAGAGCCCACAAGCATCTCTAGTCTGTGGCTCATACCCCTAAGCTTTGGTTAGTTGCCTTAGCAATGTGTTTTTTGTATTTTGGCTCCTATACTTTAAATTTGGATTTGATGCATCTAGGTTTTTTTTTTGTTTGTTTGTTTGTTTTTGCAGTTTTTGGCCAGGGCTGGGTTTGAACCAACCACCTCCAGCATATGGGGCCAGTGCCCTATTCCTTGAGCTACAGGCACCGTCCTGTTCTTTTTTTTTTTTTTTTTTAATTTGAGGAATTATTTTTGTTTTCTCTATACATATACATGTGTTTATTTGGTTTTCAGTTTTTGCCTTCACAAAATTAAAAAGGCTTAAAATATAATAACAATGTTTAAAATAAGGACCAGAAACAAAAACCTTGTAAAGGACGAACAAAGATAAATACATTCAGAAAAGAAATCAGACGATTGCTGCAACAAAATATTGAGCAATAATGATAATAATGCAAAAAAAGGTAACATTCACATTGCAAATAAGAGTGTGTCTATCATAGACACACTTGTGTTTTCTTCTGCCATGATGGCTCCTAATATTTTCCAAAGTGGCTGTTTTGAGTTAATACGGAAGTTGTGGCTGACATGAAATTAATGATTTAAAAAAAAAAAAAACTTAAATTTTTTTTTTAAAAAACATCATTCCCACAGAAAGCTATAAACTGTTATGCCTAGTAGGGAAAGTGGTCATTGATCTTGGAGCAGAATGATACTTCCTGGAAAAAAAACATTTCCACTCATCCAAGATCGCTTGGGGATCATCTCATCTAAAGTGGGAAGCTAGGAACATTTATGCTCATAGAATATCCTTGGAGTGAATTAATTATTCTGCCCTCTGAGAGGTGCAGCAGTTTAGACACAGAGGGAGAGGGTTGAACCCATGGCTGAACCACCCACCGACAGCCAGAGCATCCTTCACCCCCCAGTTTTGCCACTTACCAAATGGAGTTGCATTAGATTCAGTGGCCTCCAATAGCAGGGCTCCGATTTTTCTTTCTTTCTTCTTCCAAGTGCAGATTTATTATAGTGCAGGCGTCCTCAAACTACGGCTCGCGGGTCACATGCAGCCCGCCTAGGACATTTATCCGGCCTGCCGGGTGTTTTTGCTGCCACTGCCTGTCCTGCTTAGCAGCTGACTGGTCCTGGGGCCTGCTGTCTGGCCCTCCAACGGTCTGAGGGACAGTGAACTGGCCCCTTGTTTAAAAAGTTTGAGGACTCCTGTTACAATGACTCATTAAACTAGGCTGGTAGCCAGGTGATGTTTTTGCGACTATAGGATAAATATTAAAGGGGAAGGGTGAATGTAAACTCAGAGCAATGGGTTTGTGAGACTATTCCATTGCTTCCCAAGCACCTTAGTGCAGTACCCTGAGAATAAAACTATTTTTTTCTGAGTTTCTTAAGTTAATAAAAACATGAGTTTCTGTGTGGTGCTTGGGGACAGGGAAAGCCCTTGAAACCTACTGGGTCAATGGTTACCAGGGCCCACCACATGCTGGTTGTTGTGCTAAAGTAAAGGGCATCCATCCTCTCATCTAATGAGGCCTCACCATGGCAGCGGACGGGGATCATGACATCAGATTATTCAAGTTGCAGGTGGCAGAGTTATAAAGCTAACCTGGATGTGTCTAACCCTAGAGTGCAGGTCCTCAATGATGTTGTTGTGTTACACTAAACCAGTAAACTAAGGCAGCCTTTAAAGAAAAAAAAGTTTAATCTTTGTCAAATGTCTGTTATATCTTTATCTTTTTTGTTTGTTTTTTGAGACAAAGTCTCACTATGTTGCCCTCAGTAGAGTGCTGAGGCATCATAGCTCACAGCAACCTCAAATTCTTGGAATCAAACAATTGTCTTGCCTCAGTCTCTCAAGTAGCTGGGACTGCAGGCGCCTGCTGTACCACCTGGCTATTGTTTTGGTTGTTGTTATTGTGGTTGTCATTATTTAGCTAGCCCGGGCTGGGTTTAAACCCAGCAGCCTCGGTGCATGTGGCCAGCGCTGTAACCACTGTACTAGGGCTCTGAGCACTAACAGTTCTATCTTAATGAGGGTCTGCCTCTCCAAGTGAGTGAGATATTTCCTTTAAGTTGCTGCTGAAAATCACAGGTTTCACAAAACCAGAAAGGCCCTCTGCAGCCAGCACCTGCCTGCACCCCTAACTTCAGCCCTCCTCGCTCTGTTTGTTGTCTCTAGATTTATTACCTGTGTATGTTACTAGTTTTTTTTTCTGTATTGTTTATTATCTGTCTCCTTTTGGGAGGGAGTTTGGTCTCTTTTTTCTTGGGCTAGATCTCAAGTGCCTAAAGCAGTGTTTCCCAACCGTTTTATCTCCTGGCACACTTGAACCTCTAATAAACTTCTGCAGCATGCCTAAATTATGTTGATCAGAAACATTGCAAAACAAATATACTTAACTGTGCTTTGAATTTCTTTCGAAAATAATTTAATTAATGATCTTTAAAACTTTTCGAGGCACACCTGAGATCCTCTCATGGCTCACCGGTTGAAAATCACTGACCTAGATGGACAGTGCCTGCAGTGTGGTGGTGGTGCCAGTGAAAATTTTTTGAAGGAGGGTAGGAAAAAGGAAACCTGAGTCTTTGGAGGTCTGCGAAGGGAGCATCTGGGCAGTCTTCCTGAGGGTATTCACGAGGACTTCATGAGCTGATTTTGCTCATTTGGGGGCTGGGGTTTCTTCTAGGCTGTCAGTGTGTGGAGGTGAGTTGTCAGCGCCTCACCTTGTTCCCATCTGTATGTATTAGTACAACAGAGCTGGCTGGGTGGCTGTCCCTACTTTGAGGGCAGTCTAATTGCCGGACATGCCTGTATGCTCTGAGGGTTTCTGAAAAGAGGTCTGTCCGCTGGGGAATGGTTTTGTGAAGCTCCTTACAGCTGTGGATTGAGGTAATGATTTACCCAATGTGGGTTTTTCCCACCTAATTACCATTCTGATTTTCAGTGTTCAACAAGCTGCAGTCACAAGTTCTCTTGCGGTTTCACTCAGCCCTAATCCTCCATTAATTGCTCTTGTTCAAACTCCCTAAGAGCAGATTACCCTTCACTTTCAGCTTCTGCTCCATTGCTATTGGGTTTCTTTGTTTCGGATGTGATGTCAGAAAAATAACCAAGAGTGAGCTGGTGACAGCAAGTGGTGCTGTTTTATCTTTCTCCAGCGTGTCCCTATTTTAGCGGTATTACACCTTCAAATGATGGAGCTGGCTGCTGGCCAGCACGTAAAATCTATTTGCTTCATGGCAGCCAGTGTTATTTCCTGGCACCTACTTAGCCCAGAGCTCAAGATTTACCCCAGCCGTTGCCTCCCTATATGCCCGACCTGTCCTGGGGCCATCGCACTGTCCTGTGAAGCAGTTCTTTGTTGCAGCCCTACTGTGTGACTGGAATGTGATAGACAAAAGCGACCAAGGCATGGCCCTCTCCACAGGGAGCTTCTGGACTAATAGTAGAAATGGACACGTGAGAAAACAGTGGCCACGTTTACCTACCGAGAGGCTTCTGCCAACGGGCGTGGAGCATGAGGGCTGGGAAGTCTTCTTGGAGACGGTGGAGCTTGTCTCAAGGGTTATTTGCAGACCAGGTAGAGGCAGGGAGAAAGCACAGTGTCTTCTGTGCTTGAAATGACTAAATGTATGAGGCGCGTGGAAGATGGTAGTGGAAGATGGTAGTGGACGGCCAGGCAGGACCTGAGCTGGGCAGACCATGGATGCCATGGGAGTTTGGACCTCATGTTGTAGGTTACGGAGGATTCTACTATGTTTGGCTTAGGCAATTTGGGTTAGTATTTGGCATTTGGCTAAGGTGACCAGATTTTAACATTGGTAAAGCGGGACACCATTGATTGGAGGCTGACAACAATGTAAACCTTGATAAGGAGTTCTTGATAATCAGTTCTCAACAATTATTTGTTATTATTAAAGTTTAACATTATAAAATTAACAAAAATAATATAAAACTCATATCCTGGCGAAATAGCTACATGGCAGCCGAAAACCGTATATTCCTTTACTGTTCTCCCATGTTCCCTAGCTTGTCATGCATTCTTTCTGAAAATTGGGACGTCTGGTCACCTTACTCTAGTGGGG
>NW_003852422.1:16721681-16775327 GCF_000181295.1 Otolemur garnettii | reverse complement strand
CCTTCCCATTCTCCCACCGTTCCCTAGCTTGTCGTGCATTCTTTCCAAAAATTGGGACTTTTAAAAAATGCCACAGAACAAATTGTTAAAAATCAGGACTGTCCTGCCAAAAGCAGGACGTCTGGTCACCTTATATTTGGCTAGATTAACAAGATATGGAAAAGAAAAGATTGGGGCTTGCAGAGAATTTTGTTCTTGAGAAATTAATTCCAGCAGATGTTTTCTCATTGAGGTGTTTAATCAGTGAGGTTGGGGTGGCCAGAAAGGACCCTCCTTTGCTTGCCTTGAGCCCAAGCCTGAGGTCTGGGCAGGAGACCAGACTTGGCTGTTACTTAGTGGTTAATAGTTGAGGAGGAGGAGGTGTGCATGGGAAGGGGTGACAGGGGGTATCCCATCCAGGGACAGCTGCAGAGTGAAGAGGGGCCAAGGATGAAGCCTTCGGAGCATCCTGTGTACCTTGGTGTTTCTTAGGCCTGCATTCTGCGTGGGAGTGTCCACGTGCTCTTCCACACCTGTAATGCTTGTCTGGACGTGCAGCTTTCCAACTGTAGATTCTTGCTACTTCCGTTGCCTGGGAGCTTGATAGAAAAGCACACTACTGGGACCCACTTCACACGTGGATCAGACTCTGCATTCTGACCAGATCCCAGTGATCCCTGGGCACAGGAAGTGCCGGAAGAACCCTCCCACTGCTATGGAGCACTTCTCCAGTCAGGTGACAGCTGGGGAGCTTTCCTTCTCCTTTGTGGTCTTTATAGGCACTGTTCACCTTTTAGAATTTCCTCAAAATGATAGACTCAGAACATATGTAGAGTGTAGATCTAATTGGCAATCAGCAAGTGGTATTTGGCTAGAATACATTGTCATCTCCACATAGGTGCCATGTCTTTCATTTAGGTGGCACACGTCTGGGTAGGGTTTTGGGCACACTTAACATATGCTGCCAGAACATTCATTGTTGGGGTCCCAAATTGCTGCTTCAGAGTAGCTACTTTATGACAAAGTCCTGCGAACACTCACACCTCCTGAAGTTCCTGTGTGCACAATTCGTACCACCATGGTACTAGTGTGCACCATCATACTGCCTATAGTATCGAGGTACGTGCTCACACTGCCCATAGTACCTGCCTGCACGCTCACACTGCCCATAATGTCTCTGTGCACACTCACCACCCATGGTATCTGCCTGCATGCTCACACTGCCTATAGTGTCTCCATGCACGCTCACCACCCGTGGTATCTGCGTGCACACTCACACTGCCCATAGTGTCTCCATGCATGCGTGGTATCTGCCTGCATGCTCACACTGCCTATAGTGTCTCCATGCACGCTCACCACCCGTGGTATCTGCGTGCACGCTCACACTGCCCATAGTGTCTCTGTGCACACTCACCACCCGTGATATCTGCCCGCATGCTCACACTGCCCATAATGTCTCCGTGCACACTCACCACCCATGATATCTGCCTGCATGCTCACACTGCCCATAATGTCTCCGTGCACGCTCACCACCCGTGTATCTGCCTGCATGCTCACACTGCCCATAGTGTCCACATGCACGCTCACCACCTGTGTATCTGCCCACACGCTCACGCTGCCCATAGTGTCTCCATGCACACTCACCACCCGTGTATCTGCCTGCATGCTCACACTGCCCATAGTGTCCACACGCACGCTCACCACCTGTGGTATCTGCGTGCACACTCACACTGCCTGTAGTATCTAGCACACTCTTGCTCCCTCCTGACCCAGTGGGGAGACAGTGCGTGTCTGTGGGGATGCTGGCTGCATCCGTAGTGGCACATGGGTGATATAATTGCCATTGCTCTTTAATAGTCTCTCACACCATGTCAGCAGCACAAAAATCAGAAGTTAATTCCAACAAATGTTTTCTCAATCGTTTGCCTGTTTGAGGGTTTGTTTAGTGTGTGAAGACTCAATCTGGACTGAAGTTTATACATCATTATTTAAAGGTAGCCTTTTCAGGATTAGGAAAAAAATTGGTGACTCACATGAAAAATGACCCTGAGAACTGAAGCAACTGGAATAAACATTTATAACAGTACATAAGGAGCTAAGGGTCCATTTTATAATGTGAACTTTTTTTGGTTTATAAGTAAATTATCAATAGTCTAATCAGGATTTCTGGAAGTTACTTTTTTTTCCTCCCTAATTAAGGTTTCTTATGTCTATTAGATTTGAATATTTGAGTTTTTCCACACATGAGTATACCAACTCCATAAGTTAGTTCTTAAAGAGTATGCTTTTAGTTAAAAGTGGCTCATGATTTTAGTTTTTGGTATCAGGTGATACTACTGAAATGAGGTGAAACTTTTTTTTTTTTTTTTTTTGCCATTTTGTTGTTTCTTTGAGAATATTTGAGCTTACAATTTGGGACACTCTGGGAAATGACCCTGTGGTTCCCACATTGCAGAAAAGTGAAAGAAATGAAGCAAGTTCAGGAAAATGAGATTTACGTGGAAAACAAATTCTGTATCTGTACTCATTATCAGGCATGAGCTAAAAGGTGTGGAGAAGTCTGTTTTGGCAACTGAGAAGAGTCAGTGTTTCCGAATACATAACCCTGGGAAGAAGTTTCACTAACCTGTTATAGTGTTTCTAAGAAGGCAATAGCCAAGCCGTATTTATTGAAGAAAGTTTTAGGGAAGGAAAGCCTATTTTGTGGAAAGTTTTAGGGAATATACATACTTAAGACACAGTGGGCTTCAGTGACTTCCAACTAGTTCTTCAAGAGAGCCAAGATTTACGCACTTTAAAAGAAACAAACAATACAGAAAGGCATGCGCTTCAATGGGGAAAGGAGAGGTCTAAATAGACTAGGCATTCAGAGAATGGGGAGTCTGGACGTATATGGTGCTGTGTCCCGGGAAGATGAGGAGGAGGAGATGCTGGCTGCCTGGTGCCCGAGAGAATCAAGGATTTTCGTAGGGTAAGAAGTGAAAGTGTGAAGAATAACCAGTGAGTGAGTAGACGCCAGGGCTGAGTGGGCTGGCAACTTTGAAGGTACCAGATGGATCTGTTTGGACAACCCAACAGATGTGGCTATTATTGACAAGTTGGTTTAAATTGGATTCCCCACTCGCTGCCTAATAGAAATTCTAAAGCATAAGAAGCTGTGTTTTGAGGGTTAAATAGGAGTCTGACAGTTAATTAGGGGAAAGGTACGTTTTGTTCAATGTAAATTCTCTTGATAGCTCCCAGGCGCCAGGCAGGCAGCATCTCTTCCTGGTACACAGCACCATAGAACCTTCACCCCATGATTATTTAACACATTTTTCTTCAGGGTCACAGGGCCAGGGAGAAGCATGTATGTATAAAACAAAGTTATCTAGTGGCATAAACGCTCAGAGCTCAAGCATACACCCTTCTGAGGCAGGGGTGGTGTGCAGAGGAGCAGAACCCTACTCATGGTAACAGAGCCCAGCCTAGGTTTTCATTAGAAGTCTGTCAATATCCAGTCTCAGCTTACACAGTAACATAAGAGAGGATTTTTAAAATTCAGAAGGCCCTCAGTTTTCTGTCAGATTTAAGCATGCCAGGACTACCAAGATTCAAATGCACATTCTTTGTGGATGAGACAGGCGTAGGAAAAACCTCCAGCGTGTGTCCAGCTTTGCGAACCCTGGTGTTTGTGCTACTGGGCTGGCCACCTGAGATTTTTAGTGCTTTATTTCTTTTATAAACTTCCTTTCTTCTTGACAATACATGAGCTTAGGAGTTCCAAATGTGAGTACCTGCTATATATTTATCTGTGTAACTGGGGAGAATGGACGTCCCCCGGCACCTGTGAAGCGAGGGGCATTCTCACGGTGTAGCCCTCTTTTTGCTGATCATAGTTTTTTTCTTTCTGTGAAGCACAGTTGTTTCCCCTCCATTTTGAAATTTCCATTTTGAGAAGTCTTGTGGGGTCTGGTGTAGTACTCAGAATAACAGGAAAGTCAAGTGTCCAGTGGTTTGTTTGCAGATGTTATAGTCTGTGTATGTGTCCCAATTGCCCTTTTTTGTAAGATCACCAGTCATATTGTATTAGGGCTCAACCGAGTGACCTCATTTTAACGTGATTACCCCTCTTGCCAAATCAGGTCACATTTTCAAGTAGTAGGGGTTGAGACTTCAATATATCTTTCTGGGAAAGTTTCCTATTCCGTAAGACAGGGAATAGTTCAAGACAAGCTGTTCAGGCCAATGCCAAGTTCAAGACCTTTGCCTCATGGCTTGCTTGGTGCCCCTGGGAATGCATGTAAGCAGCAGCTGCGTCCCTGAATGGGCGTCACCTCCTGTTCCCACATTAGACGCTGCTGCGTCTCCTGAAAGCCCTGGGTGAGGGAGGAGTCCTTCCCCTGGGGAATCCCGCCTGTGAGAAGACGGGTGGGGCTCGCAGCAAGAACTGAACGGGGTGTCCACTAAGTTCCTGAGGTACCGCTGGCGCCATGGTCAACTCCCACTCCTGAGAAGTCTAGAATGTTCCTAGGTATGTTGAAGTTTTATACAGAAAGTGCTTAGGACAGTGCTTGGCTCTTAGTAAACACTCAGGTGGAGAGGCTGACACTTAAGTACTTAGGAAATGTTTACAATTGAACATAGTGGTATATCAGTGAACTCTGCTGTTCCCCCATCCACTGGGTAAACGGACCCTGTGGGCACACCCCTCCACCCCCACCATCTGGGTGGCTTAGCACTGGTACCACACTGGTAACAGGCTGTGTGTGTTCTGCATTGCCTTGACCGTGTTTCTCTCACCCGGACCTTTGTCATGAGCCCCAGGTGCACACAGGTCCCTCCCTGTGGTGCTGAAGGCATACTGTGTGCCTCCATGTACACATCTTTCGTCTCGGTATCCCAAGAGTAATAGTGGAAGTAAAGTGCAGGCCACGTTCTGGGAACTGATGGCTCTTCTAGAATTAATTAAAAGATTTTTTTTCCCTCTTTTTTAGTTAATAAAGGCAGAATTCCCTGAGGAGTTCTTCACTTTAGAACTTGCTCCCTTTTCTAGTTAGACGCAGCCCAGCTCAGTGTTGTCTCCACTTTGGCATCAAGTTCAAAGTTCCTGTGTGTGACCAGCATTATTTTCTTTTTGATCATAAGGACATGGGTGAGATTAGCCGTGGAATTGACTTTCAGGGTTGTGAGGGAACAATAAGTTTGGAAGTCTGTTCCCATACTTGATCTCAGTGCATTTCTGTGTCTCTGAGGTTGTTAAAGTTGAGGATGGAAAGGACCAGTTTATAAAGAGAATAAAGTAATTAAACAGTTAGAATGTATCTTTGAATTTTTGTTTTAAGAAGTTCTAGTTGGAATGAGTTGGCTTTTCTTTTTCTTAAACCATGAGGAAAGTGGATGAGCTGGTCTGGTAACTTGGGATCTTACAGGGCTCACGAAGGAACAGATTTTATCTTAGAATTTTTCTCAACAACCATGAAATGGGGACACCAAAATCCTTCTTGCCAGGGTTGTTGTAAGGATTAGAGATGGCATCTATATGTGGCACCAACCATAGTGCTATGTACCCAGAAGGTGCTTAATAAATGATACTGGAAGTTACCACTATTGCTCATAAAGTTTTTCCTACATTTCTGATCATTTTAGAATAATCACCATGTAGAAACTTCTTTGAGTTCTGAATATATATATCTTTTCTTTCATAAAGGCCAAATGTGTGCTGTAAACACTCTCGTCTGACTTTGTTTTTTCTGAAGGAGGGTGGACAGCCTCTTGGTGGGCAGGCTTTGGTTTTTCTGAAGAGGGGTGGACAGCCTCTTGGTGGGCAGGGCCTATGTCTGTTGACCTTTATTCCCCCTCAGTGCTTGGTGCTTGGTGGGCGCTCCCATGACTGTGCAATTAAATCAATCACAAAATTGTTTCCAAAGGGGAACAGTTTCTGTTTCCCCTTTCTCTTATGGCCTTAAAGTTGCTATGTCTCTTGGCTCTAGTAAAGTATTTATGTCATAAAACAAAGAAATTTTCTTAACCTCTGGTAGTTGCTAATGGGAGAATAACATAATATAAATAGCAGATGCTGGTGATAAAGGCACGTCATGGACTTTTTTTTTTGTGGCTCTGCAGTGATTTATACATGTAACTTTTCCTTCTAGTGACTTCCACTGAATATTTATACTACCAAAAGGTAAGAGAATATAGGTCTTGAGCAAATGTTTTTCTCAGAAACTCTTTTAGCTTAACTATTTTTATGAAGCACTATCCATGCTCATGTAGTTGCCCCCTGCCTCCCAGGGTATCTAAGACCCAAGGTTGGGACACCCAAGGGACTGGGTGTGGATGACAAGGGCAGAGTGCAAGGAGGAAGTGAGTCTCAGCTAGAGATTCTGACTTGACCAAGGAGGTGTTAAAATGCAGATACACTAGTTGTTCCAAACAACAAAATCTGTAGTAGCCAAATGTGTATTTTTCAGCAGCTTCACAGAATATGCCTAAGACGTAAAGTTTCAATGCCCTTTTGTTTTTTTTTTTAGCTTGCTTAGGTCCAACATAAGAATGCATTTGACTATAATCTGTACTCTAACTCATTGCTCTCTTGTGTTTGAAAAATCGTAATGTATTTAAGATCAAGTGGCTTGTCAGCATTGGTGACAAGTGATGCATTTCTCTTGAGGACTGGAATACATGTACATATTCTTTCAAAAATCTTCAGTAGTCATCTATTTAAGGCAATTTTCTGGGTAGAAGAAATATTTGAAGCCTATTTGGGTTTGTTATTGAGGTGTAGGCTGGCCATGAAATTACAGGGTTCAGTGCCTCATTGAAGAGTAGATTGTAGGTGAAGTGTGTGTGTAACTATGATTGGTATTTTCATAACTTTTTTGTACTCAGAGAAGTAGTACTTACCCTCTGTAGAAAATGTAGAAAAAAATAAAAACCATAAATGAGAAAATAGACATAATTCATAAATTTATTTATATAGAAAGGATGATTATTAACTTTTTAGCTATGTTTTTCCTCAATTACTTTCATGTTTTTGAGTTAGTCATATTTTTGGATGCTGCATATTCCTTAATATTATACCATGATTAATTTCTCTCATTTTAAACTATTGAAAATCTGATTTTTAATGGTTTATAATATTCTATCATGTGATTGTACCATAATTTAATAACTTCTCTACTGGGCTAGAAGGTTGCCTCTAATGTTTTCTTATAATATATGATGCTATGATGAGTATCTTTTGCAGATAAATATTTACCTGCATCTCTGATTTCTTTGGGATTGATCCTTAAAAATAAATTGGATGAACCCCAGGGCATCCCCTCTTGGAATGCTTTGGATAATTCTGCTGTGTCGGCTTTCTAGAAAACACGTACTACTTTGTTTTTCTAGTAGTAGAGTATTAAAATCTCTCTCTCTAGAAAGTGTTAACTTTTTTCAAACTTTGACAGTTTTTTAGATTAAAATCTTCAGTTTTGAATTTAAATTATATCTCCCATTTGACCCTGCAATGACCCTACTAGGCATCTACCCAGAGGAAAAAAATCATTTTATCATAAGGACATTTGCATTAGACTATTTATTGCAGCCCAATTTACGATCGCCAAAATGTGGAAACAACCCAAATGCCCACCAACCCAGGAATGAATTAATCAATTGTGGTATATGTATACCATGGACTACTGTTTCGCCATTAAAAAGATGGAGACTTTACATCTTTTGTATTAACCTGGGTAGAGGTGGAATGCATTCTGCTTAGTAAAGTATCACAAGAATGGAGAAGCAAGAATCCAGTGCCCTCAATTCTAATATGAAGCCAATAGATGATCTAATATTATACCCATATAAGAGAAAAGCTCAAATCAATTCAAGGTAGGGGGTGAGAGAACAAGGGAGCGAGGAGAGGGGAGGAGTGTGGGGGATAGGTGTGCTCCAACTTAACGGGCACAATGCTGGGGTGTATGGCACACCTGTTGGGGGCAGGACACAATTGTAAGAGGGGCTTTAGGTCACAAATACAAACCAAGTAACCTAACTCGTTGTACCCTCCATTAACCTGCAACAATAAAACAAGAAACTCCAGTTTTCAGTATTACCGTGTGTATTCATGACGTTTTATTTCTTCGCTCACACTTTCTGGGTTTTTTTTTTTCCTTCTCGTGTCATAGATGTTTTTTTGTGTGTTATTTCTTTGTTGAGGAAAGAAGACAGTAATTGTCGGAGTGGAAAGAATGAGGAACCCAGCAACAGAACAAGTTGTCATTTAACAAAATAGGTTTTGTAATGAAACTTTCTCTGGGTTAGCTAAAGAGGTGTCAGGTAGTCGAGATAAATTTGATCCGTGGTGCTGCGCGATCTGCCGTGTTCATTAGCCTTCCACCCTTTGCTAATAGAGAGCAGAGGCTTTTACAGGCTACCCTGGGGAAGAATTACTGCCTGCTTCAGGGATGGTCAGGATACTCCCACGGGGGTGTGGTTGAAAAACGAAGAACTTTCTCATTGTTCTTCTGACACCAGTGTCTTGGTGTCACCGCCTTTATATATAGCTGGTAGACAGGACAGTGTCATTGTAACCTGACTGCAGTCTGAATGTCATCTGCCTTGATATGTTGTCCATCAGAGGCAGCTCCTGTCTCCCTTCCTCCTCATCGCCCTGCCCTCTTCTCATATGTGGATATCAGTGAAAACTATTCTGATAAAAATGTGTAAAAGGTGTAGAAGTACAGAGACCACTCAGTGTGTCAGAAGGAGAGCGTTACCCTGCCAGTGTCGAGTCAGGACTGACTGTCCTTGTTCAGTGTGTCCATGAAGGCTGAACTACAGGGTAGAGTTGGTCACCCTGTTCTTTGAAGTCCATCTTTGGATGAGAGTTTAATTCTTTAGCTTTGATCCTCACCACCTGTCTGTTTAGACCTCTCTTGTTCCTTGGTGCAGAAGTCTTCCAGCCGGTCTATGTGTCTGCTGTTTTATCTCCTGTGATGAATCTGATCATGAATCTTCTGTCTGGTGATGGTGATGACAAAACATTCCCCTGCTGACTATATGCCAAGCACTATTGTAACTTTAATCTTCCCAATAGTCGCCTTATAAGGGAAGTACTGATGTTATCCCCATTACATAGTCAGTGAAACTGAGTCCCAGAGAGGCTATGTGAGTTTCCCAAAGTTGAGTTGCAAACAGTGGGTGCAGGATTTGAGCACGGCGGGAATGACTGGCTGCTGCTGCTTCCTGAATCCTACACTGCAACAATGCAGCTGTGCTTGATGTTTTGAATGCTCAAACTCTCAGCCCCTGTCTATCCCTGGACCTTCACCTGTGATCTGGCTGCCGGGAAAATCCTCGCCTTGTTCATGGCTCTTGCATCCCAGCCTCATGTGTGGCTTCAGAAGACTTTCTGGCTGGACTGTCCAGATGGGCCAGTGCACAGCAGTTACCTGGGACAATCAGTGAATACAGATTCCCAGATCCTAACCCAGAGATTCTGATCTAGCAGGTCTGGGGTGGGGCCAGGCCCCTAGATTTCAGGTGACTCTGGTGTGGGAGAGGTCAGGGACTGCTGCTGCTCTTGGGTTTAATTTCTCCACTCCATTCGCATGGGCGGGGACAGTCAAGTGTCTCTTCTTTCTGTGGCTGTTTCCTTGCTTGGCATATAGTAGGCACTCAATAAATAGGAGGCTGTTTGAATCCCAGTCTGAGGGGAAGAATGTCCTTAGCAGCTTGACTAAGTAGAAAAAACCAAAGCTTTGCAGAGTAATTTCCTTTCTAATCTGCAGAGTGCTGAGCTTCTTAGAGAGGCACATTATCAGTGCTAACCCTGAGTTCTACCGAACAGCCCCTGGAAGAGGAAGTTGCCAACAGGGAGTTTGGGGGATCTGTTGTGAATAAGGGTCCCCCCAGTTTGATCACCTCTACTGAGATCCCTGGGGGATTCCATGCGGTGTGAGTAATAAAGGAACACTTAGCATGCAGTAGTTGGCCAGCGCCCAGTGTGTACTGGGAGGAATCAGTGTCAAGTCTGTAACCATAGCAGAAGCAGGGCATCAACAGGAGCAACAGAGAGCCTCAAGTGTCTCCTGAGAGAGGAGGAAGAGAAGAGGAACGGTCCTGGCTGTCATTGGGGGCACTGGCACCGTGTGTTTGGCACTGTGCTGGGCACTCCTATTAGTACATAATGTTCTCTGATCCTTGCCTGTGACCCTCTGAGTTAGGCATTGTCATTCCCATTTTATTCATGAGCAGGCTGAAGTTAAGAGTAATTAAGCACCAGCAGAAAGAGACTGGGAACCTGAGCACGATTTGGGCAACTGTTTCCCTTCCATAAAGCTTACACCCTACTATCCTTTAACCAGCCCAGGACCTTGGCCTTTGACTGAATTCCCTTCCGTGGTCTCTTGGTCAGCCTTCCGTTGGCTTGAGTATAGGTTCGTACCCACCTGGATGCACACTGAACATGTTAGGTGCTCTGACGTGACTTCCTAGTCACACAGCTGGAAGACACATTGTCCCACACTGAAACCCCACACACAACTGCCTGTGTCCCTTACTGTGAGCTATTCGAGGGGCAGAGACGACCATTGGAAGAATGTGGGTGTTCTATTAAAGTGAATGCCTAGCTCTTTATTGTGGTTACATAATCAAGCCGGTAATCACAATAGCTGAGGGACATAAAAACAAGAGCTGGGAGCAGAGTTTATGGTGTTTCTCATAACCTGGGACTGTGTGTGTGCGTGTACCCTCACAGCATGCTGGGAGCCTGTTCTTGAGGTCACACTGATGATGAGGCCTTGAGGGGTTTTTTGTTTATTTTTTTGAGACAGTCTCACTATGTCGCCCCTGGTGGAGTGCCATGGCGTCACAGCTTACAGCAACCTTAAACTCTTGGGCTTAAGCGATTCTCTTGCCTCAGCTTCCTGAGTAGCTGGGACTATAGGTGCCCACCACAATGCCTGGCTATTTTTTTTGCTGTAGTTGTCATTGTTTAGCAGGGCTGGGCTGGGTTTGAACCCGCCAGCCTCCCTATACGTGGCCAGCACCCTACTCACTGAGCTACGGGCCTGAGCCTTTTGTTTTTATTTTTTAAAACAACAGCTTGGTGGCTGAAAACAGAAATTTTAATTTATTTAGTCTCTAAAAAAGACTGTTTTCCAGAACCGTTGAGAACAGTGGTTCTCTGAGTGTGGTTCCTGATCAGGAGTCTTAGCATCACTGGGAGCTTGTCAGTAATGCAGATTTCTAGGTCTCCACCCCGGACCAGATTCAGCTTCTGGCTTGGGGCCCGGCAAACCTGTGTTTGAACCACCTCCCTCACCCCCAGGGTGATACAGATATGCTGAAGTCTGAGCATCACTCGCCTGGTTTTACCTGATTCACTTCCCTGGCCCATGAGCTCCCATTTAGGAAGCTCTCAGGCTGGGTGTTAGCTCTTGCTTCACCTTTCTGAACCTGAGGGTGTCCATGTAAGGAATAATGGGTGCATCTGGCTAGATATTTATTCTTTAACCAAATAAAGATTTATAGCTTATGGATAAGAGGGAAAGATTGACTCATATCTTCTTCTGAACTAGAATATTAAAAATATGTACCCATTGTGGGATATAACAGAACAAATTCTTTTGCTTTTTTTGGTATGTGGTATAGCCTCTATTAAGATGCAATTTGTGGGTAACAAATACCGTATCATACACTAATAGTATATTTCACTGACCTTTTTTGGGGGGGGAGGGCGGGATATTGACTACAGTCTTGTTACCACCAAACTTTTAATTGTATCATAGTTTTCTCTTAAAGAATTTCATGGCATATTTTTTGAGATATCAAATAGAAATTAATATGGTCCTAGCATTTTAAGATAGTCGCTGCAATGTTTGGAAATATCTTAGAAGTTGCCAAATAAGAGTTAATAGTCATGGTATAGCTAATGAAGGATAATTCTCAAATTGCATAAATTAACATGATAGATTGATAGAAATAACTGGCTCTGGATAACTAGATAAGGGGGAATTGGAGGATTGAATATATGAGAGCCCTTTATATGGTTTTCAGGATTGCATGTATAAAAAAGAAGGAATTCTCCTGACCCAAATCCTTACAAAGTGATAGTTTGACTAGATTTGAGCTACTCCCAGTTAACAATGCTGCTTTCTCAGCTTTAAGACAATTTTTTTTCTTTTCTTTTCTTTTTGCAGTTTTTGGCTGGGGCCAGGCATGAACCCATCACACCTGGTATATGGGGCTGGCACCCTACTTATTGAGCCACAGGTGCCACCCAAGTAATATTTTTGATACACATCTTGCTAAAAGTTTTCAGATTCCCAGTAAAATAATTATTGCAAATAGTGTGGCGTGTGCAAGAAATTCTGGGACTTGTAGTTAGGAAACTTGAATTTAGACTTTACTCAAATTTATAACTTCAAGTCAATCTTTCTTGACCTTCTAGCTTTTAGTTTTTTTTTTTTTTTTTGGTTTTTGTTTTTTTAAACCTATAGGTGTTGTTAAAAGCTGTTTTACCTCCACTAATTCCCTACACACTGGAAATAAGAATATGAATAAGATATAAGCTAAATTTTCTAGCTAGATTTTCCTAGTCTAAACAAATTCTATATGCCTTTTAGTGTTTATTGTGATCTTTTAGTAGCTGTGTTTAAAAACAAAAACTATGAAATTAATTATTTTGAATTGCAGGGAAAATTAACTTTAAAGGTAGAATGTGTGTTTCATTTTCTTGTTTATTCAAAAGCACATTAAAAAATGATTGGTTCTGGTTGATAGAATCTTTTCCCAGAGTATAATGATTTAGTAGGCATGTTAAAAATGTTATTGCTTATTTTGTGGAAATAATATAAGCTGGGACTTTAACTGATAACATGCATTTTCATTCAGGTTCAACTACTTTGTTCTAAATTAAAAGTACAGTCCTGTTAAATCTAAAATATTTTCTTGCAGTGATCCGTATGTGAAACTTTCGTTGTACGTAGCAGATGAGAATAGAGAACTCGCTTTGGTGCAGACAAAGACCATTAAAAAGGTGGGTGTCCATCCTTAATTAAATTCCATTTAAATTGTCATGTAATCCAAGAATGTACAGTCATGGCCTGCATAACGCCACATCTATGATGGTGGGCCTGTAAGATGATAAGGGAGCTGTCCTATATTGGTGTACCATTTTTATCTTTTATGCTGTTCTTTACCTTTTCTGTGTTGAGACACATTCAAATACACAAATACCATCGTGTTACAATGGCCTACAGCATTCAGGACAGTAACACTGATGTGCGGGTTTGTACCCTAGGATCAATAAACCAAATGTACCTAGTAGGCTGTGTCATCTAGGTTTTTGTAAGTACACTGTATGATGTTCCCGTGATGATAGAATTGCCTAATGACACATTTCTCGGAACATACTCCATCATCAGCACAAGACAGTATTTGGCTTTCCAGAAGTTTATATTTTAAGGTTAAGATGGCAGTATTTTATTTTAGGCATCCTTCAGTATTAAATCTATAAGGTCCTCATACATACACCAAACCTTTTCAATATTACCTCAAGAGATCAATTCTGGTTTTTAGTTAAATGATTATAGAAACGGTATTCTCAAAGTAAGTCTTGTGACAAGTAGTTATTTTTTTCCTGCAAAGCATACAGCCGAACAAGGATTTATTCTAGTTGGCTTGTTATTTTCAGAAAGAAACTTAACACATCAGCTGCCACATGAGTTGTATTTAAGTTTCTTGTGAAGCATATATAACTCACACATCTCTTGACTTATCTTGACCTAATAAAACACCATGGCCCTAAGGAAGAACATTTTTTTTTTCTAGTGCAGGAGTCAGTGTGTTAAAGTAATTTAAAATACATTAATGAAATGGAGTGGTTTGTGGAATCTGTAGACACAAAGAAATAATTTAACTTGAAGCAGTTATTACCAATGGAAGGGAAATGCTGGGTTAGCTACATGTAAACATAAATTATATTAACAGTAAAGCTATATGCGTGCATATATATTTTATTTTCATGTTTCATGTACATGTTTCAATAAAGATTGGTGCCCATAATTATAGTTTAACTTGTCTGTCTCCATGTGTTTGTGTACCTATGTAAAATATATGCAGATATTTACCCCATATTTGGGAACTTGACTGCAGATGTATGTTTTCTATCAAAAACATAGCTTTATTCTGGGCTTTAGTAGTATTTATGGATTATTGGGATTTTTTTTCCCCCTTCACCTTCCTTTGAGGGGGACAGTTAGATAGTTTAACACATTGTGAAACAGTTTCTGGACAGCATGATTGCTTTAAAAAAATTCTAACCCTCCTGTTGCCATTCAGACATCTCAGATCCATGGCCAGGTCGTTTTGTGTAAGGAATCGTAGCTGCAATGTGTCCTCCACCTGGCATTGGGACTGGCACTAAAAATCCGTTTTGCAAACGGGAGCCCGTGTTGTGATTAGTAGGGAGGATGCCTGTGTAGGACGGAGGCCATTGTTCTCTGTGTTAGGCACTGTCGCCGGCTCAGGCTCAGTCACAAGGCGAGTGGGGGCCACCTCGCAGCCTTGCAACGGAGGCAGCAGCCAGGAGACTTCATTGCTGCTGGATGCGGAGCTGAGGACCAAAGCCTGCCGTTGGGGCTATTGCAATATGTTTCCCTCCTAGGGGAGGGCCTCCTGCTCCCTGCCTTCCACAGCACAGCTGCCCTGCTTCTGGTTAGTATTGTCTGTGCTGCCCTCACGCCCTCGTCCTTGTGACTGGTTCTTCATTTGTTTCGTGCTCTGGTGGTGTCGTTTGCTTCCCTGGCCTGTCATTCCCTGTGTGCATGTCCACAAAGCTGCCCTCCAGGACTGTGGCAGCCCGGGGTGGCCAGGCCTACTGGGGGAGGGGGGCTTCTCTTCAGCTCCCCTGCGTGTTGCCATCCCCGGCTCCATTCATAGTGAAAAGTATGAAACCCCATTATTTAGGATTGGATTCACTGTGGAGTTGTGGGTGGAGAAAGTGCTGATTTTTTAAAATGCCGATTCAGTGTTAGATGAGTTCTTTCTGTGTGTATTTTTATGGTATTGTATTGTATTGCTTTTATTTAAAAAGAAAAAAAAAAAAACTTCTCCCTGAATTGGTATGTTAAAGGAAACAGATTGATAAAGGCACATATCATTTTGACTATAAAATGTCTGTAAATGTTGGTGAGGTGGTGGTTTTCCAGTTTTGGTTTTCAGCATGTAATTTTTAAGAGCTGTGTTTAAAAGTATTAGGCATGTGCAAATGCACAAACAGATTTTCATGGAATGGGCCTCATCTTAGTTTTGAAGGATATTTGGCAGCCCAGCTTTGTCCATTCTGATGACAGAAATATCCTTGCCGTATTCTTGTGAGATGTATATTGGGAGGGAGGGAGGGATGGATAGAGAGGAAGATTGAAGGATAAAGTTGGCAAATATTTTTTAACCTGGTTATTTAGAAAAAAAAAATTCTCTTTTGGCTTATAACTGGCAGGCATATTTTCTGGTTTTTAAATCTGGTGATTAATACTGTTCTCCATAAAATGTTCTTCAGATTTCAACATTTATATAAATAATCAACACTTTAAGCCTTCTCTTACCTACTCCATTGCTCTCCAAAACACATTAGTAGCAGGTACAGGGGGAAGTTAACAAACTCATTTCCTTTTTGGTAGAGTTAATCATATCAATGCTAATTTCTTGAAGGAAATTTTTATATTTTCTTGAGGATGGCTCATTGTATGGCCCCGATGTTTTTTCTTCTGATGATAGCCTGCAATTTCTGGTTTTTTATCTATGAGTCATCTGTTTCATAAATAGATTCCTTCCCCTCAGTTCAGTGTATAGAATATTCTCAAATAATTGACTAAATGCTTCTTTTATTACCACTTTGAAAATTGCTTAGCTGTTTTTTGTCAAGAAAAAAATGCTTAAGCAAATATATAGACTGCATTGTATTAGTAACTGTTAATGTTTCAAAGACTATGAAAGATATTACAAGATAATTTCTCTTTCAGACGCTGAACCCTAAATGGAATGAAGAATTCTACTTTAGAGTAAGTGTTTCAGTTTGGGGGGGTAATAATTTTTATTGATGTCCAGACTGAGATATTATTACAACAGATTTACATTGAGGGAAAGCTGTTAGATTTTTAACAAGAAATTCCTTTTAGGATGAAACATGGTTAGGTGGCCTCTTACTGTGTCCTAAATTCTGAAAGACTATGAGTAGTAGTCACAAAATCTGGACTTATTTCATTTGGAGGTATTTTGGGGAAATAAAAACACAGTTATCCAAATAACATATTTAGTCTCTTCAACTCAGACTTTTCTTTAAAAAGTAAAACAAAGTATAATTTAAAATAATAGTGTTATTCTATGAGACATGGGTTATGAATGATTTTAGAGGGAGAAAAAAACACTAGCAGCAACATGATTATTAAGAAGCATAAAAATTGCCAACTGTGAACCAGTTAGAAAGGAAAATTTTGTAATTCACGTATTTAGTTTGTATATGTTGTCTATAATATCAGATTACTTCTGGAATCTAAATGTGGCTGACTTAGATAAAATTTCCTCAACCTTTTTATATTTAATATTTATAAGAGCTTTATGTAGAAATGACTGAACTCTGTGAATTAGCAAAGACTTCTGATTAGTGAGCTTTTGTAGTTTTTGCTGTTGTTTGTTTTTGAGACAGTCTCACTTTGTCACCCTTGGTAGAGGGCCACAGCGTCGTAATTCACCGCAACCTCAAACTTTTGGGTTGAAGTGATCCTCTTGCTTCAGCCTCCCAAGTAGCTGGGACTACAGGTGCCACCAATATGACTGGCTATTTTTAAAGGATGAGGGTCTCAGTCTTGCTCAGGCTGGTCTCAAACTCCTGAGCTCAGTTGATCCATCTGCCTTGTCCTCCCAGAGTGCTAGGATTACAGGGATGAGCCACCACACCTGGCCTCTTTGGCTGTGTTTTGTTACTGAAATTTGAGAAATAGTAAATTTGCTCAGCTATTTCAGTGAAAGAAAGGGTTTTTTCTTCAAAATGAAGATACTCTAGTTATGTGGCTGTGATATTTAAAACTGCTTACCTCCAAATAAGATCTTCCGATTACTGTAGAATCCCAGAGAATAATATTGCCATGAGACTTACTGATCCTGATTTTTTTTCTTTCGATCACAATGGTATTTGTGTGTGTGTGTGTTTCAGGCTTGGATTACTATGTACAGAATCTTTTCTGTTATGTTCAGAGCTGAAATATGGCACTGATAGTTTAATACTTGCTAAGATCCTATGTACAGCCTCCATCAGATGTATTTTAAATTATTCTGTGAAGGACTGGAAAGCTAATGGGGGCTGATGGTGCTGTGGCCCTCAGTTGCCCCTCAAACGTACTTTCCACTTACAAAAGTCTGAATTATTTAGTCTGCTTTCAGTTGAACATTTTGGTCACAATTATGTAAATTTTAGTATATCCAAAACTTTGTCCAATTAATCTTGGCTGTAGAAACATGTAAATTCTGTTTTCGTTGTTTTTTTTTTTTAAACACCTTTGTTTTTATTCATCTTACAATGATTGCCTACTATTGCCAGCTCCCACCTGTAGCCTGCAGATGCATGGGTTAGCAACACAGCTCTTCACAGAGCTTTTAAAGAGACAGCAAACTCACCATCCATCTGTTTGTACTACCATTAGACTATGGGCAGACCAAAGGGCTAGAAGTACAAGTTGAGGTCTCAGAAATATTTCATTCTACTCTCCGTCATAAAGCAGCCAAGGCCTAATAACAGGAGACCTGGGTCACATCTCTGTCTTTACCATTAACAGCCTTTGTGAACCTGGAAGAGCCACCAGAGCACTCTGAATCTCCTTATCTCTCATATAGAATGGAGAAGTCTTTACTTGTTAGGGTTGTTTCTGGAATTTATGTGCGATCATATAAATGAGAACACACAGCACCCCGTCACACACCTGGTTGGTATTCACTAAGTGATCCCTAAGTGTGGATGATGACATGGACCACTTTGGTGAGGTTGTGGTACAGTGGAAGAAAGAAGCAAAAAGATATTAAAAGTCTAGTAGGTCTGACATTGGTCCCATGTTGTTGGAGGTAGGGATATCCTTTATTTCCAAGTCTGTCTAATCACTCACAGCCTAAACTTTGGAGACAGTTAGGCCAGACCTGGTGCAGGTCCTGGCTGCTCTACACACTAGCAATGTGCTCTTGGGCAAGTTGCTTCACCCTCAGAGTCTTGGCATCTCACTTGTAAAATTAGAGTGATAGTTGTATGGCACAGGATTGCTAAGAGGAGTAAATGTGATTTTGTATTTATCCATATTTTATAAGGTGAGAGTGCCTAAAAAAATAAGCACACAGTTGTTGTGACTAGCTGCTATTACTATTTTCTAAATTTTTATGATTACTGCTATTAGTAGGCCTAAGAATTTTTCGTAGCCATAAACCTTTGTGAGGATGTGACCTTGGTCTACCAGCATGAGGTTGCCTTTTGAAAGGGAGGTTAGGAACTCTTTAAAGCTATTTAGAATTATCTTTTCTTTTCTTGTTTTGATATGTCTGTATTATTGGTATCTTGTTTTGATATGTCTAAATTATGAGCCTTTTCTTGTTTTTGGTATGTCTAAATTATGGGTAGAATAATATAGAAATCAGTAAACAAAAATTTGATTTAGTAAATGCAGAATTTCCCAAAGAGCATGTGAATTGTTACATGTCATACAATTTAGTTGGTTGCATTATTAAGCAGTATTTTATTCTTTCTGTCCCGTATTTCATTGTTAGAATGACTGCTGTTTAAAAATACTATTTGTGTCTTTTATAGGTAAACCCATCTAATCACAGACTCCTTTTTGAAGTATTTGACGAAAACAGATTGGTAAGCGGGTCCCTGTTTTTGAATTCTGCTTTGTTTTATAATAAACTGGATTTTTGGACCAGTATCTTTATAGCTCTGTATTTACGTATGCCCAAAGTCAAGACTATCTTTTCCTATTCATCATTCTAACAAATACTTTTGTGCTGCTAGGATAAGAAATATATTTGTATATGTGTGTCTTTCTATTGCAGTTACTATTCGTGAGAGTCACTGGTGATGTCTCAGCCTGTATGCTTTTGCTGTAGTGTTGCGAATGTAGGGTGTAGGCAAATCTATAAAGAGGCCATTGGGCATGTAAATAAACCTTGCAGGGTTTTCAAATGTAAGGCAGACTCTAATGCTGAAAAGCATTCAATAGCAATCCATGGTGATTCTTTCTAGGAAAATAAATATCTAATTAATGATTTAGAGCAAAAAATTAATCTACATTTAAGCTGTAGTTGAAAAGTGCTACTTTCTCAAGACATATCCTTAGAAAGTACCTTGAGAGAACCAAAGATATGTCTGAACTATATACCAGATATAAATTAACATTTAATTAATGCACATTGATATATATGTATCTGTAGGGTGAAATACATAACTGATATAACTAAGATTTTTACTTATTCATTTACTTATGCACGTATGTATTTAGAGTGAGTTTCACCCACTTACCTAGGCTAGAGTGCCTTGGCATCAGACTAGCTCCAACAACTTCAAACTTTTGAGTTCCTATGATCCTCCTACCTCAGCCTCCCGAGTAGCTGAGGTCAGGCACCTATCACAATGCCTGGCTAATTTTTTTTTTTTATTTTTAGTAGAGGTGGTACTTCCCCTTGCTCTGGCTGGTCTCCAACGCCTGAGCTCAAGTGATCCTCCCCCCTTGGCCTCCCAGACTGCTAGCATTCTTCACAGATGTGAGCCACCTCACCTGGCCTAAGATTTCATTTTAGAAATGGAATTTTAAAAGCAAATTTGGCTTAAAGCATTTTGCTTTCTTAAGTAACTAGAATGTATATGTTAGGTACCTATAAGCCAACTGTCCCAACCATGAAAATGAACATTATCATGTCAAGTCCTTAAGTTACTCTGAGAAGTGGTATTATAACTCATTGTAGTCAGTAATACTCAAATTTACCTTGGCTAAAACTTAGATTGGTTAAAAAGGACTGTTCTTATAAACCGTTCTTTTTACAGAATTTACTTGAAATTTTTTATTTTTTAATAGTGTGATGTTAATAAAACACTAATGTAACTCCCTGTTCTTGTAAGAGGTCTAGAGCTTTTTACATAATTTAAACATATCAGTCAGTGGAAGCACGAGGGTCCAGCCTGTTGGTCTCCTCTAAGTCTCAGTCCGATGGTGATGAACAGCCAGGCCTGTTATCCTTATTGAAGAATTTGGGAATATATTTAATCTCTTAGCTTGGTATTATTCTTCAAAATAGAAAACTAACAGATGCTAGCCTACCATCCTAATATCTTTTCTATTAAACATATGGGCTCTTCATGGCTATGCATTGAACCCCACATTTTGACCCTTGGGTGATAATTAGTAGTACAGAATAACTAAATAAATCACTTTCATTGTGTGCATGAAGTTACTTTCTTGTTAAATTGTGAATGGGAGATTTAAATTGTGAATTTAAATTTAA
The DNA here is from genome assembly GCF_000181295.1 of Otolemur garnettii. Classification (NCBI taxonomy): domain Eukaryota; kingdom Metazoa; phylum Chordata; class Mammalia; order Primates; family Galagidae; genus Otolemur; species Otolemur garnettii. The sequence continues at coordinate 16,754,843 of NW_003852422.1, read as the reverse complement.
ATTGTGAATGCGGAGGGTGGAGTTCTTGCTCCTCTCTCTCTTAATCCAGCAGGGCCTGTGTGTATTAGGCAGGATTCAGTAGTACAGCATTATCCCCAATCATCATTCTTTGATGTATTCAGTATGTTAACTCTTATTTGAGATGAAGAAAGGGTCAAATTTGAGAAATTGCCTCTTGTTCAGTGTGATTTATTTCATTATTTCTCTTCTACTAAGAGAAATTCAATGTTAAAAAATTATTTCCCATTTCCATATTTGAAATAGTGACTGTAGTTGAGATGATCTTGTCATGGGGCCAAAACTATGCTTTGTACATTTCAAAACCACAAAGGGCCTTGAATGCAAAACTTTTAAGAAATCTCGTGTAAACACACACTTTATCTGAAAGATAGTGTTTTATAGTATTAATACCTAGCTTTGTCCCGGGGCCATCTGTAGTGTTGTTGTTACTGTGTAAAAAATGCTGGCAGTGGTGTTTTTTCTTTGCTGGCTATTAATCCAGCAAGGAGGTTTTTAGCATTAAATAAGCTAGCTTCCCTGTTTCTCTTAGAGGTCATTTTTGGCACTGAAAACACATGCTTTTAGAAAACAGGTTGGGATGTATGTAAACACAGGGTTAATCCTCCACACCCTTGATTCCAGAGCTGTTGACAAAGTCATGGTTTGCAGATTTTTAAATAAATTTTTTGTCACTCTTTGCAGCTTGGTATTCTCCCCTCTAACTTATTTTTTCAAGCCCCTCCCAAACAAACCTCTTTTTAAAATAACTGATGTTTCTGAATCAGAGAAAATAGTAGGTTTAAAACACACAGACTATTTCCAAGTTAAATACAAATCCGTTGACAGTTTTTTGAACGTGTGGTTTTATTTCTTAGGTCCTTTTTGGCACTTTGCAAACATAGCAAGATCCCATGTTTGTATCCCAACAGTGGAAGCATTACCGACTTCTCAGGAAAAACAGTCCCCTCCAGGCAGCATTGTTTCTGTATGGCATTTAAGTTAAATTTTTACAAAACCACACGCACACTCTTTTCAATTTTGGAGGGGTGGGTGGAATACGGGGTTGTTTTCTCTCCTACCTGGCATATGAGAGACAGTGTTTTTTCCAGCCAGTTTCCTTTTCTCTGGTACTTTGTCTCTCCCAATCCCATGTGAGTTTTACACACAGGAAAAATGTTGTAGTAGCAAGAGGCACACTAGACTGCCAACTGGCTGCTCAGTAAGTTGTGCCCCTGGTGCCTCCATGTAGCTATTTTGTTACTTGTAGATCATAGTCTAATTATTTAGCATTAAAGGGATACTTATTCTGGGGGGTGTGTAATCGTATTTATAGGACATTTTATTAGTTTGCATTCCCTCATGGTAGTGTAGCGGTATCATAAATAACAGAAACATAGCATCCCAGCTTGTGAAAGGGTTTTACCCGGCAGCCAGGCGGTATTTTACTTGTCATTATTTGGTGTGGCGGGGAAATGCCATGTGTGCTTGTGTTTAATGCCAGGTCCCTTCCACTGGTTAAAGAGAGAGTGAGTCCCAGCGCTCTGCTGAGTTGGGAAAGAAATGTCCTGTGAATGTGATGCGGTTTAGATTTATAGCGGCATGGCTTGCAGTGTGTTTGCTGCCGCAGTCAGCTGTGAGAGGTCCCCGCTGGGGCCACTCCTCCTGATGGAAAAGCAGCAGCTGGGAAGGTGCTGTTTCAGGCTCTTGCTGTCTTTAAAAAAAAAAAAAAGAACGAAAGAAATGAGAGCGAGAGGGGGTAAAACTCCACTAAGTCCACAAGCTGGCATTGGAGGGGGAGAGTGCAGTCATGTGGTTCTGGCCACCCTACCCTCTGTCACAGTGCGGATGAGAGCTTTATGCTCTTATCCAATCATGCCTGGAATGCCGCTTGCCACTTGGGTTATTTCTGCTATCTGTCGCTCTTGGTGCCGCAGTGCTAACGGTTTGGCAGATGGGACACTTTTTCTTGGAGTTTGTGCCTTTGGTTTTTGACTTCTGGCAGTGCCGGGCTTGTTGTCGCCGCTCGCTCTCACCCTTCCGGCCCCCCTGGTCACCATGGCCCATCGGCTTCGGTTTCATTTTGGCTCTGGTCGCAGCAACACAGCCCCCGAATCAGAGATCCTAGACCAGGAGAGAGAAGACGACTTTTTCATGGCATTCCACACCCTACCGCGGAGGAGCAGCCCGCACCCCTTTGCTCAGAACGGAGGGGAGGACGGCGGCGGCCTGCAAGGAGGCGTGGGCGCACTCAAGCGCAGCTCGTCCATGTTCATCCCGCAGCTCCTGAGCAGCTTCGACGCCCGCCCCACCCGCAGCTCCTCCGTGCAGATCTCCCTGCAGCGCAAAGCCTCAGACGGGGCCACGGACGGGTGTGGGCCCCCCGAGGGCGCGGACAACGTGCCTCCGTGTGCCGAGGCCGACCCCAGGGACCAGGCCACCGCCACAGTCAGAGCCGCGCCGCAGAGTGGCCCGCGGGAGCCGTCGCCCAGGGACACCCCCGGGAGCTCTCCTCCCCGGGCAGCCTGCGACCCCGGGCTCCAGGCCAATGGCACGTGCGGCCGCCGCGTGCGGGGCCCGGGCCCACGGGACGGCGCCGAGGAGGCCAGGCCGGGGCTGCGCGTTCAGCACCGCGCCTCCAGCGCCGACGTGCGCCAGGTGAGGCTGCTGCCCTTCGGCCCCGACGGGCAGGCCGGCCCGGTTGCGCCCGAGCCCCGGCGCTGGTCCCTGCAGCACGTTCCAGATGCTTCTGGAAGCTCCGGGAAGCGCTGCTTTGTCTTCCAGCTGCAGCAGCCCCAACAGGGCGCTCCGGGGCTGGGCAGTGACTTCAACTTTGGCTTCACTGGCACGAAGGGCGATAGGTTGGTGAGGTATCCCCGCATTCGGCTTGAGAGGAGCACCTCATACCCGACCCAGCCCCGAACTGAGCGAGGGAGCCCCACGGAAGACCTAGGACCCCCTGAGACGCTGCCTCGGGCCGCCAGGGTGGTCCCCGAAATCCGCAGGACGAATTCCGTGGAGAGAACTCCGCAGGGTCAAGGCTGCACGTTTAAGATCAGGCAAGATCAAAACGTGGGCCAGCAGCATTTCAGAATTCTGGTAACTCGGGGGCCGGAGGAAGCTCCCCAGAAACCCGAGGATGAGAACGCCAACAGCCCCGCTTCCACGGGAGCCAACGCCCCGGTAAGTTGGCGTGTGTTTACCTTGTGAGAAAGGACTGACTTCAACCCAGGAAGCTTAGGCTGCAGCTTGATTAAAACAAGCTTCACCTGGTGTTCTGGGAGTTTCCCTGCTTCAGGCCTGTAGAGTTTAATGTTTGGTCGCGTTATGGGACGATTTGTGGTCCGGTTTTTGGTAGAAGTCCACGAAACTAGTTAGCAGTTCAGAAAATGTCTTTTGTTTAGGTTCTTAAAGTCAAGAGCTTTGTTTATTTGGGAAATCCAAGCAAAACACACCTCCTCCCTTTTTTTTTATGTCCCTCTGAATAAAAGAATTTAAAAAATGTATTGCTTTAATGTGCCAGAAACCAAGTCAGTGCCACAGCATGTTGATGTTGGAAATGCATTAAAAAGCTGCTTGCAAATAACAGCCTGTGGCAGCACTTTCCTTTAAAAATAATCAGTTCTGATAAAGGTGAGGATATTGCAAAGGATTTGAATTTAGTTTCTTAATAATTAAAACACTTGTATGTAAAGTTTGATTCATTCTTCCTGAGCCTTTTGCTGTAAGGGGGCCGGGGCCAGTCCTCATTATGTAATTTGCCTTTGTTTTTTGTTCCATTAAGTGATACTGAACAAGAGTAGTTGTCACTTGTGGGACAGTAAGGTATGTGTCTTTGAAACAGATTGGCTTATGAAGCAAGGCTGTGGGGACTGTTAGTGGTCAGATGGTGTGGTGTGGGGTGCAATTTAACACTGCCCACTTGAGTGTCTAAGCCAGGGATGCTGTATATAGACTAGAAAGTGTCCTGTCTCCAGCTGTGGAAATAGACGCCTTAGCACAGATTCTGGCTTTTGCTGCTCCTGTATTCTTGATCACTTTCTTTCAGTGGAATGGAGTACAGAAAGACAGCTGCAGGCTCCACCATGCATATGATGACTCTGCAGCTTTCATAGTTTAGAGTGGGATGAAAATTTAATCAGTTAGGTTTTGTGTGTGTGTGTGTTTTTACAAGTAATCACTAGCCATCGAGTGCTTTCTTAAAGAGCGAGTACTTTATATTTTGCATTGGATTTTTTTTCCCCCTGAATTTCATGTGATTACCAGTTTAAGGAGATGATAATGAAATATCTATGGGACCTTTTGCTTAGATTCATTTGCGAATGGTGACTTTGAAAGTGAGTGGCTGAGTACTACTATAGAATTGTATTTTTATTGCTTTGCATTTACAAATATTGGGCAACATTCAAATAAACTTTTTCATTGCTCTGTCATTGGCTTTCACCATTTTGAAGGTATTAGGTGCCAAATGCAAATATAATTTTCAAACTCGCTTATGAAGAAATGGCTAAGTGCTTTGTTTTGGTCTGAACCCATACCAGTTCTACAGTGGTACATTGTACATTTTCTGTACATTTTCATATAGTTTTGCTACTATCATCGTATTTAACCCTGCTCTAAGAAATTACCATCATGACCATTATAAGCTTTTGTTTGGCAGCACGGTTTCATGCTGAACTAGAACTGCCTCCCACAGAAGGATTGACAAAGATGGATTTCCTAAAGTTTTGATGAAACTATTCAGTTATATTACCAGAAGTTAAAGTCATTTTGCAATTCAGATGTAGAGGGGAAAATGGATTTATATAATCAAAATGTCCTTCGGTTTGAAGTTTCTGATGTAATTAGCAAGCAAATAGCATATACTAAAAATGACTGGCACCTTACAAGGTCTGTTGTAACTTGCAAGGACTATGTAGTAGAAAACAAATTTCTACAAATTTAGAAATATAAATTCTGCCGCAAAGACCTTCTCTTGGCAAGTAAGTTCCAGCTAGTGAATAGTAGTTTGCATTTTCATATGTATGTATTTTTATACACATACATAAATTAGTACAGGGTTAGTAGGCAGGTTTTCTTTTAAGCAAAAGCTTTTTTTTTTTCCTTTAAAAAAACAAAACTAAAACGGGTCGGTAACAAAACCGTCTGCTCCATTCAGCGACTTTGTATGCGTTTCATATGGACAGGGTGTTAAGTGTAGGCAGCAGCTGCCGTGGCCTTATTTATCTTGAAGGAAAACATTCACTTAGGCAGCTACAGTTTGGCTGCCACCAAGTTTTTTTGGCGTTTCAAATATCTGCTGCTTTGGCCAGAAGGGCTTTGGATATTTTTTAAGTTTACGTGAAGAATTTGCACAGTCGATTACACTTTGGTGTTTGAACATTACAGAAAATCTTCCTTGATTTGGGACTACCACGCAGGATTCCTGCGACAGATGTGCTCGTATTTCATTAGCTATGCCTGAGACCTTACTACAAGGTTAAGCTGTTGAGTACTTTTATCTGTGCCTCCTAAACATCTTGCCGTGACTAAATCTAAAAGGTAACGCGACTCCAAAAAATGTTAAACAGCTAAATTCTTAGAAAAAATACAGGGGAAGCCCTGAGGATTGACGGCAGATTTCCTACCTGGTCTGTCAGCATCAATAAAGGAGAATTAGTTCTTATAATCAGTTAAGAACGTATTTTAGAAATCTTAGAACTTACCTGTGTCTTTATTAGTAATTTAAAATGAGCCATTTTCTTAAATTAGTTTTTGGGTTATTTGGTTTGGTTGAGCATCTTCATTGCATTAGAGTTACTCAGAGGAAGTTGGGCCAGCATTTATGTACCAGCATTTGTGCCCCCCCCCCCTTTGAACACCATTTCGTGCATATTCACTGGTGTACTCTGTGTTGTACAAGGTTGAGGAGCCAGTTTTCTAATCCCATTAATGTAATGAAGCATTTAAGGTCTACTGTGTGTATAACATGACACTAGCTGCTTGGAAAGTTTCAGGGACCATCTCGATTTTCTTGCTGACACAGAGTTTGTAAAGTAAACAGAGGGAGGAGAGCCCACAGGGAACAAAAACAAGAATTCTAACACCTACTACTAAAGGGAAAAGAATATTCTTTGCCTTCCACCCCCAGCTCTGTGAACTTTTTCCTGTGTTCTATCAGTGGATATATACTTCACAGAAGTAGTGTAGTAACCTTTTATGTAAAAAAAAAAAAAATTAGTTTATTGAACAATAGGATATTCAAATTATAGTGATTTGGAGAAATTTTTATTCACTTGTACAGAAAATATTTTTAATATAGAGAAAATTTTGCTCAGTATTTGTTGCTGTCTCTTCTTTACCCTTAAAAAAAAACCCTCTGTGAATATCAAACATGTTAACTACCCCTTTGTTTGAAAACAAAGCATAGTAATAGATAAGAAAAGCAAGAAGTATTTTTTCATGGATTTAGATTCTGATTGTAATCAATAAATTTTTTTTTCTCTTGGTTGTAGTAGTGATCTCTCTTACTATGGTCACATGTGAGTATAACCTAATGTTATATGACTTAAAATTTCAGTTACTTACAAAGATCTTTTAAAAAGTTTGTATAGGTGGTGCACAGGGTGGACGCCTGTATGTGTTTGTAAACAGTTGACAGTTCACATGTCTGTGGCATTTCACAATTTGAAGAATGCTTCCCTTTATGTCCTAGTGTGGCGGCATCATCTCCCTTGACCTTCCTAAGTATTGTTTGAAATACCATCATTTCAGCGGTTGAGGTGTGAACGTATATGATGTTGTCATTAACATGTGTTAACTTCACGCATATACATGGTATCATGAGACTATGTATATATAATAAATATCTTTGTGCAGTTAAAAAACTGTTAAACCACAAAGCAGTTTAATGCTTTTATGATGAGACATTTTTGCTGATAGTTTGGAGATGGTAACTCCATTTGTTGCTTTGAAGCACTGGCGTAAGAGATGGAAGGCAACTTTCAGGACCTGAAGAGCCAGCCATTGCACTTTATTGGCTTTGAATCCTGGGGTAGTTAGACACCCTCTCTAAGCCTCTTCCCTCATCAGTAAAAATGAGGATAAAAATGTCCAGCACAAATGTTCATGGGTAGGTTTAAATGAGGCAACATCCATGGACATACCCTCTTTGTGAACCAATGTCTATGATGTATGTCTCTCCCCTGGAGGTTAATTAGGTTAGCTGAAGGGTCATTTTTTGATCAGCATGGCATTTAACACAAGGACCACGTGCGTTTTATGCTATACCTTGAAATGTTTGCTTTAATAGCTTTCTGCTGTCATCACATTTTCCCATTTGTCCCTAACATCAAATAGAGTATTTGAAAAGAATTATTTGTGGGTTAGATGTTGTAGAAAAAGACCTTTAATTATATTTACTGTGTTGTTTGTTGAAACCTTAAAACATTTGGCTGGCATTTTTGACATGTTATATTTTTTACCATGTCATTTTGCTATAACGTTTTATAGTGGTTAAATTTACTTGTATTCCATATAAACTGAGGCTTTTGAGAAGCAATATTGTGTTATCTGTACAAATTTTTCACATTGTGTGATTTAAAAATCAGATATTTTGGAATATGTGTTATGTTAGACACTGCCTTTTAAAGGGTTTTAAAAATGTTGCAGCTGCTTCTCTTGGCTAAGCCTGGAGGCAGAGTTCTTAGTCATCGAAATAAATCTCCAAATTTATATATATTAATAAGAAATTTTCTATCTCTACATGAAAGTTCACAGTATCAGAAAAAAATTATTCCATGAAAAAATTATCTTAAGGTGTAATAAAGGTTGGATATTTCTATATAGTTGATGGTTTCTGTATACTCAATGAGTATTTCTATGTAGTTGAGGCTAATCTAAATGGTAATACTACTTTTGCAACTTGTAATTATCAAGCAAATTTTTAAATTAAAATAATGAACTACATATCATTACAGTTGAGATATATTAGTTATCCTAAATACAGTTACCTTTCTGATTCTTAATTATACTACCAAGACATTTGAAATAATTGGGAAAGGCGAGAAACTCATAGTGTTTAAAATGTTTGCATGTGTGGATACCAGAATTTATGTCTAAATTTCTTCTGTAAACACCAAAAGAAGCTTGGGAAACCCAGTGCAGAATTAGTTTATTATCCCGTCTGTAGTTTTCTGGTTTCCTTAATTCACACCAAGCAGCACAATAGTTCGTATCTTGCATGAGAGAGGGCACCAAAACAGTCCACCTGCTGTGTATGCCCTGCTCTGAATTAAAAAAATTTTAAAGGCCAAAAGGAGAGTTGAAAATATTGGTAAAAGTAGGTATTCAAAATGGCTGTGCAATTCTGGGCAACTGGAGATTATTGAAAAAATTTTTATAAATCTTTACTCAGTATACATATGAACGTGTAATGTTCTCACTGGAGTTAGTTCCCTTATTGGATCTCTAGATTACTCTGCTGTCGCTTGGGCAAGCTAGGATACAGAGCAGGATGAGTGAGTGTGTAAGGGAGACAGGTGGCCTGACGTGAGTAGGCCTGAACCTAAGGCCCCCATGTCCTGCCGCCTGGTTCTGTGCTCTGTCCTGAACGGACACCCTCCTGGTCTCTAGGCATCACCACATTTTGACAGGAAGTTGAGTTTTCAGGATGGAGGATAGAGTAGATTGAATTTCAAGAAGGCTTCTTTTTATACCCTGATCATTTTAGAACCACTGAGTGTCCTGACGACTGTTGTGTCAAGTACTTAAATCTCCTTGTGAAGGAAAGGGTCATGAAATGAAAGTACTCTACCCTAAATTGAGTTGGTAGGAGGGGCCCTGCTTTCTCAGGCTTGACCACCCGGTCCTACACTTTGATATTCAATTCTTTGATGTGCCTGCCCAACCTACCTACAAACCCTACACTTTGCTGTGTTATTTTAATGTTAAACATAATGCCATGTACTAGTCAGTAAGCTGAACAGATTTCTTCCCGGTAGCAAGAGGCGGGAATTTCTCCATGCAAGTCTGCCTTTCAACAGGTTCCTAGAGTTTACACACCCTTCTCTTGTGGCTTAATTTTTACAGCTTACAGTGAGTCAAGTGGCTTTTACTTCCCCATCTAAACACTTGGAGGAATCTGCTTTCAACCCACAACATCTCACTTATTTCTTTCTTTGGGGGTCTGAGATGGACTGAGGATGTTACTAGGCGTGTGAAATACTTGGGGGGTTGAATAGATTCCCATAGATTACAGTTTGTTTTTCTTCCTGTAGTTCAATCAAGAACAGGTAAACTTTTAAATTATTTCATGGCATTACCACTTTAAAGCTTTGTGATGAATAAATCCTATTTCTTGAGTTTCCCCTCATATTCTTTTAAAATACGTTACTAGGTATTTATCTCATGGGGGGGAAATTGTTTTGGTCCAAATATTAAAAATCTAGTCGAATAGACAACTTCAGGTAGAACAGAAATATTGAAATGTGTCTATTAATCTCCAGTCAAACAATCTAGCACTTTTTTAAATCTTGGAGTTGTTTAGGCTAAAAGTCAACATGCAGAGCTAACATCTCTTTCTGATTTTGTCTTAACATTTAAGTTGATTTAAACCTCTTACTGTAGAGCAGTGGTTCTCAACCTTCCTAATGCCGCAATATATTTTCATTGTTAAAAAAGGGTCACGACCCACAGGTGGAGAACCACTGCTGTAGAGGTTTTGCTTTTTAAAAACTCCTGAAACAGTGTTACTCACTTTAGAATTCTCGGTGGGTGCAGAAGGCAAGGACACAGTACTGTGAGGACTCGGTGTGCCGGAGGCCTGCTTGTTCCCTCAGTTAAGGTTGTATTAGCAAGAGAACCTCCTGCATTCTGCAGTGCTGCGTTATTCTCTGGCGAGTACCCAGGGATCATTTTTTTAATTTTAGATTCATAGACTTTTACAGAGCTGTGAAAATTATGTAGGCCAGTTCCTTTCATTTTAAAAATGAGGAAACAGGTTTACTTTTTAAAGCATTGGTAATAATAGTGGTACATGTTTGTGGGGTACATGTGATATTTGGAGACATAAGTACATACTATGTGTTACAGTCAAATCAGGATAATTGGGAATCCATCACCTCAAACACGTATCATTTCTTTGTGTTGGGAATATTCCAGATCTTGTATATATTTTGAAATAGATACAATAAATTTTAACTCTAGTTGCCCAATTGTGGTATCAAATACTAGAACTTAACTTCTTCTAACTATCTGTTCCCATGAATCAAACCTGAGAGATTCTTTTGCAGTGATATTCTTTTTATCTCTCAAGTGTGAAATTATTTTGGAATAACTACTGCTTCTGAAGTGCTGTCTTTCTTGCTGTTGGAAATGGAGACCTTTGGGGAGCCTGGTTTCTAGAGCTTTCACTTCTGCACACAGACTAGACAGCTGAGGTGAGGCCTACCCAGTGGAAGCCTTGATTCCCGATAGCAGGGACCAAACAAGGGCAGATGCCCAGCAAAGGCAGCAGGTGACAGATTGCTTACGCACAGACTGTGAGGGACAGGAGCGATGTCACAGAGGGGCAAGATTGCAACTGAATCCGGAAAGATGACCAGATTTGTATCAGTGGCTTGGGGGTAGGGGGTCATCAGAAGAATGACTGTGGAAGTGACCACTGGGGATATAGTGACCGTATTTGCCCAGAAATTACCCTGTTCATGATTAGCAAGTTTCAACAAATTATTTTATTTTATTTTATTTTTGCAGTTTTGGGGCGGGGCCTACCACCTCCAGCATATGGGGCCGGCACCCCACTCCTTGAGCCACAAGTGCTGCCCAACAAATTATTTTTTACTGTGAAATGTCACTGAAGAATTTTTGGGTGTGGTTTTCATCATAAAAACATCCTCTTTTCCAACAAATATAGAATTGAATAAATTCCTTCCTGGAATTTATTCCACCTGCCTGGGCCAGGCTCAGGACAAAAAAAAATAGCCAGACACAGTTCCTGCCATTGAATGGAGGTAGCTGAGACCTGGGAAAGAAAGATGACTGTCACTTTCATTATATTATCACGTTGTGGGATCGTAAGTCACAGGATGAGTAAGCTTTCTTTATAGTACTTGACATTATTAGCTGTTTATATATGCCGTGGAGAATTTATCCTGAAGAACTAAAGAAATTAATATTCTTTACACTGTTCTGCATTTCTTTTTCTTTGAAATGATAATGAAAATGCTGATTCTTTCCATTATGGCAGGGGTCCTCAAATTTTTTAAACAGGGGGCCAGTTCACTGTCCCTCAGACTATTGGAGCGCTGGACTGCGGGCCCCGGGATGAGTTGGCTGCTAAGCAGGACAGGCAGCGGTGGCAAAAACACCCGGCGGGCTGGATAAATAAATGTCCTAGGCAGGCTGCATGTGGCCCGCGGGCTAAAGTTTGAGGACGCCTACATTATGGTATGGGTGGCATTATATTAATTCTGTGAGTCTATACATTTAAATATCATATACATGTAGATTTAACAAAAAAATAAGGAACTACAGCCTACATTTCCACCATTCATATAAACTGTATTCAACCAAATGCAGATATAATCGTCAGGAAAAAATTCATAACATTGATTGGTTCTACTACCTGAACCAAGCACTAAATTAAGATGGACATAAATTCAGTGATTTCATGTAAAATGTTTCACATCCTAGAATAAAAAGCGGTTAAAATCGAGCATCGTATTTGTGAAGATGCTAAATTCCTAACTTTGGAAGGAGAAAGGAAATCACAAAAGTTGGACAGACTCAGCCATATCAAACTATTGAATTTCTGAACCATGAATAAAATAAAATGAGGAAAACAACAGATGTTTTTCTTAGTGATTAATGGGAGTTTTTCATATAGTGTACCTTCTCGGTGTCTGTAATTACATATTTTGGCTGATGGATTCATATCTATGTAGTAAAACTTCTACTAAATACTAGAAAGATACTGAGGGTTTCTCACCCTCCTGACTCTCCCAGAGCCGTGTGGAGTAGATGCGTGTAGTTGAGTCACACAAAGGGTAACAATAGAGACAGAACAGTCCAACCCCCGAGTCTCTTCACTATACATCTGCATTATAAAAATATGCAGTAACTCACAGTGCATAAAACTGGACACTTTGTGGTTAAAAAATAGTATACTCACATTGCTGGTGGTTGTATTCATAGATAGGACTTTGGGGTCATTTTTAAACATGTAAATATTAAATATTTAAACATGAGAAAGCCAATTAGAGTGCTGTGGCTTCACAGCTCACAGCAACCTCCAACTCCTGGGCTCAAGCGAGTCTCCTGCCCCAGCCTCCTAAGTAGCTGGGACCACAGGCACCCGCCACAACGCCCGGCTGTTTTTTTTTTGTTTGTTTGTTTGTTTTTTTTTTTGGTTGTAGCCGTCATTATTGTTTGTCGGGTCGGGGCTGGATTCGAACCGACCACCTTAGGTGTATGTGGCTGGCGCCTTAGCCACTTGAGCCACAGGCGCCGAGCCGCCAAAATTCTTATGTCTGAAAATGTTAGAGTTAATTCAGATGAAGTTACAAATAGAAGCAGAAGCCTTTTAAAAAGATTTTTATTCTCTGTTTTTAAAGTAGATTTGGTTTTCATAAAGTTAGGAAGAACAGATTGATGGAAAGAAATCTTTCCAAGATTACTGGCTACTATTAAAATAATTTGGTGTACAGTTATGTCCAGACCTAAGCCATTAAGCTTTTTGAAAAATGAATGCTTTTGGCTCGGCGCCTATAGCTCAACCAGCTAAGGCGCCAGCCATGTACACCTAAGGTGGCGGGTTCGAATCCCCAGCCCGGACCCGCCAAACAACAATAATGGCTGCAACCAAAAAATAGCCGGGTGTTGTGGCGGGCACCTGTGGTCCCAGCTACTTGGGAGGCTGAGGCAGGAGACTCGCTTGAGCCCAGGAGTTGGAGGTTGCTGTGAGCTGTAATGCCACAGCACTCTACCCAGGGGGACAGCTTGAGGCTCTGTCTCAAAAAAAAAAAAAAAAAGAAAAATGAATGCTTTTAATCTTTTCTTATGTATGTTTGTCACCCAGTATTTTAAACTTTAAAATTTTAATTTCAGCCAACATATGTGTAGATTAGGTCAGTTAGTAAATTTACATTATCATTGTTTTTTGCTTTTGAGAACTCTAGGGTCACAAGACTGCTCTCTGAAATTAACATAATTTAAGTACTTTAGAATCTACCAATTCTAATTGTTAGGTCTTAATCTCCTGCATTCAGAGTGACCCCTCACTTGCAGATTAATTTATAATCTACAGAAAATTATTCATATTTTAAAACCAAATACTTAAAAACCCTATTACACTTTAAATAAAGACACGGTACCTTAAGGAGTAATGCTAGAATCTCTCACGAAACTATAACAAGGAACAAGTCCCAGAGAACTTGAGACTTCCATCTCTAGCAGGACCACTGAACAAGTGTTTGCTTTCTCTTGTTCGAGAGGCGTTTTACATTATGAGAACATTTTCAACCTGTGAAGGATACCCACACTTTGGAGGATACAGGATTTGTCCATATCCCCAAGGAGCTCTTTCTTTTACTTCAGAAAGAGAAATTGCACACAGATGATAGTTCCTGAGACATATGTGACATAAGCGTGGCCTGTTTCCTTTAGTGGTTTACTATTCTCAGGGAACTTCTGGTCTAAGCAGAAGAACATTAAGAGAAAATTAGAGAACAACAACGTCGGCCTAATTGGCAGAACCCTGGAAGGGACCCCAGGCATGATCATGTATATGTTGATCATGACACAACAGAAATCCTGCCACGGTCATTCTAAGAGTGTCTGGAAGCCAAAGGTAGGCGTGACTAGTGGACAATATAGTTTATAAAAAGGGACATAGAAAGAGACAAAAAATTTATCTTGGAGAGTCAGAAGTCCTTAGTTGCTAAATCTAGAAAAACCTTAATCTGAGGGGGGCAGGTTGGGGTCTTTTAAAACCAAGCACTTAGGTTAAATTACTTAAGTAATTAGGAATGTTTTGGAAGAAGGTTGTATGGGGGGGGGGGTTATTTTTTTTAATGGTAGAAAAATATATTCCCCCTTCCAATGCATACACATTCGTGCTGTTGCCTTTGTTTTGAAGAAAAGTCCTAATTTGAAAAACTGAGGCAATGAAGTAAAAATACAGCTCTGTACTTAAAAGTCTGTATCCTGGGAATAGAACAGAGAAAAGCTAGATGGTTCTGAGTATTGATGATCTTCACTTTAGCGTCTGTTTTGTGGGAGCATTCTAGACAGAGCTGATGTTGAAGGATAAAGCTGTGTGCTTCTGGCTCAGGCAGGCAGCCATAATACTTAAACCTTATCTAGAATCACCTTTCCCACAGGTGGGACTTTGCTGCTGCTTGAATGAATGGGTGGAACTCTCCAATTGGAGACTGATAAAACATCTGGTGATGTCACTACTAGATAAGGTGATCAACATTGATTACTTGATTTCAGTGAGCTCTCACTGTGTTCCAGGCAAGATTCTAAGTTCTGGGCGAACTAAACAAAACTTCTGCCCTCGTGCATTCTGAATCCTGGTGCATTCTGGTGGTAAGGAGACAGGTGAAGAGAATAAATGTGTAAAACTTACTATGTTAGATGATCGTGTCTCAGGGAAGTGGGGTATGAAGCGTGGTCCCAGAAGGCCTCCCCGAAATGGTGACAAGCAGGCCGTGTAGAGAGCTAGGAGGAGATTCTTCTAGACAGGGAGAAAGCAGGTGCAGAGGTCTTGCGTGCCAAGTGTGTGTGCTTGCAGAATAGGAAGCATCGGGTGTGCTAGGATGGGACGTAGAGGTTGTGGAGAGGGAGCCATTCTGGGGAAGGCAGATTGCACAGGGCTGCCATGCAGGATGTGGAATCGAAGGGCCGCAGAAGGGGCTTGAGCACAGGAGTCTTGAGGTCCTGTTTTTGTTTTTGCGGATCACACTGTGCAGGATGGAGGGTGAGGCAGGAGCTGGAAGCCTGGCAGGGAGAGGCCCCTGCCGAAGTGCAGTTGCCTTAGAGGGCGGCAGAGCCTGCCCCTCCCATTTATCGCTCTAATACCAGGGATCTAACCATTGACTGTCTCGGGGGTTCATCTGCCCCTGAGTACTTAGCCTGTCATTTTCATGTTGCAGTGCCTAGAAAATGTGAGGCTTTTATGCTTCTTAAGAAAGTGTTATTTCAAGATGCTTTCTGCTGCCTGTGTCATGCCAGGGCGTGGGTGGATATATTTTTGCACTTTTGCACCGGAGAGTCTGCTTCTGATTTGCAGATTGCATTTATTATAAGGCATATTGTCCATTGATGAATACTGTGTGGGCTGTAAAGCAGATACATAGCTGCTAAAATAGCTCATTTATCCTGCAAGCTTCACCCCCAGAGAGGCAGGCCCTTCAAAGGTGTTTTCTGGGAGCAGGGTATTTGCCTCAATTTCCCTTAGTTTCTGACGTCATTGTTTTATGCCCCATGGGAGCCAAGAGAGAATTTCCCCTTCGTCCTCTGAAGAATTGCTGAAAATATCAACTGGCAAAAGGCAGATAAATAGGAGAAATGGCCTAGAAATTTATTAACGTGCATGGGGGGAACCACAGAGTGAATATCTCTAGCCTCCCAAGGGGATGCAGAAGCTTATACAGAACATACCCCCCAAATCTATACACATTTTAAGAAAGGAAAAACCTGCATTTAAATTACAGTAATATATATACCAATAACATTCATCCTGCATATTGTATCTCATATAAATGCAGATATCAAATATGACTTTATCACAATTGTAATAGTTTTTTCCCTTCCTTAAAATGTGCATGCAGTTTGGGGGCTCCCTTCGAATACCCTTGCAAGGTTACAGAAAGACTAGGGGCACTTGGAGCATGGCCCCAAATAGGTTGTGGCAAGGCAGGGTATGAGAGGAGGCTCAGAGGGGCCCTGGCTAATGTAGGTGGGCTTGTGATGTAGTTGAAACCTCTCAGGTAGCTGCCCTCAGGGAGGGGAGAAGGCATGGTTTCTTTCAGACTTTCAAAGGTGTCAGACTCTCCGTTAATCTTTTCTTAGATCCCAGCAAAGAAAGGCCTCCTGAGAAAGCCTGGCTGTGTCAGCGCAGAATCTCAGCAGGTGCAGGTCTCCCCTGACAAAAGACAGCTTTGCCATTTCGGCCTGCAGGCCTCTGAACAGCCATCTCCATATGTGAAAGAAATATATTTTGGGGTGAAATATTCTGGTTTCTTTCACCCCCTAGTTCAGCAGATGTTTCCTTGATGGGCTGAGGGCTTAAAGGATGGGCAGACACAATCTCTGCTCAGGGAGAAGACACAGATGGAGTCAAGGAGAGAATTTTAAGTCACTGCTGAGGAAGTAGATAAACTCCTTTGCCTCAGCTTCTACAAATTTCCCTCATAATGTGGATTTAAACAAAGGGAAAAAACAGGCCTGATGCCTTGTACTGAAGCCCCGCGGTCATACGAAGTGGCCACTGCCAGTTTGTCCTCGGGTTTCTTTGAGCCGACCGATTAAGGCCCGTGGGGAGGTTCCGTGCTTGGGGTACAGGGCGTGCTCCTGGGATTGTTCTTTCAGCTTTATGACCATGCAGGGGTCGGGCAGGATTTGGCATTAAGCAATTCAGAGCTGCTTTCCGTACCAAGCCTGAACCCTGCAATTCAAGTTCACTAACAGAAACTCACTGGAGATCATCTTTCCTTTAGAGCAGGTTTCTTATTTTGCCTGATATGTTGCAATCTTCTGTTAGTGGCCAGGTGACATCTGCTGGAATGCTGGCGTGTGTTGCCAAGCAAAACAGATGCAGGAAGATCTGTCTGAAGGGGGGTGGGGTAGAGGAAGAAAGTGGGAGGTGTGGGGTGTGATGGGGGTTAGGGGCAAAGGGATTGAACAGTATTTATAGAACAGGAATCAAAGATTTAGTAAGTCATTGCTTTAAAACTCTGAGAAAAGCATTCTGGGTTCTTGCAAGTATTTCCAAGCCTTTTTCATCTCTCACCCTGCATTTGGAATGGTGTTTAAAGAGTTCTGGACAGTAGAAAGGATTAAATATTAACCTGATTTGCAGATTGCATTTATTATAAGGCGTATGTCCACAAATGAACAATAAGTACAAGCCGGTAGTCATCAGAGTTTTTATTTTATCTTAATTTATGGGTATTTCCACCAGGTAACAAGTCGAACTCTTCATGGAACAGAAACTGTCAAGGATAATGCAGACTAAATAGGAAGAATTTCACTGGTGTGATTATCCGGCACATTAAAGGGATCCATGGCCAGAGTGGATTCATCGGCTGTGGGGAGGTGGAATACTGAGGTAGTAGCTCAGGGATTCTAACAGTCAGGGATGAGAACAATTAAGAATATAATGCTACTGACAGCCTGAATCTGGGTGTAGTTAATAACCATGCTGTAAATATTCATTTAGGGCATTTATTTTCACCTGTTCTTCCTTCATCACCCTCCCACTCTTTATCTACCCTGTGTTTATGTGGTGCCTCCTGCTGGAGGTGGGAGGGTCCGGTGTCCTCTGATGGCTCAGAGGTCCACATAGAATAGTCTGTGGAATAGAATACATTTCTATTCCAGTGAGGTTGTACAATACCTGTGTGCAACAGACTGTTCAGGCTAAATGTTTGCAAAGTATATATAAAAGAGCTTATCTCCCAAAATAGCTTAGAAAGGAAAGGATTAATTTTCTCCTCAGTTTCCAACTGCAAGAATCGAGTGAAAGTGAAATTTCAATGCTAACCATGGCAAGACCGGTCTATCCTGTTATGTCTTGTGTGCCACCCCCAGTTTTCTCCAGGTAACTGAAGTGTCTTCCTGCTGTAAATATTAACCGAGTGCATTTTTGTGGCTTTTGAAAATTCCACTACTTGAAAGTGTTGGCCAGTTGTCAAATTTCCATGAATTTTGAAGAAGTAGTAACAAGTGGTTTGTTCCTTACAGTACTTAGAGCCGAATGGTTAAAAATGAAAAGGACTGTAAAGTGGGCCATCCTCTCATTTTTTTAAGGAGGAAAGTGTGGTAGCTTGTCCAAGGGCACACAGGAAGGTGATGGCAAAGGTTGGACGTCAAGTGGCCCGATGCCCGAACCACTGCTCTTCCTGCTGTACTCAGCACAGGGGAGAGTTAACTATAGATACATCTTGGCCATCTGGAGTCGCCTGCAGATGACCTGCCCTTAGATTGGCCAGTGGTTCACACTGTTCTTTCGCTGTCTTTCATACCTTGTTAAACGGAACATTCTAAACACATCCCAATGATGATTTGAATCCCCGTCAGCCGTGGGTTATTGTGTGGTCTAGTCATTCTTTATGTAATCAAGCATTTATCTATTAACAGTCCTGTCGGGGCCTAATAAGATATATGACAAACTTTGCTTCTTCGTTAAAGTTCTTAAACCACTATGATCTTTGAGATGTTTGCTCCTTTTTATTTTTCATTTCTCTTACCACTCCTTGTAGCTCACAGTATAGTAGCTCACTTCCCTGTTTTGAATATGCTAAGCTTGTTGGTATTGTTTACAAAGGAAGAATAAATAGGCTGAAGATAAAGACTTAGGGTGGTTTGTTTGTTTTTGAGTAAAGTGCATGATCTGTTTTTTCATCTCTCTCCCCCATATTTTTCACCCCTGTTCTCTTGGAGCACCTCTGGAATCAGACTTTCCTGAGACTTGGATGTAAGACTCCCGTGGGTTAATATATACCAGCTGCTTAGCATAGTGCCTGGCCCTTATTAATGCTTTCTGGATGTTAGCTGTTTTTCTCTCTGAAAAAGATCATGTTAATTCTTCACAGATGTTTAGGGATTGGGTTTGGAGATGCAGCAAATTCAACCACTGAATTTATATCATAAAACATATTTTTAGTTCATCTTAATTTTTTTATTGCTATCTGGATTATGTCCTTGTCCTTTTAGGGTTAATGGTTTTTCTGTTGTACTGTTATGGAAGAACCATGAAAAAAAATCAATAAAAAAGATTTTTAAAAAAGATTTTATGATTCATTTGACTACCAAGTGTCAGCAACTTTTATTTTTATGACCTTAAGTTAAAAGAACTTAGAAGGCTTTGGTGGTTTATTTTCTTCTTCTTAAAAAAAAACTTTTTTTTTTTTTTTTTGCAGTTTTTGGCTGGGGCCAGGCTTGAACCTGCCACCCCTGGTATATGGGGCCGGCGCCCTACTCCTTGAGCCTATCATAGGCCTGCCCTATTTTCTTCTTTTTTAAAGGCCAACCAAGGTGACTTTCTGGTAATAACTACCTTTTCTCTGAATGTATTTATTAAAAAGTTATTTTTAGTTTTTATTAAATGCAACCAGTTTTTATAATTTAAAAGTTACCCTTTAGAGTGATGTTAGCTAAAATTAGGAATTTTAAATAACTCATAGCTGGTAGCCTTTGCTATTAACTTGTAGAGCTTGATAAATTATGAAAATCAAGCTGTGTGGTTGATACTAGATCAATAATTTTATCACTAGTTTTGTTATTGCAGATACCAACTGTGTATTTTGCTGAGTGGGATAAAAGCATTAGGAATTGAGTGACTAGTTTACTGATTATCATGTTTGTTTGATGATAATTATATTGAAAGGCATCTTTTATTTTTCCTTTTATAGGTTTTTATTTTTCATTTTAAGTTGTTTTCCCAACTTAACACTGAATGTGCTTCTCCCTTATCTCTGAATTTCGGGAGTCTATTAATAAAGTGTGTGTAAAGAATTAGCTGCTAATTTTGGATGTGCTTTGAAATGAGATTGTCAGCAAATTACAATTTCAAACCTAGGGCTGCAGCGGGTTATGGATTGGACATCATTTTTGGTATAAAAGACAAATTGAAAAATTTATGGAAAGTAGAAAACTTATTATTTGTGAGGTTTTTTTTTCACATATCAGGTTTTGTTATACTTTTAAGATATTCAATGTGTTATTAAATAAGATCACAGAAAGTTTTTCTTTCCAGATTTAGTTTGTGTTAAGTTTTTATAATATTAAATTTTATTAGATAGCAGAGACGAGAAACCAGTCTGTACTGATAATAAATTTTCCTCACTAAATAATAAACATAAATACTTACTCCCAACCCCCAGTAAGTAGATAATAGCTATTCAGTAGTACTGCTGGGAGGAAATTAATATTATTTAATCCAGCCCTCTCTCCTTACAACAGAAAGGAATAATAAATCTAGAAAGGTTGGTGATTTCCACTCCTGCTATAAACATAAAAGTCAGTAAGACAAAGTGATGCTTCCTTTTGCATGCAGGTGCTATGCAGTGTTCTGGAAACGCAGGTATTAAATAAGATGGACATGGCTGCTGTCTTTATGGGGCTTACAGACATGGGGCTTACAGACTTTTCTTTTCCCAGGCTTCAGCTAGCTCAGTTCATTCCAGTTTCATATTTGCCAAGGTTCCTCCATACGAATGATAGACATACTGATAAATGCCAGCGTATTTTCACAAATATGTCAAAGAAAGTAAACAGGAAGCTGAGACAGAGGAAATACTGGAGAGGCCTGCTTGCAGAAGGGTGATGAGGAGACTTCCCTCTCGGGAGCAGCTGTAAGCTGAGGGCCAACACAGAAGGAGCTGGTAGTGGGCAGGGCAGGCAAGTAGGAGCAGCTGGTCGCCCAGAGGTCCCACACTGGGAAAAGAGGCGCATGTGTCAGAGGAACAGAAAGAGATGCTTCGGGTGAGTGAGGGGGACATGGTCCAAGATGAGTTCAAAGAAGAGCAGTCACCTCGTAGAACCTCCACTCGTCTGATTGTAAATTATATGGTGGCACCTTGGTAGATACAAAACTGGCATGAACCGGGCTCTCTGAAGCCTAAGAAAAGAAGGTTAGCATCTTCGTGAAGCATCTGTGTTTCCAGAGCAAAGACAAAAGTCTGGTGCCTACCATTTCTGTCATTGTCACCTCACAAATGCTAGGAGGCCGCTTTCTGTTTTCTCTTCCAAATTCTGTACCATGTGCTCTGCTTCTGCCAGACCAGCAGTTCTCAACCTGTGGGTCGTGACCCCTTTATAACAATGAAAATACAGCCTGCATATCAGATGTTTACATTATCATTCATAACAGTAGCAAATGAAGTAGCAACAAAAATAATTTTATGGTTGTGGGTCACCACAACATGAGGAACTGTATTAAAGGGTCGCAGCATTAGGAGGCACTAGGAAGGTTGAGAAGCACTGCTCTAGACACAGCACAGTCAGGCAAGGGCCGAGGACTGGAGTTTACGTCTTTACGATCCATCTTCACCATGGCACTGGAGTTGATTCTTGGTTTTCACTTTCTTTGAATACAAATAATTATATCTATTATGCAGCCATTGTGTGACTATTGACAATGTGATATCAAAGATAGGGCAGAATGACCATTGGGAAAATGTACTTAGCATCCTCTAAGCCCCGTGAGCTCTCACCTGCCAGGTGCTTTGCTTCAGACCACAAGGTTGTATGATGTGGATTTTAGGCCTGGCACTAAAACTAAAGATAGAGATGACACCAGCATATCCTTCTTAAGTTAAAAAGGGAGAAACTATGGCAGAGCAAAAATGGCCACAGATTATTTTTTAGCCTCCCACCCCCAAGAGATTGCGTTTGCTTCCCCTTCCCTTGAGTCTGGGTTGGCCTCGTGATTGGGGTGAAGTGATGCTTGCTTGTTCTATGCCTAGTTTTTAAAAGACCTAGCAGCTTCCACTTCTGGCCTCTTGGAAATGCTTTGAGAACCCAGCTACCATGTAAAGAACCTGCCAGTGGAGCACACAAAAGTTCCAGCCCTCTAGCTGTCCCCGCCAAAGTGCCAGGCAGATATTCCATCCTGTCACCCTCTGAGCACACAGAAGAGACCGCCACCACGTCCAGTCTGCACACTCTGGGAAGACAGTAAATGACTGTTACATTATGCCCCAACGTCGTGGGGTGGCTTGTTAGCAACAGATAAAGCGAAAGAGCTAGTGTCCTTAACATTCAGTGCTGAGTGAGTTAAACTTGGCCTGCTTAGCCGAGCCTGCCCTTGTAGGTAAGCTCTCTGGAGTGTGGGATGGTGGCCTGCTAGGCCAGCTGTTTTCCCGGAAGCTGGAGGAGGGTGGCCACGCACAGGATGGGCAGACCAAATAGTTCAGGGATACACTTGGCTCAGACAGCTGAGAAACAGCTGCAGGGGCCCAAGTAAGTCAAAAGAGTGGGTGTTTTGTTATCAAGAATAGAATTACTCAACTTGAAGGGGAAAAGACATGTAGTGTAAGGAAATTCACCATATTTTTGGAAGTTGCTGAAAGAGCAGAGTTAGCCTGGACCTACACCGAGTTCCCTGTTAATTCAATCTGGTCGAATAGGTAGGTGGTGATGGACTTCTTCCCAATAAGTAAGGGTTCAGTATTATAGGATGATGGTCCTAATTTACCTGCCTCTCAGATGCTACAAATTACAGGTCAGGTGTTGTGTCCCTGCAGCTCTCGATCCCCATAGCGTTTGGTGCACAATAGTGCGGTTAAATTTAGTTTCTATAATAACTCAATTCGGTTAGCCTCTCATTTCAGTTATTACGTACAAAATCACAACAAGCAGCATGTTACGCATCATACCTGCATACTTTCAATGGATTTTTTCTGTGTCCTCTTGTTAGCCACTTACATCTTAGACCAAAAAAAAAAAAAAAAAAAAGCTTAGAATTTCATATTTCTTGAAAAATTTGGAGAGATACACAGGCCAGGCTGTACATCTTAAGGATGACGGCAGCTGCACCAGCCTCTCCCTTATCTCCGTGGAGTGGGCACTGCTGACACCAGCCTTGCCATGGTGGCACCCTCAGCAACCTGGGGGCTAAGCATCTCACCACCTCACCTATTCCCTGACTGACACGTGGGTCAGAAGTGTTTCATATGGAGAAGGATGGAATAGAGGAGGCCAGGAAAACTTTAAAATGCAAAGACTCTCCACGCTGGCTGTGCATTAGAATGCCCTGTGGGCATTAAAGGTGAACAGTGCCCAGGGCCCATCTGCAGATTTCCCAGCTTATGTATCATTGTTGCTTTGTGTGTGTGTGTGCGCGTCCACACACACGCAGGCACACCTGTGCTATATGGCTGAGCACCAGCTGGAAAAACTGGTCCGGTTAAGTCTCTGGCCTCTTTTGACACTTTTTAATGCTAATGTTTTATTAGAGATTCTTTTCCCAGTTAATAGAAATTGAAAATTAATATTGGCTTTATGTTTAGGTTTCGTTTGCAGTTTTTTAAAACAGCCCTCTGGAGTGTATTAAATACATAAAGCACTCGAGTTAAGGTCCATTTCCTGCCACTGACAGGTTCTATGATGCCTGGTCACTCAACTGTTCTCATTCTGCTTCCTTTTCTGTAAATTGTCAATACTTGCAGTGGAGTTTCCATAAGGAATCAGTGCGATAACTTTAAGATCTATGTAAATGCTAATGTGTTTTACAAATGCGGCCGGTTATAGTTGTCTTACTATTAATAATAAAATGCTTCCTAGAGAAAGTTATTAATAATAGTCCCTCAGCCCCCAAGACTACTTAAAGAGGATTTGAAGCTTAAGTGTGATGTAACAACCAGTGTCTTCAGTTTGAACTGTGAGTTGCTGGGCCCTGAGTGCACAGCTGCTGGGCTGTGTTGGGTGTCCATGGTTACGAAGTTTGATTCAGTTGTGCCAAGGTGTATTTCGGTGGAGCGGGCCATGTCCTGCTGCTGATCAAACATTTCTGTGTAGCAGACTTAGTTCTTTCCCCGGGGAGTGTTTGTTTCTTAGCGCCAGGCCCCGAGTTGGCCGTGCTACTTACACTTGGCTTTTGGCTGCTGGAGATGACAGGGCAGGGCACAGTGGGAAGGGCTGGTGAAGAGAAGGAGGCAGAACTGGGCTGCCGAAGGTGATCCTGTTAGCCTTGGCTTCTCTGTGGCCTCTTTGCATGGGAGCTTTGGTTTGAGCTTTGTATCCTGTGAGTCCCTGGGTGAGGAAGCGTGGAGAAGAGAAAGGGAAAAAGTGTTCTGGTGAAAGAGAGGACGGTAATCCTAGGAGAATCCTGTGGCCCAGAGGGAGGCAGGCTCTCCAGCCTGCTTGTTGGGAGCTCAGTTCCATGAGAGGATGGAATATTTTGGGAGGAAAGAGAGTCAGTCTGATTCAGAGGAGCTTTTTAGCAGTGAACAGAAAGGCTGTTGACCATGTATACTGTTAATGTGGGAGGTCTCAGCTTGTAATTCTTGATAGTCAGCGTCCCCTGGGTGGTTGCCGCGTTCACTGGCTACCTTCTCACTCTCTGGCTGGCTTCTCAGTGGATATAAATGGGGTAATTAAAACCTGCGGGTTCCAGCTTTGCTCCCAAGGCTACTTGCAAGGTTCTACAAACATTGTCCTAAATTTTATTTTTATTATTTTTAACCTTTAACAACTATGAAGATGTTATAAAGATATAAAATGTATCACAATAAAATAGCCTATGACTGTGTTTCCTATTTTGAGATTCTATATATGCAATTTGAAAGACAGTGATAGAAATCTCTGGGTATATTCTGCCAGCTTATTTTTAATTACCCTGGGATTGCTTTCATATCTCAACTGATTGGATGAGCCAGGCTGTGTTGAGGAATCATCAGTGTTTTGTAAGCACCCAATACATGTGGTCCAAGGCCCACTTTGAGAAAATTTAGCCTAAAGAAAAATCGGTAACTTCTGAAATATTTTCTCCCTGGTTTAGTTATTTTCACTTCAGTGTCATTGAGAATTTTTTAAAGATTCCTTCTTTTTTCCAATTAAAAAAAAAGTTGAAGCATGTTTATAATCTCATCTAGTTCTTTGATAAAATTAAAACTCAAATAGGCCTAAGAAGTCCGAAGAGGCTTTCTCGTCACTGGAAATGTGTACATTTCACAGTTAGTGGTGTATGATGCAGTCTGCTCTAGAATTTGGGGTCTGACCAGCACATGCACCTGGAGGCCAAGTCCTGCCATGGTGTGGCCAACCTCTTACCTGGAATAGGAGTATCCCAGCTCCCAATAGGAGTATCAGACTCCTTACCACTTCCAGACTAAGCTCCTAATCCATCTTCCATGTCATAGCCCAAAAGTATAACTTTCTGAACTTTCAATCTTATCCTCCCCTATTCTTCTAAAACCCCATGGTTCTTATTACCAATAGGGTAAATCTACACTTCCCAATTTATCAACCTCTTGGCTCCACCCACACCCACAGCCACCCCATGATATGATATGCATCTCTGCTGTCAATCCCCAGGGCCACTGGTGCAGGGGGCCTCTCCCTCCTCCCTGACAGGCTCTTACCAACAACGCGTTTGCTGTCCCCTCTGCCCCCTTCCTACCTCTGCTGCTGGACCTACAGACATTTGCATGTCTGTCTCAAACTAGGTTGAAAATATTTTGAAGATACAGACTTTCAGAATGAAATTGTTCATGTAGCAGTCATATATTGGACTACTTTTACTTTTAAAATATATTAGTTAAATTGTTTCTTGGCCTTTTGGCTAAGATCTAGTAAAATGTATTTGTTAAGGCAGGAGAGTCCCAGGTGATCTGGGCCCTTCCCTTACAGAGCTTCCAGGTAGGGAGAGGCAGGTACAGAAAAGACACGTGCAAGACAAAATGGACTAAATATGGAGTCGAACTTCAAGAGCAGACAGAATTGAATAAATCTCTGGATTCTCAAATTGAGGGTGCTGAGAGGCTGCAAAGGAAGAAAGGTGTGAGGGTCCTGAAGGCTGCAGAGAAGGCTGTTTCCAGCAGGAAGATTGGAGGTGAGAAATATCAGGTGAATAGGCCTATGTTGGAAATTAGGGATATGGTTGTGTAGTCAGGAGCTGTCACTGGGAACGTAGGGCAAAGCAGGTATGTGGCTGTTGTTCCCTAGGCACTGAAATCAGGTTTTTTCATCGGTGCAAGTGTCTGGGGGAGGATGACATCTATTTGTAAGCCATTTGAAAGCTGGGATTTTCTTTTTTTTCCCCATTAATCACGTCTCTGTTGCACATGCTGTGAGACATAGTTAACACTACTTGATGTGACAAGAATTTGTTTTATGTTCTAAATCTCGAGTCAGTGAATTTGTTCTGTGAAGGACCAGATAGTAAATATTTCAGGCCTCAGTGTCTAGTGGATATTTACAACTAAGCATTATTCACTCACTTGTGAAATACACAGATTTTGAGCGGAGAGAAAGCCTCTCTGGACTTTCTGGTTTCTGCTTTAAGCCAGGCAGGGTGTTCTTGGCGGGATTCCCACATCTCCCATCCCTGAAGCATGCTCGGCAGACCGCTCGGCTGATTTGCCGCGGTGTGCTGGTAAGTGCTTTGGGCATCATTTTCAGAGCGAGACAGTGGCTCCAGCTGGCCTTTACCTGTTCCTCTGCATGCACAGCGTGACTGACTGTCCGCCTGTGTCTGTGTGTGGTCGAAAGAGGACTAGGGGTTGGCCTGGCAGGGAAGCTTTCTGGGCAGGGATGGAGGGTAGAATGTTTGCACTGGGCTCCAAAATGAGCAGTTTGATTTGAGTAAATATAGGAGAGCTGTGGGGCACCAGACGTGGCAGGGGTGAGGAGGCACAAGTCTGCACAGGCATCTGGGGGGTGGTACGTCGAGCAGCTGGTTCATGAAGGTTTCCCAGGCAGCTGCCCCTGTGCTCTCCTGGGAGGGTGGCAGCAGCAGTGACTGGGGCGGAGGGAGCATAAGGTATCAGGGCCTTAGTGAGGGTAGAATCTGAGAAATACGCTTTTTAAATTGCCTTACATGCATTCTATTCTGTGTCCAACCATAATTAATATGTGCATGGTAGAAAAACTAAGAAGAAAGCCATTATATCCTGTAGTCCTTCACCAAGAGATTCATTGGCTGCTGCCTGTTTGGGAGACATTTAAAAGATGAGCAGTGGAATTTGGCAAAACATGATGAAAGAAAATTATTTATTTCATAATGGAGTACTTTCCACTTAGGTGACACTTCCTCATCTCTGCTGTATTTTCAGTTTTCTCTTTAAAAAAAAAAAATAGTGAAAAGGAAAAGCCCCCTATAGGAATGGTAAGACTTTGGTGGAATGTTAGTTAGCGTTATGGTGCAGTGCAGAGTTTAAAAACCTGCTGGAGTAATTATATTACACAGAATATAATGCATGTAAGGTAATTTAAAAAGCGAATTTCTCAGATTCCACCCTCACTGAGGCCCTATACCTGTTTCTCCTGCTGTGACTTCCTTCCCAATCTCTGGCACAATTCTCATCATGGTTTCTCCCAACTGCTCCTGCCTGGTGCCCTTCTTTAGATTTTAAAATCTCTTTTAATCTTTGGTATTTATTCCTTCTCCTCCTCCTCTCTGTCCACCAAACAATATTAAGAAAAGCAGGTATTATTATAAATAAGTTAGTAACAACTCCTTCTTGTGTTATGTAAGTTGAGGCTGTCTTTTTATTCCTTCCTGCATTACTGATGATCAACGGGAACAATTTTAAAACTGTAGGGTGCTTAGTGGTTAAAAAGTTGACAGAGGTCCCAGTTGTACAATTGCGACAAAATATCTAACTGCCTGGTTTGTGCTCACTTATTTTAATTTGTTCATTTTATTTCTGGTGACCTGGAGCATTTTCTAATCTGATTAACATGCTGTCCTTAGCCAGTAAATCCAGTTCAGCCACCTCAGAGGAGGGACAGGAAGGAGCCCTTTCTAGAGAGGGGATTGAACCGCTTCTCCAGATCTTACTCATCGAATTTATCTGATTTTAAGACCTTGCTAAAATGTATACAGTAAGAAAGTTAAGTGAATATAATAGTTGCAAAAAACAGGTTTGCAGCATCAGTGATTGAAAGTAAATATAAAGAAAGTCAGGACATTTGGGATCAGTCCCACTGATCTGAAATAAAAAAAGGGTGCCTATTAAATGGTTGAATTAATGAAAAATGAGTTTTGTGTGGCTTTTCTCCATGGCTTGACCGTACAGAGGCTTGATCTGTATAGTTCTCTTGTTACTAGAACTTTGACGCCACAGTTGTTTTCGTGCTCTCGTGGTCAGGGTAAATTAGTGGCATAGATTGGCATAGCTTTCTGCATGGAGTCCTGTTACTTTATATGAGCTCATGAAATGAACTTCTCTCCCCTGATAATACAGAAAAAAGGAGAAACTCAAGGAAGTATAGGGAACATGAGTTTAAGAGTGGGAAATTCCTGTCTGTGTCAGCCAAGCACAGGCTGGATCATGCTGTATAACAGAAAAAGAAAACCTCAATCAATGGATTAGGCCACAGAAGTTTTTTTTCCTGTCCTTGGTATGTGTACAGCATGTGTTAGCAAGATAGCTGTGCCCACTGTGGTCACCGACAGTCCTTGAAGTGGTGATAACCTATCTCAGTGGGCTTCCCCTGCGAGGGGGCGGGGAAGTGCGGAAAGTCACATACTGGCACACTGCTCTGCAGGCTGTCTAGGAGTGACACATCACTGCCACCCCATTTCATTCACCACAACGGGTCATGTGGCTGTGCCACTTCATATTGGTGGAGTACATTTTTACCATTGCCCAGAGGAGGAGATACATACGTAATATTGAGAACATTCCTAATAACTGACACCAGCCTGTTATCTACCTTAATGATCCTGAAGTTCCGGGCGATCAGAAATCCTTCTTTCTTTCTTTCTTGTTTTTTTTTTGAGACAGAATTTCACTTTGTTGCCCCCAGTAGAGTGCCATCACGTCACAGCTCACAGCAACCTCAAACTCTTAGGCTTAAGTGATTCTCTTGCCCCAGCCTCCCAAGTAGCTGGGACTATAGGCTCCCGCTACAATGCCCAGCTATTTTTAGAGGTGAGGTCTCACTCTGACTCAGGCTGGTCTTAAACCTGTGAGCTGAGGTGATCCACCTGCCTCAGCCTCTCAGTGTGCTAGGATTACAGGCATGAGCCACCACACCCAGCCTAGAAATCCTTCCTCTTCGGAAGACCATGCAGTAAGTCCCCTAGCTAGCTGCTGGTGCCATATACCATGCCCTTTGAGAAGGTGCCTTACCTGGTTAACTCACTGTTTCTCACTGCTACAGGTTGGATTATGCGCACCACCACCACCACCCCTACCCCCCAAACTACAAATTCCTCAGAATGTGAACTTATTTGGATATAGGGTCTCTTGGAGATGTGGTCAAGTTAAGACTATGTCATTAAGGTGACCCCTAATACCAATATAACTGATATCCTTCTTATAAAAAGGAAAATTTGGGCTCAGAAAGAGAATGTGTGCAGGGAGAATGCCATGTGAAGATGAAGGCTGAGATTAAAGTGATGTTTCTACAAGCCAAGGGGTACTAAGGATTGCTATCAAACCACCAGAAGCCAAGGACAGGCTTAGAACAGATTGCTCAAAAGGAACCACCCCTGCCAACACCTTGATCTTGGACTTACAGCCTTCAGAACTGTGAGATGGTAAATTTTTATTGTTAAAGCTACTCCATTTGAGATACTTCATTAAGAAGTCTTAGCAAACTAACGTAGTGATGAAGACACTTAATCATTTTCCTTGGGCCTGGAAAGCAGACCCACAGGGAAGATGGGAACAGGGGACCCCTTGGGAAGTTGGGTGAGTCCTGGCCAAGATGATGTCTCATGCTGATTTTAGAGAAGCTCTGTTTGATCATCTTGATTTTTTTCCCCCCTCAAAGTAGCTTTTAGCAAGTGTTTCTCATGTCACAGCTCTAGAAGTGAAGAGTAAAATGTGTTAGTGAAATTCGGTATTAGCAAGAAGAGGAAGAAAGGACTGTGCTAGCAGAATGGATAATCTTTATTTTAGTGTTTCAGACGGTTATCAAGGTAGACCTTGTGGAAAGAAAAGCTTTTAGGAACAGGAGTTGCTTTTGTCAGGGTGATGGAAGAGAATCGCAGGAGTAGAAGGCTGGTGGTATCTCTTGGTATCTTCATTAAATGAAGCAATGCCCAGCCTTACAGGCAACCTAATTTTATTTCATCTTGGTCTTTTCAGTAAAGATGGGGTATCAAATACTTAATTTTATTTCTTTGAAAAGCTTTTCAGGTAATCCGAGTTTATACACTAAAGCGTTTTGTTGAACCACATGTCTGGATATTTTGTTGGAATGTAAACCTATTTGAAGGCTGTGGCCATCAAGAGTCATGTCATCAGTCCGGCAGGGCTGTGTGGGAAGTAGGTGGTTGGCCCTGCTGTCTGGTTGGGTCTAGGCAGTGATGCCCGGGCCAGCCCCTGTCCTGCGTGTGGGTCTCCTGCGGTCATTCTGGGCACTTCTCCCCACTCAGTAAATCCAGGACACACATACCACCTCAAATTTCTGAGTAGATGCATCAGGCAAAGGATTTCTCAGTTGATCACTGCTGGACAAGGAGATGCTAAATGATTACCCAGCTGTATACTTTCTTCCCAAATGAAGTACTTCCTCTACTGCTGCTAGTAAAGGCCATATTGTGTGTGCCGTATTGTGTGTGATACGTCTGCACACACGTATCACCTGGGTCTAGTGCCGGGACCAAGGACTAGTGAGTAGTGAAGAGGTTTATGTCCCTAATAAGTGGACCCATCCTAAAAGTCCCTGAGAAGCAAGTTATACAATTTTTATTCAAGTCCACACATGTTCTAATAATGTCTTGGTTCTTTTTTGGTAAGGATTTATATTTATGTATTTTGCTGGGTCTTTTTAGAAAGGCAAAGGTGAGTGGCATCTGATGATGTTTGCATAACCATTGTAGGCAGTGTTTTTATTAAAGTTAGTAAATTCTGATCTTGCGGATAGATTATGAGCTATCCTAAAGCCTTGTCCTGACCAAACTGTTGCTAAGATACTTTACTTGTCCAAATACTTTTCTTTATAACCACCAAAGAAGTGAATATATAGCAAGAATACCCTTTTAAAAAATTTTTTTTTGATTCGGGGGTGAAACAGATGCTAAACTGGTTCATCCTCTTTAAAGAGTTGGTAATAACAGAAATTGAACCCTCTGGAAAAGAAGATGATAGGAAAACATGATTACCCCGCATATGAAACTTAATTGTATAACCTCTCTCAGTTGTGGTGTTGAAGAGACTTCAGGATTCGGTTTGACATTTGAGGTATCAAAATAACAGCTGAAAGGAATGAGTGAGCCATTACTTTGTAATATGGGGTCATCTTTTATCATTTCTTTGATAGTAAAATACAAATTGATCTGCAGTTGGTCTGTGGCTAGGTACTGTTCAACACAAAAACTCAGCCCAAGAACTGATGAGGCCTTTCTCATTCTTCTACCGACTTAATCAAGGAATTGTAACACAGTCATTCAGGGAAAGTGAAAAATAATATAATAGCAAGATTCTATTGCTCAGGGTCAGGGAAAGTGAAAAATAAAACTCACTTCAAAGATTCTGTAATCTGTTTGCTTTGAGAAATAAAAAACTTGCTATTCTTAAATTGTGGCAGCATATTATAGTATTGTTGAGTTTTTTGTTGTTGTTGGGGGTTTTGTTTTGTTTTGTTTTGTTTTGTTTTTTGTTTTTTTCCGGAGAATCTCACTCTGTTGTTCCAGACTAGAGTGCGGTGACATCATAGCTCTCAACAACCTCAAACTCCTGGGTTCAAGCCATCTCCTTGCCTCAGCCTCCTGAGACGCCGGGACCACTGGTGTCCGCCATAACGCCTGGTAAATTTTTCTGTTTTTAGCAGAGACACAGTCACTCTTGCTCAGGCTGGTCTTGAACTCGGGAGCTCAAGCAATCCACCCACCTCCCAGAGTGCTAGGATTATAGACGTGAGCCACCATGCCAGCCTAGTATTGTTCGGAATTTAATATTTTAAAAGTCCTCTCCTGTTGGTTTTTGTGTGATATAATGGTTGCTATTAGGCCTATATATTGATTAATGGTTCTTCAAAATCATCCTCTTTGCTTAGAGGAAACTTGGATTATTGACCTGGTGTCGCCTTCTCTGTGTCCACTGAAGCTGTGCTTCCATCTTTCCCATCTCTAGAGTATTCATGGACATTTTTTTTTTTATTCCTTAAGTAGATAACTACTTGAAAGTATCCTTAGTTTTTTGGTTTTTCTTGGTTTGTTCCCCTCTTTTCACCAGCCCATAGAGTCAGCTCTCAACTTTTTAAGGTTCTGCTCCCAGTAGTACTTTGCTTGAGGCTGAAGCATTTCCCTGCAGGATCGCGACTGTGGCAGCCGTGTTAGAGCTGAGGGCGTCCTCTCCTCTACGTGATTGTTCAGGGAAATGTGATTTTTGTAAGAATCCTCATTTCACTTTTGTTTAGCAGTGGAACAAGGAAAGCTAAGTATAAAAGTTATGCTATTAGAAAGATTGTTTTGCATGCAATGGATTCTAGTTTTGACACATGATGTATTTCCTGTAGAAGTCATTAGCAATTTATCATTAGATTAAATTAAGTCTTTGTGTACATGGGTCTAGCTCTGCTTCTGTTTACAATCGGGGGAATGGAACTTTGAGAAATGGACCCTGTGGTCAAGAAATATGCACACTGATAAGTATGTCTTATTTTGTCTTAATTCTATCGAAATCAGTAGTCTGAAGACATATCTTATAAATATTTTGCCTTAATGAGATTGACTTTTGCTTTCTAATTTAGTCTCAACTCTCTTGATTACTTACATACAGGGATAAAAACATAAAAACCCAATAAATAGCACAGTAAATTCCCAGTCATTTCTACATAGTTGTCCTGACAGCTGTAAACTTGGATTTTTTAGTTTGTAGTGATTTGTTATCAGTTTCAGTAAAGAATATGAATGTTAAGTCTGTGAAAATTTCCTTAACATCTGACAATAACAGTTCCTCTACAATAATTCATTTTTTATAAAAATGTCTGTAAGATATGTTGTCCTTGTGTGGTCAACTGTTTGATGCCTTCACCTCCACAAATAGCTTCCCTTTGGTTAATTTGTTGATTTTATAAAGAAGTCCTAAGAATGTAGTAATTTAGGGTCTTAGAATTAATTTCTAATTAACTGAACTTTACCTTTAGTTCTTAATCTGTTGCTGCCTTGGATAATAATGTTTAGGCATAGAATATTAGGTCTGTCTTCATGTCATAATAATCCTTAATAGCACTTAGTTTTTGCCTTTCTTATTTCATGCCTCTTTAAATCTCCTTAGTCTTGGTATGATGACATTATTGTTTTAAGATACTGTGGAGTCATTTTAGGGAACTCCC
>NW_003852422.1:16674045-16721354 GCF_000181295.1 Otolemur garnettii | reverse complement strand
TCTGAATGTTTTCTGGAAGGCCAGGGCTTGTCCTCTTCAGCTCTTAGAGTTCACTGTTGTAAGTTATCTTTTAGGACTGTTTGGGAAATATACAAAAATCCACCATCCAAAATTTATATTCCTTCTCTTCTAGATTTTTTTCCATTGGGCTATTTCCCATACTCTCAATCAGGCCTTTTTCTGAGACCAGGCTCCCCACAAAGAAATCAATAGCAGAGATTACCTCTAAAATCTATAGGATTAACAGTCAATTCTCATTCACTTGGACTGGGTGTTTCTAACTCTTATCTTGGCAAAATTCTTATTAAAACAGATAATTGAAACCTGTTCATTTTCAGATTTTCTTTCTAAGACTCAGTTTTAATCAAACTGTCTCATGGAAGCAGAACATTGAAATTAAAAGTAAATATAGATGAACTGTATCGTCAGTTGTTTTCCTCATTTTTCAACTCTTTACCCTGCAAGTCTTACTCAAAAACATGTTCAATAGGCTGTTATCTTGTTTACACAGTAAATAGAACATTGTGCATTAAGGTGCAGTCTGCTCTCCAAGGAAAAGAATGTAACCTCTTTCCTAAGTAGCTGTACACAGTCCTCGTACATCAATTTCTTAATTATTTATATACATTCTTACCCAGACAATGTCATTATTTATAGAGAAACACATGGATATTTAAGTCTAGGGTAGTAAAGAATATGAATGTTACTTGCACTTGAACACAGACAACTCTGAAATATTACGCATTTACTGAATACTTACAGAAGTACAGTGTGCTGTTCTCTAGACTAGAAGTAGATGCCACCCAGCCTTCACAGTCTTTTTGTTTTGGGGGGGGGGGTTTGCAATTTTTGGCCAGGGCTGGGTTTGAACCTGCCACCTCTGGCATATGGGGTCGGTGCCCTGCTCCTTTGAGCCACAGGTGCCGCTCTCAGTCTTCACAGTTTTTCAGCAAAGATACTGTCATGCCGAAAGATGTTCATTTGACCACTAGCAAAATTTGCTGCCCCTTTTCTAAAAGGTAGGTCTTACATAAAGAATTTTTAAGTACTTTGTAGAAAAATACCATGTTCTTTTCAATTCCAGTAACTTGTATGCTTTGCAGTTAGTCATAAACTTTGGCGAGTGGGTATTTTACATAGGAAGGCACCCTGTGAAAATAGTAAGTTATACTTATCGACTCTTCACCGTTTATGATGCTGATAAAATGGCTGTTACTGGAAAACAAACTGTTTCAGTATGTGTAAGAGTAAATCTCAATGGATTGAGGGTTTCATACAGTTAATGATAATCCCCATAGCTTGCAAGGTCAAATGCAATGATGGTATCACACACAGTATGTGCTAACTTAGATGGGCCAGTTTAGACAAGTGATTGAATATGAAACACCACTAAACACTATGCCAGATGTGGGGATTGCAGTGATGAAGATGACCTCAGCCTGATCCCAGAGGTGATCGTCCTGGACGTTATCTGCATTTGGAAATTTTCATGATTTCAGGATCATCTGTGATGGTCAGTAGAGATTCTCCCAGGAGGCCAAGAATATATGGGAACATTGGATTGTTCCTAGACCATAATTACATAGTTTATAACCTTATTATTTGCCCAGAATGAACAACTGCAGGCTAACATTTACACAGAAGGCATCTAGTGTGCTTAGTGTGCTGATAATATTTGAGAAGCTAGGAGAGCTATTTTAAAACACATCTTTCTTTAACTTTTTTGCTGGGCTCTTGGAGTTTCACATTGTTCAGGTTTAACTTTGTCCTCATTTAACTTTATCCTGTACAAATGCGAAGGAGCTTAATAAAGGTCCATGTGATTGAAAAGGCAGCTCTCGACCCAGCATGAAATTCCAGGCTCATTCATTTCTGTTTGCCCACTGCCAAGGAATTCAGACAACTGCATGCTTGACTTACAGACACATGGAGGACAGAGTGTTGTTCAGTAATTGTGTTTAAAATATGGAGCCGACGTAAGTTTGTGTAAAATAAATTCACTAAAAGAAAGGGAGAGGAATATACTATTTCTCTCCTAGTATCAGCTTCCTGCCCGTGGAGACCACAGAGTGCACTGTGGTGGGTACCCTTGAGCCGACCAGCACATCTGTCCCACAAGACATTTCTGAACAACATGGGTCTAGCCAAATTAATTAACTTCTGACTTTCTATAGCAGAATCTAAACCCTTGTTCATAGTGCTTTCACGTCCTCAGACTGTCTGAAAATCTTTTATGTATATTCTACAGTGTGTGGCCTTAAAGAGGTTTTGTGGTACGTATTTCCATTTGCTTCCTTACGCATCATGTTTTGTCCAAAAGAAAACACCAAATTTGATAAACAATTGAGTCATTGCATTGGACTTTTAATTCAGGTCAGCGTCCTTTGTTAAATTGCACATACCTGGGTGTTTTGCTTGGAAGACCAGTGAGCAAGCACATAGCAGAGCTCATTTGCTTTTCCTAACAAAGGGTGGGACAGTTTCTGTTAGACTGTTAAAGAAAAAAGTCAGGAAAAAAGCAATGATGGCCATCATGTGCATTGTGATAGTCCAGATTCGTGAGCATGACCTTGAATAATCCAGGGAAATACATTTTAAAGTCCAATTATAGTAAAACACCACTAATTCATGCCCAACTAAATTTGCCTACCCAGTAGTTCTTACTGAAATTTTACCATTCCTCTACTAACTTTCAGAAAACTTGGATAGTAGGCTGTAGAGAAGGCGCATATTACTTCTTATTTCAGGGTATCGTAACTAAGAGAATACCAGATGTATTTATTAGCCATGAAGAGAAAGAAAACACATGCTGCAAAGCCAGATTCTGTTTTTTCCTCTTATGTTTATTTTATTTATTTATTATAACAGCGTCTCACTTTGTTACCCTCAGTAGAATGCTCTGGCATCATAGCTCACAGCAACTTCAAAGTCTTGGGCTCAAGTGATTCTCTTGCCTCAACCTCCCAAGTAGCTGGGACTGTAGGTGCCCCTCACAACACCTGGCTATTTTTTGAGAGCCATGGTCTCGCTCTTGCTCAGGCTGTTTTCAAACTGTTGAGTTCAAGCAATCCACCTGCCTCGGCCTCCCAGAGTGCTAGGATTACAGGCGTAAGCCACTGTGCCTGGCCTTTTTCCCCTTATTTTTAATGGTATGTTTTTGTGCATGCGCTAAAGAGAAACATGAGTAACTGAGCAGTATTTTAATTCCAGATAACCTATAAAGTTTCTTTTTTTGTAAAATAAAATTGTAAAAGGAATAAACTGGAAATAAATACCAGTTTATGTAAGACTTCTAACAAGGCTCCAGCATGATTTGGGCAATAGTTTTATGACAGAATTTGGGGCTGTATGGGGGAAAAGGTGATTTAACTAAATTTTATAGCTTAATGTGTTGCCTACTAAAGAGCTTTGCAAAATCAAAGAAAAAGATATTTTGATTCTGACTGCATAAAAGTTCTATTGAGGGGTTGGGTTTTGTTTAATACTGAGGTGCTAGTCAAACTGCATGTTCTTTTTTTTTTTTTTCTTTTTTGAGACGCAGTCTCACTTTGTCACCTTTTGTAGAGTGCCATGCTGTCACAGCTCACAACAACCTCAAACTCTTGGGCTCAAGTGATTCTCTTGCGTCAGCCTCCCAAGTAGCTGGGACTACAGGTGCCCACCAAAACACCTGGCTTTTTTTTAGAAACGGGGTTTTGCTCTGGCTTAGGCTGAACTTAAGCCAGTTCATCTTGAAGCCGTGAGCTCAGGCAATCCACCGCCTCAGCCTCCCAGAGTGCTGGGATTACAAGCAGGAGCCACCGTGCCTGCTCAAACTGTGTTTTGAATCTTAAACATTCACTTTATGACTTTCTTTGTGCTGTGGATGAATACTACAAGCTAGCTTCCAAAAAGCTAAAAGGGTCAGATAACTAATGGTTTGTAACGCCTCTGATTAGAAAACAAAGCCTGAGATAGACGAGGTGTTATACTTATCCGGTGTTCCCTGTAGATTCCGCTTACTGTCTCTGTACCACAAAGCTAGAGGTGTAAATATAAACATACAGACAGAAAGAAGGGGGTGAGTATAGTTGTAATATAGTTGAAGTGTTTGAGAATTTATCCTGAGCATTTAAACATTGCTGCTGCGGTACCACTAAGTTAATCTGCTTGTTCATTTAACTCGATCATGTGTAAGAATGAGTGTGATCTCTGATGGTGCCATGATGGGAGCACTGGAGGAGTGCATATGTTTACAAGTAAATCTGGTAACAACCTGCTCGTGTGAAGAAATATTTATACTTTGTGTATAAATTATCTTAGATTCAAGGTTTTCACTCTAATAACATCGTCATTTGCGTCTCCAGAGGTTTATTGAGGGAGAGGGGCTGTGGGGAAAGTGGGAGGAAGTGACCAGCTTTCTGTCTCAGAAATTGCAGGTAACCCTGGGTGCTGCGAGATGGTGTCCTTGTTGTCTATAGCCGGGCTTGAGGGGGAAAGCACAGATGAGAAGCGGCGATTCAAAGTATTCTGTTTATTGACCCCTTCATACATTTATTGTTAGAATCTGCTTTATTTATTTATTGGGACAAAGTCTCACTTTGTTATCCTTGGTAGAGTGCCACGACATCGTAGCTCACAGCAACCTCAAACTCTTCGGCTCAAGCCATTCTTGCCTCAGCCTCCCAAGTAGCTGAGACTACAGGTGCCTACCACCACACCCAGCTGTTTTTCAAGATGAGGTCTCGCTCTGGCTCAGGCTGGCCTCAAACCTGTGAGCTCAGGCAATCCACCTGCCTTGGCCTCCCAAGTGCTAGGATTATAGGCATGAGCCACTGTGCCCAGCTGGTTTTTTTTTTTTTTTAATTTTTCATTTCAGAATATTTTGCCTTTGATAAGGTCGTAAACAGAACATTTTGCACACAGCCTGTAAAGAGCGTGCTTCTCAGGTGTAAGATGAGTCCTCAAAGGCCTGTTCCTCCAGCTACAGTAGCTGCTAAGGGTGAGAGCAACTGAACCAGGAGCTTCTGGTAATTAGGAGGCGGCGCAGGTATTTATCGGGTGTCTTCAGCGTCCAAGGCAGAAGTATTTCTTCTGTGAATTCTAAGTAGTATTTCAGGGTATCCCAGTTACAAAATCCCTTGAAATCTGTATGTGCTAACTGCGATAGCTGTGCTGCTTTTACAAGTTTCAAATTCTGCCTTCACTTAATTATACTTGTAAGTTGGGGGTTTACCCAGCATTACATATTATTAACACATATTAGTTGAATTGACTTTTAGGAACTTCATTTCTTATCCATCACATTCCCAGGTAACAAAAGTTACATGTTTACTATTCATCTGTTTGTATGATTAAAACAAAATATCCATGACTGTCACCTGTTTAGTGACCAGACAGATATTCTATTACAAATTCATAGCTTGATTATAAACTCCCAGACAGACATCAGACTTCAGATGTTCAGAGCCTGTTACATTCTAGGCACAAAGCAGGTACTAAATAAGTATTTGTTGAACAAAGAAACAAAGAAATGACTAATGTCCCAATCATTTATCATATGGTTTAGTAAACAGGAAGTTCGACAGGGAAGTACAACCACCAGATTTCTTTCGCTAATCTTATTAGCACAAAGTATTTGTTGTAAAAATAGCTCCACATTCATT
This sequence comes from Otolemur garnettii, assembly GCF_000181295.1. Taxonomy (NCBI): domain Eukaryota; kingdom Metazoa; phylum Chordata; class Mammalia; order Primates; family Galagidae; genus Otolemur; species Otolemur garnettii. The sequence continues at coordinate 16,715,709 of NW_003852422.1, read as the reverse complement.
GTTTTGAGTGGACAGCCTAAAACCGATCCAGACCCATTGTGTGACTTGACTTCGTCAGTGCAAGGTGAAACTGGTTGTGCTTTCTGTCATCTGAGTGACGCTGTTGCTGACGACATCTCACTCCTGGCAAGTGTGAAACAGTTACCAGCACAAAGGCCCAGAGATAACTCCAGATGTATATAAACAACAGTGGCCGGGCTCAGAACTGGTGGGCATCTAAAAATAGATGGGTGCTCCCTTATCTTGTTGCATATGAAAATAGTGTTTATGTGAAGCGATATTATTAGAAATGATGTGTGAGAAAAGAATCCCTGCAATGTCTTCTACAGTTTAGAATGAAAAACGGTGTTATGCCTATGTGACTTTGAAGCAAAGGATTACTGCTGGAATGTGGACCATAATTTTAGTCAGCTTTTCTTTCATGAAAAGAAAGAGACATAAACCTTTCTGTCCCGTAGAGACTCGTCCTCTGCTCGCAGAGTTTAGGACCCTGTTTTTCCTCTGGCTGTCCACAGTGAAACTCACTGCTCGTGGTCATTGGAAAAGAGAGGGAATTAGGGTACCATGAAGTCTTAGTAGCTAACCACGCTAAAGGTTTATTTCTCACTGTACCGTGTGCCAGCGTAGGTCAGTGGGCATTAGAATCCACGTGGTCACAGAGACCATGGCCCACAGAAGTTTGCGCAAGAGCTTTTTACAGCCTCCACTCACCTGTTCTGAGTGCCTCAGCCCAGACTGGTAATATGGCTTTGCCTGATTGCAAGGGCTGGAGAGTATACTCTTCTCTGTGCCCAAGGAGGGGAGAGAAATGAAAAGTTGATGGGTGATTTTTTAATATTAAAACCAGACCATGGTGCAGTTTTAAATGGACTCATAATTTGTCTAATTCCACATCAGTTGGCTCCTTTGTCTGCCCTGAAGGTGGTTGAGTCTGGCTAATTCTACTGTACCAATATATTGGCTCACAGTGAATGGGTTTTTGCCTCTGGTACAATCTTTGATGAGGAAAGACATCCTTAATTTTTATGTTTTATATTTTCAGTAAGCTAATCTGATACATTATCTTTTAAAAACTGATACATCAGGTGGTTGATAAGCAGGTGGATGAAATTTAGGACAAAGCATTCACCACTGGTGATTGTCAGTAAATGAAACTGAAATTCTTAAGGAAATTTTCCCCCATGGATACAGTGAACATTTGCCAGCAAACAGCACTGGCCAGAATAAAATGTATTTAATTTTCCCCTTCCCTCTCCTTTCTCCCAAACATTTCTGCTTATTTAGAAAGAAGCAAACCCAAGCTATCTTTTGGAGATAGCCAATTTAAGAAGCTTGAATTTGCTGGGTTTTGTGGGACACTCCTGTAGTCCCAGCTACTCAGGAAGAGGAAGTGGGAGGATCGTTTGAGCCTAGGAGTTGGAGACCAGTCTGGGTGAAACAGCAAGACCTAGTCACTGGCTGTTAATTACCTGTGTCTTTCAAAGAGTCGACATGAAAGAACACAGCTCTAGGGGTCCATGAGACACTCATCCCTGAAACATAGACTGAACTTGAACTCACAGCTGTTGGTACCTTCTGAGGTGTGCAAGAAGGACCAGTTGATGGCGGTGGACTTTGACAATAAAGGCACACAGAAAATTAAGCCTATGTTCCTTCTCAGTTCCCAGAGGCTGCCAGGACCACTCAGATGAGCTGACCCTGAGTGATTGTCTTGAATCTTTGTTATCACTGACATCCCTGAGGCTTCCCATCTCCCTCCAATTGGAGTCCAGATGGCTCTGGACCACTGGGCAGAACTCTCTGCTGGCTCGGCCTGGGAGGGGTCTTTCTTCCCACTGCCTTCTCACCCTGCAGCATCTTTTCTCAGCCTCCTCCTGGCCATCCCTACTCAGGTCACCCTCTCTCTGCCCTCTTCTTCTATAATAGTTTATTTTTACCTTGCTCGTGGCTGATACACGTATTACACTGTCTTGTATTTCTAGATAGTCCTATGTATGGCTCTATTTATTTATGTATTTATTTATTTATTTATTGCAGTTTTTGGCTGGGGCCAAGTTTGAACCCGCCACTTCTGGTATATGGGGCCAGCATCCTACTCCTTTGAGCCACTGGTATATGGGGCCAGCACTCTACTCCTGTGGCTCTGGCCCCATATACCGCTGGCTCCTTTTATATCCTTTTCTGTAAGCTCCTGTGAGGCTAGTGATTGTTTTGGTTTTTCATCCTCTTATGATCTGGTAGTATAGTGCTTTACATGTGATTAAATTCTCATTGAATCTTGAATGAATGAGCTTATTGTAGGTTACATTTTAGTACAAATAAATACATGGAATGTAAACTGCCTGATGTTGATATTCTTTAGAAGCTTAAGTTACATCCAGTGTCCTTAATAAGTGGATGCCTGTTAAATGGAACTCAGACTAGAAGGTAACATCTTTTCATCTGTAAAATACTCACCTGAAAGACAACATAAATAGACAACCATGTAGTTTTTTGCTCTCTTTTATGATTTTAGCTAACTAAATATGTTGCCCTATCTTTGGCCTAAGCTGCATCTAAAGTAATACTTTTCTCTCACATCATTTTCCTGGGTTTTATCACATCCAACTGGTAAGATTTGTGAAGTTGAGATTAGTGATTCAGAGAAACTTGTCAAATAATACAAGAAAAATTACACTTAACCAGAGCAAAATTGATTGGTGATGACCTGTGCCACGCATGGATTTATCTGTCAGGTGAAGGGATAGTTATATCCTTGAACTCTTCATTAATCGTTAGATCATGTTTCTTAATAAAAATTATTTCACAAGCCTAACATGAGAAATGTCTGTGTAATCTTGGGAAAATCAGTGCCACTATAGTTAGTATGCCAGTATAGCTGTTTTTTTTTTAATTTAAAGAACAAATTACCTTTTAAAATAGTAATAAGTTTCCCTTTGGAAAAGCAAGAAGCCTTCTCTTGTTGCATATAGGATAATTATTTTATTCATTGATGTTGTAAAAGGGTGCAATAATTTTAATAACCTAGGTTGTATATACCGCCGCCCCTCTTAAGAATACATCAGCTGTGTTCTATGATCACATAACCATAAACGACTTCTTCTTATGCTGTTATTTATTTAATAAATAAATTTATTAAATTTATTTATTTAATTAACATAGCTTGGTTATTGCAAAACATCTTTTAGACACATTGATACATTTCTGATGTGTAATAATGTGTTTTCCTAAGTTACTTATTTTATAAAATCTCCCGTTTGCTCCCAGTAGGGGAAATTCGAAACATCATATTAGGAGATTTTTCCTGTACTGTTTGTCTTCAGTGCCGTGAACACCCGTTCTGCTCTAACCTTTAATGTTTGCACATGGGAAATCTGTAACGAAACAGCCTTGTGGAGATGTGCGCTGCACTTTCTGCTTGCTTCTTTTTCCCAAAATAGACCAAAGAATTCCCCTTTCCATCACTTCCCGAGAATACTTTTGCACTTAATTTAGATAACCAAGATAAATGAGAAGGTTTTCATAGTCTATGGCGGGATTTCTTATTAAGACTATTGAGTTTGGTTCAGCGTTGACTAATTTTGGTATCCATGGTTTTTTAGAATAAGTTGCATCTGGGGTGGCGTGGGGAACGCTTCAACTGAATGGCTGCAAATTTGATGCTTATTTTTTAAACCAAGCAGCTGTTCACCCAGATTTCTTCAGAAATGGCTAAATAAAAATGTGGCTGCTCTGATATGAACAGAAACCATTGCTCTTTCAAAAATTAGCAGCTGCAGATGCATGATTTTGTGCCACAAGTACTTGTTTTTCTGTGATACTCTCATTGTTACACGTAGTGCATTTGGTTAAATTTCCAGACTACGTTGATTTTTTTTTTCCTTTTCATTTTTCAAGATCATGGGTAGAAACAGTTGAAGAGGTTTTCATATTGTGTACTTGTGTTCTGTTTTTAACAAATGGTCTCCATTATTCAGGCCCTGTAAAACAGCCATAATTACATATAAGCCACAACAAAGCCTTCAAGTATTTGGATGGCCAGTAGAGTCCCTTTTTTTGAAATAGATTTTTGGGAGTAGGGAGCAGTTTGAGATTTTATTCACAGCAAAATTGAGCAGAAGATACAGAGATTTCCCATGTGCTGCTCCTCCCCGCAAATGACAGCGCCCCCTGCTGTCAGCATCCTGCATCCAGCGGTGTGAGTTTGTTACAGCCGGGTAATCTGCGCGGACACGTGATCATCACCCAGAGTCTGCAGTTTGCATTGGGTTCTGTCTTGGTGTTGTGTGCCCTGTGGGTTTGCACAGGTGTTTGATGATAATGTATCTACCATTACGCTATCATACAAATAATCTCAGTGCCCTAAAAGTCCTCTGCGTCTACCTTTGTCTCTCCCTCTCCCCTTAACTCCTGGTAGCCTCCTGCTCCTGCTCCATCATTTTGCCTTTTCCGGAATGCCCACAGTTGAATCCTGCCTCATGTAGCCTTTTCAGGTTGGCTTCTTTCACTGAGCAAGACGCATTGAAGTTGCCGCCATTTCTTTTCACGTCTTAATGACGCATTTCTTTTTCATGCTGAATAATATTAATGTTCCATTACCTGGACATGCCAGCACTGATTTATCCATTCACCTGCTGAAGGTCTGCTGGCTTGCTTCCACGTTTTGGTAATTATGACTAAAGCTGTTTAAATGAACAGTTCAAATGGAATTTAAATACTCCAGTATTTAAAATATCTCACTTGATCACATAGCCTCAGAAAGCACAATTTAATGAGCTCCGTGTGGGGTTGAGGGGTGTGGGAGAGCTGCACCTCACATTACCATACTTGGAAGAAAGGTGATTGAAACAGACTTCTGTGTCAGCAGGTTACAGTGACCCTCAGCTGTTCTGGGCACCTGGGGAAGGCAAAGGAAAGTGGGAGAGAGTTTTTTGTTTGTTTGTTTGAGACAGTGTCTCAAGCAGTTACCCTAGGTAGTAGAGTGCCGTGGAGTCATAACTCATAGCAACATCGGACTCCTGGGCTTAAGTAATTTTCTTGCCTTAGCCTCCCAAGTAGCCAGGACTACAGGCATCCACCACAATGCCTGGCTATTTTCTTTTCTTTTCTTTCTTTCTTTCTTTCTTTTTTTTTTTTTGGTTTGTTGCAGTTGTCATTATTCGTTTAGCTGGCCCTGGCTGTGTTTGAACCTGCCAGCTTCAGTGTATGTGGCTGGTGCCCTACCCATTGAGCTACGGGCACTGCCCTGGGAGAGGGTTTTGAGAGGAAATTCCTGGAAGATGATAGAGATTCTCTTCCGAATCCTTCAGGTTTTATTGGTGTTTAGGGAACGGGATATTACAGTTGTTTTAAACAGACTTTTGAAGGAGTTTTGTTTGGTGCAGGGGAACCTTCAGCCTTAAGGTGGCTTTCTAGGTCCTTAAGTGTGGCTTTTTGACTGAATCCAGATTTCACAGAACAAATCCTTTTATTAATACATTTTTGTTCCTCTTTTACTTTTTTATTTTTAAAATGAGTGTATTTAAAATGCACTTTATTTTTATTTATTAATAGAATAAAATAAGTTTCAATGAAATAATCCTCCCAGATTGACTGGGACAGTTAGAGCACCGTAGGGTGCTATACTCATGATTTAGTTCTAACTTTCCGCTTGCTTGGCACCACCACTGCATGAGGCTGGTTGGCGAGAGTTTATGGGGGTTGAGTATATCACGGGGGTCAAGTATATCAGTCTGTTAGCAGCTTTCTTGACAAGAGAGCCCTGTGTTTCTGTTTGAAGTGGAATTTGTGAATAGTTGCCCAGCTCAATGGTATTTTTTAATTCTGTCTGCTTAGCAGCCTGTCATGTTGAAGAAGACCAAGAGAACATTGAAGGAAGAAAACAGAATTTTTAATAAGGATTGGGAATTGCAATATTGTTTCTGATAAAGATGAGATGATTTGCTTGTTGCAATATCAACATTATACAAATGTACTGCTCATCAGCATTGTAACCTCGAAAGGACCACAGATACTTTAAATTAGAGGGAGAGGGCTGAAAGGTTGTATTGCTGAAATTAAAAGATGAAAAGCAAAGAGAGTTCTCTCAAGCAGCAATAAGACCTGGAAATAATGCCACTTACAAAGTAATTACAGACTCAGGAAAAATGGGTAGCCATTCAGTAATGTAGAAATCGTGAAAGAGTCCACTGTCAAAAGTTGTAGGATGCCTAGACCGCGATAACATTTCCAAGTACAAACATCGGCTCTTTCAAGGAGAACCCTAACTGATTGGCAGTGTGAATTAGCCTTCAACTTAACTTCATGCAAAACTTAAAAAGGAAATTATGTATTAGTCAATCCTTTGGATGAATCAACTGATACTACTGGCTCAGTGCAGGTTTTATACGTCATTGAGGTCTTAACAGAAGATTTGCATTGCTGTGAAGTTACTCACTTTGGGCATTCTTGAGAATAGAATATGAGGGGGAATAGATACCATCATCAAGTTTCGAGATAAATGTCATGAAGTTGGACTGAATTTGGTAATTTTAGTGAGTATGTAAGGACGGTGCTCCTTTCACGACAGGAAAACATGAAGGGTTTATTTCACAGATTTTGGGTTTTTTGCAGAGATTTTTAAAAAACGTATTAATAGATCAGAATGCTCTCATTTCTTGTCCTCCACTCTTGCATCAATAAAATCTCTGCGCTAAAGCTACTATTTTGAAGTGACGCTTTGTAACAAGTTGTAAGTATAGTTAACTAAATTCCTGCAAATGCAACAGGGCATCATTAGTTTCAGCATGTCCAAGTTGAATGATCAAGTATTCAGTGTGGATTTGCCAGTGTCATTCTAGAGCAGGGGTCCTCAAACTTTTTACACAGGGGGCCAGTTCACTGTCTCTCAGACCAATGGAGGGCTGGACTGCGGGCCCCAGGACAAGTCAGCTGCTAAGCAGGACAGGCAGCGGTGGCAAAAACACCCAGTGGGCCAGATAAATGTCCTCAATGGGCCGCATGTGGCCTGCAGGCCATAGTTTGAGGACCCCTGTTCTAGAGTGTGTTGGATATTGCGGAGACAGTTGTTAGCCAAAATTTTATCTCTGGAAGAACAGACAGTTAAATTTTATGAAGAACCGAGTCTTCATGATGTGAAGCAATGTGAATTATTAAAAGACCGTTTCTATAGAAATGCAGCATTTCTGTGTGATATCATGCCAAATCAGAATGACTTGAATATTTTTTTGCAAGATAAATTAAGTCTATATATGATATATGGCAAAAAAAATCCAAGCATTTCTATAAAGAGTAATCTTTTTTTAAAATTCTTCTTCAAAAGGAAATTTCAGATGAACATTTTCCCCAGTCAGCGAAGGTCATTGATGAACAGAATGATATAAGCCAGTCATTTGAATAATATATACATGATATAGACTTGTTACTGGGAGAATACAGTGAAAGGTTCTCTGACATGACATCACACTCAAATTAGCATCTCAGCCTCACCTCTGGTTAGATGTCGCCAAGGTACACAGTGAACTACAGATAGAATTGATTGAGCTCAGTAGATGACATAAATTCATTCATGCCAAGAAAGGTCCAACTGAAATATGGAAAAATGCAATAGATTGCCCACACCTTTGGCAGTGTGCCCAGAAATGCTTTCTTGCTTTGCAGCCACTTACTGCTGCAAATCCACATTCTCCTACCTAATCCAATTCAAGACACCCTTAAAGTTACAGATGACTCATCCCCACTTACAGGATGAACTGAAACTGCGGACCTACAGGTTGTAACCAAATATTCAAATGCTTTCCAATAAAAAGCAGACACCACAGAGTTTTTAAAAGGTTAGTTAACTTTAACATTAACAAATAGTTTTTCTTTTTTTGAAATTATTAAATACATAGTACTTAGATTTTTACAAAGTAACATGCATTTTTAAGTACTACATCTAATTCAAGTTTCTTGAATGCAGCCTTATTTGATTACGGTTAAATTAACATGGCCTTCAGCATGAAAAGTGTTCCCCCAGCCCTGGTTTGGTGAATGTGATGGTGTCTTTTTTGCTTGTTGTCTTCTGTTTTTCCAGGAAGGAAGCTGCTCCTGGTGTTTGAGTGGAGGCCAAAAGGATTTGGTCGGAATAGGGGGAATTTATTGTATGTGCCACCAGACTAGAGTCATCTTACAGTTGTCAGATAACTTTGAGGCAGACTTTCAGACGGTCTCCTAATTCCTCTCAGAATTTGAGTTTGACCCATGAGTAGCATTTGTATTGAGTAGCATGTAAGACGAAGGTTTACATGGAACCTGATGACGCTGATGGTTAGGAAGGGGATTGTCCTGTGGCATCTCAGTCTTAACATGAGCTTCATCCAGGGGATCAACCTGGTGGTCCAGGTATCTGGCACTAAGTCCTCCAGTTCTTTCCCTCCTCAAACAGGCTTTGGGGATTGGTCTTGCCCATGTGTCAGTTTCTCCAGCTGCCAGAAAACATGCCTTATAACAACAAACATTTATCCTCTTGAAATCCCAGAGGCCAGTTCATAGTCAGACACAGTCACAGTCAGTGTCACCAGGCTGCAATCAGGGCATCCTCAGGGCCTCCTTACTCCCACCAGGGTCTCAAGGAAGGAATCTGTCTTTTGTCTCCTACTGGCTCTGCTTGGCTTGTGGCCACATTAGGCCAGTCTCTGCCTTTGTGGACATGTTGTCACCTCTGTTATCTGTGCCTCCATCTTATGAGGGCACTTCTGTTTGCATTGAGAGCTCAGCCAGATAATGCAGAACAATCCCCCATCGCAAGATCCTTAATTAGCCACATCGGCTTTTTTTTCATGTACTGTTCAAGTTCCAGGGATTAGGACTTGATATTTTTGTGAGCTGTCGTTTGGCCTGCTAGCTGCTTTATCCCCTACATTCAGCAGTGGTGAGGCAGCTTAAAGAAGAGAAAGCCAAAAAATTTAGATTCTGTCCTGCGGGGTCATTACCTTGAAGTTAAATTGAGTGATTATTGAGAACATACTGTGTATTGGAGCTGTTGCTCAGCAGTGTGGGAGACACAGAGATACCTAAAACTCTGCCTGCCCCGAGGTCACTTGTGCTTTTGCTGAAAGAGAAGACATGTATATGTAAAATGAGTCATAAGAAAAAGGTCGTGTTAGATCCTGAGAGCCAGACAGTGGTACCCAAGCAAGCATCCAAGGCCCTGTGCCTGTTTTCAGCACGTATGCCTCTGGGTACTGGAAAGTTTGATGGTGAGACATTTGAGAGATGATCCACCCAACCCCCCACTTAACTATTTTCCCTTCTGTACTTTTTCACTGTCTCTGGGTCTTTTCCCAAGGGCTGCCTCCTGCACATGAGCCTTTCAGTGTTTTTTATTATTCTTGTGCTTCGATGATGCTGTTAGTCTATTCTTCAGTGACTGACTCTCTAATAATATAGCAGTTCAGATTCTTGAAACAATTCGAAAGTAATGCTTCTATGTTAATAGGTGTGATGAGAATCACCTAAATCAGTGATATGAAATGAGAATAAAATAGAATAAAATTAAGAAAACTTAATATTTACAGTAGATGATATATGATATGATATATTGTATCATTTTAGGGCATTTGAATTTGTGCTAAATTCAGTCTGTCTATATGAGTGTCAATCTTAGTGTAAATTATGGAAATATCCCTTTAAACAAGAAAGAAGATTATTTTTTCTGTATGTATTTTAAAGGAACCTGAATTGTAAGGCATGATAGTGACAGGGGTCTGGGGGTGCCTGATGTTCAGCTTATTTCTGAGACCCTCTTATCTTCGTTGAATCTGCAGCCACAATACTGAAAGGCAGGACGAGCCTGAGTCGAGTCCTGGGCCTCCCACTGGGGCCTGGCGTGAGACTCAGTGCGTGACTTGAGCACGTTACCTAACTTTTCTCAACCACGCTTTTCTGCTCTTCAAAATAGGGCTAAAAATTGTATCTACCTCAGGATTGTCGGGATGGCTGAAGGCCATAAGGCACGTACCGTGTTTAGAACATTGCCTTCAAGTTCGTCTTTTCCTTTTCTTTCTCCCATTTTTCCTTTAAGAAAAAAAAAACTGTCTGTGGGCGGGGTGAGTTTACTGGCTCTCTTTTACATCACCCGAAGTAATCAAACCCCGTTCTGTCTGGTCCCTTCCGACAAGCGCATGACGACGAATTAAACATTTCTTGGGATACCATTTCACCTTGGATATAGCACACGCTCCTGAATTGCATTTTATATGACCCTGTCTCCTTGTGTTTTCCTCCCCTTGACTTCTCAGATTGCAGCATAGCATATTTCTTTCAGTAAAAAGCAAAATGAAATAAATCATTATTACATTGCTGACCGTAGCTAATACCAGTTCATAACCCAAGTGGGGTTACTATTACTTAGCCATTACGTTGGCCTGATGTCAGTTGCCTCCTAAAGGTTATTTTTAATCAAGTCACTTGAACGCATAGACCTTCCCTTCTTACATACATTTACATATACACTCGGGTGATGAGGTTGAAGAAGGCCTACAGTGGAACACAACTTCGTCTTGTTTGAGTAATCAGCAGACTGGAGTTGATGATTCTGTTTTATTAAAAATTCTTACTTGAATTTCAAGGGTATAAAAGAGGAGCCCTCCCACACAAAGCTGCTAATTGTTCGCACACCATGTGCATCCTGCATGATAAGTGATTTTAGATGGTGCCACACCGGTGCTTTTGTCCAAGTGTCATCTTTTGTCTTCAATCCCCTGTACAGGGGGAGACAAAGACAGAGCTCAACTGAAATCAATGTATTTTTGTCCCCTTGACTTCTTGAATTGCAGTGTAGCATGTGAATGACTCTGATAGATTTCTTGGCTGCACACCAAGATATATTTTTTTGACAGATTGATGCCTAAAAAGAAAATACACTATGTACTAATGAATCAAAGACATTTTCCCAGTACCTTTGGGTATATTGAATGTATGTTAGCTTCTTTTTGAAGCTAGTCATCATCACTGTGGCTTTGACACGCTCTGAGTTATTTTCTGTGGATGGGTAGAAACCGTTTAACCCACACACGGACAGCTTTTATGGACAGGGCCTGTGACCAATAGAATTAAGTCATATTTCATAAATAAATAGATTTAGGGTACAGTTTCCTCCCTCACCCTGGCTTCTTGGGTAGATGAATTGGAATTGGGGTAGGGGAGAGATTAGAAAAGGCTTTCTGGTGATTTTTTTTTTTTTTTAAGAAGTCTCAGGGTAGGCTGTTTCCAGTTGTTCTCAAGATGGTATTCAAAGTAAGGCTCAAATTTGTAATTTATTCTCAAAATGTACTTAAATAGTCCACTTGTGATCTGTCAGATGTCTTGATGACTAGCTCTCCAAGGGTCAGTCAGGATGTGCTAGTGTCTGGGTAAAATTTTTATCTAGCAACAAAAGAAAAATAGAAGAGTTCGGGATTTTTATTTTGAAAATGAAAGCAGCCAAGTCTGTGGCTCGTAGGGACTGCGCGTGCTGTCCTGGGTTGGAGTTTAGGTCTTGGCTCCCCGGCTCACTGGCAGTCTGACCTTGGACTACTTGCTGTGCCTTTCTTCGCTCTTCTGTAGCATGGAGGTTGTTCCTGCCTTACCAGCTTGTGCAGCTGACGGGAGGTCAGTTGTGCAAAGAACTCGGAATTTCACTGGGCACAGAGTAGGTGCCTTATGTGTGCTGACCTTTTTTTGGTTTGTTTTGTTTTTTTAAGACAAAGTCTCACTCTGTCATCCTCGATAGTGCTCCATGGCATTATAGCTCGCATCAGCCTCAAACTCTTGAGCTCAGAAGATCCTCTTGCCTCAGTTTTTCTATTTTTAGTAGAGATGGGGTTGCACTCTTGCTGACGCTGTTGTCTGAACTCCTGAGCTCAGGTGCAATTCACCTGCCTCAGCCTCCCAGAGTGCTAGGAGTACTGAGCCACCACACCTAGCCTAACTTAAAATTGTCATGCACACAGCTGCCTTCCACTCAAATGGAAGTTCTTTCTGCACCTCGTCCCCTTGAGGGCTGTATGTGAGTCTGGTACTACCTGCTGTCTGGTGCCTGGCACCTCTCCCAGGTTGTTGCCATATGTGTGTTGCTTGCTTATCCACCCAAACACCCTTGGGTGTTACTGTTATCCCCACTCTGCAGATGAGGAAGCTGAGGCCAGAGAAATTCATAAGTCACCATCTAATTACGTGCGGGCAGGGGACAGAACTAACTCAAGTCAGACCACGGTGCCACGCTCTCAGTGCTGCCTCTCTGGTGCTCAGGCCTCAGAACCATCCAGGAATAGGAACAAAGGAATTCCTTCTGTAGAGCTCATGCCTGGAGTTTTTTGGACTTGGCAGTTGAACAGGTCCAGCTCAGTTTAGTGTGGTGCTTCTGACTTCCCCGATGGCACCGCGTGTGGCCTGGCGGACAAGGTGTGTGCAGCTCTGCCTGCTTTGGTGGGTTTTCTCTTCAGTTTAAATCAAAAATAGGTGTGTTACTTGACTTACAGATTATTGCAGATATTTTTAAAGTTAATATTTTTTCCTAAATTGACACTGAGGGCAATGGAAACTGATATTACAGTAAAGTTTACCTTGTAAGTTCTGAGAACTGTATGCATAAAGGATCTTCAAAAGCCCAAGTCTGCCCCCCCTCCCCATATCTTATGATAGAGAAATAATGTGACACAGAAAACATAAGTGACATCTTCCTTGGGTGCCAGGGTAAGTTGGAGACCCAAGGTCCCTCAACTTCGTCCATGCTCTTTCCTTTGAACCATGGAAAAGAGCTCGAATGACAAAATAGGTAAGAGAATGATGACTTAGACCCAGTTCAAGTGTTTGGATGTATACGGTCTGTTTAATGAGAAGCGTTTGAACTTCTGGACCGTTGCTGCTCTCATTGACTCTTCCTACTCTCCATGTTCCAATAATTAATTTTCAGCCCATGAGCATGGTCATTAGAAATACAATTGTAATGAAATTAAGTGCTTTCATCAATGGGAAGGTTGGGGACTGTGTAGGAATCATCTCTGTAGCTTATAGCTTTGAAAACATATTCCGTTCTCTCCCAAGTACAGTCTGCGTGCTGTGCCCTCCTCTTTCTGGTTTCCTTCCCGGGGAGGTACCCTGTAGCTTCCCTCCAGCATCTGCCAACTGCTGGGCCCTGTGTTAGTTTTGTGCATACTGTTTTCACAGTTCCAGTAATAATGCATTGGATTCCATGCAGTATTGTTGCTCCTTCGTTGGAGATGCCCAGCAAGGTGAGGGAGCTTGCCCAGGGTCCCAGAGGGAGCCGGTTGTTGGAATATCCTTTTCTTCTCAAGCTGGTGTCTGTGAACCCCGGGATAAAACCATAGTGGGAAAATAACCGTCATATTAAAATAAGCTGTCAAAATATCCTAGAGTTGGATGCAGAATCCTCCTTAATATTGAGGATGACACACTTTGCCCTGGCCCCAAGCACACTCCAGTGGTAACTCCTCTCTGCTGTCAGTCATTGGCCATGCCTTGCAGGTCCCTATGAGTGTTCTGTAGAGGTGCCCTGCATGGTGAGCTTGGGAAAGTGACCTTGTTGCCCCCACCGGTTGGGGTGCTCCCCGCAAACCTCAGCAGTGCCTGAGAGTATGGTTGAAGCTGCTTGGCACCCCAGGTACCTGGTAGATCTCAGAGTCTTCTGCAGTCTAACCTAGGGATTACTATTAATGATGCAATTTTCTTCAGGATTATAGGCCTAATATTTCTAATAGCCAGTATATACATAAATGGACTCTGGAGTATAACTTGTTCATAAATTGGCGAAAAGCCTTCTATCACGTCATCTTTTAAGGAAAAAAAATAGAAGAGTTCATTTGTAAAATCCCAAGAGAATGTACCCCTTTTGAGTTTAGACCAAGCTTCCTATGTAGTCTGGCATCTTGGTCCTTAGTTTCATTGCTCTGTACGGTTATTTCTTTTTAAGGGATAATTAGCTTTATAACATTCTGTTCCATTGTTTAAAGATCTTTCATACATTTTGCCTTTATGGGATAGAACAGGATTTATCAAACTGTACATGCCGAACTCTTCACAGAACAAGAGTTCTTTGATTGGAGACCAGACTGAGTGAAACACTGTGCTTCTGAAAATAGCTGTGTGCTTTCCAGTTGGCCAGTCTTGGCGGGGACCCACTGCTCCTCCTGTTTCTCAGTAGTCAATTTAAAATACTAACAGTAGCCTAATAACATATAGTTGTACCTTACACAAGCCTTTCACATAGGTGACATCTGAGTTATGTAACAGTTTATGAAAAAAGTAGTCTGGGTGATCTTAGCCCTGTTTTCCAGATGAAAAATCTGGTCCAAGGAAGGATTGGTGTCCAAGGTCATCCAGCCAGTTAGTTCCTTGGCAAGAAAGGATACTCAAGGCTCCATGACCCAGGTCCACAAGGACCTAGAGTACTTCAGATGCACACCTGTGACTTAGAACACAAGGTAAGCAAGGCCTCAGGGTATACAACTTAAGTAGGCACTTACTGCAGCATCGGGCAGCCCTGGTCTTGGGGCCTTACCTCATCCCAGGAGGATTTCCATACGATGGGGAAACACTCCCATGTCTTTCAGGTATGAGACACTACTTGAGCTGTAGCTCCCAGTGACGCTTGAAAAATGTCACAAGTGATGAATTGAACTTTTCTCTCCCAGCTTTATCTTATGTCTTGAGATGTAACAAGAAAAGCGTTGTGCCTGGAATGCTCATTTTAATTGTCTTTAGTGGCTTAATTGCTGAAGACCTTTGATTATGACATTGAAGGGAGTATTTTCATCTGTGACTTTTCTTTTGAGACTGAGTAGAGTACAGTGGCATCATCATAGCTCACTGCAACCTCAAATTCCTGGGCTCAAGCAATCCTGCTTCAGCCTCCAGGGTAGCTGAGACTACAGGCACCCACCACCACGCCCAGCTAATTTTTCTATTTTTAGTAGAGATAGAGTCTTGGTCTTGCTCAGGCTGGTCTCAAACCCCTGAGCTCAAGGGATCCACCTCCCTCAGTCTCCCAGAGTGTGGAGATTACAGGTGTGAGCCACCGTGCCAGCCTTCCTCTGTGACTTTTATCTAAAGCTTCTCACATTCCTCCTCTCCTGTTCCTGGGCCTTCCTGGCTTTGATACCAGCCACACCGTGTGCTCCCAGTTCAAGCCCTATGCAGTATGCTTCTTTGTTCTGGAAACTGTGTGGCTTTTGCTATTGATCTTAAACACAGCTCAGTCAGGCAGAGAACTCAGCTTTCCTTCTTGGCTTCTTGGGGATTTTCCTGGCAGTCACATGGCAATCTATGTCACACTCTGTTCTCCCCATTAATTAGGAAATAGACTGGTGTGTGAAGCTTTGCTTACAGATTTTTTTTAAGTACTCTTGAGGCAGGAGGAAAATCACTTGGAGGATAAGGACATAACTTTCTTCAAATAAGTAATTAAGCTGTCCTCTCCTGTAGAGAGATTAGCTCCTAAGAAATGACATAGGAGAAACAAATGACTTTTAAGTGTTAGATTCTGGTTCAAATCCCAGCCCTGCCACTTTTTAGTTATGGACACGTACATTACTTTTTCTACTCGCTGGGTATTTCAGGGGTGTCAGTTAGAGAAAAACAAATATCAAAGAACTAGAACATTCTTACAGACCTGCTAAAGGCTGAAATGAGCACATTTGCTGACGGGAGTGGAATTAGACAGTGGTTCTCGAGGAGCAATTTTGCTCCACCCACATGGGTACGTTTGACAATATTTGGAGACATTTGTGATTGTCAGAACTGGGGGAGGGGGGCAAAGGCTGCTAATGGGTTTAGTGGGCATAGGTTAGAGATGCTTCCAAACATCTTACTGAGTCTAACAACCCCCCCCCCCGCCCAGCAAGGAATTATCCAGCCCAAAATCTTAACAGTGCCAACTTTGAGAAACCCTGGTTAGAAACAATTATTGAATTTAATTGTCCTATTTAATGTTAGTGACTTCGCAAGGTACTGTTTTTATTTTCACTTTATGGATGAAATTGACTTTTGTTGGTAATTGAGATACTTGCCTTTGGATTATTCAACTATACCTAGGTAGATGTGGGACATTAAACTACCCATACATGCATCTAAAACCTACCACATCTCCAGTGGGCAGTGAGCTCCCATCCCTGATGTTCAGAACTACGCAGGGTGAGCAGCCACTTGAGAGGGATGTATAAAGATGCAAGTCTCAGTTGTGTGTGGCAGTAGATGACTTTGAGGTCCCTGGTAAGGATCAGATTCTCTCATTCTATTTTGAAGTAGGATTTATCTTTTTAGCCTTAGTATTAGAGTGGCAGGCAGATATCTCTTGGCCATGATAATCAAAGTTCCTGTGCTTTTTCTGTGCATCTGTGGATCTTATTCCTATTAATATCCTGGGCCTACCAGGTTCCAAACAGGGGTGGGCCAACCATACACTGCCCCCCATCTCTTCTACATTCTGGGCCTAGCCAGTTATTTTTAATTCCATGTGTAAATGGTTCCAGGGATTTCTCATTTAGGAGATAGCAGAGGCACCAATGTGGGGAGCTGGGGTGGTGGTGGTGGGGCAAACAATTCTATACTTTGAAATTACAACTTAGAATCAGTTTGCTAATCAGTGTAACTCCACCAGTTTGACGGGTAATTAGTTTCTTTTTAGGTTTACTCAGTGATTGTTAGCTCTGGCCACGAACTTTTCAAGCGTGCCAATGTCCGAGCCCCTCCACCAGAAAATTGCCACAGCTGAGGCCTAGGACCAGTGGTGTTCCAGCTTTGCAGGTGATTCTGATGTCTGAGCACCTCCGGTTGGGGCATGCTTCAGCCCTGCTCTGACACCTGCTGATGCCAGAGAAGAATGAAGTGGGCTTTGTTTTCCTGTGTGTCTTGAGTAGACTACTGAGAGGAAAAGGCAGCTCTGAATCTGTATCTAATGTAGCACCTGCTAGAATCTGATATGGAATTAATGCAAATCTCTCTTCACCCTTGGAAATCCCTATTCCGAATGGGTTACTCTTAAAACACATGTAATCACTTGCTTAGTTTCTCACAAAGCTTTTCTTCTCTGGTACCAATGTTACATGTGGAAGGGAAGAATTTTTCTTTTCCATTGCTATCATCTAAAAATCTTGTACCCTTGAGAGAAATGTTTTAATAACGGCTTAGTTAATGGCCTGGCTTTATGATAGATTTTATGCTTTTAAATAGTAGTTCCAAACGTTTTGCTTAGTGGACCTCCTAGAGAATTTTGACAAACCGTTTCTTACCCATCTTAAGGTGACACCTATAATTTATCAGTAGCTCATATAGTTTAGTGACTGTAAAAGATGTAGTTTCAAGTACATTAAATGTCACATGCGAGCTTAAAATTATGTCAGCTTTCTTAGCTCCTCCTTCAGGAGCTGTGCATTTTCAAACCTTCTCTTTATTTTGACCTTCAGAGGTTTTTATACCCAGCAGAATGGACTGGAGTGAGATTCAGGAAGGGCAAGGAGACTGCTGTCTTTGGAAAGTCAGAGGCAGAAGGTTGTGATTGAGAAAGTGGAGGTAGGAAAGAAGAGGCAGCAGGAGGCAGACACTGTCATTAGGCACATGGAAAGAGGACATACGACCTAGGAAATAACTTCTTTAGACTATGCTTAGGTGCCCTGAGAAGTCTGTGTGTATCTGTGTGGGTGGCCATGCTCCAGTTTAAAGAGCTCTGTTTTTAAAAGTATTGGGGGAGGGTCTTGTAAAAGAATTAAAACTATTCGATTCCATTTCTTTTCTCTTTCAAGCTTGTCCATTATTCATTTTCAGACTAAAATGTAGATGAGGGGAAAGGGCATATGCAGGATCTGGCGGTATAACCCCTGAGCGGATGTGGAGTTGGGAAGTGAGAACTAGCCAACCAGGAGTTTGAGTGTTTCATGGGGAGCCTGCTCATGTTTTCCTCGGGTCCCTGGTCCATAAAGTTACAGATTCTACATCCCGGGGGTCAGAGTATAGACTCTGGAGCTGGACTGGCTGGGTTTGAGCATTAGCTACTGTCTACTAGCTGTGTGACCTCAGGCAAGTTTCTTAACCTTATGACAGTGCCTGGCACATGATAGGTCAGCTTACCTGTTAATTATTCTTTGCAGTCTTGAGGTTCTCCCCAGACTACAGATGGACTTTTTTCTTCCAGTAAACTTGGAAGTCTTCTAGCCAGAGATGAGATTTCCCAAGCCAAAACACTGCCAAAGGAGAAAAAAATCTACTTAGGATGCCACAGCACATAGTGAGGCTACTTTAATGGAATGTTTATGAAAACTTAGTTAATGTCTTTGCATAAACCTCTGTGATGCCAATTCAGAGTCTTAAGTCATTAAAATTCCCAGAATGAAACCACATGACAGTTTATGTTACCGTGGAATTTATTGCTGATGGCTTGCAGTACTCCTCATATCCAAACTGTCGGCCAGAAGATGAGATAGACTTCTGGGTTCAAATGCCCGGCGGTGTGTGAGGAAGAGCTTTGAGCAATAAACATGTTAACAAAGTCAAAGTATAAAAATGACATTGACTTTTCCATGGACTTAAGCTCACTTTACCCATTCTCCAAATCATTCCTTGACATTGTGTGGTTACTGAGGGTGTCTGAGTTCAGAGAGAAAATATATGACCTAGAAGTATCCTTACTTTTTCCCCTTTGTACATACATACATTTCATTTATTATCATCATTGCTTGCAGGAGACTTGGTTTTAAAACTTCAGAGTACAAATGAGACATTTACCCTGAGAAAATTACTCCCCCCCCAAAAATTTTTATTTTGTTTTTAAGATAGAGTCTCTCTGTCACCCTGGGCATAGTACCCTGGCATTGTCATAGATCACAGCAACTTCAAACTCCTGGGTTTCAGCACTCTTCTTGTCTCAGCCTCCTAAATAGCTAGGTTATAGGTGCCCACCATGACACCTGGCTTTTTTTTTTTTTCTTCTATTTTTAGTAGAGATGGGGTCTTGCTCTTGCTCAGGCTGGTCTGGAAATCCAGAGCCCAGGTGATCCACCCAGGTCAGTCTTTGAGTGCTAAGATTATAGGTGTGAGCCACTCCACCCAACCTTACCCTGAAATCTTGAGAAATTAAAACAGGCTTTACCATAAAACCAGAACACACAGTTAAATAATATTGTGTCATTAAGTATACCCAGTGACATATTTTCCTTTTCAGTTAACTTCGAAGTTAAATCTCAGATCAGTTTGCTTTATGACAAGTAGAATATATGTGAATGTTTACCTTAATATTAGCAGATTGTATTCATTAATAAGTGTTTAGTTTATTCAACAAATAAATTCCGCATTCCTTCCACAAGGAAACAATAGATGAATGATGTTAATAAGAGAATAACGAGTAATACCTAAGGTTTCTCTACATAGCATTTTTTACGAAAATAAAATAGCCTTATGAGGAACTGTGGCGTTTGCCTGGGAGCTTTTGTGCAGCTGGGTGGCTTTGAATCAGATGTGACAGGTAACTGTGATGCCAAGCCATGCCCCAGAACCTGAAAGGGTGACAAGCCACAGTTTCTACTTCTTCTGAAAGGCTGAAAAATTGTAAATGACTGTCAGATGTGTAACCAAGCTTGTGTGGACCAAAGGGGATGACTTACCTTCCCAGAGAGTAAAGGTGCTGGATGCCCAGGGAACAGTGCAGACGAGTGCTGCCCTTGCCCGTGGGTGGCCCCATCACCCTACACAGGACAGCTGATCCTAACTGGGAATTCTCCAGCAGTCTCAGCAGCGATCTGGCAGCCCCCTCCCCTGGGTGGGTACCTTCCTCCACCCTCCTTCACCTTCGCTTTATGCCAGTATCAAGCCAGTCACCTTGGTTCCTGACTATTCCTGCTGGGCTATCTGCTGCGGGCCTCACAGATGTCATTTTACCCTCATCACACAGTGAAGAAACACCTGCTGACAAGAACCGTCCCTTAGCGGAACTCTTCTGCGAGGACACTGAGCCTTCCGTTTCCTGTGTGGCCTCACCCTGGTGGGCGCCAGCTGGGCGGATCACGCTCTCCCCGCCACAGCCTCCCTCCAGTTCTCTGTCCCCGCAGCTGCCAGGGGCCTTTCTAGCATGCAGTTTCTGCCAGTTGGTCCCTGTTTAACATCCTCACGTGTCTTCTCTCACCCCAGGAGACCACAAGCCACTGTCTGGCGTCTCTCTCCACCGCTGTTCAGTGACACAGGCCCCTCTCACAAAGCCTCCCAGCTTCGGCCATTGCTCCTTCTACCGCTCGCTCCCTTTTCCTCCCCCATCTGTCCTTCAGGCGAGCTCCTGCCTCGTGCCCCTGCTTAAAGATCGGGTCCTACACAAAGTCATCCCTGACCTTGACCCTTGGCAGAGGCAATCACTTGTTTGGACATTTCTTACAGCACTCACACTTACATGGTGATGCTGGGCTCTGCAGTGACCATTGTCCAAAGCTGGGAAGACCCTAGCCCTGTGGCTGGTGAGCACTTGAACTGTGGCCAGAGTTCTGCCCGCGCTGACCCCCAGCCTACAGGAGCTCAACAGCGCTGTGCCTTGCTTCCCACACTGCCTTCCCTGCATCTGCACCCCAGAGTCTGGTGGGTCTTAAGTTCAGATTGCCAAGTGCTCCTGTGGTGAAAACTGCAATCCCTGTGGCCTTCAGGTAACCACACACCTGCAATATGCTTATGTTTGGAGCAGAGCAGAGAACTGAGTGTTCTCAAACTACCTCCACCCACCCAGACCAGGCACATCTCGTCCCCTGAGGCCATCACTGGGTACCTAGAGCAACCAGGGACTCCCTTAGAAGCCAGCCCAGTTTGTACTGGTCTGGTTATGCTCCTGGATTGAAGCCTGGCCACCGCCTCAGGGCTGCTCGGGTGCCTGCCAGCACAGTTCTTTGCGTGCGCATGCTCACAGGGTCTCACCTCCCCGCTCCGGTTTTTGTTTAACAAATTTCAAAAGTATCCCTTAAAATAGATGGTCTTCCTGGTGGCCGATACAAGTAGCATGTCTGGTTTGGTCCTGCTTGCCCTCCAGCCTGGTTCTCCTGGGACCTGGAAAAGTCCTACAAGTTTGCTGTGTGCTCTGTTGACATGGTGGTCTTATTTGTTGTTATAAGTAAGAATCGGTGTCTCCAGGACACACCTTACTGTGTGTTAGTGAGTAGCAGGGGATCTGGCACTGTGAGAGCCAGAGGTGTGTCTGTGAAAAGTTTTCTTGTGTCTTGTGTTCTCCAGTGCCTGTGAAGTGAATTTTAGCCAGAGCATGTACATCAGAGAGCATTTCACTGCTGCACTGTTTTCTTTTTCGTAGAATGGCACGTGACTCTATTATTTGAATAATGTGATTTCAGTGAGGTATTGTGAAGCAGTCACCTTGAAAACCAGAGAAGCCCTTCCCAGGTGCTGGATGGCAGTTTCTGCCCTGGTCTGGGTGGGTGGGGGGAGACCTTGCTCTTCGTTTCTTGGGGCGCTCTGATGGAAGCTGATGTGCCCGACAAGTGGATGGGGAAACAGGAATATTCTTCCTTTAGTCTTTGCTGACAAATCTGACTTCCTCCTTCATTGAGGGATGAAACATGGGCCAAAGATTAAATTCACCCAGGACGCCAGGTGGCTCCCCAGACAATAAGCTGTCAAAGAGCCACTGTGTTTTTAGCATTTGGTCTAAAAGCTTCTGTGCAAATTACTCAAGCCATTCATTATTTAGATAATTCAGAACGCATGCTTCCGAAGTCACTCTAAAAATATAACCTGTTCTCCCATCTGGTCAGTACCATGGCTCCCCGTGCTTCAGCAGAAAACAGCAGATGGGGAAGCTTCGTTTAGTAGCCTAGTGAGAACGCAAAGGTTATTTTTCTGGCTCAGTGTTGAAAGGAATTGTGATGTTTACCTTGGTTTGTAACAAAGATCTGATCATACACTGTCTTTGCTCTTATTCTCTGGCTTATGTTCTAAATTTTCTATGTTCTGTTCTATTTGTCTTAAGTATTGTAAACATAATTTTCTGAGAAATCACTGCTTAATGACTTCTAGGATGAAACCCTAGGCAGTTTGTGATACTGGATGGTTTTTATTTTCTCCAGTTGAATGACTCTCAAATCCTTTTGATGGTGGCACACAGAAAGCAATTCATGTTAGCTCACAATTTGGGATGCACGTTTATGTTAATGTGTACTGTCTGTGAGTAACTGAAATGAGTTTCCCAAACAGGACTCGTATTATGTGTGAGGCACAAATATTTTTCTTTTCTGTTAGACTTTTTAACAAATTGCTTCTTGGTACCCATTGCGGTATTGCAGCTTACAACGTAAGAAAACACTGCCTTGGTATATAACTCCAGGATTATGTATAGACTGTTTTACTTTGTGAGAGTCATTAATCCTTTTTTAATACTTTTAGATAGAGACAAGGTCTCACTGTGTTGCCCAGGCTGGAATACAGTGGTGTTGTCATAACTCACTGTAGCCTCAAATCCCTGGGCTTAAGTGATCCTCCTGTCTCAGCCTCCTGAGTAGCTGGGACACCTACTGGTAGTAGGTGTGAGCAGCCGCACCTAGCAATCCTTTTTATATACCTTTCCTAAGGAGACTTGAGGGCCCCAACCTGGCCTGTGGGCACTCTTTTCTGCTTCTGGTGCTCCCCCCACCCTTTGCACAGCCCTCTGCCTCCCTCTGAGCCTCCAGGCAGTGTCCACACTATGCCCAGCCTTGCTGTAACCACCACTTTTGTTCTAAAAGGACCAGAATGGCATGGGCACAAGTGTGCAGTGAGATCCAGATTGCATCCTTGGTAGGTTCTAACTTATAAGACCAAGAGTCTGTGTTGTTTTTTGAATGGATGTGTTCTTTGAGAAATTGAGTCATTTGTATTTGTGGCATCCATGTCAGGGCAGGTAGTATTGACCCATGTGCACACAGGGCCTGGGGGTAACCACAGGCTGTATGATCAGATCCCTGGGGTGTCCACTCATGGTGTCAACAAATCCCCCTGCATGAACATGGAGCACACTTGACCCATCCCTTCTTATTTAAAAGAGGGGAGCGGGCATTCCATCACATCAACAGTGAGAGAGCTTAAAGGCAGTGTGTGATTTGTGTATATATTTAACTTTTCTTATAATGGAATATAGATTTTTCATTTCACCTGATCTGACAGCGTTTCAGGGGCTCTCTTTGACTTCATCATTGTACTGGGGAGATATTTGATGGCTCATCAGAAAGGAACATGTATAATAATTGTGTTATAATGTGAATGTTTCAGCCTTTGAAAATGTGCGGTGGAGGTTGCAATTGCCAACATTTTACTACTTAAAAATGGCCATGTTGAGAAATGCCAGTTATTCACAGTGAGAGCTGAAATTAAAACATGATGCTTGGTGAAAATATGTTTGTAAAGGAAATCATTACAAATTGATTTGATTAATGTGTTTTTTATAGCATGGGTATGAGATGCCATATGTGTTGGTGATGCAATGGCCCCAAACATTGTCCCCGGCAAGATCTTGCACCCACACGCCTCCTGACCCCTCGGACCATCAGAGGTGCCCCTTTGACATTCCTTCTTTTCCTAGATCTCTTCTGCAGTGTTGAAGACTTTTTTTTTAATGATACGACGTCCTTAACCTAACCTTAACCTTCTGTAATTTTGCCAACAAGGGGATGTTTTAAAATCGAGATCTCACAACCAACTATATCTTCCACTGACTGGCAAAACATTGGTTTAAGCCAGTTTTGACCATGTTCTGGTCTGTTTGGGTCCTTTTCTATTTCTTTTTAAAAAATGTTTTATGTCAGATTAATATGAGGTTACAAATGATTAGGTTTCATTGTCTGCATTTGTTAGGTGTAGTTCAAGTTGTGGTTGAGCCCTTTACTCAGGGTGTGCTGTATACCCTTACTTTGTGCCCATTAAGTGAGAGCTTACCAATCCCTCTCCCTCCTCCCCTTTCCCTCTCCCCTCCCCCCCCCAGTGTAATTCTGTTTTTCCCTCATGTGGACATGTAGGTTTTTGTCTGTGCTTTCATATTAGTATTGCATACACTGGATACTTGCTTTTCCATTCTTCTTAGGGATACTTTACTAAGAAAAGTGTTCTTTAACTCCTTCCAAGTTAATACCAAAGATGTAAAGGCTCCATCTTTGTATGGCTGAATAGTATTCCACAGTATACATATACCACAGTTTATTAATCCATGCACGAGTTGATGGGCACTTGGGTTGATTCCCCATCTTGGCAATTGTGAATTGAGGTGCAGTGAACCTTCTAGTGCGAATGTCCTTGTGGTAAATTGTATTTCTTTTTTTCTCTTGGGTAGGTACTGAGTAATGGGATTGAGGGATCACATGGAAGGTTTACTTTTAGCTCTTTGGGGATTCTCCATCCTTCTTTCCAGAGAGGCTGTATTAGTTTGTAATCCCACCAGCAATGTAAGAGAATCCTTTTCTCCACAAATAGTTGTATTTCCATCTCCCTTGATGTAAACCAATGAGAGCCTCCTGTTTGCTTTAATGGCAAGGTTGCGCATCTTCTACTGTTTTAGAAGTTGTTTTCTTAATATAATGAGGAAATAAGATAAGATACAAGTGACATTCCCTAGCTTCACAGCACCTTGGGGAATTCAGGAAACGGTTTCCTCTGAGGAGAGGAGCAGTTGGAGTAGGGGGGAGTGCTGAAGGTCACATGCCAAGTGAGCATCTTAGCAGAAGCCCCTGGAGCCTCATCAGAATCCCTTCTCATCCTTACCATTTAGAGGCAGCATGTGGTGGGGAAGCCCAGAGCTGGTACACAGCCCTGCTTTCCTGCCGGTTTTTTAATGATATGATTAAACCTTAACCTGAAATATTTTATGTTGCCTTAACCTTCTATAATGAGATGGGGTGCACAGGATTGCTGCATAAGAGCTGGGGTCTGGAACCCAGCAAGTCACACACAGCGCTCAGGTTTCCCATCTGTAAAATGGACGCAATCACTGTGCCTGCCTCCAAGGGAAGCAGCCTTGCCCTGGAGCCTGGGGAGGCCGAGCACTGTGAGGGTTTGCTGTTGCAGCCCATAGTGTTGGGCACCTGGCTGTTGAAGTCTGAGCAAAACTTAATTCATTTTATCGCACATAGATATTGTGTAAATTCTTGCTAAGGTGCATTTCAGTTAATGATTCTTAAGTAGCTTTTCAGAGCTATCTGGTTCTGAAACCGAGGTTTGAGTGAAAGTGTCTTATCCTCTGGATGATGGCATCCTGGGTCCTTTTCCTTCACAGTTACCAGGAAGAGGAGAGGAGGGAGTAAGTGCCATCCACTCTGCCCACCTTAGGTAGAGATACAGTGTATGGTCAGTATTCATTAAATTTCCAGTTTTTTGATGGTAAACTGATATTTATACTAACTTTAAAATGATAGCACAATCAGCCAGCTATAGAAGGACCAGGCATGCTCCCTGCCTCTTTGTGTCACTGTCATTGGTGTGAGTCACTGGCACTCTGGGGCAGGCCTGTGGGCTGGACAGCACAGCTCCATCATTTTCGAGGCCTCCTGCTGCTCTCAGTAAAACTTAAAGGATTTCTTAGCACTTCCCTTATAGCTTTCTGCGAGACGAGGTGTCTCCATGTTGGATCGTAGCCAGTGAAGCTAAGAAAATATAAGAAATGGAAAAGTCATCAGGAGGATGGAGGCTAGTCTCGTTCTCATGCAAACCCAACCAGTGGTAACTTTGATTTTTTATTATCCTTCATGCATTGTTTAGAGGAGACAGATGGATTTCCAGTTCAATTTTTTTCAATATCTAAAAGGAAATTCCTAAGCCTGGAGCAAACCATTTCAGTAAATCTCATTCATATTTACCTGCTGCTGCTTTTTCAATATAAGAAGAAAATGTTTTCCAAGTGCATTTGGAAAGTAGTTTCTGTATGTTAGAAAAATAAAATTTCTCCATAAACCAGCGAAGCAAAGAGACCAGGGTTCGAAGTGAGGAGTTCTGGATCTCTCTCAGGCCTTTTCCTCAAGTAAGCTGTGACACAGGCCTGCTTACAGCTAAAGCACTTTCCAGCTTTGGTGCATTTTGAGTGTGGGAGAAGCACCATGTACATGAGGGTGGCAACAGTCACTGTGTGCACATTGAGTCCAGTGTGCATCTCAGGCGTTCAGAGACCACACCACAAGCAGTGTAGCAGGGGGGACATAGTGTGAACCTGGATTGTCACACCCTATGGTCCAATCCAGTGACCACCTGAAGCTGAATTACGACTTCCCCGGTGATTCCCAGAGCCTGAAAGGGGACTAATGAGCATCTCTAAATTGAACTTCCCCTGGATCTCTTTTAAGTCAAGCAGATCTGTGCTATGAGACAGATGGAGAGAAGGAGGGGCATGATGTGTCAAAAAATTAGCAGGAACTCATCCGGCAACACAGATTCTGAAGCCTTAATGGTTTAAAAAGGTTTTGTGTGTTGTTTTGTGTATGTGTATAAGATGTGCAGTTTATAGTAAGATGTAATAACTAGGCTTTGTAGACTCTCAGCTCTCAAGAAACTCTTTTATAGCACTTAACTACTTGTTAAAATGTTCATTTTTGTTGCTACCCTCTCCTTAAACTGGGCCCAGCTCTGCCCTCAAGCCCTCTGTGGCCCTGCAAATCTCCTCCCCGACTGCCCACGTGCATCCAGCACCTCTCTGATAGCTGTGGTCCAGGTGCAGCGGTCTCCTAGGTGACCATCATCCATGCTGCCTCTGAGTTTTCTGCCTTTAACCTTCCCCTCTGTAGCCAGTGTCAAGCCCTGGACCTTTGTTTCTCTTTGTAATGACACATTTTTAAGGAATGCTGACACTTGATGATAGATGGAAATACTAACTCTTTGTTCTCTTCCTCACAGACCCGAGACGACTTCCTGGGCCAGGTGGACGTGCCCCTTAGTCATCTTCCGGTAAGGGCATCACATGTGTTCTGCTACATGCTGTGGGAGGTGGTTTATTTTCAGAGTAATTTCTTGAGCACAATGGAGAAGACTGAAATGAAGCATATGTATGCTGGGCCAGTCTCCTTTCTGGAAAGTGATCCTTTCACAGGGATAGAGGATAGCATGGCGGTGACAGTGAAGTGTGCCTGGATCTCTAGGCCTTCCTGTCCACAACCCCAGCTTCCCTTTTCTCCTCTTTGCCCGTCACATCTTACAAAACAGCCACCTCTTTTATTCAAGCCTCTCCGTGTCACTTAATGTCTGGGTCTCTCTCCAAACTCATCCTCTGGGTCTAACCAGGGCTGTGTTCCCTTTGTCTTCGGATGGCACGTGCTGTTTCTCTGGATACATCTGTGTGCGTGTATAAGCTAGTGCTTCCCTGATTTTGATGTGTGGCTTTCTCAGCATAGAGAAAAAAGACGCCATCCATTCTGAGTGAACTTGTCTGTGGGAAATACCCACCTAGCTTCAAAAGTGTGCTGAGTCAGCACGGGTGCTGTTGCTGCTGTCTCCCTGCTCAGATGAGTTGAAGAACAGTTGGGGGTGTCACTGGCCAACCTGAGGCAGTGTAGGTAGAATGTGGGGCCAAGACCTGGGGACCTTGGTGAAGGTGCATCGTCTCTACCCCACCTTCACTTCTCCAGATTGTTCCACCCCTCCTCCTAGGAATACAAAGTGACATACGTAACAGCTAAGAGAAAAAAAGTCAGATGTTTCTGCCTTACAAGGGCATTATGTTATTTTTTGAGCAAGTAACATAAAAAGTCTATAAACTAAAATGACATGAGCCACTGAGTGTTTGCTTCCTGCTATGATGAAATTGTGGCTGTAGCCATATGTTAAATACCGAGGGAGACTAACTCTCACCAGGATTGCTTTGAAGATGTGCCTCAAAGAAACGTGATAGCAGGCACTTTGCTTGTGCTCACTCAGGGGAGCTGTTAAGGAAGAAAGGGCTCAAGTGCATTCCTTTCCCAAAGATTAGACGTGAAAGTGATATCCTAAGATATTTTTGTTTCTATATAAAAACCTGAAGCTCCAGGGTGCCACAGGAGGGTGCTTGTGTGTGCCTGCGTGGGGCTTCCAGCTATCAGGAACCGGGTCCTTCCTTTCAGGTCACGTGGAGAGGTTTGCACGTTTCAGGGGTGGCTGGGAAAGACCCTGTGCATGGGTCTCCATCAGTTTGTCTTCTGTTCTTCACGTTGAGACTGGCTCTTCTCATGCTTTGGACAGCGTTGGCAGGTGACCACTTCTTTCCTGGATGCCCCACTCTCCCTTCTCCCTAATGTAAAAACCACATCTTGGTCAGAGTAATTATTTGCTAATATTGTCAAAGAGGCAAAGGTGAACATTTTCAAGGGCTTGGCTCCAACAAGCGCTTATTTGAATGATGAAGTGGAGATTGGTTTTGAAAGATTGGGCAGGGCTCAATAGAAGAATGTTCCTCTTGAGAGGCCAGGTCAGTAGAGGGAATAGTTAGCTTTGGGTTTAGGGTGGAGATAGGGTCATTGAGCTTTTAAAGAAGGAAATGGTGCGGAGGGTAAGGGCCAGAACGGAAGAGGCAGATGAAAAAGGGTGAATTCCTTGAGAGGACTGAGTACTTTACTGTGAGCTGAGTTCAGCAGACCTTCCCCATTTCGCTAATGCCAGATAGTGGCTTCTGTCAAAGTACCATAGTCTCCATACTTAAATCAACTATTTAGAGTCAGCTGCAGTCAGGGGATGGACCACAAAAAAAAAAAAGAAAAGGAGCAAAGTGAAGATACATCCTCTATCCTCTGTGCAGTGCCTGGGCCCACGTAGCATGTTAGGACTGGACATCTCCTTTGAGTGTGGGATTTCAGATGCTCTTGTTTGGGTGTCTGGTCACGTGTGTAGGACCCTTGTGGGGCAGTTGCACAGCCGTTCTGTTCTGTGTGACACACACCGTGTGAGTGTGTGGAGTGGATGTCAGCATTCCCGTGCGTTTTGTGGAATGACCCGAGGGCACTCTGTCCTTGATAGCTACGTGACTATGATAAGGGCAGGTGATGTATGGCCTGTTCTTTTGATGTTTGTCAAAATCATTAAATCTTACATAAAGAAAATAGAAAAATGATGAAAATGCCCCATTTCATTATTAGTGAATAAGGACATGGAGCCATATTGCAGTGCTAAAGTGGCCCTTGCCAACCCACCCAGCCTTTTCAAGGTTGAAGGATTCTGATGTGGTGTTCGATGATTGATTTGATAGTTAACGAATACAGTATTTGTTCTTTCAACAAATACTTGTTGATAGGTAGGACTGTAATTGTGGTTGGGTACGTGGGGCCAGTTCCTGCCTCATTGCCACCCAGCACGTCAGCATGGGCAGCAGGCGGGCATTGGAAGTGTGGTTGGTACAACAGAGGAGCTCTGTGTATCATTTCATTTCATTTTAATTAAGTAGGATCGTAATGTAAGAAGTCACATGTGGCAAGTGGCTACCACATTTGACTGCACATGTGAGAACCAGAGCAGAGAGTCCCCCACCCAGGTCAGAATTATGTGATTGTGGCTTCCTTTCCCCTGGTGATCATTCTGGCTTCAGGGAAGGACCTGGTGTCTGTAGCAGCCCTGCTTTCAGACTCTTAGGTTCCTCAGCTGCGTGGCCACAGGTTTCCAGATCCAAAGAAGCCTCCCAGCAGTGACAGGGTCAGAGCATCCCCACCTCTCAGTCCCCTCCAGCAGGCCCTTAGGGAAGTCTCACGATGTTAGGGTCCCTTTGGCATTGCAGACCTGGCGCACTGCCAGATGCTAGGCACCTGCAGGGCCTGTGGCCCTTACACGGGAGTCCAGGCTAGAGCCCTGCCCTGCCTGGGAGGTGAGCTGAGGAGGTGCCTTGGCCTACAGAGACAGGCAGGGAGCATTGTCGATGTCCGGTAGCCTAGGCATAGTGGACCGTCCCTACCACAGTAGTGAATTGCCGTGGCCAAAGGAGGCAGCGTCAGCCCTGTCGCTAGTCCCAAGCCAGAAAGAGGAAGGAGTCGTAATGAGAAAGTCACCTCTTTCCTGATTCCTCGCAGCTTTCTACCACGCACATGCTTCCAGATAAAAGAAAATAACAGAGTTTTATTTGCAGGGTAAAAATACAGGTAAGAAAAATGACACAAGGAACCTAGCATGGCAGGAGCTTGTTTGTCCTGTGCTTCTATTCCGCGGTTGCGCCTGGTCCGTAATGTTTCTTTCTCATTTTTATCCAGTTTTGAGGGGAGTGCAAGAAGAGAGGTGGGAGTGTGTGGGGTAAGTGAGGTTGTAGGCTGAGCCTTTATATAGGCCAGAGAGTTGAGAAGACACAGGCTCCGGCTCTGGAAGTCTCCAGCGGTCAGGCTTTAAAAAATGGGGATCTGCCTGTCAGGGATTGTTGACACCCCCGGAGATGGGCGAGTTGCCTAGGCAACCTTAATTGAGTTAGTGTTCCTCTGTGAGCCTCCAGTGTTTGCATAGACACTCATTGCCAGGTTTCCAGCCAGCTCTGGGGTAGAACATCTTCACAGTTTTGTGGTCTTCGCTAACCAGAGGGGCCAGCCACCTTGAGGACATACATGTCACCTGGGGGATCTGGGCAGTGAGAAGCACCGGAGGCACATGGAGGAACCAGGAGATTGACTCCCATCCCACAGCTGAAAAGCCTTTCCATGTTTTCTTTTGCCTTGGGCCACCAGGAGAGAACTTCACTGTAACTGCTCCATTATTTTCTGTTACTGGTTTTTTTCAATGACCATTTTCATCATATTCTTTTGTTAAATTCAGTGGCTTGTTGTCTGAAGGTTCATGTAGTATTTCGTAACTTATGTCTACTAATTATTAAAGGGTAAAAATCACTCCAAGCCTTGTGTGAATAAAATTCCCAGCATTGTTGGCATTTTTTACCTCTGAATTTCTCTCCCTCTTCGCTTCTTCATTGCATCTCCCCTGCCCTGGAGCCCCCAGCACACCCGCCAGCTGCATCATTCTGCATCCGTGGGGAAGGTGCTGACCAGAGAATGGCTACTTGAAAACACAGATTTCTCCCATTTTTCAAGGCGATGGTACTGGCTGTTGCCTTACCTGTACTTAGATGATTGACGTCCTTCCACCCCTCTTGCGTTTCTGGCTGCTGGCAGAGTGAGGGTTCCCTCTCACATGTCAGGATTTAGTTTCATGGAGCTCAGAGGGATGTAGAGACATTTATTCACTCCCAGTGTTTTCCAGGTGAGGAAACCTGGACCAGAGAAGGGGGTGACTTGCTCAGCAGTTAGTGTGTTGGTGGCAGTACTGGATCTGACCCTGGGTCTCCAGTGTCCCTGTTTATCCACAGGACAGTCCAGGGCCTGGTAGGAGTGGCTTAGCCTAAGGCTTGAGTTCTTCTGTGTGTTGCTTCTAGGTTTTGAGTCTGGAGACCCAGTGAGGCCCTCTCCTTCCCCTTGCCTGCAGAATTGTTCATCTCACTCCATATCACGGTGACTGCATTTCTGCCAACAATAGTCTCTTTAGGATGAAGACATGGTGTAGCCAAAAGATTTTCTTTTTTTTTTTTTTTTTTTTTGAGTGTACCCTGAACTGGGGGCAGCACTTTGACAATTTGGCCGACAGTACTACTTACCTCTATCTGTCTGTGATGATTCCGACCAGGAGCACCCTCTGTGCCATCCTAGGAGTCTCCAGGAAGCATGGTCAGGTTGGAACCTGAATGAGTACCAAGAAAAATCTTGTAGTTATCCCTGATCATCTTCTTGTTCAGACCAGAGAATTTCCATGAAAGTGAACTTTCATTTTTAACCCTCTGACTGCTGAGCCCTGAGAAATGAAACGTGCATACAAGCATCGTTCACACCAAACGAACATCCTATTTGACCGTCTGAAAGCATCGTTCGTAGTTAAAAGGTTGAAGTTCTGCCTTTTACTGCTTGGTATTGAGTTGGCATAGCTCACAGGGGCCATGAACATGTAGATCTGGGTGATGATGATGATGATGATGGCCAGTGTCTGCTGAGTGTGCCAGGTGCTCTCAGAGGACTTGAATACATAGACCAGCTCCATTGGTTTAATCCTCACAGCCCTGCAAGATACAACTGCCCCATTTGACAGATGACACTGAGAGAAGTAAGTAGCTTTCCTGTGGCCACTCAGCTCTGTAAAACCAAACAGGACGCAGAGCCCAGAGATCTGCCTCTTGACCTGCCAAGATCAGTGATCTGCATGCATGGTGTCTGGGCACACCTACCCTCAGGTCCGCCACATTCTGTGGTCTTCTCCTTCTCCCCTTTGTGCTCTCAGCTGTCTCTAGATTCCTCAGGCTCACCAGTGACGGTCCCTAAGGCTTGGTTCATGGTACTGATTTCCTAAGCCTCACCTGCCCTTCTTCTCCATGCTGCCCCTATCCAAACCTCCCCATTCATCTTAGATTAGACCACACATCTAGAAACCATTTTGACCCCCCTGTCAGAATCAGTCTCTTCCTTCTACCCCACATCTCAAAGAGTATAACCTCTGTATGCCCCTGAATTTGGTCTGCCACAGTTTCTAGTGAATTATTATTATCTGGTTCCTCCCATGTCATAGAACCACATGGGCAGGGACTGTGTTTTGCCCATGTCTACCACTGGTATTGGTCTAAAATTGTTAAACAAATGAAAAAAAGGAGGAATACCATCAGTAGTTTTCTTGATTGATAAATTTCCCATTATAAGTGATGTATATTTGGAAATATTTCCAAATTGTGTATGTTTACTGCCTTATGAAAACAATCTAGAGAATATAATTGACTGACTTCAATGATAATGAATTTTCCGGGGCTTGTTGGTTTACTATTAATCAAATGAATTAATTGGCTCACCACTTAGTGATAATGATGGTGAGCAAAATCGAGTTTGACTTCACGGGCTTACATTCCAAAAGTGATGGGTGATAAACTAAGAAAGTAATTTAAAGGGAATGATACAGGGAAGATAAAGCAAGGTGATAAGGGTGGCTGACGGAGGCAATTTAGGATGGGAACCCTGAGATTGTGACCCAGGATCTCACCTGTGGCTGGTACAATGGAGACATCAGGCCTGCCATGTGGAATCAGCTGTATAACAGAAAGACCTGCCCATGCCTGGGCACTGTGGCAGGATTCAGTGTGATTTTCATACATGACAGATGAGGGCAGGATAGTTGGAATATAAGGAGGGACTAGACCAGATCACAATGAGGTTAAAGGTCATTAACAGCTCAAACATAGTTGACCTTGTAGATCATAGGAAAGAATTTTCTTTGTATTATAAGAACAGGAAGCCACTGGGAGTTTAAAGCAGGGAATAACATAAAGAGATGACGTTGCAAATACAAGTGGCTACATACACAGATCTGATCGAATAAATCATCCAACTGTAGTTTCTCTCTTGCTGCAAAAGTTAATATTTGAAAGTATGTTTAAGGGTCTAGGCATTTAACGTTTTATTACATACAGTTTTTTTAAATGACGTATTAGCACTTCTTTTTCCAATTTCTTGGCATTGGTGGGCTACGTTCATGCAATAAAACAAATACTGATTTCTTTTAGAATGAAAAAATATCCAGGTCACACTCATTAATTCACAAGCTAAGCCCTAGAAGAAGGCTAAGTGGCAGTGCTTCCCAGGACCATCACTGTGCAGGAAAGAATCTTTCAGTTACCGCAGGCTGAGGATGTGATGTTTTAATGTGAAAAATCAAGCTGCCTTCCAAGCTTAGATCTAGTGTATTCTCCTGTGTTCTCCACTTTCAGGCTTCTGGAGGCACAGGGCTGTAGCAGGGCACCAGCGACCACTGGCTCTCCCAAGTTAATCAGCTCTGTGAGATCCAGGCCACACCCCACAATTAGAAATTACCCTTGGCAATGACAGCTATACTTTTGTCATTTGTCTGCCGCTGGAGTTGGCTCCCGGAACCCGATGTGGATGGTGACACCTAGTGGATCTCCAGTAGATTAATTCCCTGGCCTGTGACATAATTGGATTGTCTAAGTGCCAGTTGAGGAACCAACTCCTTTTTCACACGTTCAAAAATACAAAATGTATTCTCTGTGATCTAGTTCAGTCTATCTAGAATACAAAGTTAGGAGCACTGGGACTTGGTTTACTTTTATTTTTTTTCCCCACAGACAGAAGACCCAACCATGGAGCGACCCTACACTTTTAAGGACTTTCTTCTCAGACCAAGAAGGTGAGGCCGGAGGGGGCCAAGTTCAGCAGGCACCATAAACATAAAAGGGGCAACCGGGTCATCCTTTTTAACCTATTTTCTTCCTTTATGCAGTCATAAATCTCGAGTTAAGGGATTTCTGCGGCTGAAAATGGCCTATATGCCGAAAAACGGAGGCCAAGATGAAGAAAGCGGTGAGCAGAGGGATGATGTGGAGGTAAGCTGAGGCGCCCCGGGCCTGCGTCCGGAGGAAATGCAGTCCGTGAATCTGTTTTAGACGGTCTGCCAGGACATTTACTTAAAGAGGCGCTTTTCTTCTTATCCTACTGCACTACTGATGGGAGAGATTTCTCTCAGTGCCATACCCAACCTCTAGAGCAGTGGTTTTCAACCTTTTTTTAATCTCACAGCACACTTGAACCTATAGTTAAACTTTTGCTGCGCACTTAAATTATGTTGATCGAAGAAAGAGTTAAAAAAAAAAAAAAAGAATGTGCTTACTGTGTTTTGAACTTCTTTTGAAAATACTTAATGATCTCCAGAATTTTTCGTGGCACACCTAAGATCCTCTCAAGGCACACCCGTGTGCCCCTGCACGTGAGTGGAAAATCCCCGTTCCAGCGGAAGCTGCGGGCTGTGAAATGCCCCTCGTGTGTTTAGTTTTGCGACTACGTTGGACTTCAACTCTCCATAAATCCTTTTAGCACTTGAAATTGCCTCAAAGTAGATGAGGTGATCTAGAAAATCTTTTCCAAGTTTCTTAGTCATTTGGCCCACAGGTGACTGTGTGGAAAAGCCCTCTCCTAGAAATGCCCTCTGGATGAGCTGTCCAGAGGGATTTTCCCTTTCGCCCTCCTGACATCATTGCCTGTTAACTTTGTGATCCCAGGCCATGCCGTGGGTCTCTGGGTACCTTCTCAGCACATGCCTCAGACAGCACTGTGTTGTTAGACAAATTCTCGGTATTGTTCTCAAAGTGCCCATTAAGCGAGGCCTCCCCAGAGCTCACATCTGTTTGCAGCTGTCTCGTGTATGTGATACGTGAATAATGTGGGCAAGTCCGTCTGAACCCCTCTGACCCAGGGATCATATTTCCAGGCAGTATTTCACTCGTGAGCTTTCATCTCGCTATACACATGAAGGGGAGTGAAGTGGGTGGCACACGGTCATGAATGTAAGATTTCATGAGCACATCAAGAGATTTTTATCTCAAATCCAAGGAATTTTTTACACTCTTCTTGCCTTCCAAGTGCAGTAACCAGTGAATTACTTAATTTTCCAGTGATTTTACCAGGGGATGTTAGGAAAGGAATACTTAATGCCTAAAATATGCATTTCAAAAGTGTAACTTGAACTCTGGTACCGTGAAGCCTGTTGGGGAGGAGGCCTGAGTAGAAAGCAGCAGCTTCCAGACTGTGGGCTCCTGTGGAGGTCCTGCACCTGGGCTGTGATTGTGTTCGGACACACGTGCAGTGCGGCTCAGCTTCCGCACTCCCTTTACCTCGTGGAGGTGCTAAAAAGGTAACAGCTGTAATTGTGGTCTGTGTCACTGGCACAGCTTTTACAGCCCTGGAGGCCTCCATATCAAAATAACAAACTTGATAAATGAAAAGAATGTAATGGGACTTAATATATAAGTCACTTAGCCAACCGCACGTATCCAGATTTCTGTTGCTCCCTACAACAGTCATCTTATAAGGCAGTGTGATGAAGTCCACTGCTCAAGAGACTTTTGAGACCCCCCTCTACAACTGATTTTTTCTTTAAGGCAAAGTCTTGCTTTGTCGCCCTTAGTAGAGTGCCCTGACTTCACAGCTCACAACAACCTCAAACTCTTGGGCTCAAGCAATCCTCTTGTCTCAGCCTCCCAAATAGCTGGGACTACAGGCGCCCAGCACAACACCCAGCTATTTTTAGAGACGGCTCTCACTCTGTCCCAGGCTGGTCTTGAACTCCTGAGCTCATGCAATCCACCTGCCTTGGCTTCCAGAGTTTTTTGACCCAGTTGTGGGAATTGATTCAAATGTGGCTCATCAAGCCGTTACAAGAGCCAGAGTGCAGTGGAACAAGGAGGGCGCGCCGTACACATTGTCATTGTCTCTCCTTGGCACCTGCGGAACCCACAACGTAACCTTCTGTTGAACTTTGTCCCACAGCACGGGTGGGAAGTTGTTGACTCGAATGACTCGGCTTCTCAGCACCAAGAGGAGCTTCCTCCTCCTCCTCTGCCCCCCGGCTGGGAAGAAAAAGTGGACAATTTAGGCCGAACTTACTACGTCAACCACAACAACCGGACCACTCAGTGGCACCGACCCAGCTTGATGTGAGTAAACACGGTGGCCAGGCATGAGTGTTCCTACTCTGTGCAGTCAGGTACCAATAAACCACCCTCTGGGACAGGGCTGGGAAGGAAATCACATGGCAGGAAGAGCAGGTGGTTGGGCAGCGAGACGAGATTCCTCTTCATCTAGGGGAAGAGCATGAGAGCCGCCTGGATTTGTCTTTCAAGGAAGCAACCGCCTTTGTCCCCATGCTGCTGTGTTCAACATGGACTGATTGATTTTGTGCACCTTTATATAGATTCCTGAATCATGAAGCAGAGGTTATTCTTTTCCAGATTAAGTTTGGGGATGATACTCGTTTGTTTCTCTTCAGCTTTCTCCCCCTGAATGGAAAGCAGCAAGCAAATTGGCTTTGCGGTTTTCTGTGTTAAGTTTTTGGATATGGGAATCTTCTCAGAAACTCGTTTTGGTTTTCTTTTTCTTGCTGTTTGGGAGAAATTTTATCCCCTTAATATAATTAGAAACACATAAGAGGGTTACAGAGTCAGAATTAGTAATTATTGTTTGTTTTAATCCCTCCCTAGCCTCAAGGATACAGTAAATTGATTACTGTTTTGTTCCCTCCACAATTTCTGGTTTGACGGATGGCAAATAAACACTATTTCAAGCTCAACTACTATAAAAATGGTTTTGCAGCAGCTTGTTGACAAGTCATAGTATACAGCAAGACCTCAGCCAGATAAGGTGGTAATTATCGATGAGTTATATAATTTTCCATGTGTAATAAAAGCCAAGTGTATTTTTTTCTTCTATCTAAACTCTGAAAGAAATTTGCTAATGATACTTTTTAGACAAGTGGTATCAGTAGTATGATAGGTAGTATTCTTAAGACCCCTTTTATCTTTAGAAATTGCGAAGATAATTCTGCATATGACTGTGGGTGGGAAAGGTGGCTGAGTTGTCTGGCCTAGGTATCAACTTAGAGATGAAGCTCATAGAATCTGAAACACCGAATGCCCTGTCCTCCCTAAGTGCCCAAGTGGAGTCTCATGAATATTAGTTATATTACTGTTATTTTGCTTCTACCTTTTTTTGTATTTTTTCCTTGAATCAGGGATTCATTCTGTCACCTAGGCTGGAGTGCAGTGGCATGGTCATATCTCACTGCAGCCTCCAACTCCTGGGCTCAGGCGGTCCTCCTGCCTCAGCCTCCTGAGTAGCTGGGACTCCACGCACATGACACCACACCTGCCTGGTTTTTATTTTCTGTAGAGATGGGATCTGGCTGTGTTGCCCAGACTGTTCTAGAATTCCTGGTCTCAAGTGTTCCTTCTGCCTCGACCTCACTAATTAGCTGAGATTTCAGGTCTGAGCCACTTCTCTGGACCTACTATTTCCTTTTGACTGATGACCATAGCTTTTAAAACTGTTGTGAACCAATATGGCTCTTTGTCGTGAACATGACTTTGGACCTGCCTTGGGCTTGGTTATGTATAGTGATCACAAGAAGCTTGATAGCAGTGCCCTGTAAGCCAGGTACCATTATCTAAACAGCAGGAGAAAGAAGCACCCGGAAGGGCAGACTCTGTGGTGACTGCCACAAAAAAGTGGTCAGTTGCCACCCACAAAGGAAGAACTACTACCAGCTGATTTGTATAGGGAAAAGTGTGCAACTTTGTTAATAAGCGTCATGCAGATTGAGGTCTTTATTTTTGGAACAAACAAGGATAACTGCAGCCTTCTCTACTACACAGGGTTGTGAAACTCTAATGAGGTCATTCCCAGGA
This sequence comes from Otolemur garnettii, assembly GCF_000181295.1. Classification (NCBI taxonomy): domain Eukaryota; kingdom Metazoa; phylum Chordata; class Mammalia; order Primates; family Galagidae; genus Otolemur; species Otolemur garnettii. Next base: position 16,677,536 of record NW_003852422.1, on the reverse strand, counting down.
AGGCCCTGCATCCATCTTTCTAAATACAGTACCTATGTGATGGTTTCCCCAAACTGATCATAATGTACACATGAAATATGTATTACTCTTTTTTTATATGTCAGTCAGGCCTCAATAAAGCTGTTTTAAAAAAAAAAACATACCAGCTCGGTGCCTATAGCTCAGTGGCTAGGGCTCCACCCATATGCCCAGGGCTGGCAGGTTCTAACCTGGCCTGGGCCTGCTGAACAATGACAACTATAACAGAAAAATAGCTGGGCACCTGTAGTTCAGCTGTTTGGGAGATGAGGCAAGAGAAATGCTTAAGCCCAAGAGCTTGAGGTTTCTGTGAGCTGTGACACCACAGGACTCTACCTGGGGTGACATAGTAAGACTCCCTGTCTCAAAAAAAAGAAAAAATACCATCTTTGGTGCCAATGTCCTGAAGAACCAAACTAAACAGATAAAACTTGGGCAGGGCAATATAATCCTAGCATATGAGAGGTTGAGGCAGGAGAATCACTTGGAGCCAGGAATTGGAGGCTATAGAGAGCTATGATTGCACCACTCTCCACCAGCCTGGGTGACAGAACCAGAGCCTAGCTCTTAAAAAAAAAAAAAAAAAAAAAAAAACAAGCATAACTTCTATAATGCTGGCTTATCCTCAGCCCAGAAGCAACAAGGGAAAAATGCTTAATCCAAGTTCAGATTCACATGTAGTTGAGGGAGAAGTCAATGGCATGACTTTCCTGTCTGTGAGGCAGCAACGCCAAAGGGAGAGGCTGAGCCACAGGCCGTCAGCAGAGCTCGGTGGAACCCAAGGAGTGACTCCTTTTCAATGGGCATGACTTCTGGAAAGCAAGAGAAAGGAAAAAGCTTCCACGACAAACCTCCTCATCCCATCTGAACTGTTTATGAATTTGGGATGCTACTTTCTCCTGAACTTTATTTGCCTTGACCAGAAGCCCTCCCAGATTTATTTTTGAGAATTGTTTGAATTCAAAAGTAATTTGTTTCGTAATTCAGTTTTTATAGGACGCTAAATCACTCTTTGGGGAAGAAAACTAATCCTGTCAGGAAGTACTTTTATTAAAAGGCTGTATCTGCAAAAATCAGATAGCGATAGCCGTGTGCTAAGCAAAGCTGGAAGACTGTCTTGGTGACCGTCATTCTGGCCCAGTTTGCTGCAGTCTGGTGCCCTGCACTCTGCCCATTGAGAAGGGGGTTTTGTTTTGTCTTGGATGTCCTGTTGCTCTCAGGACGTCTGTACAAGGTCCCCGTTCATTCTGGTCTCTTTTCAGACACGCCACCCACGGCCATAAGCACAGTTCCTTCTGTGAACTTCTGGGCACACCTTCACTCTCCTTATTTTCTCTTATTCCCAAGTGTTGTGGACATGGTAATATTCTTTCCCCCAGAGTAAAAAGCAAAAACCTAGATCACACCCCTCCTGGCTAACTCAGAGGTCTCAGCTAGGAAGCCCTCTGCCCCTGGGCGTTCACACCTCTGCACAGGTCTCTCTCCCTGGTCCTCTCTAGCCTGGAGCGTAGAATATTCTATTTGTCTATTTGAGCTGGTACCTTGTTTTCCTATTCGCTGATCTACCCTTCTTGCCTGGCACAGAGTAGGTGTTCAGCAAAATGCGTGTCAAATGGATGAAGGCCTGAAAATGAGCCCCTTGTGAAAGTGATTCCAAGCACGTGGTTTAGGGAACTGGGCCTAGAATCTGAGTATTAGAACAGAGGGTGACCCCAGAAGAACCCCAGCCCTCCTAGATCTGGTGGTGGCTTTTAGAACTCCTCTGATTTTAGATTGGTCCCTATCTTCTTTAAATGTAAACTGTAAACTTTTTGCAATAAAAGCCATAGTTTAAAAAGCTGAAGAAATCATGATGTTCTATAAATCAAGATGAAGTTAAATAGTCTTTTAATCCTTCTTATTATAAAGCACTATATACATCTACTTCTAACTCAGTAATTTCATGTCTGGATAACTCTGAGATCATCTTTATAGTCACTAAAATATTTTGAATTTAAACGATCTGACACACTGACCCTAATTGTCATTCAAGTTGATTTCTTGATAAACGAGTGAGGGTTTTAGAGTATTGTGTATCTCCCATGAAAGTCAAATGAAGAATGTATATATGAAACCAGTAACTGAAGAAAAATTGAAGTAGCCTCTTCTTAAATTATCGCCTTGATCTTAATAAAAGAGTTTTTCTGTTTTAATTTGTCAGCTCAGAAATATTTTTAAAAGGTTATCTTCCCATTAGCTTACTATAGTCTTGAACTTCTGGGCTCAACCTCCTCAGTGGCTGGAATGGTAGGCTGGTCTTAAATGCCTAGCTTCAAGTGATTCTCTGGCCTCTATCTCCTAAAGCACTAGGATTACAAACTTGAGCCACCAGGCCCAGCCCCTATTAGTGATTATTTAAACTTCTAGTTAGTTTAAACAATCCTCTCTCTCTCATTTGCTTAATTAAATGCAGAAGGCCTCCCTTGCGTGAACATTATCATATTATCACTTAAGATGATAAAAGCCCCAGGTTGGAATTTTTAAATCAGAGGCATCTTCTTATGCTGTTTAGTTGTTTCTGCTTCACACTGATTACAAATTATGTTAGCAAGTTGGATAAGGAAGATTGGCATGATTAAATTTAAACCTACCCTCTTTTCTTTTTTTCTTATCCTCCCAGAGTAATGGAATTTTTTATATTTCTAAAGGCTGTGAGATGGAGACATGGTAAAAGTAAAGGGTGATCTTTGCAGCCTCTCAGAAGTCCTCGTAAAATTTCAAGTAGCACAACCTTAAGCACTTCTGTAGGATCCCACACCTAGTAGGTCCTCAAATGTTAGTCCCTCAGTGTTGACTGAATAAAAACGGTGACTGATATTTTAAAGGAAGACTGAAAATTATGATGAAACTCTTGGATATAAAATATTTTCAAGTAAGGCTGATTATTATAAAGAGAAGTTGCTTTCATCTTTAATCAAAAGTGAGAGAGGGACCGTATAGCTTCATTTGCCTTCTTAGACGTGGCTGAAATGGTCCACGTATTTCATAAATGTGTTCTGATCATTTCCTCCCAAGTTTTATACTGTTCTATAATAACTTACAGTTTTTACAATCATTATGTACTTAAGAATTGGCTCATAAAGAGGACTATGGCACCATAAAATCACAAAGTGCCATTTCTTTATCATTCTGTTTTTGTGCTTTCAGAAATTTTAATAGTATATTTGTGTCTCCCTTTGTTTTAGTTATTTTCTCTATGGCCATAGTTATGTCAGTTTTTTTTGAAGGTACCTCTATTATTGGGCTGTTTCAATCATTATAGTTTAACTGTCAGATATGTAGAATATATATATCTGTGCAGAATTTTGTATCAGATGTGGAAATACAGTAACACTTCATTGAGCCTTTAATGATAAGGAAATACAATTTAAATGTGGATTAAATGGAGGCTAACTTTCATAGAATTGCCTTCATAAGGGAGTTTGTAGTATAAA
>NW_003852422.1:16671549-16673869 GCF_000181295.1 Otolemur garnettii | reverse complement strand
GGAAACAATGTTTTCAAATATTTTAAGATATTAACTTTGGGCATAGTTTTTTGTTAACTGAGTATGAGTCTTGTTGAAAGTATTGATGAGAATTTTCTTTGAAAAACATTTTTGGCATTTCAATTTCTACCATAAAAGCCTCTGACTAGTATTTTTCCCAAAGGATAGTTGTCTGTAATTTATTGCAAAAAAGTTTTCAAGATCGAATCGGTGTTTTCATACTCTGAATTTTGAGCATTATATGACTAACCATAGGATATGATGCTGTGTGGTATTCTTCAAACCCCAATTGACTTGGGAAGTTATTGCCTGACGTTTATTTGGGTTTTTAAAAATAGATAACGAGAGGAGGGGATGCAGTGTCATAATTCAGTAAAAATGAAATGAGAAAGCAGCCAGAAGTGTTCTTACTGGATTAGGACTTCCTCTAGAAATCAGCTTTGAATGTGTAGCCTGTAAAAGGCCCTGGTTAATTGTGGAAGACCCAAAGTATCTGCCTTGTCTGCCTTGTGATCAGTAGACGTGGGTGGGTCGCAGCTGACTGGCTGCAGCACAAACTTGCCTGTCACTGCTCCCTCCAGAGGCCTGATTTGTCCCTGTGACAGATCAGTGGAGAACTTTGATTTCTGGTCTTTCTTAAATACTAAAGTTTTGAAATACCTGCCTATAAGTTGCTCAAAATCTTGTGACTGATGTGTTTAAAAACTGCATTTATTTCATTCCAGTGGATGTTGAGCTACACTTGAGCCAAGATGTGGTGCAAGAGTTCTCATACCCAATGGCCAGCTGATTTTAGGGTCTGACACCGACATTGTCATGGGTGAGGGCCCTTGGCATGAAGGGTTGGGTCTCATGGTCCTTCCTCTTGTTGCCCCTCACCTCGCATCAGGGACGTGGCCTCGGAGTCGGACAATAACATCAGACAGATCAACCAGGAGGCGGCCCACAGGCGCTTCCGCTCACGCAGACACATCAGTGAGGACTTGGAACCCGAGCCCTCCGAAGGCGGGGATGTCCCGGAGGTATGATCTATGAGGTCCCCAAGGGCTGCCAAACCCTGCAGCTCTTTCTGTGTTCTCTGGGTTAATTTCACATGGTAATTCCTTCTCTCAGTGAATGTTGTCCAGAATGTAGTGATCATAGTCTCACAGTGAATGGATTAACATCTAGATGTTAATTAATTTAGAAAGTGCTTATAAATAAGCCATGTTTGACAAGTACGTGTTGTTACAAAAATGAATAACATTATTTTTAGCATGAAAATCTTAAGATACACATTTACATGGTAATTTATTTCTCCCAGAATCTCACCATATCTCATTAAATGATAATATGGGGCCTTATATCTCAGCAATTAAATGAGCCCCTTATACTTGTTTTGGTATTAAGTCCAAGCTTTTACTGAGTTGTTTTGACACTGTGAAAGAGATTTATTACCAAGAAAATACAAATTTGGGAGAATAGAAATGTTTGTAATTTTTCCTATAAATGGTTCTAGTAACTTACTGAAAAAAATGATGAATTGAACAACAAATTAGCAATTATCTTAACTTCCATGCTGTCTTATCCACTTTACGTACTAGAAATCCATTCTTAGACATTGTGTTAAGATCATGCACGAATGTTTCAGTGATCAAAATTGGGAAAGCAAAATTAATGATTCCATAATAAATTCACTATCAGTCACTTTACACCAGCGTTTAATTATAGCTTATAGCATCTGTGCTGCCTTCATTATGAATCTTCAGCAGTTAAGAGTAAAAGAGAATCCATGAAAATCATTTGCGAACTCCTTAGAAGGCTTTTTTTAGCGTGTGCTTGTAGTAACAAGTGCGAGAAGGAAGATACTGATCAGAGAGGTGCTGTTACAAGGTGGGTAAGAGCATCGTAGTCTCTGGGACCAGTCTGCTTTGGTTCATATCATGGCCCTGCCACTTACTAGCTATTACTTTGGTCAGGTTACTCTCTGTACTTTAAGTTTCTATAGTAAACTACTGAAAAAAAAAAAAATACAAATGATACAACAAATGAACAGTAATTGTCCATGCTGTCTCGTCAACTCTGTTTACTTACTAGAAATCCATTCTTCCTTGTCTATTAGTTGGGGCAGTAGTCATATCTTCCCCGTGATTATTGTAAAGACTGTGTCTTGTAAGTGCAGTAGGTGTTAATTACTGTTATCACATGGATGTTGCTGTTGTGTGTTTTGTTGGGGAGGAAGTGGGCGGATCTCCAGCTCCTAGCATTTACCTCAGTGCCTCATTCCCTGAAAGCCTTGGGAGACCATTTCGGAGGAGGTGAACATCCCTGGAGACTCTCT
>NW_003852422.1:16655904-16671218 GCF_000181295.1 Otolemur garnettii | reverse complement strand
ACAAAGGAATAGATCTCATGACTTCTATAATTATTAGCTTGAATCTCATAGAATTTCTTCCTGGCCAAAAGTCCCACAAAAATATTTCTACATCACAAAGCTGGTATTTCAGAGTGGAAGTTAAGAGCTGTCTGGCCTCCTAATCAGTGCTCTTAGGCCACTCTCTGCATGCTTTATCATTCTCAGTTCACAGACAAGGGCATGGCATTGACATGGCCCATCTAAGACCAGGTTTGAATGGGAAGTAGAAGACATCTCTTAAGTCCCAGAGTATGAACCCTTAAGAAAGGTTGTGAAATTGACTACTGTGAGACTGACATCGGGTCGCATTTGAACTTAGGTTCTCAACCATCGTAGAAACACATAGAAGCTTCAGGTGGGACTGAGCCCCAAAGAGAAGCATCAGTTTCAGCCATGAAGACCTCAGTGTTTGACAGTTCAAAACTGTGCAGTGATCACCCAAAGAAAATTCCTGTTTGTACCTAGAATTAAGAGCAAATGCAATCTCAGTCTCTCAATAAAGTGAACTTAAACATGTAAATTTGGTAGTCCCTCTACTGCAAATGGCATCCTAGAAAAAATAGTGATTATAGGCTCAGCACTGCCAACCATATACACCATAGCTGGTAGGTTCAAACCCAGCCTGGGCCTGCTAAACAACAATGACAACTGCAACAAAAAAATAGCCAGGTATTGTGGTGGGCACCTTATAGTCCCAGCTACTTGGGAGGCTGAGGCAAGAGAATCACTTAAGCCCAAGAATTTGAGGTTGCTGAGCGGTGACGCCACTGCACTCTACCAAAGGTGACATAGTGAGATCTGTGTCAAAAAAAAAAAGTGATTATGATGACCATATCAAATATAAGTGCTAGGAGGACTGCATAAAATATGAAAGCAAGTAAGTCCTTACAAAACTATCATGTTTTCGAATATGGTATTTTTATAGACACCATGGGCCCACTGTTGTATGAGTTGCAGTGATTGCTCAGTTAATATGAATACTAATTAAAATTGTGTGAATATTTTTCAAAAAGAGAAATACTACTTTTAGATGAAAATTGAGCACTTAAATAGATAGGATAAAAGAGATTGCATATATGGAATATTTGAAGTGGTGAATTGTTACTAGGGCAACAACTTAAGTAATGAGGCCATATATTCACAGCAATCATGGCAGTCAGCACCTTTAATCAACCACTTGAAAAACATTATAATAATTTCTTCAGCAGTAAGTTAGTATTCCTGGTTATTTGTGTGGGGAGGTCCTGCATTTCTAGACTCATACGCTAGCCTCAAGACCCATGTGGAGTGTTGTACTGTTTTCTCAATGTGTTAACTACTTTCGGAGAGAGTTGAACATGGGCCTCTTCTCCAGTTTCTCTGACTCTCTCCAGAATCAGTCCATGTTCAAGGACAATAGCATGAACTGTTACAGAAGAGTGACTTTGTCACACAAACCAGTGTAGAAAGGCATGGATTGTCTCCCAGCCCCACCACAGAGTCTTGCCTCGACCGTATCCCATTTTATTTACCACTGCAAAATCCTAAAAGTTACTAAATACTGCAAACCTGTACTTCTGATAAGTCTGCTATTAATAATAGGAGACCCCTGGCTTCTGTGTGGTCTTTGTGTCGTCTGCTGATCTTTCTTTGTATCTGTTGGGTTTTATTTAGCCACATAGACTAATACCAACAAGTGGAGGAATATTACATATTACTACGTTAGATAATTTTTTTAGCATGACTTCACTGTTTCGTTCATTGCTATCCGTACGAGTTGGACTCCATTCAGAAGCTAAATTGATAGATACCTGATCTTGCAGAGGGAGGACGAGATGATAGCTGAGTTCCTCTAGACATAGGATCCAGCTGATTTTTTTCAGTTGTGCTAGTAGACATTGAGAAGCCACAGACCACTGTTTCTTCCTCTCTTTCCCTCAGTTCCTATCACATTACAGTTTACCCCGAGATTGCATCCCACTGCAGGAGACGAGACAGCCACCTTCGGGTTTCTATGTACAAAGCACCACCAGTGTGCTGCAGGGCCTTGTAGAGTCTCTTCCCAAAGTTTGGGTCTCTTTCTATCATTTTTGTGACGAATTCTAAGGACCAATCAAAATTCCAGTGAAAATTAAAGTGGAAGATAATTTAACCTTTTTAAGGGATGGCTCTCATTGCCGTGAAAAGATGTTTCATTTAGTTTCCTCCTAATATTGAAGAGCGATGCTTGGGATCGAGGGATTTATTTGTGAAACCAACGAGGCCCATCTCTAAGGCTGTGTTTCTGTTGCTTCCTGTTTCGTCCTCCCCTTCAGCAGAGAGAGCCCTCCTCGCGGTTGAGGTCCTGCAGTGTCACGGACGCGGTTGCAGAACAGGCCCATCTACCACCGGTAACCATTGCTAATTTCCGGTCATCAGCTGGCTTTTTAGGCACTTACGTAAAATCATCTGGGCTGCTGTGAAAAGAGTTTTTCCTGTCAAAATCCATTTACCATATAAATGAGACATTTTAAAATTTCCTGGGAAGTCGCTCAAGGAGAGTGGATGTTCAGTACAAAGAATTGTCTTTGCCACTAAAGTCTCTAAAATGCTAGCACTTCTGTTGCTTTAGTTTTTTCACCCAAATTGATACCAGTTTTGGTGTACTTACTTAAACTACTTGGTACGTTAATGATTCCTTGTACTTTACGCAGTTACTACAGCCTTGCTGCAGTGACCTGTGCTTTTGAAAATACACTGATCTCTTTAAGCAGGAAGAACTCTTGTGGGTGGCTGGCCGCATATTCCTTTCTCTGCTCATGGCTTGAACTTTTTAAAATATATTTAATGGCTTAAACTCTTGACTCCACAAAGCCTTTGTACCTTCTCTTTAAAGGCAGCTCTACTGACCAAAGAATTAGCTATAGTTTTTTCCCACTCTTCCATCATTTTAATAGCTGTCAGTCAGCAGATTTAGACATGTAAAGAGTTTAATAACATCCGATACACTGAGGAATAAATATTCCCATTGGAAGGCAAGCCAGAACTGCCGTGGGAGATGTTTGATATACACGTTAAAAAATAAGAAATTTTACATAAATGTATTTCTTCTTTAGGAGGTGAAAATATTGTGAGGTTTTTAGATGTTCGGTTTGACATTTGACCTTGACCAATGTTTTTTATTGCTACAAAACCTTGATCATTTTTGCAGTCAATGTTTTGTTTTGTATGAGTTTGAAGAGGAAAAAGTATATCTAAGGTTTCTGAAATCACAGTGTCTTATTGTATACATTTTTGCTTAACTTCAAAGGCTATTTTTGTCTAGGTTTTAGTTTCTTTAATGCTTAAAAAATGAATTAAGAGGATAGTAGTCCAAGTCAGCAGTCAAAATAATAAATTTAATTGTAAACTGAAAGCAGATAAACTAGTGAATAAGCTTGGCAAAAGCGTCCTTTCTGGGATGGTTTCAGTACAGCTCCCCAGCCCACCCCCAGAACAGAACAGTCAGCTGTGATGTCCTGGGCAGGATCCTTTTCAACCCAATGACATCTATGATTTTCCTTGAATTAATGGTATTTTCTTTCTTTTTCAAAATCGATATCAATTTTCTTTGCCAGAGAGCTCACTCTCCTGGAAACTGATGATTCCTCCTTTTTCCTTGTCCTCTGCAGTGCCGTAAACTCACTGATCACCAGTGCCCCTCGGTTTTGAGTGTGGCAGATGTAAGAATCTGCTATTACTTAACAGTAGGGTCCAAACCAGACTGGCTTTCCATTTTTCCCTAACTGGACAGCTCACTTTGTTGACATGGTCATTTTTCACCCGGATTGAGGATGCAGCCTGAGCCTCCTCGGGGTGGCTCGGTGTTGGGGTCCTGCCTTCCCTCTCTACTGGTCATCAGTGACTGCTCAGCTCAGTTTGATTTTAAGGGTTCCAATCTCACGTCACCTGCCTTTCCATGCTGCCACAGCAGTGATTCCTATTGCATTAAACCATGGGCTGTCCCCTAAGTGCCATTTCACTGATGTGAGTTGTCATTCACAGCCCAGTGCCCCAACTAGGAGAGCACGGTCATCAACTGTCACAGGTGGTGAGGAGACAACGGTAATGATCCTTTATCAGACATTCGTGACCAAAGTGGGGGCTGTTGTAATGTTTTATGTGGTGGTGAATATTCGTGTCCTTTTTAAAGTGAGACCAGCTTCTTTGTGATGCAGGCTGTACCTGTTTCTTATTTTTAAACTTCTCATTTTCAGATTGTTGAAAGGTATTGGGTAAAATAGAATGATTTTTAGTCCCATATAGTTTTATTAGGAATACTGACAGGCTTTGGTTAAATGTGTATAATTTGACCATTTAGAATATATTTTTGCTTTCAGTCTTTGTACTCTTGGTGAGATTTTCCTTTTTTGTTAAAATGCTTGGGCACAATAATCTGGTTGTAAGATAATCAGAGAAGCCACAAGAATTGCATGAGATTGTGCGATGCCCAGTTGCTCAGAACTGTTCTCTCCGTATCTTCCAGGCCTCATTTTCAATAGAAGATTAGACTTTTTTGTGTCTCCAGCATGAACCACTGGGCTTTCCTGCCACCAGGAGCTCTACTCACAGAAATAAACAAAATTTCATATAGTTCTACAATGGGGCATAATTCAGATATTTAAGGAATCTAGAAATATCGGTGTTTCACCAAACCAACTGTTATTCTTATGCATTATTTTGAATAATCTATAGTATTTGACTGTGTATTTTAATTGCCTGTTTTCTACTTAATCTCTAAAGGCAGGTTTATTATTCTTTGTGTTGCTATACCTATTGAAGAATTTCCTTGTTTCACCTTTGTTGTATTTGCTGTAACTGTTCATTACTTGTGAATAACTTTGCTTACGTATATACAATTGCTGATTACCTGGAGGTTGATGACTTAAAGGAACAATTCAGTTACACTGTTAGCATTTAGTGCTCAGTATTGTACAGAGGAAAATCAAATTGCAATCGTAACAATCAGCTCAGCTTAAGGTATTGAACTACAGTGGCTTATGTGAAATTCACGTCTTCATGGTGAGCCAGCCTTCAGAAAAATTCACAGAGTTCTAAGTGAACAAGTGTATTTCCTACTGTGCGCTAGTAATTTCTATGGGAGCAGCAGATCTACAAGGTAGGCAGGATCATCTGATGAAATGATTTTGGTAGAATTCAGTGCTGATGAATATCTTCTCTGTATCACCCATTTTTGCATTTTATTGGCCTTGCAACCTGAGATAGCTTTGGAGTATTATGATATCTCATGCAGTAAATGAAGGATAGCTGAATTATTACAGCACCAGGCTCCATGGTTACAGTTACCTAGCAGGACCAGGTGGCTCTTGAGACAACGCTTTCCTTGCCTTCTTGCTTGTACTCTCCCCTCCTCATCAGTGAGTTAAAATACAGGTTTGCTTTCTCTTTCAGTTTTTCAAGACTTGACCACAGGAGCTCCTGCTGTCATGTTTTGCCTTCCCTATATCTAGATAGGCTTGAAAGGGTCACATCTGTGTCCCTTCTACTGTATTCTGAATGTTTTTCCATGTGCTCTGTCCTGAATGTCCTTGCCTTTGTCTCTTCTAGCTCTCTTTTAACATGGTTTTTCTTTTTTTGGCACCTTCCATCACCCTATGCCGGAACTACCCTGGGATGTGTCTCTCCCCATCTGTGTGCTCACAGTATACATGTGTATGCACATGTGCGTGCATTGTCTCCTTTACTTTATTCTAGAAAAGTTATATGTCACATACAGATTATTCAGCACCTTGATTTTTTTTTAATTTATGTCCATTTTTCTGCGACATACTAATAATTACATCATATCCAGTGATGTGAGTGCACCATGGTTTTATTTAATTTTTCCATACTGAAGGACGTCAGCCACCACTATTCTTCCCCCACCCCCCACCCCCAGCTCTATGCACAGTGCTGCGGTGACCATCCTGGTATGTGTGTCTTCCAGTGCTTTCTTTTGTTCCCATAGTGTGATGAACAGGCCCCGATTCTTCCCTTGAAAAACCACAGTCCTTTGATTTAAGGCAGATAAATGCCTCTTGATGGAAGGCTAAGCCAGGGCCCTCCCTGTGCGGCAGAAGCAGAGGGGCAGCACAGTCCTCTCTGTCTTCACCGTGTATATTCTAAAGGCATCCACAGGCACCAGTGTGGCAGGTCTTGAAGAATCTGTGATGGTCAGTGTCAGAGTGGTCCTTTTTAAAAGCATCTTAACACACTGACAGTTTAGTAATTGGAGTCTTTGTTTTAATGAATGTAATGGAGCCACTCTGCAGCTCTGGTTCTTGCCTACTTGTCCATATTCAGTCTGCAGATGGAAGGCTGGGAAATGCTGAGCTAACTAGCAGTTTGTAACTTGTTACTTGTTACCTGATTGAGCCTGGGACGTGCACGTTGGCACAAAGCAGAAGTCTGATTTTGGCTCCAGGGGCAGCCCCTGCCAGGGGCTGTCTCTGGGAGCTGTGTCCTGCTCTCTTCACTAGCCATGTGGGGTGGGGGGCCAGGTTTTAAGTCACAAATGGAATCATCAGCACAGGTTGTTCTATGTGGTCATTTGGAAAGAACACTGAAATTAAAATAAAAAGCCACCTTGAGAACACCATCTTGCATAAATGCAACTAAATTGCAGGTTGCTGGTTCAGTTCTCAATAGAGGGGAGAATGAATATTTTAATCAAATTCAGTGTTCTCCACTATCCTAGTAATGTTTGATAGACTGATTAGTCCTTTAACTATGGGTCTATGAAAGTAACCTGGTTACGTAGAGCTTTAGAATTCACTTCTGAGATTATCTGTGACACATCGAAGTGATCAATCTGCTTCGTAATTATCCTGTCCAGGGATGCTGCCACCCTTTAAAATTATCCTTCAGGGTTTCTAGAACTGAGTTTTCTGAAATCAAAACTAATTGCCTGTCCCAAAAAATAGCTCAGAGGGAGGGAGGAAAAATAAATTCTATTTAGCATTCCATTTAACCAAAGCATTTTTGGTCAGTCACATAGACAATAGTTGGTCCAAACTTGATGGCATGTAGTTTGCCAGAAATATTGACAACTAACCTGGGTTATAAACTTTGTTCAGCAGAGTAGACTTTTTTAAGTGTCCACGTCAAGGTAGCCTAGAAATGACTCTTTTGTTTTAAGTGTCATGGCTGGAAAAGGGACAGGAGGGGGCCATACACTAATTTATCTGCCGTTAGCTTTCTTGAAGGGGTTAAGTCTTCTCTGCTCTTGTTTAATCTCCACACCTGGATCCAGAAAGCCATGTGATCAGAGTCTTGGAACTATCTTTATGGAGCCTTTAGCACATTACCTGGAAAAACGTCAAGGAGTTACATACAGATAAAGTAAAAATCATCTGCTTCATGAAATACGCTGTTAAACTTGTGAAATAGAATATCACATCTCTGTGGACGGAGTCCCCAAATCACTGGGTGGTATCTAATTCAAGGTCTTAGGGTCCTCTGAGTGACTTTCTTCACCAAGGTGAAGTTCATAGTGAACAGAAGAAATACCATAAATACAGGAAGAAGTTAGTTTCAGAGGAAATTTATATCCTCAGCCTAATATCAAAATGGCACCTGCTAAAATACCTGGAGGCTCAGGAGAAGATCCTAATTAGGGATAGGAGTGTCCTCAGAGAACAGCAGCTTCCTTTTGTAACCTCACGGATAGGTTATTTCTTATGTTTGGGCTTCTGTTCCTTTCCCATTCCCCTGGGAGTCTTGGCACAGCTGTGGTTGGCTTCTGGTTTCTGAGCCCCCCCCCCCCCCTGTGTGGACCTGTGTGTCCAGAACTTCCTGGGACAGCCCTGATCTCCAGCATCCATCCCAATGCCAACATTTCTCCATCCAGCCTGCATTTCTCAGAGCCTTAGGCATCCTTCTGTGATCTAGCTGGGACTGTCCAAACATGTCCCTCTACAGTGACCATGTCTAAAACGCAGAGACTGCCTCTCTCTGTTCATCCTTCAGACATACCCTGTCAGTGGACTGGGGTCACCCCAGCATCAGGTATAAGGCTCTTTGGGAATTCTCAGGAGGCCAAGGGACTCCCCAAGCTGGGGCATGCAAATGACCTGGGTGGCCCTTAGGATTATGTGCCTACTAGTCACCACATGTCTGCTAGCCTCCTAGAGAAGGGGCTCTCTGTTGGGTTTTTAATTTTTGCCCTGACAACCACAGTATGAGGTTCTAAGCTGAGGGGAGAAATTTAGGAGCTCGGAGAGCCCCTCATGGCAGCTGGATGGGGGGAAACATTCAGAACATCCTGCTCAGTGGACGGTAACACTGAATAGTTTGAAATACTTTGAAGCTCTCCCTGTTTGGCAGTGAAATTTAGTAACTAGACTAGATGAAATTGGTTTCCCTTTCCTACGAGCACCTAAAGCAGTAGCCTGTCATGTTTAGAGGTCTTAGAACTGAATTCTGTACGAATTAAGAACCCTCAGCTGTATAATTTAAAGCTATTGGAAATCTATTGCTCTTTTCCAGACACTCTTTGAAATGTTTTCTTTATAAATAGAATTACTTTGTCTAGAAAAAATAATAATCTGGGTGTACGTGACTATATGAAACTGATGAGAGAACAAATGCAAGTTATTAAATAATAATGATTTCTTGCACAAACAGCCATCAGTGGCCTATGTACATACCACGCCGGGCCTACCTTCAGGCTGGGAAGAAAGAAAAGATGCTAAGGGGCGCACATACTATGTCAATCATAACAATCGAACCACAACTTGGACTCGACCTATCATGCAGGTACGAAGATCACCATACAACTAAAATCACAGGTCTTACAAGCCAAAGTGATATGCCCTGCTTCCTGTTCCTGGTGTTTACGAATTGTTCTCAAAGACCCATGTTGGAAAAAAGCTTTCTCAACAAAGGACATGCATTATTTTAAGAATCGTAATTGCTTAAGGCAGAGTTTGGTCCTCAAATCAGTCTACCCCTGAATACAGTTTTAAAATGTGACGTGTACACTATTTTTGAAGCAAGAGGCTATCGCAATATGTAGCTCCCCCACCCCATTCCCCGCCTTTTATCTGAGGCTAGTTTTTATGCTGGGCTGGTGATTCATTTTTATCTCCCTTGAGTGTTTCCCCATCCTCTCCCCCATTATTATGTTTAATTATTTCCTCCACGCGTTGAATAGGCCAGCCCTCTTATTATTGCTGCTGTGTTGTTGTTTGGGCTCACACTCCTAATCGCACAGGCAGGGAGACCTTCCTGTGAAGCTAACTTGTTTTTGCCTCCAAAATAGCTTGCAGAAGACGGTGCGTCCGGATCAGCCACAAACAGTAACAACCATCTAATCGAGCCTCAGATCCGCCGACCTCGTAGCCTCAGTTCGCCAACAGTAACTTTATCTGCCCCACTGGAGGTGAGAAGGCTCCATCCTCTAACTGGGGTCACTCTGTCCTGTGACTTCTCATCCTTTCTTCTCTCTAAACTTTGACTTCCGTTTTGCAGCCACCGTGCTCTCTGATCAGTCGTTGTGTTGGTGGCGAGGGGTGTCCTTGTGCGGCCTGACCACATGCTTCTCTGTCTCGCCCAGTTAACATTCCTGGACTCTCACCCAGTTCTCATTCTCATTTGGCTGCGGCCATGGTGACTTGTGCTGGACGTGGGCACTCTCTCCTCGGGACTTTCACCATTCTCGTTGTGTTTTGCTCCTTCCTGCCTGTTACTTCATTAGAATTGCATAATAACTCCTTCAAATGCAGTGCTTATATTGAGTTTCAAACGTAGCTATTGCTTTGATCATTTTTTTTTTCTTTTGACTTGTAGGGTCTTTTCATTGTGTGGGCATGGTGTTTCTGATGCATACTTGCATCTCCGAGTCATGCTGGGCATCTGCTGTGCTCTCTGTCCTGTTTGTGTTGTTTAAGTGCCATCCTTTAACATCACAAATGTCAAGAGAGAGAAGCCAAAGAATAAACGTTTGGGGTCCTAAATCTGCCTGTGTCTTAGGGACAGCTATGGGTTTCTCCTTGCCCTGGGTCAAGATCCTGATAAGTGGGACTGGCTAATAAACAATCTTCCAAACTCTAATATAAATGTCCTGGGTAACAACTGTGAGAGTCCAGGGGGTTGTCTGCATTGAAACAGGTCTCTCTTTTTGTGCTCTAAGACTTGCCAACCTATTCTTCGTTAGATTGTGAGCTCGCTCAGAGCAGAGGCACGTTCCACTCCAGTCTGTGTACAATCTCCATGCATAATGCTGATACAACACAGTGATTTTGGTATGTACTGAATGGCTACCAAAGGATGGTAGCTATAAGTACTTCAGGTTACAGTGTGTTTAACCAACAGAAAAATATGTGAAGTTAGATGGATTTAAAAGTAAATGAATGACAGAAACAGGTTTTGTAGGAGCTTTCCCTGTGTCCATCCCCAAAGAGGAGCATTCTACAATACCCAGGTACATTTTGACACCTTGGAATAGCACATGATAAAGAGTTCTAATGCTCATTGTTGTTCCTTAGGGTGCCAAGGATTCCCCCGTACGTCGGGCTGTGAAAGATACCCTTTCCAATCCACAGTCCCCACAGCCATCACCTTACAACTCCCCCAAACCACAACACAAAGTCACACAGAGCTTCTTGCCACCCGGCTGGGAAATGAGGATAGCTCCAAACGGCCGGCCCTTCTTCATTGACCATAACACAAAGACTACAACCTGGGTAAGGCTGCTGCTTTTATTTGGCTCCATTTTTTCATCATGAAGTCTGGCGTTGATTCCTTTATTTCCTTACTCAGTAGTCAGAGTTCTTGTAGAGGAAATTTCATTAACTCTCAGATGTGTCTCCAGAAGGTCTCTCAGCACTCATCTCTTGGCTCTGCACGTGTGGGCAGGTGGGAGGGGGTGGGAGAGACCTGGGCTGGTAGCTGTCCTTGGAGTTGGTGCCAGGTGACACTGCCTTTGCTCGTAGCACTCCTAGAAATCATTCACCATATTTGGGGAAAAAAGGTTACCACTCTCTGGTGCTAGGATTTTAATGATACTGCATCACATCTCATGACATAACTTCATTAGGAATTACAATTGTCAAACAATTTTTTCTTCATCAGTTTCTTTTTGCATTTTTCTTCTGACACGACCCACCTTCATTTGATTCATCTCTTGAGTTTTTGCTGTTCACATCAGATTAGTATTTTACCTTTACATGCTACACGTTCATTGCTTTAATCATGGGTTAGGCCATGTCCTGGTGACTCTGCTTGTAAGTCTGACAGCTCTTCATTGTGAACATTTTGTCAAAATTGGTTTTTCTCACCATGCTGTTCTTTCATGCGCTCCTGAATCATATATAAGAAAGAATCTGTATGTTGAGCTAACTTGGGCAAAACAAGATTAACCAAAGGTGAATATTCACATCTTTATGTGTTTCTGTCAGTTCTTCATTTCCATAGCTGGGCCGGGGATGGCTTTTTCGATGTGGTGTATCATTCTTTTAAAAGTCAGTTGGTATTTTTCTACTACATAACGCCCTAGACGTGTAATTAAACTGAAATTGTTTTTCTTATTTCTGGCTATTTTTGATGCTGCAGACAGGTGGGTTTTTTTTTCTTCCTGTGCCTCATGTCACCTTGGGGTAGTTTTAACTCAAAGTTTAACTTAATCCTTCTAATATTATCTTGCTGTTTTTGCCTGATGTTACAGGAAGGCTGATGAAAGTTTGGAGATTATCATTGGCCATAGCTGTCTGGACGAACTCTTTAAATTCTCACGTTAGTGGTAATACCCAGTATGCTCATTTGGTAGGCCAGTGTCATAGTCAGGAAAAGGCCTTGACCAAGTCAGTCTGGGCTGTTGCTTTACCCTTTGCCTACAGTGTGTATTAACTCAGTCCGCTGAGATTGCTCTAGATGGCTATCTCAGAAATCTATGGATCAAGGTACACTTTGTCTCCTTGAGGGCATTTTGGCATTTGGGGCAGGACTGCCTTCACCTGCGGGTCATTAAACATCCCACCACGGAGAGCCACTGTCACCACCTACCCTAACAGTGATAACCAAAAATGTTTCCCACCACCCCTTAGTGGGAACCCCTCCAAAAGCCCTTTCTATTTTGAAGTAAGGAATGGCCCTGCCGAAAGAATTGATTATTTGCATCTGGTGACATTCATTTGGAAAACTGGTAACTACTTCCAAGGCGTACACTGACATGCAGGTTTATTTGACTCTCACCTTTTAGTCTGAAGGTAACATTAGAGGTTTGTGGGCAGGACTTGAGGGTAAGCAACAGGCAGCTCTTGGGAAAACAGAGAGATTGGTTTCTGCATCTTTTTTCTCACTGCCGCAGAGCCCGTGGCTGTCCTGCCCATGTTCCCATTGACTATAGCACAGCTGTGATTTCAAATCCTCAGTCAGAAATTGGGGCTCCAGAAATAGGGGGTAAATATTATAAAAGCAGATGGATTAGCGTATGGAGCCACTGTGGCTTGCCAACGTAAGCTATGATTTTAGTAATTCGACCTGGCTTAGTAATCAAATCCCCTAACCTTTTCGCAGCCTCACACACCACAACTGCAGTGTAATTGCAGCTGGGCAGCTATTTAAAACGGCAGCGGCTTTATTTATTCCCCTACATCGTGGCTGAAGAAAACGCAGTTTTCATTTCCACGCGTCCCTTTCTACCCAGATCCTCGTTACTGTGACTGATTTACTAATTGAAAATTTTAATTTGTCACCACAATATCTTGCTGCTTCTGTCGCGGGGAATCCTTAAGGTCACAACTGGAAATTCCGCAAGTTGCTGCCCTCCTTCACTCGACCCAGATGCGCTAACGCAGCTGTGCCATCTCTTCCAAACGAAGGCCTACACAGAATTCCCACGGTGGGGACATGCTCTGAACGGCCTGTTCCCTTCAGCAAAGGGTGGAGGGAAGTGTAAAGAGAACTTTGGGCCTAAAGTCTGTCTGGAGTTGGTTTGGGGGTTTGTTAGTTTAAAAGAGAGAAAGAACAAATGAGAGAATAGTGTTCGCTATTCAGAGATTTGAGCATCATAATAAAAAAAGGAAAAAAACCTGTAGGACAGGTTGAGAGTAATGAAAAGAGCCCTGCTCCCCCCATTGGTGAGAATCACAAAAAAAGTCAGGGCAACGTTTCCCCTACAGATGTTAAGAGAACACGGTTCCGTATGAAGTGTATTTATAAAATCCACCCTTTCACACACAGTATGAAATAATGAAGACAGTATGTCAGCCGTCTATTTGGAGCAAAGCCTGACCTCATCCCAAAAAAGAAGAGGAAAAAACATTGTCTGGCTTTGTCCCCACCTGGGTCAGGTCTTGTGGAGCCTGCCAGGTGGCTGAGGGGAGATGGCAGCTCGCCCTTTTTCTGTTGAGGGAATACCTCAAAGCATGTGTGTCCACGTTGGGTAGAGCCCTAATCTGAAAGTCGGAAATGCTCCAGACCCTAAAACTTCTTGAGCACCACGTGAGGCAAAAAAAAATGCTTATTGAAACATTCAAATTGCAGGTTTTCAGATTAAGGATGCTGAAACGATGTGATGCAAATATTCTGAAATCTGAAATACCTCTGGTCCCAAGCATTTCACATAAGAGTCCCTCAACCAGTCCTCATATATTGATGTCTTTTATAGGACAAAGGATTGGCTTGTTTTTTAAAAGCAAGATAGATTACACCAAAAGCAAGATAGATTACACTCATATATTTATGGCTTTTATAGGACGAAGGATTGGCTTATTTTTAAAAGCAAGATAGATTACACTGTAGTTAAGTTTCAGGTCTATTTTCTACCCACATTCAAACTAATAAAATTCACAACAGCCTAGATGTGATTGCTGTACTTTTCCAGGTTGGAAAAAATAAAGGAAAAAAGGCACAGTTATTTTTAAATAGGTCAGTAGTCTCATATTCATAATATATTTTAAATTTAGAAACTCCTCCCTTTTTTTTTGCATTTTTTGGCTGTGGCTGGGTTGGAACCCACCACCTCTGGTATATGGGGCCAACAGCCTACTCCTTTGAGCCGCCCAGGAAACCCTTTTTTAGAAATGATAGTCTGTATGTTCTGTTTAAAAACACTTTCAGTTGGATTGAGAGAAGCAGTTAATCAGGAAAGAGTTGTCTTGCTATGCTGAGGAAAGGGAGAAACAGATATTTTAATTGTTTGATTCATTTATATTTGCATAATCTGAGACCTCATTAATATCTGACCCCTTGTCATCCCTGAAGTCATCTGTCACAAATATACAGAACCTCTCTGCCACTCACCTGCTGGGTGAGCTATAGAGATGTCCACTTCCTGGAGTGGGTCAGTGGAAGTATGGAGACAGTAGTGACCTTGGCCTTAGCCCATAGAGCTTGATTACTGAGACCTTCTTCCATTATTTTGATTATCATTGGTATAATAAAATGATACATGATGTCCATAAAGTTCATGTGCAATTGAAAATACTCTGCAATTTACAATTGCACACGAACCTTATAGACAACCCATATAAGGCCTTTTGGCCCTCACATTCTGTGACATCTTAGTGGCCATTTTAGTACATCTGTGAAGTTGAGTTTATTTTCTACTTTATGTTCCACTATTGTCCCCTGGTACTTTTTAAAATTTTCTTTTTCTTTTTCCTTTGTACCACCAGCTTTTTACCAAAAGGACTGATTGCCTTTCACAGTAGAATGTGATTCTAAGCCGCAGACAGCCATGCATGGAGAGTTGAGCAGTGAGGGGCATTCTTGTGGAATGGTGGTCCTTGGGCCTTCTCTAAACCTGGCCTGTAATTGGCTTTGTGCAGTGCCAAGGGTTCCCCAGTTGTCGTGGCTTTACCTGGTCCAGCCCAGAGTGAGCACTGTGTGAGGAGCTTTTACCAACTTTTTCTCTCTGCCCATATTTAACCAATCACCAGTTACCAGATTATGAGCTTCTTGGACCTTCTAAATCCCAAATCTGCTCGGCATATTTATACTATACATGTTCCACTACACTACAAAATAGTGGATTTATTTTGTGCCTCTACTTCGACATTTAAAAAATATATTAGGGCTGGGCATGGTGGCTCATGCCCATAATACTAGCACTCTGGGATGCAGAGGCAGGTGGCTTATGCTTGAGAGTTCAAGACCAGCCTGAGCAAAAGCAAGACTTCTGTCTCTAAAAAGTAGCCAGGCCTTGTGGCAGGTGCCTGTAGTCCCAGTAACTTGGGAGGATGAGGCAGGAGGATCACCTGAGCCCAAGAGTTTGAAGTTGCTATGAGCTATGATGCCACAGCACTCTACCAAGGGCAACAAAGTGAGACTGGGTCTCAAAAATATGTATGTGT
>NW_003852422.1:16641249-16655306 GCF_000181295.1 Otolemur garnettii | reverse complement strand
CTAACAAGGAGTGTTGCCAGGTCATACATCTGACTATTCTTTGTGAATCATAAAGCATGACCCAAGATGTCAGGGCACCTGTTTCTCTTTTGTTAATTTTCTGTGGTATTTTCTGAAGCCTATCTCGTAAGAAAGATTTTTTTTTGAAAACTTTTAAATACTAAGACATACATGAGAACTTAGTCTGCAGAATTTGATCAAGGATCTAAGTAAAAATAGTAGGATATGTGCCTTTACATGGTGAAGCAAACCAGATTGAGATTCCTGCTTAGGCAGGAGCAGAGGGGAGTTGCAGGGAACAAAAGCACTGATGGGGTGGCTGCCCTTCCAGAGCGCAGGATCCCTGGGAAGATTCTCAGACCCTTGTCCCCAGTGCCTATCTGTGGAGTAGAGTGAAGTCAGTTCCTGGCTACTGGTTTCTACTCTCCTCCTTTTTCAGAGTTTCAGGAAAATGGTTAACCTTGTTTTAAATACTCTTACCATCCTCTTTGCACCAGCACAAGCAGAAAGACAGAGAACCGGGCTTCCTGTATGAAGTGGAAACAGGGAACCCTTTCCCTATTCCGTGCTCTGCCTTGGAACATAACTGGAGAAGGAAAGAAACCATGGACTGCACACAGCCCCTCCTAACATCCGCTGCCTTCTACATTTTTCTTACAGGAAGATCCACGCCTGAAATTTCCTGTACACATGCGGTCAAAGGCATCTTTAAACCCCAATGACCTTGGCCCTCTTCCTGTGAGTACACGGGAGGCACATGGAACGGGCTGAAAGTGTTTGTTCGTCCGTCTGCCAGCATTGAGTGAGAGGTCCTGTGGGCCTTCTCTTTCTCTAAACTTCTTGGGTCCCAGTGGTCTCTTTCTTAATAGAATTGGGTGTTTGGCTGAATTCTAATAGGATGTTATGGTTACTTGTTAAAGAGGTTTCTGAATTGCTAGCTGCCAATGGAGGTAGACCTTGCAGCCAGGATGTGCGAGAGACGCTCTGAACGGGTGTCAGTTTAAGCTGTGCTCACTCATTTTGTAACTCAGCAACCACTGAATTCCATCATGTTGCCGATTTAGTCATAGGAACAAAAATGATAAGAATAATGTGGGAGACAAAGGCATAAGTAGTCATAGAAAGTTTCTCTAAGTCGTTTAACCTGCGGATATTATAAATTTTTCTCCATGTTGGTAAATTGTTGATAAATCTTTTTACCAGTTTGTTCTCCTTGGGGCCTGAGCAGAAGTTGAGCTATTTACTTCAAATGGGTTTTTTTAATTTAATTTAATTATTATTTTTTTGAGACAGAGTCTCACTATGTCACCCAGGGTAGAGCGTTATGGCATCACAGCTCACAACAATCTCAAACTCGAGTAATTCTCTTGCCTTAGCCTCCCAAGTAGGTGGGACTATAGGTGCCCTCCACAACGCCTGGCTGTTTCTTGGTTGCAGTTGTCATTGTATAGCTGGCTCAGGCCGGGCTCAAACCTGCCAGCCTTGGTGTTATGTGGCCGCACCCTACTCACTGAGCTATGGGCCCCAGGCCTACTTCAAATGGGTTTTGAGTGAAACCTTCACAAGTATCCTCCTCAACAGCCCATCCCCAATTAAAGAAAAAAGACACAAAGCTGGCCAGTAGGAGTTGGACTCCTAAGACTGTTTTTAAATGGGAATTTTAATTTCAAGCATGAAGACCTTTTTGTTGCGTGGGATATGGTATATTGTGGTATAAGTTTGAGGCTAAAAAGGTGAGAGTCCATTTGCTAAATAATTAGGTTATACATTCCAAATCTGTTTAGTTCCTGGAAAAACATGAAAATGCCAAAGAATAAGTTTAGAAAGTAGAAGAAAGTAATTGTTTCTGAATCTGTTGGATTCATGAAGTTCAGATAGCAAACAGGAAAAGTTCAGATAACAAGCCTGATCTTGAAAAAATTATCCAAATCGGGTGGTGCCTGTGGCTCAAAGGAGCAGGGGCCCCATATGCCGGAGGTGGCGGGTTCAAACCCAGCCCTGGCCTAAAACTGCAAAAAAAAAAAAATTTTCCAAATCTAATATTTAGTTCATGAGTTTGAATGGTAAGAGTTTGTGGCAGAGAAAACCAGTTTTAGATTGTCCAGCTGCCTGGATAACATGAGTAAAGTAATTGTGGCTAACATTTTTATATTAACCCTCTCCCTTCATTTAGTACTCAGTATTTAGTTAATTAACTGAGCTGCTGAGCCTCAGACTCCCCTGTTCCCTGGTCTGCTGAAGTTTGCCTTTGAAGCTTTGTCGATAGCAGCTCATTTCCCATTCTTCACACACTGGCTACATCTGAAATTGTGGAACCTGTGATAAAGCATGTTGCTAGACATTGCCAGGAGTTAACCTGAAATGTTTTAACTTATTGTCATTGTACGGAAGAGTATAGAAGTATCCTATAATTTTTAAATTCTGCCTTTGAGGCCAGGTGTAGTGGCTCACGCCTGTAATCCTAGCACTCTGGGGGATGCAGGCAGCCAATTGCTTGAGCTCGGGAATTCAGAACCAGCCTGAGCAAGAGCAAGACCCCGTCTCTACTAAAAATAGAAAAGAAATCAGCTGAGCATTGTGGTGGGCATCTGTAGTCCCAGCTACTTGGGAGACTGAGACAGGAGGTTGTCTTGAGCCCATGAGTTGGAGGTTGCTGTGAGCTATAATGATGCCACAGCACTCTACCCAGGGCAACAGAGTGAGACTCTATCTCAATACAGACCAATTCTTCCTTCAATTTGGAAACTGCTAGCTAACACCTGTGTTCTCTCCCTCTCTCCCTTCCCCGGATACTAGCCTGGTTGGGAAGAAAGAATTCACTTGGATGGCCGGACGTTTTATATCGATCATAGTAAGTAGGCACTGTTCTGGATGTGTAGCTATTGCAGGTAAGGGGGGAGGGTAACTCAAATAGTATAGTGAAAGCTTTGTCGTTTTACTCTCTGTCTAGGCAGCCAGGTGTTATGTGGCGAGAATGATACCAGGGAGTCAGTGCCCTCCTACGGTACTGTGCATTCACCCCATGTTTGCTTGAAAGTAGCCCCTCAAGCTTTCACCCAATTTGATCTTGTGACCTATTAACTTTTTTTGTTTTTAATTAAAAAATTTTTTTTGGTTGGTGATCCCTTGACTTTCGTGCTTTTAATAAATACACTCTGGTAATAGAAAATAAGATTAGAAATGATGATGTAGTCAAAAGTCTGTGTGAGCAGAGTGTGGGGAGCAGCACAGGCGTTTGTGGGGCGCGGCCTGCAGAGGGCCTGGCCGGGCGCCCGCTCTGACCTTATTTTCTATTCGCAGCATGTTCCCTTGCACCCACCACACTAATGCCTATGTAGCTCTTGTAAAGTTGTGGTATATTTGCTGTAGACATTTGCTCCAGCATCTATGAATAAATGTGTGGTTTCTCATTTCAACTAAAAGTTAAACTAATAAAGGTTTGCTTTTAGCCAGGGGTGGGGGGGGGGATTTTTTGTTTTGGGTTCTTTTTTGAGGTGACATGTTTATAGATCCCTGAAAACTTCTGAAAAAGAATATTAAAAAGAAGGCTGTAAGTAGACGTAAAGTGAAATCATGCATGCAACTTGGCAGAATTTGGGTCTCTGTGAACACAAAGTCCTTGCCAGCTTTCCCCACCTCCATGTTTCCGTCACTAAACAAAAGCCCCCTGACAAGGCGCTGGCAGAGAAGTCTGGTCTCAAGGAAAGCGCATACGAAGAGGACGGGTCACTGTCCACAGGCGGGTCACTGTCCACAGGCGCGGTACCTCTTCCAAGTGTAAGGAGGGGCCAAGTGCATTGATGGGCTTTGCTCCCCGGCCTGAGGGTTTGAGGGGTTATTATGAATGGAATTCAGCAAGAGGGCCAGCAGTTCAGAATTAAACCAAAAGCAGGAATCATAGGTGTACGTACATATTTAGAGGGATGGGCTACCCTTCAAATCAAATATTTCGAGGTGCATATGCTTTTGTCTTTTATCAGGAAAAAATACTGATTTGCCTACTTCCTGGAAGTGTATGGTGAGCATAAAATTGCTCCCATAAATGCTTTAATATATGTACATACCCCACTTTTCCCTTGAAGTGCTAGTTATTGTACTCTTTAGAGAACTCACTAAAATGAGAGGTCACACCCCTTTTTCTCAAAAACCAGTTCCAGTTTCCTTTTTAGCGTTTTGTGCATTACCGTTTCAGTTTTCAAAGACAGGTGTGAATACTAGTGATTGTTTTACTAAAACAAGGTCTCTACTGGCAGCACAGCCTTGGTCTGTGACACAGCATTTGCCCAACATGGTGACAGTGTCCTGGCTGGGGGTGATGCTCAGGTCAACCTGGAAAGGATGCTGTGAAGGCTCTGAATGTACTTCAAGGACCCCAAACTGGGAATTGCAGGGAGCCACCTATACATTAGGAATAGTAACAATCCATTTCCCCGGTGATGTGCATAGACCTAACATAATATACAGGAGAGGCTTGATAAATGGTGACTTGAAATCAGGGTCATGGAGGGTCAGCGAGAAGGTCTCAGGTCGTTGCTGCCCTTTATCACAAAGTGGAAAGAACTGACTCAAGGAGCAGCAGCTCCCAGCCACAAGCTGGCCCAGTCCTTGTCCACAGGGAGTTGGAAAAGGGTGGGTACCTGAGCTCTCTCTGACTCCTGGTCAGTTGGACAGTTACATCAGCACTCTTTTGGATAGTCCTGATTCTTCTGCCCAGCACAGCACCTGGGAGGCTCCTCTTCATTCCTGGGGATGGAGTGATGTTGGATAGACCAATGCAGAGCCTGATTGAGCTGCACCAATGTGATATTAGTGGCCATTCGCTTGGAGGGTAAAATTATCAACCATACCAACATGTTCTCTTCAACAGATACATTGAACAGCATAAATTAGGCAACCAGAAATCACTTAAGAGAAAGATAAATTTATGAGAACCCCATTAGCTATTAATGCTACATTTCTGCACTTCTTTGTAATTTGTGAAGATTTGCTCACAGAAGGCAGTAGAGAGGTTCACATCAGTTAAACAGTTCACTTCATTTGCCTTCCTGCCAAAAGTTGGTCTTTTCAGACTGCAGAAGGCCTGTCTTTTTGAAGAGGTTTTAGCAGGCTGACACTCCCAAATGGGTTTAATGACCTGATAAATAATGTGTGGGAACTTTCGTACTGTCAAAATGAAACCTCACTTTCTAAAAAGTTCTCTAGCAAAATCCAGCATCTAATTCTGCTATCATACTGCCTACATGTGCAATTACTGTGAAAGCAGTCATCTTCTGAGTTGTTCAGAGTCTTCCAACGTAGCTGAGATATTTGACTATACATTGAATTACAGATAAGAATGCACTTGTCTTTTGAATAATTTAATTATTTTCTGCTTCATAAATTCTTGAGGTTAGAATTTTCAAGATTAACCATATTCAGTGATCTGAAAGATCTAATTTCAAAAGCAGCGAGTGCTCAGTAATAATCTTTTCTTTTTGGATTCCTTGACGTGTTTGGTTGATATTTATGGAATAGCTTCTGTGTTCAGGCCTGGTGTAAAAGGCTAAAGGGAAGATCTTGAACTTAATCTCTAGTGCTCACAGGAATGATGTCATTCTTAAAGACCAGGCATGCCTGGCAGCTGAGTAATTGGCCGCAGTTATCATATATACAAAATAGAAAGAAAATATATGCACAATTCCAGGGAATTTCTTGATTTAGTCTTTCCTGCCAGCAGTCTTACCAAACCTGTTAGTAGTGGCTAAATTGACTGAGTCTCTCATCCTTCTACTTTCTTCTTTGTCCTTTTGTTTATATGACTTAAAGAAGAAGAGCAAGTTTAGACTCAGAGATTCAAAAATATATATATGGATAACTGGCTACCATACACTGACAATGCCTAGTTGCAAAATTGATCTTTATTGTAACCATGTAGAAACTTGCATGGTTTTGAAAGCTTAGACTTTGATAAAGGGATTTCATGTTCACCATCAGCTTCATTCAGTCACTTAAAATATAATGTATTAAGCTCCTGCTGCATGCTGGAACCTCCGTTAAGTGGTGGAGAGGGGATGGTGGAGATGAATAACGATTCTTGTTCTCAAGGGACTTACATCTAGTAAGGAGTACCAGGAGATGTTTCAGGGTTTTGTACTGGAGGGTGAGCCACTTGTTACCCCTAAGCAAAAGCAGTGGAGGCAGGGACTGCCCTTGCCTGGGGAGTGGTTGGGTACAGGGGATGGGGGCGTGCTGCAGGAGAGTCTGATGGAGTGGGTTACCTTCCAAATGGATGGGAAGTGCTGAGTAACATTGAGCTGGGCAAGCACAGTGAAGAGTGATTTTAGGAGGGGGTGGGTAGCATGTGGAGATGCCTGTGTGTCTGTAGATTATGCACCTTCAGAGAGCATGGCTTTGCTCTAAATAGCTGGTGTGCAGCAGTGGCCAAGCCAAGGGCTGTCTGTGTGTGTGAGGACTGGGCTTCATTCTGCAGCCAGTCAAGAGCTCCTAAGGGATTTTCCAGAGGGAAGTGACAGGGTTCAAATTTGTTGTTAAGAAAATCCCTTTGGCCAGAGCTGTAGAGGAAGTCTTAAGCAAGGGGATTGAGACCATGGCCAGGGAAGCTTAGAGAGAATAGTCCAGGAAAAAGATTGAAGACCTTGGCAAGAAGCCTTATGAGGGAGAAAGATGGGGACGGCTCAGGACCACAGAAGTGAGTGATGTGGCCCTGTTCCTGATTTGGACAGTGATACTGCTAATTGGAGTATGGGCTCACATGAATGGCTGGTGGTGCTGGGTGATGGTGGTCCTATTTTGGTAGCGTAGAGCTGAGGTACCTGTAGGAAGTCCAGGTGCAGATGTGGAGGCTGGAGATCGACAGTGGGGGCTGCTCTGAGGAGTTGGTAATCCTTGTGAGTCAGGAGTCAGTTTATTTTCTGCTTTGATGACGTATCCAGGTGATGTGGTTGTAATCCAAGGTGGTATTTTAAGGCACAGTTTCCACTAAACTGTGTTCCATTTCCTTTATTTTGGTTTTCTTTTCTCTTAGTTTCCAATACAATAATAACTTTTACTTTCCAAAGTCTTCTATTTTCAAGGTTAAGGAACCCCCAAATGGCTTTTGCTTTCATCAAGGTTCTCTCAATAGTTGAGATGTTTCGTGTAAATTTTCTGCCAGCATGAAAGCAAAATAAGGATTCTGTAATCATCGGGTATTATATACCGTGTTTTGTTTGTTTGTTTGCTTGCAGTTTTTGACTGGGGCTGGGTTTGAACCCGCCACCTCCATCATATGGGGCTGGTGCCCTACTCCTTTGAGCCACAGGCACTGCCCCTTATATAGCTTTTTTTTTTTAAAAAAAAAAAAAAAAAAAAAAAACTTCTGCTTTCCTTAAAATAATACCAGAGTTTTGTTTTTGTTTTTGGGGGTTTTTTTGAGACAAAGCCTCAAGCTGTCACCCTGGGTAGAGTGCTATGGCATCACAGCTCACAGCAACCTCCAACTCCTGGGCTCAAGCCAGTCTCCTGTCTCAGCCTCCCAAGTAGCTGGGACCACAGGCACCTGCCACAACCCCTGGCTATTTATTGGTTTCAGCCATCATTGTTGTTTGGCGGGCCCGGGCTGGATTCGAACCCGCCACCTTAGGTGTATGTGGCTGGCGCCTTAGCCACTTGAGCCACAAGTGCCAAGCCAATACCAGAGTTTTAAGAAATTCTTCATGTGGTTATTAAAACTGAATTCACTAGTTACTCTCATCAGTCCACTTACAGAATATACAGAAAATAAAGTGAATCAGTGTTCGTTATTTTTCAAACATAATTTTTTTTTAACCGATTTAGAGTTTCTAAAACTCGAAAGCAGTCTTTTTCAACTTTTTTTTTTAATCTCGCGGCACACTTGAACCTGTAGTTAAAACTTCTCAGCACACTCAAATTGTGTTGATTTTAAAAAGTTAAAAAAGAATACTGGGCCTTGAACGTCTTTTGAAAATAAATTAATTAATGATCTTTAAAATTCTTCATGGCATATCAATTGAAAATCACTGCTCCCCATACCTTTCATGCAAGTCCATCCCCACCCTCACCCACAGGTGTCTTTAAAATCGTATTCATTATGCATAGTTACAAATCCTAAGGGGTCCAGGGCAGCTATTTGTGTTAGCGCTTACCCAGGTAGTGGTGTGGGTGGCACGGTCTTGTTCACATTAACTCATTTGGGAGAAAGAAAACTACCTCTTGCCAACTTGGCCAAAGGGAAACTGTTCTCTGGACTCTTCCTCTGCTCTCTGGAATTCTCATTTTTTGGACTGCCTTTATCTGCTTTGATTATTTTGTGTGTGTGTGTGTGTGTGTGAGTGACGCATGTGATGGATTTTTCATTTGTTCAGTATAAGATTCTTAATTGAAAGCAGTTTTTCAATACCCTAAGCAAATACAAAAGTATTTGAAATGAGAAAAGAAGTCGTGTGTGTGTGTGTGTGTATTAGCCTTTTTGGGAACTTATGTCTTTTTTTCAATGAAATGAAAATCAAGATCAAATTATAAATCTTTGAGAGAACAGGAGTTTGTAATTGAAATTTCAACAGATTGCTTGCCAAAAACGGTGTGAATAGATCGTCGTGCAGTTATGCAGTTTTGACTGAGTGTTTTTAACTTAAACAGTGTAAGGGGCATTTGCCACACAGACCACAGTTACCTTCTAACTCTGAAATAACTTATCTTTTGTGAGGGGAGGTATTATTACTGAGCAGCCCCAGGAATCCAGGGTATTCTTTCAAGAGCATTCTTTACGTAGAATAGAATTGAACTAATATGCTAATTTTTTTTTTTTTTTTTTTAACATTTTCAGATAGCAAAATCACTCAGTGGGAAGACCCAAGACTCCAGAACCCAGCTATTACTGGTCCGGTCAGTATTCTCAAGTTCTGACTCCTTAAGATTTGGGTTGATTCTAAGTGTGCATTTCTTGTATATTACTGACAACTGATGCCAAGGGATTGGAGTAATTGAGTAGACATTACTCTTATCTTCTTCTTGCTGAAGGTACAGCTGCATGTACTTTTTGGGAGGGCCTTCACTGCAAAAGAAAAGAAACTGGTTTAATAATGATAGTAGAATTCTACACTTTCTTCTCCTCCTTTGTAAATGAGGAGATTAAAAGTATGATCAAAATTTCCTCCCTTTTTGAATGAAGCAAAACCAAGCCCAATATTTGTAGAGTTTTGTCATCTCTTTGGGCCAGGGATAATACATGCATGTTAATCAATTTAAATCTTCTCCAACTTTAAAAGTCTGTAGAAGTGTGGGTGAGGTTGCAGCTAACTTTGGGAGCTGGCAGTTCGGAATCTTTAATTCTGCTAACCCACTAACTTTCTCATAGTACCCTTCACATGTAATGGGTGGGAAAAGAGCCAGTTCTGACACATCGGTATAATGACATCCTAAAGGAACTGGACTCCACTGTCCCACAGTGTCAGCAGACGCTCAGCATTACAAACTTGGGGGTGGGACCACATGCTGGGGAGAGGGGGAGGACTGCCCATCAGTTGTTATAAAAGTGTAAGGAGCTGATTTGGAATTACAGGAACTGCGATGAGATTAGCAGAAGACTGCAGATTTGCGGTTCTTTTAAAAAATCTAGAGGAGCAAAAGGAATTAAAGTTGGGTATATAACATGCTGAGCCTAGAAGCCAATAGGTATATTTAAAGTACCAATTTCATGGCTTTGATCTTGGTCCATTCAGCTTATGTTTTGAATTTAGATATGTTCATTTGAAAACTTAAAAGATACTAACACTGCAGATGTGCATTGATAACTGACACTCCTTTAGTTACTTGTTACATTCATTTATTGGATTTGTTCTGCCACTGTGGTGGTTTCTTAGGCAAAGTACCCAATAATACCTGGATTAGAACAGTTAAAGTACTTTTTCCTTGCTACTGCCTTACTCTGAGGGTCCCTTTAGGACACAGTCACAATTGTAATTGACTGACAGGGTAGTATTTTCTCCTCTACATCATCAGAAGCCAGGTAAATTCAAGAAACCATGCTGTTTTCAAATGACAAAAGTTTTAAATCTTTTTCAAGTATTTCTACGAGGTATTAGTCAATTACCTTTGCTCAAACACTGCCAGTTTTTATGGTCATTTAAAATTGTTTGCATCATGAATCCAGGTAGATTTACCCCCAAAAATACCTGTTTTTTTCTGTTTTCTATTCGTGAAAGAGCTTTGTTTGCTCTTCTATTATTATTATTATTAGTGACATTGCTTTTGGTAGGGGTATTATGTGTACTTAAGTAATTAGGAACATACTGTAGACATGTGGCCTTTATTGTCATTCAGTTTGAACTATTTGGCAATTTTCATTTGATTTTTCTCCTTGATTTATAAATTAAAATATGCTTTTTAGTTGCGAAGAGTATGGGAGGGATTTTTGCCTGTCCATTTCTGACTGATTATTCAAATTTGTTTGCATGATGGGCAGAGAACATTGACTATAGAATATTTATTATTGGGTATTTGAACCTTTCCTGGAGTCTTGGTCATTTCTTGTAAATTTCTGTATGTGTTGTAAAAGAATGTGTATCGTGTCTTTGGTTGGATGTATGAGGTCAAGCCTGTGGTATTCGAATTATCTTTATTAACTGTTTCTCTGACTATCTGCCCATCAAGAGAGTTGTGTCAAATACTCGGTGGTGATCATTGTTCTGTCATTTTGTCTGAGACGTATACAGCTATACTTGCTTTCTTTCTAAAATAGGATTTGCCTGGTGTATCTTTTGTCTCATGTTTTGTCTCCTTTCCTGCCTTCCGTTAGATTGATTGAATATTTTCTCCTGTTTTCTCTATATGCTTTCAAATTGTACTTCGTAGTCTATTCTCTGAGCACTCATATTAAACTTTCAAACCAGCATAGTTAAGGTAAAAATTGGTCACTGTACCCCCATCCTGGATAGCATCAGACCACAGGGAACCATAATGCTGTTACTCCCATTTACATGTTACTATTGGGCAGAATTTTTTAAAACTACCTTGTCTTTAAACTTTTCAAATAGTCATTAATATTTTATCTTTTTCCCCCTACAGTCAGTGCTGATTGAATTTTACCTGTTCTTTGCCCACCATTGATTCTTGCATCCATTTTTCCCTCCCGTGAATTACGTTTTTTCTTAATGGAGCATACCACAATTTATGATTCTCAGTGTGTTCTGATGACCAGCATGTCAGTATCATCCAACACGTGTTAGAAACAACATGTTTTCAGGTCCTACCCCAGACCTCCTGACTCCATAGCTCTGGCTGTATGACAATCTTTGTTTTAACAAGCCCCCTCCCAGGGGTCCGCTGCCCACTCAAGTGTGAGGACCTCTGCCCAGCAGCACTGTGAGTGAGTCTGAGAATGGCACCATTTCTTAGTCTTTGAAGGTCAGCTGATTATAGAATTCTCAGTTAACTTATTTTCCTTCAGTACTTGCAGGTATTCTTAATGTTTCTGGCCTTCATAAATGACGAGAAGTTTGCTGTCGGTCTGATTGTTGTT
The DNA here is from genome assembly GCF_000181295.1 of Otolemur garnettii. Lineage (NCBI taxonomy): Eukaryota > Metazoa > Chordata > Mammalia > Primates > Galagidae > Otolemur > Otolemur garnettii. Next base: position 16,643,788 of record NW_003852422.1, on the reverse strand, counting down.
TCCGTGTAGGTGAATTGCTCTTTGCTCTGGTGGTTTTGGAATTTTAATCTGTGTCTTAGATGTCCTGCAATTTCACTGTCATGTGTGTGTGGATTTCTCTCTGTCTAATCTGTTTTGGACTCATAATTCTTTAATATGAAAATCATGTCTTCTATAAAATCCTCAGCTGTTAATTTCTTCACATAGTACATTTTTCCCGTTTTCTCTGATTATCTATTTTTATAACTCCCATTGGGTACTTGGTTCACTTTCGCACTGTCTTATCTCTCAACTTCGATATTTACCCAATCTCTCTCTTTCATTGCTGTGTTGTGAGTTATTACTCAGCTCTTCTGGTTAATTCTTTCTTAAGCTTTTAAATCATCTCTTTATCAGTTCATTGTGTTTATTATTTCAGTGACGATGTTTAATTACTCAAAGTTCTAATTGGTCTCTGAAAGTTTGCGTTGTCCTTATAGTTATTCTGTCTTGTTCTTTCCCTTTTTTTTTTTTTTAATTCTTCATCTCTAGCATTTTAAGAATATTTTTTATTTCATGGCCTCTTTCAGATCATTCTATTATCTCTGGGCCTAGGACTGTTAAATCTCCCACTTGTTATGTCTATAGATTCTTCTTAATGGTAGCTCATTGCCAAGTTCAGTTTATGATTTGTGTATGTGTGGGCTTGCATGCAAGGGAGAGAGCGAGAGTGCACGCATCTTTATTTATTTTTTTTTTTCCTATGGGGCTTTTATAAGTCCTGACCTGTATTTACTGTTAACTTCTTGGCTTGGATTCATGTACTTCCAATTAGTATAACTGTGGACCTCGCTTTGGTATAGGCTTCGAGTATGGATTTATTACAGGTCTGTTTCTTTTTGTTTTTCTTCCTTTTATGGTCCTGGACAGAAGGTAAGCTTTCTTGCAACTTCCCTGGGCCGGTGGGTAGAATTTTCCTTTCTCCTTTTCAGATGTTAGGTTTCAAGCAGGACACTCTGTTCTTTCTAGGTCATGGAGACAGAAGGTCAAGTTCTGTGTCCCCATGGAAGGATTAAAACACAAGCCCACACACCTACGAGTCTAGGTTGAGCGCACACTCAATTCTCTAATTTTCAGTCTTTGTATTTGGTGCCTAGAGTCTCTCTTTTCTTTTTCCCAAGTTTTAAAAATATTCTAGTTAGTCCAATGTTTCCACATATTTTTAGGACAGGGAGCCTTTCTATGGTAGCATTGTATGTAACATTCCTATAAAGCTACATGCTCTCTGTGACAAGTACCACCAGTCGCAGCATTTATTAAATGCTATCTGCATACACTGCTGGTGATGATCTGCTACTAGCTCATGTTTGTGTAATACTTTAACTTTCCCAAGAACTTTATAATCATATGATTGAAAACCCACAGCAACTTTTTAGAAGCTCAAAAAGTTAACTGCATTGCTGACAGTCCCTGCAACTGTCAGAATCAGGACTGGAGCCCCAAACATGCTGGCATCACCCATGTCTTCACATTGGGCGTGGGCCCTTCTGTCCAATGATTGGTATCATCTGGACAACAGTGATATGATACCATTTAGAGCCAACATACACAATAAAGCAAGTTGACACTTGGTACCAAAATAACTAATTTAATACAGAGTAAAAGGTCTTTAATCAACAGACTTGTTATTAACAATCTTTCAGACAGCCTTATTTTGCAAGTTAAATTGTATGTAAGAAAATGAGATGCCAGATTTTCAAGAGGAAACAAGTAATTTGGATCATTCAGTACAGGAAAAATACATGTAATTCTCTTCAGAAGCTTCGTTGTAGGGATGTGTGTGTCCTGGTATGTGGTTGGAATCTTTTCAGGAGGACAATATATAAATGTACTCTTCTTAATTGTATCGTGAGAACTGCCTCTAGACAGAAAAGATAAGTATCGGAGGAAGAAAATGATTTTTCTGCTTGCATGCCACCATTCCCCAGAAGAAAGGCCAGGAACGTCTCAGCATCTTTTCCCACCCACACCTACTCAGCACCTGCCAGGTTACAAGACAGGCAGGAGCATGGATATCACAGGCAATGGGCAACGTTTTGAAATCTCTTCCTTGGCAAATGTGTTCTTTAAGACAATTAAACATGCACGTGCATTGAGGAATGTTGAAACTTTTCCTTAACATTTTCAGTGGGGGAACAAACAAAAAATAATTCCTAAGAATCACAGATTTGGGGAAATGGAAGACCCTAGTCAGATATATTTTGTTAAATCTTTCGACTTAACTGGAGAAATTCCTTACTGGAGACCATGTGTTGGCAGTGAGCCGGGGACAGAGGCTCCGTTAGAATTCAGGTTTTCTACACCTGGCCTGAGAGAATGGAAGGTGGTCAGTTCTTCAGTTTAATTCCTCTGTATCATAGTTTCAACTAAAGCATCAGCAAGTGCTTCCCCTTCTCAAGACCTGGCACCCACTGTCTGCCGTGGTTTGTCTCCTGCTCAAATCTGGCTTGCTCAGCTACCCGCTCCTCAGAGCTGCCTCCCCTGACCAGCTCCTCTGAAATAACCCTTCAGGAGCTCTGTG
>NW_003852422.1:16638485-16640496 GCF_000181295.1 Otolemur garnettii | reverse complement strand
TTTGCTGAAAGCGCTGAGTTGCTCTGAGTATGAGACTGTTGTAGGCCTGTGTGTGTGCAGACGTCAATCCTTTCGCTTCATAAAAAAAAAATTGCAAACCTTTTTCCATGGCCTAAAGTCATGGAAAAGTCTGAGATTTTCTAAGTTACAAATAGCAAATAAAGGTAATTTAAGTGACTTCCTTAAAATATTTTTTTGCCTGAAGAGAGATCAGAACTTTTGAATAATTATAGTTAACTCGGTTCCTGAACCCACACCTGGCACCATTACTTTATTTTATAGATAAGACATTGGCTATTTAAAGAAATCCTGACCCTAAACCAATAAATATTCAGGGGCAAAACTTTTGACTCCTAAAATCGAGGACTCTCTAAGAATGCTGTCTACTTGATTTTCTATTCCTCAATGAGAGCATGTATCCCCTTCTGCTCACTGTGTTTCCCCACAAAGGTCCTACTTCTTAGTTTGGGGTTGTGTGTGTAGTATCATAGGCAGTAACTCTTACCTAACTACAGACAAATTACCTCCTCACTTGTATTCTGACTAAAGTCACATAGAAAGCACCCTTAGTTTACAACACATCCCCTGCATGAGTTCTTGAGTATCAATATAGCTGTCTTCAAGGGGAAAGCCCCATTCAATGCTGATTATCCCTATTCAGTTCTAGGACTTTCCCATGTACCATGTAGATGTTACATAAATTTTCTGTGGATACTATGAAGGGTGAAAATTTAATCTTTATGATTCATGAAATTCTGTGAATGTTGCCTCAGTGTATATAAAATTCCAAGTGTATTGTTTGCATTATCTATGTTTATAAATTTATCTTCCAGGCTGTTCCTTACTCCAGAGAATTTAAGCAGAAATATGACTACTTTAGGAAGAAATTAAAGAAACCCGTGAGTAATCATATCTTGCAAAAAATGTGTTTTAGTCATTTGCAAGTTACGAAAGTTACTTCAGCGAGAACAACTTGTTTTGTTACTTTTATATGTATACTAAAAATATCACCTTCCTTTCTCCACTGCACTTTGATCCACCTGAATCTTCAATCTGAATTTTCTTTTTAACAGAAATGGTAAGTGAAGATTAACGCAGTATTACATATCAAATCACCTGAAGGGTAATTTCTTATGTAATACCAAAAAAAAGAAATGATTTTTATGAGATGTAAAATAATTCAGTACCCTAGTCAAAAAATCTGGGGACGCCCCTACAATTACATATGGTTATCATACTTCATAAAATCTAGACCCTAGTTAGAAAACTGTTAAAGTCATCCCGATAAATTCAAAAGTATGGTTCTTAACCATAATATTGATATTTGCTATGTAAAGTTTATAATATTTAAGTAAATAATTGGCGGTATTAGGTCCAAGTGTAATTTTCTGATTACAGTTCTCACTGGCAGTTTAAAACTGAGAAACCCTGTAAGATATTTATAGTCGACTGTTTTAAATCACAGTGTTCTATTTTCTGCCGACATGCCACCCCCAAATTATTCCACGGTGTGTCTTCTGCTTTACTTTCTGGCTCTACCTCCCTACCGTGGGTTTTAGCAGTTTGGTCCTATTTGCTGAACCACTGGGGTTGCACCACTGGGGAAAGGAGAGAGGCCACCGCCATTCAATCTGTCCCAGGGCCTGTGCGCTGGTGCTGGCACTCCCTGCTCCCTTCCCACAGTCCGTCCATCCTGTCCTGGGCATGTTGTCTGCATTGAGCACAGTCTCTGCTCTCACCTAGGGCTTCTGTTCTGTTCCCAAGTCCAAATTCAGTAGATTGTGAGTACTACTTTGGTAATGATCTGCTACCTTCAAAACTCAAATTTGATCGCGTAAGATCCTTGTGTTTCTTTGTAAGTCACATCCTCTGGTAATAGGCAGTGACTTTGTGGAGAGCACCCAGCCTTGCTCTTTGAAGAGCCCTGTCTTCTGCCTAGAAACTGTCTCTGCAGACCCTTCTTTACAGCAAGCAAGGTCCCCAGTCCTGGACCTCATCTGTCCTGGAGAGA
>NW_003852422.1:16622011-16638465 GCF_000181295.1 Otolemur garnettii | reverse complement strand
GTGTTTTGTTATTCTCATGGCAATGAACTGTGGACTTTGGGATGCTTTCCCCAAACTTGACATGGTCAGGGTCCCCCGCTCCCCTGGGACAAAATTTAGGCAGATGTGTGGATCATATTTCCTACTTGGAGTCTCTACCAGAGTTGAATGTGGTCCAGTACTGGCCAGCTGGGGATTATTTATAGGTTTTAGTTATCCAAGCTAGAGTCTCTTTCCTTCACCAAAACAGCATGAAGAGTTGATACCTTTCTGTTGCTGTTGGGTGGCTAAGTGCCCACAGTTGTTTATAAAATGGAGCAGGGAGGATTTCCTCCTACTCAGCAGAGCTGCTGGCTCAGCCTGAGCAGCTACTGGGGGGATGCTATGTGTCCCCTCCTGACACAGTGAGGCTTCCTGTCCGTGCAAGGGAAACCCACAGAAGAGAGAGTCTCAGCTGGAACCATTTGTCACTGCTTGTTTATTTGAAGATTGCCATTATTTCTACCCTTTATTGGTTTTCTTTTCTTTTTTTCTTTTATTTTTTAAGTAGGAAGTATGATGTATATTTACGTTATGTGGGGTTTTTTTTTCTGTTTCGTGTAGGCTGATATTCCAAATAGGTTTGAAATGAAACTTCACAGAAATAACATATTTGAAGAGTCCTATCGGAGAATCATGTCTGTGAAAAGACCAGATGTCCTGAAAGCTAGACTGTGGATCGAATTTGAATCAGAGAAAGGTCTTGACTATGGTGGTGTAGCCAGAGAATGGTTCTTCTTGCTGTCCAAAGAGATGTTCAACCCCTACTATGGCCTCTTTGAGTACTCTGCAACGTGAGTATATGGGGCCCATGAGAAACTGAGGGAGTGTCACTCTCCCTTAAGAGGAAGCAACACTGGTGGGTCCAGTCCCCCCCACCCCACCCCTCATATGTTTAGAGGAGGTTCTTCTACGTGGTGAAATAGCAGACTCTGTGAATGCCTCAAGTTGATTCTTCCTTTGTCTCTTTGGTTCATGGAATTGAAATCGAAAATGGGTTGGGTAATTATGGTAAGGAACAAAAGGCAATTTTCATTTGTAACATTAATTCAAGAGGAGTTGTCGTGGGGGGGAAGGATTTATTTTATAAATAAGAATGCTTTCTGAAATCACATTACTGAAAGGCAAATTATGAGGACTTTGAGGACACAAAGGGCCTGCCCTCGTCCTGTTCCCCCTTGTGTTGATACCTCATCATTCCCAGGCCTGGAGGCTGCGGCAGATTAATGTGCTTTCTCAGCAGTCAGACACTGGCTACTTATGGGCCCAACTGTTCCTCCACTAGGCTATGGATCCTGCAAGGTTTAGTGGGACCCAAGGCCCCAGTGGAGTAGCTGTTCAATCCTGAGCTCTAGGGGAACATAGGTTCACCCACATCTCCCAGCTGGTGCCAGTGTCTTGGGGGCTCCATTTGGGAGGCAGTCTCCATATCCTTCTCAGTTGCTTTAGCCAAGAACTGCCCGATTGTTTGCTGTTACTATTACTGAGTCCCATAAGAAAATCTATCATGTACAATTGATTTAAAAAGTAGAGGGCAGGGTAGGGAGGCAAAATCTTCATCTCCTACCCATTTTCCCAAAGATACCCAGTGAAGGAACCTGTCTGTAGAACTCAGTATGAAACCCCAGGTCCTCACGACCTTGAGATTAAAGGAGGACCATTGGACACACCAAAACATTTGCAGGTTTGCATTGTTGAGGCAGCCGTATCCTGTTCCCAGTGTCCCTGAGTAGTCATCACACAGACCAAGGATTGGACCAGTAGGAAAAAATCTTACACCCAAACTCAAAGTCTCCAGAAGGAATTGATTTCCCTTTATTACAGTCAACCTAAAGTACACACATCGTCAGGAATCCCTGCATGGCTGTTTTGTTACATGGGGTTTCTCATCTTCCCAAGATTCTCTGTTGAACCATATATGTGAAAGAGACTTTGGTAGGTCAAAAATAGTCACACATCAGCAGTTTCTAATGATTTGACTTACTGTGTAGGGCATGTGCATCTGCTCTCATAGATCTCCGTGGTCGGTCACAGAAACCATGGTGGCTGGTCATGTCCTCCAGCTTACACTTTTCCCACTAGGGACGGAATGTTTGCAGGGACACTGGAAAGGTTGTGTAACAGCAAAGCAAAATTCCAGTTCTTGCATTTCTTATTTGAAAATATAATCAGGCTTTTGTTCTCTCTCTTCTTCCCCCAAAGGGACAACTATACCCTTCAGATCAATCCAAATTCAGGCCTCTGTAATGAAGATCATTTGTCCTATTTCACTTTTATTGGAAGAGTTGCTGGCCTGGCAGTATTTCATGGGAAACTCTTAGATGGTAAGTTATTAAAAAGTCTTAAAAAGTGATAAAAATACAGCAGTGCTGTTTGTTCTTCCCTAATAAGTGTCTTATCTTTCACATCATAGATTTTTAAGCAGATGCTTTACTAGTTCTCTTTAATCCAATGAGATATTTTTATGTTCTGGCCATAATGGAGATGCTTTCCCCTGATATCATCTTAATTTGGGGGTTAAAAAACATAGTGTTTACACATAGTTTTAAAATATTCTTTTTTAAAAACTTAAGTGTAAAACACAACATTCCGTATTTATACATTTTGTTTTTCAGAATAACTTTTCTTTAAGGAGAGCCAAATTTGTTGACAGATGGACAAGCTAATTGAAAAGTTAATTAAAATGATCTAATCCATCCAGTATTCTGTCATTGTTCCATTTGTCCCCAAATTATTATTTTTTAAATAATTTCAAAGTAATGTTAAAACCCAGCGAAGACCTTAGCTCCAAAACAGATGACACAAAATGATTTTGTTCTTATTTAGAGCATACAAATCATGGGAAAATTTCAAATGACTCTAACATGCATGTTAGAAATCAAATCCTCTACCTGGCAGTGTATCTATAGGCTTATTATAATAGAGACTTTTAATGGATTGGGTCATTTCTTTGCTGAAATCGAGTGTGAGAAAAAAGAATCAGAAATATTTTTTAACAACTTAAGGGTAGAATGGTTGAGGTTGGAAGACAGTAAGATTAGAGATTGACATTGCAGTTACTGATAATAACGATATTCCCAGAGAAATAATATACCAATTGCATTTGTGGAGCCTTAACTAGTCCAGTAAATAATTGATATGCCCTCTTTACTTTCCCCTTTAATATATTTTTACTATCACTGACTGATTTTGATGCTGTGAGTTCCATACTTCATTTCTAATTTACTTCAACCTTCATAGAAGAATGTCAGTTCTTCTAAGTGAGAAGACACTGTTAGTTGCTCACAGGGGAATATGGCAAAGTATAAGATGTGATTCGACCTCAGTGAATAGTTTAATGAGACAAAGAAATAAAAAAAACAAGAGAATCAAGCCAGGCTTGGTGGCTCACACTGTAATCCTAGCACTCTGGGAGAGTGAGATAGGGTGGATTTTCTGAGCTAAGGAGTTCGAGACCAGCCTAAGAGTGAGTCCCCATCTCTACTAAAAACAGAAAAACTAGGTGAGCAATGTGGAGGGTACCTGTAGGCCCAGCTCAAGCTGAAACAGGAGGATCTCTTGAGCCCAAAAGTTTGAGGTTGCTGTGAGCTATGACTCCATGGCGTTTTACCCAGGGTAACAGAGTGAGACTATTTCCAAAATAATACTAATAATAAAACAACAGAAGAATCACAGTGATAGCGTCCAGGCCGAAGGGAACACAGTGAGCATGCAGAGGAGAAGCTGATCTAGCTCAGACAGCACTTCTCTAGGACAGGTGGGGCAGCATTGGGCACTCAGAGGCTGAGGTCAGGTCAGAAGACTGGCCACAAGGCAAGGCTTCCCAGAGGCAGGTGGATGGAAGCAAGTACAAAAGGGGGATCCAGGAGACAGCTGAAGAGGTCTCCACAAAAGTTGTCACACTATGTAAGCCAAGAATTGCAAAATGAAGAGCCAGGGTGCACATGGCAGTGTACTGCAGGTGGGGGTACACGTCTGCCCCCTGTTTCACGTGGCTGGCTTCATGCTTTTCCCTCACCAGACTAGCCAGGTGCTGAAGTGCCACACTTACCCAGGGGGTCTGGCCTGTGCTACAGGCACTGGTGCCCAGTGGGCAAGGGTGGAGGGGGTGAGAAGCCTGAGATGCTAGGTCTGGTGGGACTGCGTCACATCATGCCAGCCTGCCTTTGGACCAGGTGAAGTGACAGTCCCTGTGGGACACCTGTGTGGTGGAAGAGTTGTCGCCATGCCGGCGTTTCCGAGGCTGCTGCGTCCCCAGGAGGTTGAGCGTGCCTGCTCAGCTGTGTCCCTCATTTCCACCTACTCTCCTTCCAGTGTTTTCTCCCAGGATTTTTTCCCCATAACTGCCCAAGCAGTGATTCTGAAATGCAGAAGGAATTTTCCCCTGGCTTCCCTATCACCTTCAGGGAACACCCCAAACTCTGGCACCCAGTGCAACCTGTGCAGTGCCTGACCCCATCTCTGGCCTGGCCTTCCAAGGGCACCCTGTGTGCGTCCACCCTGGCATATCTCCAGCGAGTCTGCAGTCTCGTTCCTCTGCTCGGAGGGCCCTTTGCTCTCCCAGTTCATGGGCCTTATTTGTACTGCAGACCCTTCCTTGACCTGGAAGCTCCTCTCCCACTTCCCAGGGCCCTTCCGTCCCCTCTTTGCCTCTTTGCCACATTTCTCAGCATAGCTGCCCTCCCGCCTGCCACCTGTCCGTGACTTACTGCAGAGGCCCTCAGCCATTCATGCCTCCTGGTTTCTCAGTCAAATTGAGACCACATTGAATCAACTAGAAACTAAACCCAGTTTTCCCCATATTTTAGGTTTCTTCATTAGACCATTTTACAAAATGATGTTGGGAAAGCAGATCACGCTGAATGACATGGAATCTGTGGTGAGTAAATCCACATCGCCCACGCTGGCCACTGTGGGGGGACTCGCGCACAACGGTGACCATGTTCAGTTTTGGAGTGTTACCCGGCAGTTGATAGGGTTGCTGTCATTCAGTGCGAACAGCAGGGAACATGTCATTGAGAAGTTATCTCATCTCTCTCACAGAACACAAAGGGATAGCAGGTGAATCTCTGTTCTCTGACCTCATAAAAACGGCAGAGACAAGGCCAAAACAGTAAGTCCTCCTAGACGGGGAAGGGTCATGACCACTGCAGCGTGGGAAAGTGAGACATAAATGCTGTGAGAAGTTCTCCCCACAAGGATGCAGTTTTTCTTGTTGCCTTTAACTTACTAATTTTACCCACATAGACTATTTTAGAGTTGAAAGGATTTTCTATAAGAACAAAAAGTGACATTCCTTTCATAATATATTCTTGCTTCTGTTTCTCTTTTAACTTACCTGTACCCCACCATCTGCTCCCCACCAGGCGTGAGGGTGTTTGCCAATGTGCCGGGGCCCACCCAAGCCCAGTGGAAGCGTCTCTGCCCATCTGGGGTCTTTGTAGGGCTACTTTCATGTTCTACCCTTTGAGCTGGAAGGTTCCCGAGTGGCTGGCCTTGGCGCCAGCGGTATTCCTGCTCCTCCAGAGGAAGCTGGCAGAGCTCTGAACCCACTGCTGGGGGCCCGTCTTGGGTGGGTGGGCTGGTGCCTCCGTGGCACCTGTCTCGGCTTTCTCTCCAGCTTCACCTTTTGTTTCTGCTTTATGCTTCTGCTACAGGAGCGTAGGGATTGCTCTTAGAGGCTAATTTAATACTAGACGCTGGCAGTTAGCACTTTAAATACAGCGCACATATTTTTTCCCTTTTCAGAAGAGGGACCCTGGGCCTGACAGAAGGGAGGGGAGCCAAGGGCACTTCCGCCTCCTGCTCTAGATTCCGAAATCAGAGCAGCTGCCTGTTTGGCTTAAATTAACTTGTAGAGAGCAATAAAAGCACAGAAAAGGGTATAACTTAAAATCGTGGTATTTGGTTAGAACATTCCCTGGCCTTCCTGTCCTTCTCTGAAAGTTGCAGTCTTTAAAGACACATAGTGTCTCCGCAAGTCAAATTCTGTGCACCAGGACTGTGTGCACAGTCTGTCCTCCATTGGAGTAGCTTCCTTTGCCATGCTCTAGAGAGGACAGGATTCACCTACAAGCCCCCATTACCACCAAAATACCTCCGTTTATGTTATAAATTAAAGATGAAGATTTAGTTTGGGGGCAAGGCAGGGAACATGACATTAGTGAGAGATGTAATTCTTGAGAACTCTACATGGAATTACTTCGGAAGAACTTAATTATTTAAAGATACCACAAAAGTTTGCATTTGGGTAAAAAAGTCGAATCTCAATTTCTGTGTCATTTCTGTAGGATAGCGAATATTACAACTCTTTGAAGTGGATCCTAGAAAATGACCCTACTGAGCTGGACCTCATGTTCTGCATAGATGAAGAAAATTTCGGACAGGTGCGTGTGGGTAACCTGGGAACTCCTCTCTGCCTTTCCGAGTGGTGTCTTTCTTCATCGACTGTAACACAGATTCGCTGGACAATTAAAAACAACCACCAGGAGCTCTGAATGTTAATTATCAGCTTATTATAGTGATGCCCTCCTGCCATGTCAGAGAATCACTCCCCATTTCCAGGCCTTTCTCTGTTTCTGTACAAAAATTCTAAGAGGTCTCTGGGGCAAGAACCAGCTCCCCTTTCTAACCTGAAGTAAACCCGAATGGGAGTGTTTGATTTGTACCTTGCTTTCAGAATTTGGGTTCTCTGGGAAATTCTGTGATTGTTTGCACAGCAGTGCAGATAAATGCCTGTGAGTGGGTAGTGCTGAGGAGCACGGCCTTTCTCCTTGCTTCTCCCTGGTTCTGTTGCCATGGTGACACTCATCCCAGGGGCCCAGCATGACAGGCCCAGGCCGTTCTGCCATTCAGTTCAGGTTTGCTTTGTTACTGCTACACTGTCACTGAGGCTGGATCAGTTCTTAAAGTTAATTTCAAGGGTAAAGTCACCTGCTTGGGATTTTTTCATCGTCATCCTAAGGGTCTATAGGAGGATGGGTGTGTCTTAAGTCTAAACCTTGTGATTTGCTTGTCCCCCAGTAATAATGACGCTTCTTGGGAAATGATCTCAAGGCAGCAACTGACCCTGGCACCTGTCCTTTCATAAGAGCCCACAGATATTTCTCATGTCAAACCAAATCTGCATGGCCTCAAAATTAATTAGATCATAGAACTCATTTTAAGGGTTGCCATCTGGAAAATGAAATGGGTTTATTTTTTATTGCATCGGAGATGATTGAAAGTATATCCTGCTATCAAAAAAGCACATTTGTGACTCTGTCACTTTATAGTTTTCAGTGCTGTGGTTAGTCTCACAAGTGAAGCTACGGATCAGGTCTCTTCCCGCTTGGGTTAGTGAAATCTTAGAAAGTCTCAGAAAAGAAGATAAATGCCACTCATTATAAAGGGATTAGTGACCAGTGGGGGCAAATATTGTTGAACTAGAAAATAATCACATAAAACCCAAATCACTTATCACGCCATGTTCTGTATTTGAGCCAGGAAACTTCCAGTCACCAGTGAGTTCTGGGCGTGATGGAGCTCAGGGTCTCTGGGTGGTCCTTCCTCCCAGCTGGCTTTGAGGCTCGTAGCAGAACCTCAGGCAGCAGACATAAGAGACTTGTGACTTGTTATAAATCATAGACGGGTCCACTAAAAATCTCTTGTTGGACCCCGTACCTCCCCTCCTCCCCCCACCATATCACAACCTCATGGCTAAGAATCCTCACAGACAAGTGGACACTGCCGTCCTGCAGGGGGACCTTGTGATGGGCAAAGAGGATGAACCAGGGGCTTCTCCAGCACGAGACACTCAGGATGTCTCCCAGTCCTTGTCTCCTCTCCTCCTCCCCTGCCTTTGACACTAACTGCTCTTCCTCTTCTCCATGATTTCAGTGTCCTGGGTGACCTGTGCCCAGTCTTTACCCTCTGCTTTCCCGTCACATCCAGAAGGCTGGGGATCCTTGTACAGCCCAGCTCTGCTCACCACCACCCCTCATCTCCAGCCCCCACTTGCCTTCTAGTCTCCATGTGTTCCGGGTCTGACTCGTCCACTGCTTTTCCCAAAAGGCTCCAGCATCCCATGTCCTTTTCCCAGTCCACCTCTGCCACCATCACCTCCCGCCCAAAGTGATGACCTCTCCTTGGAGCCCTCCTCTCTCCTCACACTGCCTCCCCAGGCCGGTGTCCTATAGACTGGCTCTCCCTCTGCTTCACACTCCGCTTAGTCCCTGATGGTGCTACCATAACAGCCTCCTGCTCCCTCCAGCCTTGTCCCCTCCCTTTGCCCTTGGCTCAGTCTGTGTGTGCCCCCATAGGCAATGTTTCTGAAATCTAGACTGTGTAGTTCTTCTACTGGGCTGTCATGCTGGCATGGCTCAGGACCCCTGACTACCCAACCCTGCCCTCCTCTGGGAAGGAGCTCCTTCCTCCTGCCCCCACCAGCTGCTGGGCACCGTCACACTGTTCCCGGTGACACCTCACTGCCCAGTGTTGGCTGCACTATGCCCTCCACACAGCCGCATTCTCTCTCCAGCTCCGTCCAGCCCCCCTTGTCATGCTGCCCTCTAGCTTAGCTGTGCACTGTAGGCCCTTCGAGGCCCTTTGGGTATGTCCAGTGCTCAGCATGTAGTTGATGCCTGCTGAATACTTACCAAGCCTGTGAATGAGTAGTGCGGCCTAGTGTTCGAAAAAAATGTTAATAGTGTGGTAATAGGAATCCTAAGGGTGAGGAAACCAAGTCAGTAGATTCTCAGAGTCTTCCTTAATTTTAAGCTAGACCTAAGGCATGGGTAGTCACCCTGGAGCTCTCTGCCTTTCATTTTTAACATGTGCAGGAAGGAGTAAAAATACAGAACCAAGAAAGACTTAAAATTAATCTTGTGTGTCAGATGTATAAAACGTCTCTGTATCCACTTAGAGCAAACCTTATGACCACCTGAGATACAGTTAAGTGTATTTCAGAAAACTGTTGGCAATGCCAAAGTTAGACGCAAGTGATCTGGGAAACCTTCCTTAGTGTAGTTAGCTAAATGTAACTTGGAAAGTAAAAGCCAAACACAGGATGTTCAGATTTTTGAGTAGACTTCTAATAAAGATTCTGATCATTAGTTCATGCCAAATATTCATTAAAAACAATTCTCAAACCCCCTCATTTAATATTGTGGATTCTGCTAACTTTGGGCAGAATCAGGGAGAGAGGGTAATCAAATCAGAACAGACCCAGGAGATGAGTAAGGTGATGATTAGGTACCCATTTGTTAAATTACCGTCTTGCCTTTTTAAGATAGCTAACCTGATTGTCAGGGAACCCACTTGTCTGTCGTGCTCTCTGGGAGGAATTTGGAGAAAGTTGAGCAGCCACAGATTGATCTCATCTCCCATATCCCCGCATCATCAAGCCTTGTTCACTGGGCCTCCTAAGTATTCCTCACATCTGTCCGTTTTCCCTCTCTGTCGCCCCACCAGCGCCCACGTCCAGGCTGTTGTGTTCTGTTCTTTTGTAGACTCCTAACTGGTCTCTTTATATCACTTTGGCCTCCTGTAATGACAGAGGCAGGCACTTCCCTTGAGAGAATGACCCAAATCTTTAGTTTGCTCCATGAGGTCCTGTGTGGCCTGTCCCTGCTTCCTGCCTGCTGCTCCTCCAGACTTATTTTGCATCACAGACTTGACCTTGTCCTTTCCAGGGCTGCCTCACTGGCCTCCTTGAACACCTCAGGCTCCTTCCTGCCTCAGGCCCTTGGCTGGGGCTACACCTTCTCCCTCCTACACCTAGACTTTCTTCCTCGGAGAAGTTGGCCCTTCAGAGCACCTTCCGTGCCTGCCTGTGGCATGTGCCACAGATGACTATGTATGTGTCTCAGGGTGTGTTTAGCATCTGTCCCACCAGGCTTCATCTTGGTGACACCAGCAGCATGGCTGCCTTCTGTTCCCCATTGCACACCTGCCATTAGCACAGTGCCTGGCACATGGTGGGCAACTCAGAGTGCATTTGCTGCGGGGAAACCCAGGCCCTAACAAGGCGCTTGGCTTGTCCAGTACTCTCGCCCCTTTCAGCCTCTGCAAAACCATTAACTATGCTGCAAGTGATTCTAACCCGGGGGACGCCCAACGCCTCCCTGATGTCAAAAGAGCAAGTCATTGAGACGAAGCAAGTGCAGTTCGACTCAGTGAGACGAAGCAAGTGCAGTTGCCAGGAGGCAAAGTGGACATGCAGCATTTGAGCTTTATTTTTTCATGTCACAGTTTAGAAATAACAGGCTGAACTTTGATAGCTGTTGCGTGTGTAATGAAACTGCAGCTGTTACCGCTGTTGTGTAATTTCTTTTCTTTCTGATTGGTGAGAATTTGGAGCCTGCTGGTTTCTCAGCCCTAACACGTATGAATGTTTCCGTGAAGCCATTTCAGTATTTGAGTGATTACCGTTTGCCAAGCAGGAAGAGTATATCACATGTGTATGCACGCACACACACCCCCAAGAGAGGAGCCTTTGTAGAGCTGCAGCAAGTAGGAATTCTTTTCTGCCTGCTCTGCACAGCGGTTTCTGGCATGGTGATTCTGAAGAGGCCCTGGTGCTGTGGCATAGGGAGGAGAGAGTGGGCACTGGTCACGTAGGAAGCTCTTGAGGACCAGGTCTGCCCCGGTTAAGGTGCACATTCTCAGCAGGATGATCACGCCAAGGGGGCCAAAAGTAGTTCTCAGAGAAGGAAAGAATATCAGATGTTAAGAGGGTTTGTGGCCCTCCTGGGGGCCGTGGGACACACTGCAGGTGAACTGCAGATCCGTTAAGATTTCATGAGGGGAGGCGGTCCCGGGAGGGGAGTGTAAAAAGTTTCCTGAGAGAGTGGTAAGGGAGGAAGAAGATTGACCTACTCTAGACTGGGGAAGGGAGTGAGAAGGCAGAAACTGTCAAAGGGAAAGAGAGGTGAGCAGCGGGGCAAGCCATGGCAGAAGCCAGAAAGCAGACGGAGGGCCAGAGGCGGAGGCGCCCCTGGAAGGGCAGAGGCTGTAGCTCCTCAAGACAGGCCTAGGGAACAGGTGGGTAGCCACTGAGGAAATCTGAAGTTAGAAGGGTATGCCTCCATGCTGTCGGTACAGTCACTTTAATGTAGTGATTCTCAACCTGTGGGTCGCAACCCCTTTGTAACAATGAAAATATATCGTGGCTTTAGGAAGGTTGAGAACCACTGCTTTAATGTCTGTTGGGAGGCAGTGGAGAGGGTGAAGAAGGCCTGGCTGGGACGGTGGATGGCAGGGGTATCCCGGGCTGGGGAGCAGGTGCTGAGGACCCAGGCTGCATGTCACCAGGTTTGTGTGTACATGTCAGGGTGGGTGTCTGTCCAGCAGCACTTAGCACTCAGAAATGGAGTTTTGACAAATGTTACCCTGCCCAACTCTAGCATGATCTGTTTCTTAACCAACTTCTCAAACATACAGCATAAAGTGTCTTTGGAAGACTGGGGAGATGTATATGAATCCAAAGTCTTTAATTTGGCACAGAAGGATTCTAATTCTCTGTCAGTCGTAGGTCCTCAGTGATCTCCATGCGGAAGAGAGGGAGGCTTGGACTCAAGCCAGAAATGGGAGTTTTTCTGCTTCCCACAAAGGCTTAGCGAGCACCTGCAGTATGCCAGGCACTGTTAGCGTTCCTCACATCGGGTCCCTTGGGGTCCAGACACAGGAAACGCTGCTGGCCCAGAAGGCCAGGGCGATGGCAGGAGTGCATGGATGGTGGGACATGGGCAAGAGCGGCAGGATCACTCTGAGCAGGAGCTGCAGACGCTGCTCGCCGGGGATCAGGGCCCCTGTCTGGCACCAGCTGCAGCTGGGGTATCCTCTTGATCCCTTGTTGAAGCCACCCCACCTTTCCAGGTCTCTTCATCTCATGGTGGTGCCGTGCCCTCTTGGGACCTGTGCCAGAGCCCACCTGCATCACCTCTAGGGGCAGGCAGGATTGGGGGAGCCCCCAGGTCTTCTCCCTGCTCTGCACTACTCACCCTGCCCCTTTGAGACCACAGCCTCTGTGTCAGGTGGCAGTTGTGAGGACATACAGTCCTTCCTCTCCTGTGATGGCAGCATCTGAAATCAGGAGGTGTGAAGTGTGGGGGAAAGCCAAAGCGCAACAAGGCCGTAGTTGGACAGATGTGTGGCGGAAAGGGAGGCCCCCAGAGAAACCGTGTGCAGAGTCGCACTTTGGAGTCAGGCCTTGCATCCCAGCCCTCTCCACTTCCCCCAGAGCCTCACTGTCAGCTGAGAAAGGCAGCAAGGGGGCCTGCCTGGTAGCAGGGGGTGCAGTGATTTCACTTGTGATGGGCCTGGCACTGCTCCTGCCACCCAGGCTGGGGTGGGGCGGGGCAGTCTCACAGTCAGCCCTGGCCAGACTAAGACGTGGAATTTGGCTGTGGTCATTGCTTCCTGTGGAAAGGACATCTGTGACGAACCCAAGGAGGAAGGAAATTCAACAACTGTAGGTGTTTGAACTGAGAAGCAACTATGGCCACAACTGGGACATTTTTCCCTACCTAGTAGCTTAAGGCGTAAAACTAAAGCCCTCCCCTCACTGCCCAGCAGAGAAACCTGTGATCAGGGTGAACCACCACTCTGGACAGCTGCCCACAGAGTGATTTATTGCTTACATCCTCGTTATTTAGCGTGGATAGTATGATCCCTTTTCAAAAACAGTTCAGTTTATCTTATGATAAAATGTTAACCTTTATAATAAGAATAAAGCTGATACAATAAAAATCTATATCATCTGTCATTCCCACTATCTCAAGAAAAACCATGATTAAAAAAACATTGATTTATATCTTCCAGAAGTATTCCCTTTAACCACACATGCCAGATATTTTTTATGGGAATGGAATGTATATCACAGACACCTTTCAGTGGTACCCATCTGCCCATTTTAATAGCTACCCTGGATTCCGTTTTGTGGATGTGCCATGTGTTTTTGACCGTGCCCTGTTGGTTGGTGTTCAAGCTATTTTAGTATTTCCCAATCTAAACATGGAATTCTGTATAATCTTGGAATATCTCTTTATATGTAACATATAAATTGTAACCTGGGGATATGTATTTTATATATTAGCTGTTTTTTTTCTGTAGCATAAATTCTAAAAGAGAAATTATTGTGAAAAGGGATATGCACTTTAAAATTTTGATGCCTGTTGCCAAAGTATCTTCCAAAAAGGTTGAACCAGCTCGACTCCCACCGCTAGTTTTGATGAGAACAATTTCTCCACACTCTGCGGCTCCAGCTCGGTTTGCTGTTTGGGGGCCAGGCAGGGGCTTCTCCTTTGCTCTCCCCTGCTATCCTGTGCCTCTGACTCTGCAACTTTCTGGAAACTGCTGCTCCCAGACAACCCCTGGGGAGGCCAGTGAGCAGAGAAAGACGGAGAGCTGAGCTCTGGTGGTTGGGTCCCAAGGGGTTTTGACTTAGGATCCCAGAGACCTGTGGGGTGACGAAGGGAAGAAGGGTCTTCGTGTCTCTGAGCTGTACTGAACGCCTGCTCAGTCCCAAGAACTGGCCTTGGATTTAGTAACTTGTCTTCAGTGTGGATCTGCTAGAAAGACCCCATCACTGCAGGGAGCAGCAAGGCAGTCTTTAGGGGGACTATATGGGAAATAAAAGAACAGACGATACATTATATTAAAAAACTGAACATTTATCTAACCAATGCAATCAGTGTAACCTGGTTCTTTGTACCCTTAATGAATCCCCAACAATTAAACAAACAAACAGAACAAAAGGTAAGTGAATATTGTGTTCAGTCCTCTAAAACACCAGTGAAGAGCTGGCAGTGTTTTGCTGTAGGGATGTCCCCAGCCGAGTGAAAGCTGCCTGGCATCCTCTCTCCCTGTCATGTCCTGGGCCAGGCAGGAGCAGATGCCACCGAGAGGAGACAGGGTGAGCTGGGAAGGCAGCCAGCCACAGGGGAGCGGAATGTGGGGTATAAGGAAGTATTCCAGGAAAACCAGAAATACAGCAGCAGGTTTAAAATCCATATGGGGCGCAGTAACGAGTTACTCTGACTTAGTAGAAAATGGAGTTCAGTTATGGGGTGGAGAAACAAGATCCCTTTCTAAATAAGAAAAATAACTGTAAGGAGACTAGATCAATGACCAGTGAGTTTTAATTTTAAAAGCCCTCAGTGTGAACAGGAGCAAGAGTCAGACATGTGGAGAGAAAGTGTGCTGTGCAGCAGAGTGTGGGTATCTGGGTCAGAAGGGCTCAGGCTTCCCCGGGGTGTGGGTGGCAGAGGCGGGGGGACCACTGCCCAGGCACAGCTTGCTTTATAGGTGGGAATCTGTATCCTCCTCATGTTATAACACTGACACTTAATTCTGGAAACCCCCTCGCCCAGTTCCGTTTACTCTGCAGTACAGCCAGGCAGGCTCAGCAAAACAACTAAAAGGAACCCCACCAAGATGGTGACGTGGCTTCAGTCCAATAGGGGAGTTGTGGGTGGTATATTTTTCAACTTCTTTTCCCCAAAATGTCTATAATGAGAATAAACATTATATTTTAAAATGGTAGGCCTCTCTCCCTGCCTCACAGGCAGAGTTGCTGCCTGGGATCAGCTCTGTGCTCATATACGGTCGTGGGTGGTTCTAAGGGAGGGAGCTCCCCAGCAGGTGGGCTGGGGGCGGGTGTCCTGGTGCAGAGAAATGTCTGTGGGCCTTAGAAAGGCAGGTAAATCCACCTCTTCAGCCCGGCTTCCTAAGAAGGTGGCTTGTTTGCTGCTTTCGTCTCTTCTTTCAAGTCCTTACGTTTGCCTCTCTGAAAGAAGTTTCACGCATCCTTTTTTATGACCGTAAAATTGAACTTCCAGAAACAAAATGGGTTAGAATTTGGATCTCTGTAGTCTTGATGGATGTACCCTGCCTGTTCTTTTCTCTGTTAAACATAATTAATTTCCTGATAAATGAATAGCAACTGGAAACAATGTTACTCTTCTCTGTTATTGCCAATGTGTGAAGAATAATTAAAACTCATAAATAACCATAAAACAATTTGCCTTTAATGATAGCTTGTTTAAATGTAGAGCATCTTAACAATTTGAAAGACCCATTAGAAATTCTCTGGTGCGCAGAGCCCATTTACTGAGAAGTATTTCTGAATAAATTTTGATTATCTTCCTTTCATGGTAAGACATTATGACTCATTAATACACAAAATAACCTCATGATGGTGATTGTTGTTTTATCTTTGTAATTACAGACATATCAAGTGGATCTGAAACCCAATGGGTCAGAAATAATGGTAACCAATGAAAACAAAAGGGAATATATTGAGTACGTATACACATATTTACAACCTTTTCTTTTAATAAATTGAACAGTATATTTGTTGACATTCATTACCAAAATAGCTCTTGGATACTGTGGGCATGAGTTCATTGGTCAGTTTTCAACAGTATGAGTTCTTTTCTGTCTTGGGTGTGGGGTGGAGAGTGTGCCTGCTATCATCCTCCAGTGAGCTGCCATACAGAGGCATAGAGGAGGAAGAAAAGGTGCATGTCATCAAGCGATATGGTAAATGCTCTTGGAGTATGTGGATGGCACAGCTCAAATTTAGAATTGCAGGCTGGGCACAGTGGCTCACACCTATAATCCTAGCACTTCGGGAGGCCAAGGCAGGAGGGTCACTTGAGTCGAGGAGTTCGAGACCAGCCTGAGCAACGTAGCAAGACTCCCATTTCCACTCCCCCTAGAAAAACAACCAGGGCTGGTGGCAGATACCTGTAAGTTCCAGGTAGCTACTCGGGAGGCTGAGATAGGAGGAGTCATTTGAACCCAGGAGTTTGAGATTGCATTCAGCTGTGATGACACCAATGCACTACAGCTCAGGGCAACAAAGAGAGACTCTGTCTCAAAAAAACTAGATAAAATTTAGAATTACAACAGTGGAATACAATGTCAAGGGACCAGTGAGGTAAAATTAGGAACCAGCGAGGATCAAATGTTTTATTTCTCTCCCAACTTCTTTTCTGTAATGAAAATGCACAAAAGTAGTTAAAATGGATAGGAAGATTGTTTAGCATGTGTAAACATAAGGCATTGTTTCTGATATCTGTCATTTTTGTGATTCACTGCCCCTACAGCTTGGTCATCCAGTGGAGGTTTGTGAACAGGGTCCAGAAGCAGATGAACGCCTTCCTGGAGGTGAGCCACACTTCCTGGGATGCTGTACCAGGCACCTTTAGTCCTGGGCTGACGGGAGTCACCCTTCCTTTGTGTGGTGTGGTAGGACCAATCATGCACTGAGAGACTGGGTGGGAGTAGGGACACGCCGTGGGACCGCCAGGATCACAGCCAGCACCATGACCAGTCTCCAGCCAGGAGTGCTCAGCTGGTGTGCCACTGCCTTTTTAAAGTATTTTCTTACTTGGCTTCTCTTGTTTTTTATTTGCCTTTTTTTATTTTTTATTTTTATTTTTTTATTTTTT
>NW_003852422.1:16608502-16621461 GCF_000181295.1 Otolemur garnettii | reverse complement strand
GAAGGGTAAAAGATTCATCATTTGTAAAAGTATTTCACTTTCACCAAAAGAAAAAGACCTTTTAAAATCTGATAGTATTAGCTTCTTGAAAGATTACATAGGAAATGCCCCATGCCCACATCATTAATTTCCACTGAAGTAATGCTGAGTTCTCCTTTGGTGATGCTCTCTTAAGCCTGTCGCTAGCTCGGTCACCTATGTTGATGTATAAAGCCCAGGCAGCTCACAGAGGCTCAGGGCCACAGGGACATAAGATGTGAGGATGGATTGGAAAAAGGCAGGCTTTATGTCATGTAGGAACGAAGCCCCAGGAAGCAGATTCTTGGGGCCCATCTCGGGTGACCCTGACTTTCAGATCCCAGCTTAAGCTACATGCAGGCCCAGCAGCAGCATCGTGGGTCTCATCCCAGATGGCGATGGTGGTGCTGGTGAGAGAGAGGCTGGGAGTGAGAGCACGGTCCCTGCGCTGCACCGGCCACCCGCCTCCTTCTGGTTTCTTCTCCAGGCCCGCAGCATGGTATTTTTAACCATGTCTCTTGCACATCTGCGGCCTGCGTGTTTTAGGATGCTCTGACTCACGGCAATGTGTTACAAACAGCTTTTGGAATCCACCTCCCTATGGTGTCCCACATTTTCATAGGGTTTCAAAAATGAGTCAAGTACCTGAACCTTCTAGATTCTACGGTTTTTCAGAACTTTTACATTATGACTGTGGCTTTTTTTTTTTAGAACTATAGTTAACTTGATAGTGTCACTGATGTATGAATCATCAGTAAAGAATACATTTTTTTCAGGCTAACAAAAAGTTCGTTCTTTCTGTAAAATTTGTCTTTTTCAAGGAGAAAGGTGTCAAAGGTGATTTTTTTTTCTTTTTCAGGGATTCACAGAGCTGCTTCCTATTGACTTGATTAAAATTTTTGATGAAAATGAACTAGAGGTTTGTATTATAAACATTACAAATAATGTTTTTATATTCTCTTTGATCCGTAATGTCCTAGAGTGTGAGTTCAGAGGAATTCTGTTTTGTGTCTCTTATGGGCCTTGTTTGGCAATTTGGGAGTCAAGAATAGCAAAAGTACTGAACCGTAGTTCCCTGGCCTGGGAGGGGGCAGTTCTGGAATGTACCAAATAAGTAGAGGCCTGCTGAACTGAATTGGGTTCTTGGCCCTGAACACCAGATGAGGAAAACTGGTGTGTCCAGGTGGAGACAAGGTTTGGGGCAGTAGCAACCTGTGAACAAGACCAGGCTGGGGGAGAATCTCGTGCCACCTCCCGCCCTGCCATGGCAGCCCAAAGGGGGACTTGGCCACATGGAGGCTGAGGGGCTACAGAACAGATGTCTCATTGAGCCTGAAGAGGTTTATGTCACAGAAGGAAAAACATCAGGCAGTAGCAAAAGGTGTTGGATGACTGTCTATTTCAGCTTCTTGGTGTGGATGTAGATGGGAGATTATAATTAAAAACCGAAGGAATATCTCACCCTATGTGTCAAGAGAAATGGGAGAAGGAAGGCTGAGTCTGTGGAGGGTTTTTTTTAGATAAGATGATGTCATAGAAATCACAGACTCCAAGCCCTTCATTTCATAGGTGGGAAACTGAGGCAGAGACATGTTAATGACCCTGGGTTTACCCAGCAAGCTTTTGGCACCGTCACGCCTAGGAACCTGCTTTCAGGCCTGTGGTTTAGTTCTCTTTCCATTTATCCTAGTGCCTCTGCAGGAATAGTAGGGCTGTTTGTCACGGAAACTTTCCCTGCTGGATAGGTGCATAATAAGAAAAGCAAACTTTGGGCTAAATGCTAAGTCTCAGGACCCATTACTGCCTGAGAGCACATCTGCAGAACATGGGCCTCTGCACCGCTGAGGTGACTTGGCATCACCTGAATTAATCGATCTGGAGGAGATACGTTGTTGCTGTCATCAGCACTAATTCTTTTGTGGGTAGAGAGGTTTTATCCAAATATTCAGACTGTCATCCTCTCAGGAGGAAAAACAGCCAGGGTCACGTCCACATGCTACCAGAGTGGAAGCAAACCCATGAGCACTGCACTTAAGATGAGTGGGGTAGGGAAGAAGATTGTGGAGCTTTTATTTCCAGTGTGAAGCATCATGGCCTTACACAGGGTTAGCATTAGGTCACCCTCATTACCCGCGCTGTCTCTGTGATCTGCCATGCAGGTAAGGTATCCGCCTCTGTTTGTTTGTGTGAGTCGCTGCTTAGCCTCCTTTGCACAATGACAAAATGCCGGCATTGAGAGAGGTCATGTTGTACTATACTGTGACTGTCTCAGCTTTCACACGCTGCCTTGTTTACATCTGGTAAATTTCCTTAATAGTTGCTGATGTGCGGCCTTGGCGATGTGGACGTGAATGACTGGAGACAGCATTCTATTTACAAGAACGGCTACTGCCCAAATCACCCTGTCATTCAGTGGTTCTGGAAGGTAACTCAAGGGCCCAACCCCTGCCCCTGCCCCGTGTTCTTCCACCTTGTCAGAACTGGTACCTCTGGGGTCCCCCAACCCTGCCAAGAGCTGATTTCAGGACTGATGCTAAAGCTGGAGTCTGTTAGTGCTTGCACTGCTGGCAGGGGGCGGAGGGTGGGGGGAGAGGAGCAGCCTGACCAGCAGACAAACTGGGCTTCTGCTGCAACTCGATTGGACAGCCCGGCTCGGACAGCAGGGTCCTGTGCATGCTGCCCTTCCTTGATGACTTGGTGAAAGCAGCTTTCATTTGAGGAACCCACTGAGTCAGATGAATGTGGAAAGGAATTAATTGGCTTCAGGAGTACTGAAAGCTAGTCCTCCAAAGTGTAAATGAGAATAGTGATGCCCGGGTCATAAACATGCTTTAGGGCCGGCTTTTTCAAGATACCATTTCCTGTTAAGAAGTCATTTTCTTCACTTTTTTAAATTCCAGCAACTATTTTGATCTTTATATCTTTCAACCAAAGATGCAGATGAAATTTAACTTACTGTCTGTGGCCCAGTGTGTGCCTCCTGTTCAGCTGAGAAGGATAGGAAATAGAAAATGGTCAGTCCAAAGACGAGAAGTAAACTAACTTCACAAAAACTGTTACTCAAGGCTGATTTACTTACAGACGAAAGAGATCACTATCTTTTTATAATTTCTAAATATCTATTATTACTCTTAAGTGCCAGATGTTATCTGTAGGGAATGTGTCTACTTTCTGAAACCCCATCCCATGACCCGGATTCCCCTGGTGTTGGTGCTTTTTGAACATTGTGCACTGATAATCGGTTTAGGGGGAACCGGCCGGCCTCACACAGAGAAGCATGAGCTCGATTCCATCAAAGAGTTTGCCTTTTCTATCACTTATTTTGGTATGTTGGCTGAAGAAGAGAGAGGCGTTGTGATCACTCACCCTCTAAGCTTAGAGAGGCTGGTACTGTGGTGGCCATTAAAATAAAAAACAAAAAAATGGCTCATTTTCAGAGTCAACTGCGTGGGTCTCAGATGAGATTACATTCTGCTTGCACTGCAGCCACACGTGCAGCATGTCCCGTGGGGGACTTAATGACCTTCTGCCTTTGTTCATAGGCTGTGCTACTGATGGACGCAGAAAAGCGTATCCGGTTACTGCAGTTTGTCACAGGGACGTCCCGAGTACCTATGAACGGATTTGCCGAACTTTATGGTGAGCATGGGATGTCTGTAGATTCAGTTCTACAAATTTCTAGCCAGGCGCCAACTGTGGCCCAAGAACGCTCTGCCTCCCAGGCCTCTTCACAGGGCTGCAGAGACTTTTTAGGACAGCAGGGACCTCATAGAGCTGATGGAAGCGCTTCCTGTAGATGGGTAACGGGTGGGGGCGGTTTGTGGGTAGAACCATAAGGGTCAGTCATCTTGTGGTTTTCCTTTTTTCTTTTTCTAGTTCAGTTTTTTGGTACTTTAAAAACTAGGTTTTGCAGAATCATCCATGTGGTTATAAACTGATCATATAAAGGACACCTCACTTTCAGGTGACAGAATTCTTCAGTGACTTTTTTTTTTAATCACTTTTTCTGCTTTGCATAGTGAAAAGTTCCATTTTCCCCCCCAAAGTAGTTTTAAGCCTAAATTTCCAGGGTTCACTTGAGAGGTTGTAGCCATCTCCCCTTTTATATGCTATGTCCGCTATTCCTGGTGTGACCCCTTTCTAAATGTAGTGCAGAGTCTATGTTAGGAGATTGTACAGGCCTTTTGCTGCCCTCAACATTAAATACGGGAGAACCTCTGTAAGTTAACCACCCAAGGGACCGTAACAGACTGGCCAGCATGTGGAGGGATCAGCGTAAGGATCTAGGCCTGCCTGCTGTACTGACATTTACAGCCTGTGGAAATTAGGTCAACTTGAGGGGGTGGTCAACTAGGGAGGTTCTACTGTATTAAATATTCACCAGGTGTAATGGCTCACACCTGTAATCCCAGCGTGCTAGGAGGCTGAGGTGGGAAGGTTGCTTGAGGCTGGGAGTTCAAGACCATCCTATAACATGACCCTATCTATACAAAAAAAAATTATTTTTTAATTGGTCAGGCAAGGTGGCATTCTCCTGTCATCCCAGCTACTCAGGAATCTGAAGCAGGAAGATTACTTGAGCCCAGGAGCTCAAAGCTGCCATGAGCTCTGACTGCACCTCTCCACTAAAGTCTGAGAGACAAAGCAAAGTTTATTTCTTAAGAAAATAAACATTAAATATGATAGTGTAGCAAAAGAGTGGCTCTAGTCTGGTGCTGGGGAAAGCTGCCCTGGCGGTGGCTGGTCTGTCATCCTCCCCCTTTCTTTAAGTTAC
This sequence comes from Otolemur garnettii, assembly GCF_000181295.1. Classification (NCBI taxonomy): domain Eukaryota; kingdom Metazoa; phylum Chordata; class Mammalia; order Primates; family Galagidae; genus Otolemur; species Otolemur garnettii. Next base: position 16,616,669 of record NW_003852422.1, on the reverse strand, counting down.
ACCATAGCTTGGTTCTGTGGCCTGACGCGCTCTTAACACGTCCCTCTCTTTTCTTGTCCAGGTTCCAATGGTCCTCAGCTGTTTACAATAGAGCAATGGGGCAGTCCTGAAAAACTGCCCAGAGCTCACACATGGTGAGTGACAAAAACACATGGTTGTCAGCAAGCTGTATTTTACATACTTAGCTGTGGACGGGGCTGGGCTAGAGACGATAGGGTGTTAGGTTTCCTGCCCATAAAGAGCTTAGCAAAAAGACACAGATGAAGACAGAAATTGTACAGTAGTGCTCATGAGACGTAAAGCAAGGTTCAGATGTGTCCAGTGTGCTTGGCACACAAAGGATTCAAGACTGTGGGGAGCTCCTCTGCACCCCGTCTTTCCCTGATGCCTTCTAGGTGGCAGAAGTGTCACTGTCCACCACATCAAGAAAAGGCAGCACCCAACCTCTAAACCAGCAGTTCTCAACCTGTGGGTCATGACACACAGGAACTGTACTAAAGGGCCGCAGCATTAGGAAAGTTGAGAACCACTGCTCTAAACAGATCAGATTTTCACGCCAACCTTAAATAAAGTGTTTAGAACTTAAGATAAAATTTTCTGTAGAAACAGCCTGTCTAAAAAGCCTCAGGTGTCCATCAGTAGCTCTTAATGCCCTGGAATTGACTAATGTGATTGTGGCCAAGGAGTATGAGTGGTCTGATAAATAACACGTTGCCAGGATGACAAGGCGGAGGGCGCCTGCCCTCAGAAGGCCCCCTGGGGTTGCAGGGCCAGGAACAAGGGTCCTGGTGGTTTTCTTCGAAGAGTTACATAAAACCTGACACAATGCAGTGTCCACACACTCTTGCTAATCCAAGTCCCCATGTCCTTTGTGGTGGGTTTTCTGCATAGGTGTTTATTTCTTGTTCCCTAGGAAATAATAAAAGTGGGCCTAGAAAATGGTGAGCCAGAATGCCCCCCTTGCTCAAGCAAAAGGTGGGCTTCAAAACTTGCTTCAGTCGTTGTAAACTTACATATAACCAATGAACACTCCCTGCAGGAAACACTTCCTTAAACTATTAAGTGCCGGCTAGGTGAGAATTTTCATGAAAATGTATTTGTGAGAAATGGGCTATGAAAGGTTTCTTGCCGGCTATGAAAGGTTTCTTGCCTCTTTTTGACTCTTGCTTTGCCAGAAAGATTTGGGGTTTTTATGTTTTTGTTTTCCCAATTCGTACCATTCATAAGACTCTCTGAGTGGAATGAATATGGTCATTGCCAGTGAAAGCCTGGAAAGCAAGCCAACTCCAGCCAAAAATTGGTTAATATCCAGAATAGTCAGTGTCCATGGTTCTCTGCCTTTATTGTGGGTGAAGAGTGCTTTGTAGTTTAGAGCTTTTATCCCAGTGTTGTCAGAGTTAAATGTGGTTTTCTGGATTATGATAGCCTCAGTTTAAAAGGCAGCCAGCACTGAGAAAAGGCAGAGACCCAGGACCAGGGTGCAGAACTCCCAAACTCATGGTACTTACAGTGACAAAGAGTAGTAGGAGCTAAATTACTGGGCACGGACGTTGTCTGTGGGTCAGGCACTGTGTAATCTTTACAGCACCTTCTGATACACTATTACTGTTCTCCAGGGCTGTTAGGACACTTACCTGGGATCACAGTTAACAGGTCCCCAGCTCACAGGATTTGAACTGGGGTCTGGTAGAATTAAGAGTCTGCGTTTAAACACTACACCAGATACACTGCCTTTCTTAATAAACCACTTTCTTTGGAGGCTCTTCAAATAGACCAAACTAATGAACTGATTTAGTGGTTAGCCCGTGTCCCTCTGTGACTCTGCTTATAGACAGCTGACTATTCAAATTTTCCTCTATTTTGGGTCCCATATGCTTCAGCCACAACTAAAACAGGCTACTGCCCAGGTGAGACCTCTGAACTCAGTTCTCAACCCTGGCTGCACATGGGAACTATCAGAAACTTTAAAAATGCTGATGCCGAGAATTTGGTCTTGGTCTAGCATGTGGCCTGGGTGGTAGGGGTTCCAGAACTCCCCAGGTGATTCTTGCAGGCAGGGTCTAAAGTTCACATCTCTTCCCTAGGAAGGGTAAAGGTCAACCCAGCAGAGGAAAACTGCCCAGCTGGCTCTTACTAAAACTTGAACTTTCCTCTCTCTGTGTCATAGAAATAAAGCAACCAAAGCATTTCCCAGTGGCACCCTCCGCAGGCTAGGGAGGGGGCTGTTCTGCTTTCTCTTCTGAGTCCTTCCAACCTGGCCTTGAGGGTACTGTGATGATGTGGGAAACAGGAACTTCCTTGGCTGCCTCACAGCAACAGTTCCACAACAAAATTTAGCCATGTGTGTGTGCTGTTTCTCCTATGCTTCATGAAAATGTAAATTACACCATTAAGCTTCAAAATAAAAATCTGAGATATACAGAGAACAGAAGCTGATAGATCTGGTTCTTTGCAAGGGTGCTTTTCATTGACCTCCGATGCCAGTGTGAGCGTCTGATGTGCAGAGGGCCTCGTTTCCTTGTTCTGTTAAAGGTCGCTACTTGGACATTAGAAATTTCTCTTTATCAGGATCACAGACCCACCTGCGCTTTCAGGCAGACCCTTCTCATCTGACTCTTCCCACACTTCTAACACATGGGGAAGCTGAAGCCCTCTGAGGACATTGACCTTCTCAAGGTTACCCAGCTCATTAGTGACAGACTAAGGCAGATCCCTGTCTCCTGACCTCAGCAGTAATGGAAGTAATGCTTACTACATGTCCTAGGCATGTGCTGTGATTACTTTGCATAATCCCACCAATTTTAAGAGGCCAGTAATGTGACCCACTTATAGATTTAAAAAAAAAAAATGAAGGCACAGACTCAGAAGCTCAGCTCTGAACACTCTTCTTTGCCCCCTCTCTGCTTTATGCCAGTGTTTCACAAACTTGTACGCTCTGTGCACCTTTTATTATCATAGGTGTGCAGACCCTGCAGGGATTGCAGGCCCTGGACGGTGAAACCCCCACTGGAAAGGCTGCAGCCTCCTTCTGTGACAGGCTGCAAATGAGCCATCTGCACATACAGAGTTCTGTCTTTGTAACTAGGAAAGTAATGTTTTTAGGTCATTATCAATATGAAAACAAGTTAGAAACTTTAAGACTTACTCTTTTAGGCTTCCTAGGTTTCTGAGAACCCCAGTTTGAGAAACACAGTGCTAATCTCTATGGCCCTTAGTGTTTAGTGGCTGTTACAGAATCGGAGTAGAGTTCAGTTCAGTGGGACTTACTAGACCTTTCAAGGGCTGTGAAAGGCCCACCACAGATACGTATTTGTTTCTCACTGCTGCTACTAATGGTTAACTTTCAAAATGTAAGAAGTGGTTCTGTTCATATTGCAAATGACACAACAGTGCCTAGCGGGGTTAGTTCAAATGCGCCAGCTGGGGTACTCACAGCAGGGGCAGCATAAGCACAGGTGAAAGGATGGGCCTTGTTGCCAGCCAGGGCTGAACCCAGCTTTCCCCCTTAGTGTGTGACCTTAAGCAAATTACCTAACCTTTCTGTGTCTCGAGTTCCTTCTCTATTAAATAGAGATAAAACAGGGATGAAGTATTACCTCCCCCCGGGCACAAGGCTGACAGCTGGGGTGCACACTCCGTCCTAAGCCATCATTAACTGTGGCAAGCGTGTGTGGCCTTTTTCATGACAGGTGCATGTCAGCAGTCTACCCATGAGGCTCAGACTTTCTCAAGCCCCAGGTAGACGCTTAATAAATGTTGATGAATGATACCACTGATCACAAGCCTAGAATCCCAGCTAGTCACAGGGTACTGGCAGGAGGTCAGTTGATCCCAGGAGTTGGAGTCCAGTCTGGGCAACATAGTGAGAAGACCCTATCTCTTAAAAAATGTTTAAAAAGGAAAAAGGATGAAAACTTGATAAGTGCTCGGCGCAGTTCACATTCACCAATTTGATCCAGCACCCTTGTGATTAGCTAGATTTGTGATGAGCAAATAGAGAGGTGAGGTGACTTCTCAAGGTCACACAACTGGCAACTGGCAGAGCCAGAATTTGGACATGGTCCCATAACAAGTCAGTTGCTCCCAGAGGCCATCCATTTGTCTGAAGACCTCACTATCACCAGGGTTGTTTTGCAGCCGCCCTTCATGGAAACCTCCCTATATGTAAGAGCGTTTTTATAAATGCAGCCTTTCATGTGAAATCTCTACTTCCCTGACTTGGATGAGAGGAGGTAGCTTAGGATTGGTGTTCTGGAGCCCGAGACAGCCTGGGTTCTGTTTGTTGGTCTGCCGTGTTCCTAGGGTGTGACCCCAGGCACCCTGACTTTACCTCCCTGCTTCAGGATCTGCCTCTGCAGAGTGAGATGACGTTACTTACCTCACAAGGGTTGTGATGAAAACCAAATGCATTAATGGCTTGAGGCCTAATGTAGAGTAAGTGGTAGACATCTGAGACAGACACAGCCTCACTACGGACGTAACTCCAAAAGCCTAAATTCTTTGTATTTCGTGGGTTTGGAAGTCTGGATGTGCATGTGCGTTACTTTGTCTTCCACGGCCCCCTTCCCACCAGGATTCTCCCGAGACCCACGTCTGACCATAGCAGAGGTTTCCTGGACTAGCAGAAAATGGTTTTCTCCTCTCTGTAGATGACGTAACCTATTTGCTGTGGTCGGTTTCCCAGCTAGAATTTGTTTTTCAAGATTGAGAATTCTTGGTGGACCCTTTTTTTATCCTCTTGCTAAATATCCTGCCCCATCAGCCAAATCTAGCAAGTGCCTTGGTGGCTTTTCACCTACACGTTGTTCCTCTTGCAGCTTTAATCGCCTTGACTTACCTCCATACGAAACCTTTGAAGATTTACGGGAGAAACTTCTCATGGCCGTGGAAAATGCCCAAGGATTTGAAGGAGTGGATTAAGCAGCGCTCCCCGCCTCGGGGCTGGTTGTTCTTCGAGCAAGTTCTGCTTGCTCTTTTGCATTTGCCTAGCAGACTTTTGCAGAGATGATGGCAGAAGAGCAGCTGCAGGCGTGGCCCCTGGAGCTGAGCCTTCGACCGTGCACTCGCCCAAGTTCAGACTCGGGAACCTGGTCCCAGCTCGAGTCCCTGCATTTCCCACCACAAATTACCGACTGGTTGACGTGTACACTAATTACATTTCAGGAGGACTTACGCTATTTATGTTGTGCCGCTGCAGGCAAAGCCCTTAATAAATATTTTACATACTTTCTAATGACAATGAATGGAATTAATCACTCTACAGGTATGGTATTACAACTCATGTTTACTTTTTAAGATGATTTAGACCGATTTTCAGATTTTATTTAATTACAATTAAAGATGTCTCATGTACTTGGAAAAGTGAGCATTTTTTTTTTTTTGTATTTGAATTTCATACCAGTCAATGATTTTTATTTGTGAAGTTCTTTGACACCTCCGCCCTCTACTTTATTAGAATTGGAAGACTAATTTTTGGTCCAAAAACCTTCTACAGACTAGTACTTCGAGAGAATTTCCAATTCCAGTATAACATTAGACATAATGATAATTTTCTCCATACTCAGAAAAACTTGCTATCACAGTTTTGGGTTTTTGTACAAATCTAGATCATAGCTACAGGCTGAGAGAATTGTAACATAGCATGACAAATTTTGTGTTGACTTGAAAGGAATCTCACCATTATTCCTTAGAAGTAATCACATGTGCTATAACACATTTTTGAGACAGGGGTTGGACTTCTATTTCTCGTAAGAGAAATCACTTAACCCTTCCCGATGCTGTATAGTCTATTTTATTCTATTTCCTCTTTGCTGTTTGTAGTAGAGACATTTCGAATGAAGCTTGGCACTGCTTGATTTGAAACTGTGGAAACCAGATCTGTCCAGTCTCCGGTCTGTATGCGTTTGCTAACGGTAGCCAAATAATCGATTTTTGTTCTCTCTGTACCAATTCTGAAGGCACTTTATGTACTACATGGAGGTCATATCTGGTTTTGTTTTTTTATCATAAACATCAAATGTGATGCTGATTTCTCTTCCCTGCACACACCCCTCTGGTGCCATATTGATCAATTGTGGATCTGGCTGCTGGTGTATAAATAAATACCCAGATGTGAAGCTGAGCCTGCAGACCCGCCCTCCCCGGCCATGATGTGATTTCTACTCAGCTACCAAGACTGACTGAATACACAACCTGATCTGAGTTATGTTCCCTATGACCTGTTGCATGCTTTGAAACTGCCTGAGTCGTGTCCCTGGTGCACTGCCCAAGTTGTGTCTGTCGTGTGCTAGTGAGAGAGAAGACTTGCTCCAACCCTCAGAGGTCAAGGTGTTGCAGGGTCGTGGCGGAAGATGGAGGGGGTCTGCACTGTTTGATTGTTTCTCAATTGTTTCTGTCACAGAATTCTGTTGTGTTTTGAGAAATCCCTGAGACTCGGAGTTCCGCCCTTACTGTCCTTTTTTTAATCTTCGTTGTCTTAAACCCTGTTGTGGTAGTTAGAAGATACTAGAGATTTGATCTCATGCCAGTAGTAGATAAGACCAAAAATTATTGCTTCAGGAGCTCTCAGAGGTAAAAAGGACCTTTTGGCATAAGAAACAAGAGCTCCCTTCTACCCAGTTCTGGTGATGTGTGGAAGCCATGTTTGTGGTGGTAGATGAGTTGTCTAAAGGGATGCCGAGGCCTGGGGTTTCTGAAAAAAAGGTAAATTTCTACAGAGCTGAATATTGACTTCTTTGCCATATTGGTTTCAAAATATACTAGTGATCAGAAAACTTAGATTTTAGGTAATGATCAAAAATAATATCACTCATTATTTTTGTCTGTTGGTGGTACTTTTCCTCTACTGTCAATATAACCAATGTCTCGGTGGCAAAAATCCCCTTTTTGTAAGCCGTTATAGTTCAGAATCCGTTTTCTTTTAAATCTGATGTCAAAGCCTGAGTTGAGCAGCAGCGTGCTCCCATGGGTCCTGAGAGCAATTGTGTAATTACAGGGAGGAAATCCAATTCTGGTGAAAGACTGAGCTTCTTCTGTCATTTTGTAAACCATATATTGGGAAAATCAGAATATTCACTACAAATTCAGCCAAGTATTGAAAATATGAAAAATCATTCTGATAATTTCTAAGCCAGGAACAGATAAGAATTATCAAAATCTACCCCATGAATATTTCAAAGGCAGTAATTGTGAATGACAGTTCAGTTCATGTTTCTGTTGATAACATCTGATTTTAATGACAAGTAAATATTGCTAGATTGGGAGTTTGGTTTTTTTTTTTTTAGAAAATCAAAATAAGGTTCATTAGTCCTCAACAGTTCTCGGAGGTTTCACTCTTTTCCCAAAATGGTCATATATCTTGTTTTTGCCAAATCTCGTCAGCCATGCTCATTCGTCTCATGAGGTAATTGCAGATGGCAGCAAGGGTGATATGCAGCTTACAGAGTAGGTTGCTGGCTCATTCCTCAGGGGCCCCCCTCAGAACCCCGACAGCAGGAGAGGTGGGTGCTGTCAGTCATCCTGCTGGTCCTGGCCGCTAGGCCAGGCTCTCTGTGTTCTGCTTCTCCCAAGCCATAGACGGCCCCTCAGTTGAGTTTCTTTAGTTCCCTGCGGAAGCTGTAGTTACTGTCATGCCAGAGCACAAGCTGAGTGTTGAAGGCCTTTCAACGTAAGTCGTCACAGCTGCCTGTGGATCCTGGGTATTTCCATTCCTGCCCTGTGTTGGCCTGAGGATGAATTTGGGAAGTCCTCTTGGTGGGCTTAACTCCAGACTGCTTAGTGCTTTTCTGCCACGGGTCCTGGAGCAGGCTACGGTGAGCATGGGCTGTTTTACGCTGGATTTGATTTCAGTGCTCTTTCATTGTTTGCCTGAAACACTTGGTTTGCTTTTCTGAGGCCCGTACATCAATCACTAGAACAAACCTAAGACACTTAATTTTTGTTTCAAAGGCTCTTTGGCAAGTGACAGTGGACATTCCCTAAATTCAGATGGCAGAGGATATAACGCAACTTGACTTGTCCTCCCATTTAAGGATTTAGTGACAGATTCTGAGAAATGCTTTGTGAAATATTTGACCTGCTATCTCCACCCCCCAGCCTAGCCAACATTGCACTGTTGCTGTTTGATCTCAGCAGATGGCTCTCTGGAAAGTCAAGTTCATAAACAGCA
>NW_003852422.1:16605436-16608249 GCF_000181295.1 Otolemur garnettii | reverse complement strand
ACTGCCTGTCCAGCTCCCTCCCTGACCCCGGAAGATCGTGCACTACCTCTGTCTCATTCAGGCATTGGGGTACATCCTGGTAAGTCGTGTCAAAACTGCCAATTTCAGGACTGAGATGTGTTTTTAAAAAATCGTCATAAACCCCAACTTTGTACTTTAGATTTTAAAAAACTGGGAAGAAAGTGTGATATACTTTGGACCACTTTTTAAATTTATATTAAGCCTTAACGGTGTCTATATACTTGCGTGCGTACACCCCCACGCCAGGGTGTTCTCACTGTCAGAGAAAGTGCCGTGTGGCATTAGGATGTAAGCCTGTATAATGTTTTCTCGGAAAGGGGTAACTTTCCGTTGGTATGAAATTTTCCGAAGACACCCCTTGTTACGCATCTATCCTTTGTTAAAGATGTCACGCTCAAAGCAACAGCATGTTCAAGTGCATGTCTTCCTATGGGTTGGTTTTATGTTTGTGAGGAGTAGCAATGGGAGTCTGAGGACATGGCCTTTGGCTCCTGCACTCCGGTGTACTCAACTTTGTACCCACACATCAAAGCCTTTCTGGTAACCATAACCCCATGTCTATAGATACCTGTTCCTGAATAAGCCAGTCGCTGCTCCTACTCAGACTAATGTCACCTAGATTGTCACCGTTTCCTTCATGTCCACTTAGTGTGACTTTGTTCCCCCTTCACTATGGTGTAATATATATACGTACATATGCTGTCCAAATGTCTGTGTATATATTTATATAGCATTTTTACATCTTTATTGAGTAATCTGGTTTCAAAAGGGAATAAGAGCTTGGTCCCTTCAGCAGTTTTCTCTCCAAGCTGTGTTCTGAAAATTCTAGCACTCAGAGCCTGAGAGATCCCTAGGAAGACGATGTTAATTTGCTGTCCTTTCTTAATTCAGGATCTGTCTACTACCAAATAAAACATGGAAAAAAACAGTGACTTTTAAGGTAAAAGAGTTTCAAGCATTCCAAATGAATTCTCAGTGTTTCATAACTTTTTATTATAAACCCACCTCCTTAACATGAAGCCAAGTACTATTTGATACAGTGGTCAAAACCAAACTACCTGGAAGTTTTTTTAAAGACAACTTACAGATAATGCTCATTTTCACTGTCAGAATAGCTTTAAAGTACGGTCGAATTTGATAGACATAGGGAAAGTTTTGTTGAAAGAACAAATCCTTCTTGCTTTACTTTTTTCTCGGGAGATCTAAAGAGAAAAATGTAGCTTGTTTTCCTGACAGCAAAAGACTAATGTGAGAAAATGAAGTTATTGTAAAGAAGTGATGCAACCTGTCAAATATTTAATAAAGAATTATGGAAGCTGGAACATTTTCTACATCAAGTATTATGGGTTGTCTGATTTCAACCTTCCTTGTGAATGCCTCGTCATTGTTTCAGAGGGGTTTAAATGCCTACAGATTTGTAAATCTTAATCTCCCCCACAGCTCCACACTTCAAAGAACTTAAAGTCTGAGCAAAACACAACATGACCTAAGCTTCATAAGAGGATGCACATTTATTTTTATTCATCTGCTTTTTTGTCTTGAGAAATGCTGATTTTTATATAATTAGTCCATTCGTGAAAAAGCAGCTTTTTACTTCTGATTTGTCCAGTCAATCCTGTTTGTGTGAATTACTCAGACTCAGTAAAGATGCTGAGGTGACTCTCAGGAAAAGAAGATAGCTATCCAAAAAATCCAGATATCTTATGTCAATTCCCTGTTCAAACTTGGTGGCATTTTTCCTTGTGCCATTTCATTCCAATCAAGTCATCTGGTAGGCTCCTTCCTAGAAAAATTTCTCCTTTTTCTTTAGTACTGAGCTGCCTCTTGGTGTCCTCTGTCTCCTCAGGGACTTGTCAGGAGATACTGTCCAAGCAGGACATGATTTGGTCAGCCCTTGATTTCTCAAGCCTTGTCTTTTTCTCTTAGCAGTAGGTAGCATCTTGCCAGGAAGCTGTCAGCAGCACCCAGAGTTCTGCCACCACCTCCGGGCTGGAGTACACATGAGAGAGGTGCAGGTGGACAGTGCCACCCTGAGCAATGATGTGGTCTCAGAAACACCTGTGGTGGAATGAATGGATGGCATCTGTGGCTAGACTTATAAGCTCTCAACCTGCTCCAAAGTCCAAAGTGATCTAGGCACTCCTGAAATTGTAAGGCCCCTGGTAAAAGTATTAGCTGGGCACATGGGCATCTGGGAACTTCAGCAATAGCTCTGTCCTGGCTGTTTCTGAGGAGCCATGTTCAAAGGGGGCTCCTGGGGGAAGAATGCAAAGCTGCTCTCTGATCTGGTGCCTACACCTCTTGACCTTCGCCTTGGAGAGAGTACTTCTCAAAACAGTTTCCAGAGAACTCAGGTTGTGAAATCTTGAATTGGGCAAGAAACAAAAACTGAGCTGGAGTTCACTTAAGACCCAGTACACTCTGTAGGACCCACCTGGGCCTGGTAGGGGCTGAGGAGGGTGAGGACACATTACCTGTTTAGTGCATTATAGGGCTGAACTCACGGCCAGACTGGGGAAAAAGGAAAATTCACCCCATCGACCTGCCTCTTCCTGCCCAGTCCCTGCTCCAGGCCTTGTCCCAGCTGTTCATGCCTCTCCCCTTCCCCTGTGGAGCTCCCAGCAGTGGGGAGGGGAGGGGGGCACCTTCCCCATCTCCTTCATCTCCTGGGGACAAGGCCACCTCAGCTCTCAGTGCTGCTGGGGGAGAAGGTCAGCAGCCCTGCCCTTGTCTCACCCTCTCCCAGGCCCCCTCATTGTGCAGAGTCCCATGAGAACTGTGACACGTCCATC
>NW_003852422.1:16604984-16605199 GCF_000181295.1 Otolemur garnettii | reverse complement strand
ATGAGCAGGCTGACACTGGTGTCATGAGTGTCAGGTAAGAGCCAACCTGCTGTGACTCAAGGCAAAGTTGGGCAATTTCTAAGCAGTTCTCTAATGTGGGCGTTTAAAATACTGTTGCCAGAATCAGAAGGTTAAGTTTTCTATCCTGTCTGGCCGCGTCCAGGCCAAATGCCAAAGTGAGCTGAAGGCAGGTGGTTCTGCCTGCTACAACCTGC
>NW_003852422.1:16601159-16604711 GCF_000181295.1 Otolemur garnettii | reverse complement strand
TCAGGCTGGTATGCCCTGACTCACCCAGTCCACTCCATCCAGTGGCTGGTCAGCAAAGGGATTACCCATCCCTGAGCCAGAGAGGGTGAGAGGCCACTCTAGAGATCCCGCTGTACTCTGCTTGCTTTCCCATGTCTGTCTGTCCCCTCGTAATTATGAAGCATAAAGTCGATTGCAGGCATCATGGACATCCCAAATGCCTCAGGATGCTTACCATTAACTAGATTTTATTTGGGGAAGCTAAAATTCATGTACGATGAAATAGAAAAATCCAAACCATATATTCACAGTTTGACAAATGCTGACACCTGTGTACCATGTTGTCACCCCAGAAATTTCTTCTATGTCTCCTCCAAGTCGGTTGCCACCCCCATACTCCCAGAGCACCTGCTGTCCTGAGTTGTTTCCACCATATGTTAGTTTCCCCGTTCTAGAATTTCATAAAAACGGAACCATACAATTTATTACAATGTGTTTTTATTCTACCTTTATTCTTGCATCTGCCTTTCCTTGAAGCAGTAAAACTCACTAAGTCAATTGATGGGAAGCCACAGGACATCATGAAAGGAGATGTCAAATAGTTCAATATCCAAATAGTGTCCCCATTTCATGTGCCCTGGAATTCCAGACTATACAACCCCCTCCCCCGCCCCCCAGCCAGGATGTTGATATTTCCGTGATCAGTTATATACACTGATCATGTTGATTATCCAGGTAGTTTTCTGAGGGGTGATTATCAGTACCTGCCCCCTGCAGAAACCATGGTCTGGGTGGTTTTTCAGTTCTCTGGCCCCAACCATCTACTCCAGGCTCCTGCCTCTCCCTGTGCCTGCATCCTGAGGAGGAAGGCAAGAGTTTATTAGGGCAGAGCAGCGCTATTAATCCCCAAATCGCAGCGGCTTCGTAGAGGTGTTTCTCACAGTCCCATGCAGGTTAGAAGGAGAGCACTTGGCTCCAGCACCCTTCCCTGGGACAGGGTCCTCTGCACCCCACAGGCAGAGGAGGGAAGGGAGAGCAAATCCTGGTGGGCAAATGCCCTCTGCCTGCCTTCCCCTGACCAGACATTAGTAACTTGGACATACCTAACTGCAAGGGAAGCTGGGAGGTACCTAGTGGCACCCAGAGAAAAAGGCAAGGAGTTTGGGAACAAGCCAAACTCTACTGTGAAGAGTTTCTTTTCAGCCTTTAACATCCCCTTGCAGGGTAAATTTCCTACCACTTAATGGAAATTTCCACATCCCCCAATGAGCCCCAATTTACATACAAGGAAAAAAGACTTCTGAAGAGGCAAGCTGAGGGTGCTCTGAGCCCAAAGGTAGCATCAATCACTAACTCTACTGCCCATCCACCATCCCACCCATCCCCACAATCAAACTTCCTCTCTGAGAGATGAGCCAATAAACTAATTTATACTAACATGTAAATGCTGATAGGCTAACCACATGACCCTTTCTAGATGTATTTTTATTTTTTATTTATTTTTTGATGTATTTTTATTTTAATAGATCCTTAAAGTGATGCTTCACTTAAGTCAAAAGGACTAAAGGTCAAATTACAGCATCTACATATCAGCAAAATGAGTAGGGGAAGTTTTTGAGGGTAAAAGGGGCCTGCTTCAGTTTATGAAATCCACTGTGAATGTGGGACACCTACGTGGCGTGACCGGATGGCCTGTTCTCAGGGCCAGCCCCAGCCTCACCACTCAGAGGAGGCTATGCTATCTTTCTGGCTTCCGCAGAATCAAGAACCCTCCCAGCTCTCTGGCCTTCCCCCACAGAAAGTGTCTGGGATTTTCCAGATACTTTCCCAGGACAACGTACCTTCCCTTTGTGCAACAGAGTTGAAAGGCTAAAGGGACCAGAGGCTAAGGACTAGATTTTCTACTCCCAGGAACTTTGATGGAGCTCCAAGATGTTGGATTTTTTTTTATCTATTTCATTAAAAAAATAAAATAAAATAGATGTCAACTTGTAACATGCAGTCCTATACTGCATAATGACATTTTAGTCAATGACAGACTGCATATATGACAGTGGCCTCATGAATAAGATAGTCCTATTGCATAATGACACTGTAGCCGTGTTGTAATACAACATGTTACCTTTTCTATGCTTAAATACATTTAGACACACAGATACTCATTGTGTCATAATATCCTACAGGATTCATACAGCAATGTGCTGTGCAGGTGTGTAGCCCAGGAGCCACAGGCTGTGCCATACAGCCCAAGTCTCGTAGGCGACAATGTCTAGATTCCTATAAATGCGCTCCCTCACTGGGGCCTTCTCCCTACCCTCTACCCTTCCCAGCCTGACTTCACCTCCACTCCTGGGTCCTCTTGCCTTCTCCGTAGTCTATATTTACTTAGACGATCCTTGCTTGTTCATCAGTTGAGATTATCTGGGGGACATGCCCAACGTAATAAGTGTTTAAACAACAGTCAGGCCTTTGAACCCTGGACTCCAGTTAAAGAGTAACAGGCTGGATACTGGATCAATGGGAGACAAATATTAGCTGCAGAGGCCGAGAGACGCCAAGTTGAGAAATACCTGCTGCTGGTGACATGCAAAGAGCAATGGTCATACCAGAAGCTCCTCGAACCCCATGACCTGTCATCATCCTGCTCTACAAGTTGAACATTGAAACCACCAACCTTTGAGTTAGGTTCTAGAACTCACTTGGTCTGTGCTACTGCAATATCCTCTTAAAGCAGCGGTTCTCAACCTGTGGGTAGCCACCGCTTTGTAACAATGAAAATACATCCTGCATATCAGATATTTACATTACGATTTATAACAGTAGCAAAATTATAGTTATGAAATAGCAACAAAAATAATTTTATGGTTGGTGTCACCACACCATGAGCAGGGGTCCTCAAACTTTTTAAACAGGGAACCAGTTCACTGTCCCTCAGACTGTTGGAGGGCCAGACTGCAGTTCCCGGGACGAATTGGCGGCTAAACAGGACAGATAGCTGTGGCAAAAACACCCGGCAGGCCAGATAAATGTCCTAGGTGGGCCGCATGTGGCCCGTAGGCTGTAGTTTGAGGATGCCTGCCATGAGGAACTGTATTAAAGGGTCGCAGCATCAGGAGGCATTAGAAAGGTTGAGAACCACTGTTCTTAAAGGGTGTCCGCTCAATTTCTCCCACTTCCCAGCCTCTAACAAAGCTCTACTGGTATCAGTCTGCTAACTCCTGAATTTTCCACAACTCCCATTGCACTCCTGCCTGGTGCTTGAAGCCACCTGGGATGTGTGGGCAGTAGGATAGCAGATCTCCAGGTCACAATGAATAGCCATTTCCCAGTACCCGTCCTCCCTTATTGGGCAGTCTTCAGTATAGGCCATGTCTTTCTTGAAACTTTTTGTTTTCTATGACATTTCAACCTCCTGGTTATTCTCTCACTACTGAAATACTTCTAGTTTTTCTTCTGCCATCAATCTAGAATCAGAGATCCTCAAACTTTTTAAACAGGGGGCCAGTTCACTGTCCCTCAGACCATGAAGGGCTGGACTGCGGGCCCTGGGACCAGTCAGCTGCTAAGCAGGAC
>NW_003852422.1:16594853-16601052 GCF_000181295.1 Otolemur garnettii | reverse complement strand
TAAGGACACCTGATCTAGAAGTTCCCCAATAATTGGTTCTTAGTGAGCTGACACACACGCAGTTTCTCTCTCTCTCTCTCTCTCCCTCTCTCTCCCTTTTCCTCCTCCTTCATTGCTCTTCATGGTTCAAAGTCATTACTTCCATGTGGACAATGACCAAATGTACTGCTAGCCCTGATCTCTCTCTAGACCCTCTTTCCAAAATCCTGATGGTCATCATCATAGGACATGTCTCAAATGACTCAAACTCAAAATGTCCCGATCTGAACTTGTGGTCCGTTCATACCTCTCCTCTTCCGTATTTTCAAATCTCTGAGAACTGTACACTTGTGTCTTCCAGGCCTCTGTATTGGAGCTTCGTCACTCACCTTCTACGCAGAGTTGCTCCACAAGCAGAAGGACACAGCGTTCTATTCATGCATTCACTCATCCCACACGTACGCGTTGAGTGCCATGTTCTGTGCCCCTGTGAGGGGATAGAAATACAGCAATGAAAGTAAAACAAGGATCCATTCTACCATCGGATAGATATTTCAGTGGAGGCAAACACTTTATAAACATATAAATAAGTACAAGGTATGGTAAGTGTTGATGATGCCAGGGAGAAAAATAAAGCAGAGAGGCCACGTGCAGTGGCTCAAGTCTATAATCCCAGCATTCTGGGAGGCCAAGGCAGGTGGATTGCCTGAGCTCATGGGTTTGAGACCAGCCTGAGCAAGAGCAAGACCCCAACTCTAAAAAACAGCCGAGTATTGTGGCAGGTGCCTATATTCCAGCTACTTGGGAGGCTGAGGCAAGAGAGTTTGAGGTTAAGCCCAAGAGTTTGAGGTTGCTGTGAGCTGTGACACCACGGTACTCTACTGAGGGTGACAAAAGGAGACTCTGTCTCCAAAAATAAATAAATAAATAAAAATAAAGCAGAGAAAGGATTCGGGTGGCATGAGAGAGTGTGATTTCAGATAAGGCAAAGCAGGGTAAAGCGCTCCAGGAGGTGAGGGAGTGAGCCAGCCCTGAGGCTGTCTGGCAAAGAGCATTTGGTCCAAGGAACAGCAAACCCAAAGGTCCTCAGGATGCAAAGCCCCTTTGTGACCGTGCTAACGTGGGTCATCTGTTAGACTCCCAGTGAAGAGGTCAAATGGAAAGTGGACATAGGAGTTAAAGGAGAGGCCCAGGCTGGGGATAATGTGTCATTGACATGAAGGTGGTATTTAGAGATATGAAACTGAAAAGGGGGCATCCAAAGACAGGACCCTGAACTGGATCCAGGCAAGGACGCATGGCCAGAGAGGCAGACAGAAAATCAGGGGAGAACAGTGTCCCTGGGCTGGAGGAGAGACCCCATGTGGCAAGCCCTGCTGGTAGATCAGCAAGGCGAGGACTGAGAAGTGGCCACTGGCGTTATCAGTGCACATGTCATTGGTGACCTCAATAGGAGAAGTTTGGGTGAAATTTGGGGGCAAATGGCTGACCAGAATGGGCCCACGGGAGAAGGAAGCAAGGACATCAGGGACACCCATCCCAGCTCAGGCATCTGTATTCTCATCTCCACTTCCACCCTCCTCCCTCTTACTTGCCTCAGTAACTTCTGCCCAAGTGCAAGTAATAACCTCCTGACTCTACATCCTGCTTTCTCCCTCCCAAGCCTCAGTCCAGTTTGCACATAGCTATAAGGACAGCCAGCTGCAATATCTACATTCCCCCGCAGAAATCCTTCACAGGCTTGCCTCTATCGACCCAGGAAAACTAATCTCAAATCTAAACTCCTCAGCCAGGCATTCAAGGTCAGGCTCGCTTCCCTCTATGCTCTGTACTCACTTAAATGGAACCTACCCCTCCATGTGCAGCCCCTGCCCTCCTACCTCTTCCCTCCACTCACACTGCGGTCTACTAGGGGTGACCTTCCCACAAATCCAACACTCACCAACCTTCAGGGCCCATCTCAAATGTCCCCTCATCTGGAAGTCCTTCCCAATGCCCACCAAGTGGGGTTCCATCCCTCCCCTGAACTTACAGTGTTCTGTCCCTTGTGCCTCTTGCTGTGGTTGTGTGATCGTCTCCTTCCTGCACATCACTGTAAGCAACCTGAGCACATGGGGGAAATCAGTGCTCTCTGCACCTGGGATGCTCGATAAAACTGGGTCACAGTGAGCCGGATGGTGTCAGGTGTGGGGGGGCAGCTGGGTTATAGGGAACTTGGAGGATTTGGTTTGGGTCTGTGGATTTGGTTTCAAGGATTGTCACTGTTTCCTGCCTCTATTAGATCCTGAGTAAACACTCAGACCTTGGCCGGGCTGACAAGGTTTGTCCACCTCGTGACCCTGCAGAGGGGCCCAGTTGACTGTATGAAAGTCATCTGGGGTCTCTGGCCAGAGAACCAGAGAGGACAAAAGGTGACAGTTAGCAGAAGACACTGAAACCACAGAAAATGATCTTCTGAGAGAGTCACGCCACAGTGGCCTGAGTGTTTAAATACCTGTTGACTCACTTTGTTTCGTGAAAAACAGCAGACGAATGAATAGCCTGCTTTGCTTTGCCTCTCGTATTTACAGACCCAATTTTCAAGCCTCAACAGTAATTGTACTTCTTGAGAGATGTCAGTTTCCCCAGAAGCCTTCGGGCATCTGACCCACACTTGGCTGTCTAAGTGAGTGATTTCTGTGGCTAGCCATCTTCTTTAGGTTCTGAGTGAGGACATGATTAGGGGACTTTGTGTTTGGGAAAGGAGGTGGCCCCAGAGGAAGTGAGCCGGCCCTGCTCCTTAGTGCAGGGGTGAGAAGCTGTGGATGACAATAACAGCCTCCACTTGGCTTCCCCATGGCCCAGAATCGTGGGAGAATTTCAGAAACTCACAGCTGCACGCCCCCCAAAGGGGGGAGCACACCCAAGATGTGTGGCGGGAAAAGTAACAAGATGACTGTTGGGTCTCAACTTTTCTGCCTATGAACTTTATTTGGCCTTCCCAGGAGTTTTTCAAATAGGAAATTTCTACCTAAAAATTAAGTTTTCCAATTTCTCTTGGCATCAACCAGCTATTACTCAACAAGGGGCTGCCTCTGTAGACGGGGCATAAACGTCCAGATTACCTACCACACTCCTCTCCTCCTCCTATTATCACACCTGGCCCGTGTCACTCATTCTCTACCTGGCCCATGTAAGTGTTTGAGTTTGCAACCTCTGTGCCTGGTCATAAGCAATTGGGACCAATGTGAGATTTGACCTTGAATTAACCAACTAATTATGCCACTTTGCTTAGTTCCAAGGGCATCATCTTCCTTTCACCCCAACTTGGGGACAGCCTACCCAATTTTCAGGCCTGGTTCCAAGGAGGGGAATCCAAAGAGCCATGTGAAATTAATTTCACAAATCCTACATGAATGTCGTCAGGGGATGAGGAATGGGACAGTGGGAAAGACAGGTGCAGTTTCTTCTGTAAGAAAACATTCATTCATTCAAGAAAAATAATAGATCATTATTTACACCAAGGATTGTGCTCAATCCAGGGTCTTCACTCTTAGGATTTTCATTTCATGTCAACCTAGAGAAAAAAGCCGCTAATTTAAGTCAAATGTGCCACAGATACACAATACAAAAAACTTAGGCTTAGAAAAAGCAGGCTTTTTTTTTTTTTTTTTTTTTGGCATTTTAGGAAATACATTGTATATACAATACATAATTTAACACCTCTAGCAGTGTCTGGGCAGCACCCTGTCAGCAAACCCATTAATATGTCCATAGTAGACGTGACTGCTCACACCAAGTGGATAAAGACTATAAATAGCCTCATGTCAGTTCAGGCCAAGATTTTGCCATCAAATGAGGTTCCTGCCCCAAATCAGATTGCTTCATATTTACAGAAAACAAACTTTGGACTTGCAGGTAAGGTCTGTGCCTACAGCCAGAGGTCTAGGTCCAGGTAAAGAGGGTTTCATGGAGCTGAAACTTGAAAGATCAAGTGGCCAAAAAGCAGAAGACTTTTCTAGGTTCATGAGCCGGGCAGAGAACAATCTGTAAGGATTTGAGCAGCCCACAGGACACGCATGACGATCAGGAGAGAAGCAAGGTCCTGCTCGGGGTAGGGTGGAGAAGACTCAGGAACATCTGAACAGGTGGTGCTGACCACCTGCGTCAGAATCACAGAGCCCCTGGGTCCTCACTGTAAGCCTCTGGGAAATGGAACCCTGCAAACTGCACTTAACCAAGTTCTCTAGGACATTGTTATCCACCCTGAAATTTGAGAAACACTGATTTATTTGATACATCTTAAATGCCACGTATTATTGTTCTAAGTTGTTTTAGAAATATGAGCATGTTTAATCCTCCTAACAGCCTTAATGGGAAGGTGGATTATTCCCAGTTTTTCAGAAGGGGAAATCAACATACAGAGATGATTAAAAAAAATTCCTGCAAGGTCGCAGAACACGTGAGAGATTAGATGGTCTGGTTCCAGACTTTGTGCTCTGAATCTGAATGCTGCCTTTGCATTCAGATTGATTGATTTAGGCCTTCATCCCAAACAAGAGCCTCCCTCTACTCGCAGCCACAACAAACCTGGGGCCTTGGTTCCTCTGTGGTCCCTGCTGTGTTCCCTGAAGATGCAGACCTGGCGCTGTGTGCCCCTACCCACAGGAACCAGGCCCCTCCCTCAGGGCAGCTCTCTCAGGGGAAGGAGTGAAACTTTGGTCTTTCACCCCTGGGATTGGAAGCCACAGGGAGAAGTTGATCAGTTTGCAGTTAGCCTTGGGCTCAAAGCCCATGTTGCTCTGCTTTTTATCTGCTTATCGATCTCTGTTTCAATAGCCTCTGTTTGAGGAGGCCAAGCCAGAGCAGGGGCCAGGGCTTGGAGTCTGCTGACCGGATGGTCAGGCCTGGTGAGCAGTGTGTCCTCTTCTGTGTCAATTCCAAAAGGCAGAGTTTGGAAATAAAAGTCAACAGAGAGCTTTCCTTCATCTCCACATAAACAGGCATTTGGCTGTTTGGAGAGAGTTGGGCAATGCTAGACAGGAGTGGGTTGGGGAAAAAATCAACTTTACTGAGCTGGCCTCGGTTTCCACATTTCTGTCAGCTTGCCTATAGCTCACACCAAGAAGAAAATGCTCCAGGCTTATGTATATCCCCTCCCCCATCCACCTACCATGAAATTCTCACAAGCCTAGAGAATGTTCTGGAACATTCCATCTTCTCCCAACACACTGAGTGTATACCCTCGGTGTGCTCAAACTGTCACCAAGCAATCTCTTTTTGATGGCCCCAGTGTTCTCTCTCAAGGACGAACCAATCCAGAGAGCTCAGAATCAGGCATCTAGCAAAGACAATGGTCCTGTGCTGGGGGTAGGCATGGCAGCCATTCACTGAGACAATTGTAGGAACAGAAATGGAACCTTTGAGACTATTTGCACCAAACCCCTTGTTTTACAGATGAGGAAACTAAATTATCCAGTTTTATCAAATGGTGGGGTTATCCAAGCCCACTCGCCCAACCCCCAGGACCATGGTTGGTTAGGTTTTTCCCACTGCACTATTTGGCCTCTAATTATTTGTCTTCAAAACTTTTCAGTTCATATTCTTAATCATCCATTCAACCTTTTTCTCATTCATTCTAGAAAATCTATGAGCCAAGTGACAGTCTAGAACCTATGATGAACTGATACCAAAAGCCGCCTCTTTCTAGGGATGTCATGGCTGCCTCTCCTGCCCTGCTCACTCCTCTCTACCCTTCAGAGTGTCTCCTGGCTGCAGAGGGCAGGGAATGGAGGTGTCTGACCCTGCCACAATGCTGTCACCCCTTCACCTGTCACCCTTGCAGTAAGGAGGCCACAGGAACCTCCCAGCAAAAGCCCTCAGGGCCTGAAGACTAAGAAGTGCAAAGAATGACTTCCACCATAAGAGCCTCTATGGGAAAAGCACAAATAACAAATGGGCTGGGAAACTTCGGGAATTTACCAGCCAGTTTGGTGGATTCAGTCACAGTTCTACGGATGGGAGCACCAGACTTAATTGATCTGTCAGACGTGTGGTGTGCCAACAGACATCTCGGGTCAGCTTCCTGCAAAATCGCTAAGAGGGTTCCTGATAGTCACAGGCACAAACAACAGTGGAAAAGGCATGATGTTCTGGTGAGAGCCTTGCTCCCCCTTGAAATGCAATCTGTCATTCCAAATGATTCACTTTCCGACAAGAAGGACTAAAAATATTTAAGCAC
>NW_003852422.1:16593324-16594754 GCF_000181295.1 Otolemur garnettii | reverse complement strand
GCTCTGAAATGAACTTGAGGGAGAGGAATGCTCAGAGGGGCTGAATGGGTCTCAGAGTTGCGTGCATGGCACCATCAATTCATTTATTTGGAGCAGCAGCAGCAAAGTCATATTCGACCACTTCCATTGTCAGTGCAGTGCAAAGGGCCTTCAGCCCACTGCAGGGAGGACAGCCTGCTGTCCAGCCACCAGCTCTGCTGCTCTGTCCCCAGTTCTTGAAAGCAATTGACTGTCTGATTTTTGCTTCTAGGTGCTTAAGGTACACCTGGTTTTGCTGTGGCTTCTCCCATGGTGGCACCCAGGACAAGTCAGTGAATTCAGAGACCCTCAGTCTATGACTCAAACTCATAGTGTTTCTTGTCCTGGTCCATTTCATAAGCAAAAGCTGACCATGACACTGTGTCCCCTTCTAGCTCCTAAACAACATGGATCAGAGGAGCCAGAACTTGACCTCAAAGGGAACCAACATGAGGATTCTGCCCCCAAAGCTTAGGAAGGGAAGAGAAAGCTTCTAGAAGGACAAGGCAATTGGAAGAGACACCTGTCTGGAGGACAGAGCAAAGGGAACGTCCCCAAGGGTTGAGTAGGCGTTGCCCCTAGGAGCCACTCTGTGACCCTTGAGCCCAACTCGCCAACACTGCAGAGTGGTCTGGCTATTGGGCAGGCAGCTTCCGGCTGTCAAAAGAGTTTGAGTTTTAAGACAGGATAGTGGTCTTCAAGCAGTCAAGGCTGTGTCCAGGCTATGGAAATGTTGGAGATCTATTCTGAAGAATTCACCCCCAAATTGATTCAAACCAGACATGTGCCTTAAGATCAACATGGGAAGTGCCATGGCAGTGCTGTTTTTGAACCCGAAAAAGACTGAACAAATCCGAGGAACAGTTTAAACAACTTACAGCCCAAAGTTTCTTTTTCCTTTCAAGCTGCTTCCTTCACTTTTTATTGCCCTTTAATGACAATTCAGGCCGAGTCTGCGACTCTGTTGGAGTGTGTCCAGTTCTCTGTAAAACTCCAGCCTCTTTAAGGAGTCCAAGGCGCCTCCTTTCCCCGCGGTTGCACAGGGGTATCACAGCTGAGTTCTCAGATCCCTCTGCCTCCCTCTTCCCACACCGGGGGCCGGGAGGAGAGCTAGGTGGGTGCCTTCCCTCATTAGCAGCTGGCTTGTCAGAGGCAGTAGGCCCTGGTCTCTACTCCAGTGAGGAAGATTCTATAGACACTGGTGGTCTCTGAGGAGGTGGCACATCTGGCTTTCATGGGAGCAGTGACCGGCTTCCCTCCAGGCCCTTTGTCAGTGGGGACCCCCCAGAGGAGGGGACCTTGTCTCCTCTTGGTCCAGACTTGGGGGTGCAAGCCCCTGATCCCCCTCTCTAGCATTCCACAGCCCTACCCCACCTTCACATTTTCTTGGCCTTTCCAAGAGCTTTTCAGGA
>NW_003852422.1:16592093-16592762 GCF_000181295.1 Otolemur garnettii | reverse complement strand
TGCAGGGACACCTGGCATCTCTGGTTTATAGCTTTGACCCTTGGCTGTAACTCCAAACGAAAACATCCCGCCTCACATCCCATTACTCAGCCAAGAAAAGAGAAGAAAGAAATTCTTATGGGTAGTGATACAAAATGACTTTAACAATATATAGTGAAATTTAAAAAGTAAGGTCAGAACACGATGTGTTTTGGCCCCAGTTTGTGTAGAAAGGGAGACATGTATGTGTCTATGTTTGTAGTCTTTGCTGAAAAGGCATAGGATATACATTAACAGTGTAGATGTTAAGGTGCTTTGGAGGATGGGGCCTGGGGCCCACTTTTCACAGTAGGTCTCTAGGGACTGTTCAGAGCAGGCACTCAACTGAGCTAACAACGTAGGAGAGATAGGACAGGTTAGAGATGACTGCACAGCCATTTAGCAAAAGTAAGGCATGAAGGACAGAGGGAGGAGGTGGGCGCCACAAATACCCACGTGTGTACCAAAAAGAGGGGCCTTGGGGCCAGCAAAGGGAACAAAAGACATGCTACTTTCCTAAAATTTAATTTGCTCTTCAGGTATGACCTGCTGCTAACAAAGATGAAAGGCATCTAACTGTGAAGGGCACTGGTGATCTATTGGCTTGAAAACAGGAGAAGTAGCGAGGCAAAGGAACCTCTGTGTCTAGAA
>NW_003852422.1:16589504-16590428 GCF_000181295.1 Otolemur garnettii | reverse complement strand
ATTCAAGTTTCTCTGCCCACAGAGGACCTCCTCCTCCACCCTCTTATCTGCTCTGACTCACCCACCTGGAACTTCCAGGCAGTCATCAGTAAAGGGGTGTCTATTTGCTGTGGTTCGACTTTGTCTGCCAAACCGCCTGGTAAGCATCCTCTGCTTCTGTTGTGCCCCTTTTACAGTACCAGATAGTGCTGGCAGCACGGCAGATAATCAATACCTGCTTGGAAGGATTGGCCCCCTGACTGTCCTTGGAGGCCCGGAAATATGTGGTCATGAATCTCAGTGGGTGTACAGCAGACTCTGCTCTTTTCATGAGCTCAGCCCACCTCCTCTGGAAGACCTCCCAGTGTCCCTGTCCTCGTGTGCTGAAGTGTATTTATTGGCATGTGCTCTTGATCCAGCTACTGCTCACGAGAAACCTATTTACTTACTTTACTACAGACCTCTAAACATTACTGTGTATGGACGCCTGTCCAACAACATTGAATAGCACCCTTAATATATGTATTTACTTGTAAGTTATATAGATGTTTGAATATATTGGGTACCTTAAAATCACACATAAGGTATAGATACTAAAATGGGTGAGATAAATACTGACAGTTTCTAACATCTTCTTCCAGCCCCTCAGAATATCCTCCTATTTCCCTCAGGAGAGCTGGAACCCATTTGGAGACCACTGCCCAAGAGTGTCAGGAACACCACTGGTTCTGTTCCTCTGTTTATGGCCACTTGTGCCCATGGATGATGATAAAGATGAGAAGAATAAAAACAACACTGAAAGTGTTGCCATCTCTTAAGTTTTTTTATGGGCTAGGCACTGGGCCTACCCTCATTCAAGTGGGAGTTGTATAATGTATACTATATATGGCAATTTACTTTCCTCTATAGCCCAGGACAATTGCAAGGTTAGAAAATCCTCGTTAC
>NW_003852422.1:16586308-16589073 GCF_000181295.1 Otolemur garnettii | reverse complement strand
ATTTAATGTCTTCTGGCTCCAGCAAGTGTTCCCTTCACCCACTGTGCTCAGGGCCACAGTTCCATGAGATTCTGGGACTGCCTTCTCCAGCCAACACTTTTGAGGCCCATGTTTGCTAAAGACACTAAAAAAAAAAAGTAGATGAAGAGTGTAAAGCCTGGTCTAAAGATGCCTATAATTTAGTCCTGGACTTGCTCAATACATGGGTCAAGCCCACATGATTGGGAAGAAAAGTAAGAAAAATTTTGTAATCTACTGACCTCTTATCAGCTGTGCCTACCTAGTGCCCTTCACATGGAGGGTCCCTGCATGGGCCTAAGGTGCCAGCCCTTCCTTCTTTCTTTCTTCTCCGTTCCTCTTCCAAAACCCAAACCTCAAAGGAGAGGCATGACATCCCTGTACCGAATGCCAAGGAGCAGTGGTTCCACATGGGCAATTAGCAATAATGACAGATCTCTGTGGCCCCAGAGGTTGCAGAGAGAATGTTGGACTTCATCTTTCATTCACAGACTTGGTTAGATGCTTGGCAGATTCATGAAATAACAATAGCATCCTTTCCTCATGACTGTGTAGTCACAGCCTTAGAGCCTTCCAGGGGACCTGAGGTTATGTCTGAACATTTGCAGAACCTGGCAGGGGACAGGGCTACACGGCAGCCCCACATGGGCAGCTGGGAGGCAGGTGTCTATCCAGTGGAGTCCAAGAGAGGCCTCTGTGCCTCATCTCCAAAGGCCCCTGAGAAAGTTCCTCTACCCTGGCTGAGAGTGTGGCCTATTAATCCATTAGCAATGTCCTTCCAGACAGAAAGGGAGGTAGTTTACTTTCCTCGGATCTACTGAAATGGAAGGTTTTATCTGCTACTGGAAGTCCTGCATTTTTCCTGAATAAAACTTTGAGAACGTTCTAAAAGTTTTTAAAAGAATAGACATCGTTGAGACTGTTTTATCAGTATGTAAAAAAAGAAATCACATTTCACATTATTTTTAATGGCTCCAGATTATTTCACTCTGTGAATATACCTTATGCTATTTGACCTGTGTTTTTGAAATAGAGGTTTGGTATGTTTCCAAACTTCTGCTGTGTAAGCAACATTGTAATTTTGCACACATTTGTAGGATAAGTTCCTAGAAGTGGAATTGTGCATCAGAAGACACAAACATTCGTAATTTCAATAGATATTACTGAATTGCCTTGCCATTTATACAATCCTACACTCTCATCAACAGCACGTGAGCACGCTGTTCCCCACACTCTTGCCAATGCCGGGCAAACCTGGGAAATCTTGAAAATGAGCAAAAGGACTGAGAAAATGACATGAAGGCTGTGTTGACCAGTTGATGGAAGTATTTCAGATTGCATGTGAAAACCCCACACTGTACCCCAGAAGTGCATTAATGTACATAGTTACCGTTCAATAAAGCAAACCTGGGAAATCTTGAAAATGAGCAAAAGGCAGCCCAGGTGGGGCTTGTCGTAATTAGTTCCTTCTTTCCTGTCAGAGATGTGGTTTCTCCAATGAGATTGTGAAGTCTGAGAAAGGCGGGCTCTATCTTTGCCCACCCTTTCCTCTCACTACCCCTGCAAGGGTGGTCTGATGAACTGAGGCCTTTGGCCTCTGTCTTTTGGTCTTCGGCTCACTAGAAGGTGGGCTCCTTGTTAGCTTTCTGAGGACAAGGCTGGTCTTCCTTGGGGCCTGATAGAGCAGTGTGAAATGTCATGGGAGGAGGAGAGAGAAGGATGTAATGGAGCAAAGGACTAATTATAATTTCTGCAACTAATTATACTTTCCACAGAGCAACAGGATGGAAACCCCAACCCCAGAGTTCCAAGGAGGACTATGTCATCCAGGCTCTTAATTTTATCAACAAGAAAACCAAGGCAAAGCAGGTGGGGTAACTCATTAGAGAGGAAAGTCACCATCAACAACCAGTCTTGCTGGCAGGTTGGGTACCTCCACCTCCTGCATGAATTTCACCGACGTTGACCTTCCTGCCATTTCATGGACATTGATCTTTCTACCTTATACCAAGTGGTGGAAACATTTTCTTTCACTTAAGCCTGCTGTGACACCAACCCAGCTGATGAATACAGGCAAAACAGGTTTGTGGGAGGGCTGGCAGGCTTCTCTCATTTTCTAATCAAATCAAATTTGGCCACACCTAGATGGGCTGAAGCTATTCTCTACCTTGGCAGATGGGTCCCCAACATGATAATCATTAACAACAAAATACACTTGAGTCAGATTAGCCAGGGAGAAGGCTGTTCAATTTGATCTCAATTTTTCTGAAAGGCATTTGGTATAGTCTAAAAAGGTAGAGAAACGATTCTTTGGCATCTGGCCTTTTTGCCATTTCTCCTCTTCCCCTATTTTCCAACCGCTCTGGTCAATAACTCCTGGTGCCTCCAGAAACCTGACCAGCCTGTGCTGCCCAGGCCACCTGTTACTCACCCACCAGATGCCATGTCTTACCAGCTAGCTGGGGCCCAAATCTGTGTGTATATATGCATACACACACACATGCACGCACACACCACACACATACATATACATAGTCTTCAATTTTTCTAGAACTGAATTTTTGGGGAGAAGATTCAACTTCTGCAGTGATAATAAGGGTAACATATTTGGAATGAGCCCTCCTTAATTTTTTTGTTTGTGGCACATTTTTAGTACAGATATCGCAGGAATGGGTATTTGAAAGAAGAACGCTACATTCCCATCAACCTCCTTTCCAAGGAATGACTTTGTAATCATGGAATTCAGG
>NW_003852422.1:16584397-16585550 GCF_000181295.1 Otolemur garnettii | reverse complement strand
TCATTTTTACAAACGGGTCACGACCCACAGGTTGAGAACCGCTGCTCTAGAGATAAAGAAGCAGCCCTCACCTTCCTCCCCAGGATCCCAGATGGTAGCGCACTGCCTGCCTCGAGGTCTCAGCTGGCCTTCTCCCACTCGGCATCTTCTCTAGCCACACAGGCTCACCTGTGTTCCAGGCCTTTGCAGGTGCTGTCCCTTCTACCCCTTATCTCTCTGTCCCCACCCTTTTGCCTGTAAAATTCCTGTCTCTCATCCAGAGCGCAGGCCAAGTGCCATTCCTTAGAGAAGCTTGGGTCCCCTCATTTATATCTGCCTGACACCCCAGATAGCTGTACTGCAGCACTCTGAGCTGAGCCAGCTCCCTTCCAGGATCAAGTTAAAGCTCCCCTAACTCCAACCCTACCTGGCCTCTGGATTGCTGAGTGTTAAAGCCCTCTGCCTCCAAGTGGGGGTCACTTTTGTTGGTACTTACAGCCTCACCATGACCTTTAACATCAAGTCAGCCAGGCTCTGCTTCTGACCACGTTCGCAAGGTAAAACCCCAAATATAAGCCTCCCACCCCTACCCCCAACCACCAGCCCATGCCCCAAAGAAACTACCATCCCACCCTGTGCATCCTTCAACACACAAAAGAAAAAATATGCCATTACCACCACATAAACACATAGGCAAATAAATACGTGCATGTAGGTATGTGTTCATGTCCTTTTTATTTATAGCAAATGTAGTCTTATACATTTTAGACTTGGAAGCCATAAGATTAATCATTATCCTTAGTCCCAATTCCTGGTCTTTTTCTAGTTAAATATCTCATTGCATAGCTGTATTATTTACTTAATTAGTCTGTCATACACATGTTGAGTTAGTTTTAGTTTTTTGTTCTTACCAACAATGCTATAATGAATATTCCTAGGTGCGTGTCTTAGTCTACTTCAGCAAATAGATCTGTAAATTCCCAGTAATGGAATTACTGGGTCAGGAGGGATGTACATTTCCAATTTTGATGAATATTGTCAAATGGTCCTTAGGAAAGCAGATCGTACCATTTCTGGCCCATAGTGTGGCCAGTACTAGATATTGACAAGCTTTTAAATTTTCGCTTACCTGTTTACTAACAACTGATGTCTTATCTACATTTCTATAATCATC
>NW_003852422.1:16583105-16584154 GCF_000181295.1 Otolemur garnettii | reverse complement strand
GGCTGTCTAGAGATTCAGCCTAGGGTCTACAACCCCTTAGTCCCCGGAGGCATTACAGCTTTAACAAGATGCTGACAGCTGATCTTCCTTGTGGCAGTCCCAGCTGGAGATTTCCCCTACTCACAAATTTAGCCCAAATAGCCAATATACTTCAGGTTAATTCAACTGATTGTTTTTTCCTGGTTCTAAGCTCTTTTCTGGGTTACTGGTTATTTTTTAATGCCCTTTATACAACTTAGATTGAAGAAGCCATCCCATAAATTCAGACATCTAGGTCTAATTAAAATCCTGCTCTTAAAACACAAGAATCTATTTGAACGCTTTTCTGAAAGCTTTTGGAGAAAATGACTTCCTCAGTTACCTTTGGCCTCCTGTGTGCAGCGCCTTCACCCTTCCTAGGGTGGCTGGGATTTCTCTGATCTCCTATGAAATAGCTTATACATTATAAGTGTGGGTATGTGTAATTTTTAAGTAGTAAGACTTGGAGTTTTGCAGTTAATAAAACCTCTCTCATAAATCAGCCCATTGCTGCTTTAGACAGCAGTAGTGAGGGGAGTCAGATAATAACATGCTCAACATTTTGTACAGAAAAATGAAGGCTCGCGGAGATGAAGGGCTTTGTCCAAAGTTGCATAACTAGGTAAGGGTAAGCTGGGGTGCAAATCCCTGTTGACTTGCCCCTGAGACTCACTGTTCCTTCCCTGGGTCTCACTGTCCTGCCTTGTTGACATTGCCCTTCATGGAATGAAGAGCAAAGACTAAACATAGCACTTTTATTAAAATAATCATGTGCTTGAGGAACAGAGTAATTCCTTCAACCTCCAAAATGAGCTGAGCCAGGTCAGTCTCCTGAGGAGTCCTGGGGATAGGATTCCAAATAGAATACAGAATAGCTAGTTAAATTTGCATTTCAGATAATGAACAATTTTTAGTATACGTGTGCCCAAAGATTGCAAACATTGCATGGGACATATTTATACTAGAAAAAAATCTTAGCTGTTTTCTTTAAAATTAAAATTTAACTGGATTTCCTGTGTTTTCATCTGCTC
>NW_003852422.1:16578544-16582792 GCF_000181295.1 Otolemur garnettii | reverse complement strand
TGTTTCAATCCTAATGGAAGAGAGTCAGTTTGTCAGCAGATAGAACAAGATTTGTGATATTGTTGGTCTGAGGAGGTATTAGTTGTGACTTTCCAATAAAGAAATGAAGGTCACTTAAGATCTCAAAGGCAAGGAATACTTTTGCCCATTTACTGGGTACTATGTTAAAAAGTTAATAATGCAATATGTATCGAAGTATTTTTAAAGTAACCAAAGTTGTGCACAATTATTCATCCATAGAGATGGTCTTTGCATACTGTTTATAATTCTGAAAAAAGGGAAGCTCCCAATTGACTTCAAAATAGGGTGTGGTGAATAATAAATTCAATCAGTAGAACACATTGAAATGAAGTGGGATCTAAAAGTATTTGAAGGGTGTTGATATGGATATTCTTTGACATGAAAGTATATTGAAGGTAGAATGTTAAATCCAAAATACAGGTTACAAAAAATTGTATAATTCCAAAACAATTGCATTTTGTCTATTAAAGCATACTTCCCACCCTCCACCCATGTTTTAACATCTCTGAAATTAGGATGCCTTCAGAATGTAATGGCATCTTCAACTGCTATTGGCCAGGTGGAAGAGATGATGTGATTGTTATCAACGTGTAAGCAAGCAGTCTTTGCTGGTCATGTATCACCTCAATTGAGCTATCTGCATTTTGCTAAAACACATTTTGAGTTTGCCATTTAAAAGACCTTCAACAATTATACTGTAATTCAGCATTGAAATGAAAAGTTAATTTGTATGCAGAAATGCATGAAAACAAAGTAGAGGGGACTACATTTGATTTTAGTGATACAAATTTTCTTTTTGTTCTGGGGAAATAATCACAGTTTTATATTTTCTTAGGAAGCGATGCTTTATAGAACCAAGAAGGTAGACAAGAAGTAGATGAAGAATGCTGTGTTTGTTACCAAGAAATGTGTAAAAGGATTGCCTATCACAGGTCAGTAAGGCAACTGAAGGCAAGTAATTTGATCCTGGGCCAATTAAACAGGGACAAGAAAGGCTGAGGGCTATGCTGGGGAGGTGAGGCCAACTCATGTGCGTGCAGTCTGATCCAGTCTGGTCCTGCTAAAACAAAGGGTAGGAAAAACTGAGAAGGCCCCACATGGTGCCTAGAACTCTCCAGCTGTTCCTCTCAATGGCCAAAGCAGCTCTGAGTGACAGGAGGAGGAGTGCTGTGGGTGAGAGGGTGCCAGTGGGCAAGTATGGTGCTACCACTTAATTAGTATATTTGTTATCTAGAACTTGCCGGTGAGCCCCTATGCCTCCCACACTCCTGGCCCACAGTAGCATACTCAGCCCTGTGTGTCGCCCGTGATCCCGAGGCCTCCTACAATTTCCTATGTCTCCCATAAGCTCCATGCCTCCTACCTCCTTTGTGTCTCCCCCAGTTCCGTTTTTCCCATGATCCCCTGTGCCTCCCATAATTCCCTGTGTCTCCCATGAGCCCCTGTGCCTCCTACCTCCTCTGTGCCTTCCACAGTTCCCTGTGCCCACTGCAGATGCTCCATATCCTTTGTGCTCCCATGATCCTCAGTGCTTCCCACTATCTCCTGTGCCCACAAGTAGCAGATAGTGTCCCCTAAGTACCACGTTGGGTCTACTGGTTCTCCATGGCTGGTGGAAAATTATCCCTTCTCTTCAGCCTGGTTGCCAATGAACATGTGGGCCTGTGCTAGTGAACCCCAGGGCCTGGCCTAAGCTCAGAAGCAGGTCTTAGGGCTGCCTTCCTCAGAGCACTGGCTGGGGTGCTCTGTCTGGGACCCCTGCTGTGAGCCTGAAATCCTAGCTCTACCATTTACTGCAGTGTTTGTGTGTGGATTACCTTAAACCCAGTCTTAGTAAGTGATTCTAAGGTCCTATCTCCCCAGTCTCATCCTGAGCTCCTCCAGGCCTTGCTCCTTGTCTGATGGGAGCAGTCTTGTCAGTGCAAACACCACTGGACTGGGATTGTCTTAACCATGCAAATCCCCTGGCCTGACATTTGAACCTTAAGGGGTGATACAGACATGGAGATGGGGCAAAGTAGAAGAGGAACAAAGGGGACAGCATGACACTGTATGACATTAAGACCACAGATCCAAGAACTAGTTTGGCATCTGACTTGGTAAATTTTGGGGGAATCTGTGGCTGTGCACTAGAGAACACACTTTGCACCAATTCCCTGCTCCACCCAACTCTAAAGCCAAATGGAACAGGAAGCAGCTGCTCCCAGGACAGAAAGCAAATACTTTTATTCAATGTTTAAAAAACTCTTCACACTGAACATTGTTTTAATTCAGGGTAAATCTTGGGTTGATTCTTTCAATAGCTAAGTGTGCCAGGTAGGGGACATTGAAGAGAAAATGATGAGAGTAGAGAAAGTTTAGTTGGAAGATGCTAGTGGACAGACCT
Source organism: Otolemur garnettii (assembly GCF_000181295.1). Lineage (NCBI taxonomy): Eukaryota > Metazoa > Chordata > Mammalia > Primates > Galagidae > Otolemur > Otolemur garnettii. The sequence continues at coordinate 16,580,385 of NW_003852422.1, read as the reverse complement.
GGAGTGGGGGACCCAGGTCAGAGGGGATGCTATAAATGCCTTCCTGTGCAAGACAATGGAAGTAAGGAGAAGGGGGCAGGGGACAAAGAGATAAGGGTAAGAGAGTGACCTTCACCAAAAGGTGGGTGAGTATGTCCTTAGAGAGCTCTCTGTCAAAGTGAGGACTATGAGAGATTGATGCACAAGCGCCAATGCTTAAGAGAAACAACCAAGATTTGCAGCTGACTTCCTCAGCCTAACACTGGACTTAGAGGCAAGAACATTATTGCAGTGACAAAATGGCCCAGAATTTCCTGACTAGCCTCATTTCAAGAACACCATGCAAAGATGTATGTTGCTTTGTGAACTATTTCACATAGCTGACCTAGGCCTTCAAGAAAATTATAGGAGACCCCATCTATAAAAAAATAGAAAAATTAGCCAGGCATGGTGGTGAACACCTATAGTCCCAGCTACTCAAAGGGCAGAGGCAAGAGGATCATTTGAGCCCAGGAGTTTGAAGTTGCAGTGATATATGATGACACCACTAAACTCTAGCCTGGGTGACATAGCAAGACTCTGTCAGAAAGAGAAGGGAAAGGAAGGAAGTCAAGGGAGAGAAGGAAGGGAGGGAAGGGAAGGGAGGGAGGAAGGAAGGAAAGAAGGAAGGAAAGAAAGAGGGGAGGAAGGGAGAGAGGGAAGGGAAGGAAATTATAGCAGAGATCATCTATCTGGGATTTGAGATTACTGAGTATGTGGCTCTTCTAACCCTTAACAATCTAGACCACTTGGAGATTATCCTGAGAAGCCTCCTGGTCTCCCTGGGAAGGCTGGTGTGGGAAAAGATAATTCTGTGACACTAGTCCAAGTCCTAGGAGGCAGCTACCTAGGAAAGAGTATGAACAAATAAATGAATGCATCAACTAAGTCCTTTATGTGGCATGTCACAAAATGACTTTGTTTTCTCCAAATGAAGTCTCTGATGATGGCTTAGGCTGTGCAGTTGAGTTTTTGTAAAGCCACAGTGAGTTAGAGAAGAGCTGGGATTGCCCCTCGCTCCAGAGGATCTGTGATCTGGGACTCAACCTTTGGCCTGGGTGTTGGCTCTCCTTGCATGAAGAATTCCCTGTTCACAAGGCTCCTCTCCCTTCTCTTGCTTCTGAGAGGAAGCCCAGACTTTTGCCCCTGCAGGGGGTTCCCAGGGTCCTACAGGCTCCGGCACAGGCCTGCTGTCTCCCTGCACATTACTGTGTTCACTTGGTAACCCTGCCCCTGCCCACTGCCATTTCCCTACATCCAACTTTGTTTCTCTCTGTTCATTATTAAAGCCTAATTCCTCTCCCTGGAGGTTTCAGAGCAAATGAACTCAACTTTGCTACACAGAGCGGAAACCAGAGTCTAAGAAATATGAAGTATCTTGTCTAAAGGCAAAAATTCAAATGGCAAAGAAAGTCTCTTGGCCAAAAGACACCTGCTTTGGCTGACTAGGAGAAGCTGATGAAAATGACTTGAATGACAGTGAGATGAGATCTAAGAGTGGGACAGGTTTTGTCTTGCCCTTTGAGAGGATGATGTCTACATGGGGGAACCCCAGGAATTTGTTTCACTTTTAAAGAGAAAAACGAACAATGATTCTGAAAAGAAATAGAATTGCCTTAAACAAGAGAAAAAAACTTAATGTACAAAGTGAGGTCCCACAGGCAATGCCAACACCAAAGTGCCAGTAAGTCGACCTTAAAAAAAATCTCGGCTCGGCGCCTATGGCTCAAGCGGCTAAGGCGCCAGCCACATACACCTAAGGTGGTGGGTTCGAATCCAGCCCACGGCCCCGCCAAACAAAAATGATAGCTGCAACTAAAAAA
>NW_003852422.1:16574249-16578393 GCF_000181295.1 Otolemur garnettii | reverse complement strand
GTCCACTGAGTAAAACTGGAGAGTACAAGGCCTTGGCAATTTCCAGAAGGCCCTTGGGGTGTTTTCCCCATCTCCGGATGCATGTTTGGGTTTTTACTATATGAATCCCTCAGGCCCCATGGAAGACCCTGGACTTCTCCAGCGTGCCAGGTTTCCTCAGATAGAGGCAATCAGGGAAAGAACTTCATGTCCCACAGGAACTGAGAGGGCGGCAACAGGACCAAACAGCAGTGACCACTCTTTGGGCTCATTTGTTGAGATCAGTTCTTAGGCATGAAAAAGAAAAAGCCACAGTATACTTTGCTTTTCATTTTCAACTGGAAGATTTATGACAATGAAAAGAAAGTGTGGGGTACCTGCTCCCTAAATTCAGGCCGCCAGCTCCTCAGGTCGTCAGCTTTGACTGAAATGAGCAGACTCCATTCAGATTGGTACTAGCGAGAGTAACAAATAATATTCTGTTAAAGCTTAAGAAAGCAAAACCACAATATTGCCTAAGGAGGAAAAGAAATGATCAGAAACAATAAAAATGGTAGCCAACAAGAGAATACATGGAGGACCAGGGCAGCCTCCAAGGGTGGCTGGAGTGTCCTCATGAATCTGTCCTCATGGCCAGATGGGTCGCTCTGTTTGCTCTGCTCCCCATCCCGCTACCAATGATAAGAAGGTGCTTTATAAGTAATTGTTGGAGTGAACAGATGAATCGAGCGTAACTCTGTCAGAAATGGCCAGTTCTAGAGCAGAATGAAATTGGTGGAGAGTGTGAAGTAGGATACCCCAAGGGCATATTTAACTCCTAACTTCAGATGACTCTTCTGGCTCTAGAAATCTGAGGAGGTGACAATGTAATAAACTGTTATCTGCCTGTGAGGAAAGAGTTAAGCAAGTGAACCCTGGGTTTGGGGTGGGGGGATGTGTCCACAGTTGCTCAGCCTGCTCTGCCCTGCGGCCTCCATGGCCACCTGAGGGCCGTGCACACCCCCACAGCAGAGGAAGGAATGCTCCTGTGTGTTTGACCAAAGGTGACGCTGACTTAGTGGCCCAAGGTCATGCCCTCCCTCCCCCCCCAAATCGATAATTTAATGTGACTTATCAGAAAGAGAAAGAATTGTTTACTTTAAAATCCTGGATTCCATAAAGGGAGAGGGGAAAGGCCTAAAAGCCACAGACACTCAGGGCTCTGGCCAGAGGCTGCCCCAGCACAGCCATAGAAATGGGGACAGTGGAAGGCACCATCCTGCTGGCCAGAGGAGGGGCCCTGGCCCGAGAGAGGACCTGAGCCGACTAGGGGTAAGTGTGTCTCTCCCTGGGTGCTAGTGACTCCCCTTTGGGGTGGCCACTGATGAGAAATGGGGGTGAGCTGCTGACTCAGGTGTTGAAAGGGTCTCTACACAGCACCTGAGTGACAGGAAGTACAGAACACACACCTTCGGATTTGTCTTCCGTGATTATTCGGTTTCTTCCGAAAGCCGAGGAAAATGGGAGACTTTCTTGAAGGTTCTCACCCTTGTGGTGGGAAAGGATGAGGCCAGAGAGAAGCTGAGGGCTCAGAGGCAGGGTGGACTTTCATTTCTGCTCTTGGAGTGGCTGTCTACGAAGCCGTTTCCTATTTTACTGTGGCCCGATTTAACAATGACACCAAGGCCTCCAAACAGAATCCTGCCAACTGGGTTTATTGGACCAGGAATCCCTCCCCCGCAGGGCAAACCCACAGGCAAAATTCAGGATGCTTTGTTCTTACCCTTCTAAACTGCCGGCATCAGAGTTGTCTCTTTTGCGAGCCTCTGTACAACTCATATTGTTCCCTCAACAGCACTCAAAATAGCTAGACACTCGCACAGAAATGCAGCTGGGCCTGAGGAATCCCCGAGCCTCAGCAATTCTCTTTCAAAAAGGTCCTCAGAGGCTCCGCTTGGCTGAGAATTTGCCCAACAATTTCCTTTTCCCTCTGATTGTTGATAAATATAGATAATACATGCATGAATAAGGAGCTTCCCTGATTTTCCCTCCTAGATGGAGTTCAATGAGACGAGAAACAGTGTTATGTTCTCTGTTAACCAGAACTTTCTATTTTAAAATCGCTATGTGCTTTAAGAATGACAAGACTCAGAAGTATAAGGCTGACTTCCTTTGTCACCTAGACGCTAATGGTCTAAAAAAATCAAATGGATGTATTTAACACCTGTATTTAAGATGGTAGTAAATGTGGATTCAAGTAAAAAAAATTCTCCATTTATCTTTTGCTTTTTCAGAAATCTCTTTTTGGGGGTGGGGTACGGGTACTGATGGGTTAGGTTTCCAGCAAGTCAACACACTTCACAGTCCCCAAAGCACTCTTTTCTCAGCCTGATGGAGTTGGCAGAATGTGCTTAGCCACTGGGAACAAAATATCAAAGCAAAGAGAAGCTGTTTGTGCCCACAGCTGACCTGGGAAAGAGCAGGGAAGGTTGTGATATTCCTGGTACTTGTGAATCTAAGATCTCTTGCAGGGAGGTATGGAAGGTGTGTACAGAATACTCACAAGGTGATGAATTTGCTGGAAGGCTAAGCTTTGTAAAGGCTTCCTCCTTAATGAGCTTTCTTAACTACTTAAGAAATAGTGACATTAAAAAAGGAGCAAAGCAAGTTTAGCTTGTTTTTCATGCTCTTGGATTCATTGGGAAAACTGTGTTCTGATTTCATGGCAGCAGCTAGAAATGCTTAGAGAATCTGTCACGGTTGGGAAGGTGAGAACAGGAAGACACCACACAGAAATTTAGTTTAGTTTTCTTTTTATTAAGAGACAGAGGTTTCGCCATGTTGCCTAGGCTGGCCTTGAACTCCTGGGCTCAAGGGATCCTCCTGCCTCAGCCTCCTTAGTAATTGGCACTGAAGGAGAAATATCGTTTTAATAGATAGCCATTTAGGAATGCCCAGCACTGAACCTCTCTTAGGGAGATCTCCGGAAGAAAAGCACAAAGAGAGATGGTGGGAGATTTATATGGATGGGATCAGAGGCCTAGAGAAGCTCGATAGGATCTCTCAAGGCCTTTTGTATGCTGTAGAAAATTGTGCTGGCATTTGGACAAGTGACTCTGACTAATTTCCAATTACATTAATCTTTCTTTCTTTCTTTCTTTCTTTCTTTCTTTCTTTCTTTCTTTCTTTCTTTCTTTTTTAGAGATAGAGACTCACTTTGTAGCCTTCAGTAGAATGCCATAGCGACACAGCTCACAACAACCTCCAGCTCTTGGGCTTAGGTGTTTCTCTTGCTCAGCCTCCCGAGTAGCTGGGACTACAGGCACCCACCACAATGCCCAGCTACTTTTTTGTCACAGTTTGGCCAGGGCCGAGTTTGAACCCATCACCCTCGGTATATGGGGCCAGCACCTTACTCGCTGAGCCACAGGTGCTACTGCATTAATTTTTCTTTTTCTTCCTTTTTTTTTTTATTGTTGGGGATTCACTGAAAGTACAAAGAACCAGGTTACATCGATTGCATTTGTTAGGTAAAAATCCCTCTTATAATTGTGACCCATCCCCATCCCCTATGACCCCCACTCCCACCCTCCTTCCCTCTCCTGGCACCCCCTTCCCCCACCCTGCCCTGTATACTAGGTCATCAATTGTACTCATATCAGAATTGAGTCCATAGAAATCTTGCTTCTCTAGTCTTGTGATGCTTTACCAAAAATAATGTGTTCCATTTCCATCCAGGTTAATACAACATTATTTTTCCGTAGGAAATAACTGGTATCAACTTACAACTGGAGTATAAACTGTTGATGTGTTATTTTTGACAGCACTATTTAAATTAACTTGTAAATTTGACTGGCTTTAAATCTAAAGTATAAGCAATAACTATGTGAATTTTTTAAATCTCTAAGAGTAGATCCTCCCATTAACCACTGCTAATTTTTTTTTTACTAGTGAAAGTGTATTGATGATACTTGAGAAAAAATAAAAACATTCTGCTTGCTTGTTTGAACTGCTTTGTAAGTTGACAGAGTTCAACCACCCCTGCAGCAACACCCAAAAAAGTAATAGATGATGGTGGTTGGTTTATCAAAGCATTTTATTCATCGTTTACTAAGAAATTATGCTGAAGCCTGTCTCTCAGCACAGGACTAACTGTCCATGCTTGTCACAAAAAACATCAGTAGCG
>NW_003852422.1:16570922-16573824 GCF_000181295.1 Otolemur garnettii | reverse complement strand
AGCCAGGTAGGAATTTTTATTAGAGAATCCAGTAAAGAAACTCCTTAAAAATTTGAAAATTCTCATTGTTTTTCTCATTACAAAAGTCCTGCATGACTCATATAAATTAATAACACAGAGACACGAGAGAAGAAAAAAATAAAGTCATAATTCCTCTACTCAAAGATAAAGATAACCCTGATTAACAGTTTTCATTTTTGACCCAGGCAAATATACATTGTTCACAGAAAGGGATTCATATCGTCCATGTTATTTTGTAAACTACTTTTTTCATTCGATAACATATATTTGGATTTCTTTCCAAGTCTACAACCTTTTTCCTACAGAAGGGACTTACATGACCATGATGTGTTATAAATGTATTACTCGTGGGACTTTTAGGTTGTTTCCAATGTCTACCATTAACAATACCACCATGAACAACCTTCTAAGTAAATCTTTCTACAAGTTTTTACCATTTTCCTTGAGATATATTTCTAGGTCATAGAAATAGAGCTTTATCTGGGGGGAGGAATTTGGTGAGATTTACCTGTAACATATTAACTTCTTCCTCTTTTTTCTCCTTCCCTGTGTCTTTTGCAGATCATTCAAAGCCCAAAGCAAACAGCATTCTCAAGGAGAAGAGGGTGTTCAGACCCTGCTGTGAGGCCCCAAGTCGTGAAATGAGCCTGAGCCCTTGCCCAGTATGGATGGGCCCAAGCATGTCCTCTGAGGCCTTTTGACAAGTAAGTTATTCGCCTCTCGGGGATCCTTCCCACTGGGACCAAGAGATTTCTAGAGTCACTTGTGATGGTCAGTAATGTCCCTAATGTGACCAGGAGGTAGAGACTTCTGTTTTATGTCCTTCAGGCAAGGACAAAGCAGGATGAGCCTGCGTTGTTGGGAGCAGCAGTAGAGAAAGGAAAGGATGAGAAGGGGTCTGTCACATGCATGTCCCCCCTGTACTGCGCTTGGAGAGCTAAGGGTTTGTGGGTTTGTGCTCATTACCCACGGCCACCTAGAACTTCTGGGTTCCTGCTCTCTTCAGGGCATGAGGAACTGCCCAGGTAAAGAGTCCTGCCTGAGTAGAGCACGTCTAACAAGAGGCCAAGTGGCACTTCCTGCTGCCCCACAAATGGCCATGAAGGCTAGAGAATTGCCAACCAGGGAGGCTCACCTGAGTGTTTATAGTCTTTATTGGGGTTTCATGCTGTAGGTATAATTGATTGGTTGTGATGTCGAAATCAGTTTCCAGCCCCCTTGCTCCCTGGAGGTCAGGCCAATAAGCAAGCAGCTCACAGCCCTTAACCTTTTACTCACATGGTCGGTGTTTCTGGCATGCCCAGCCTTCATCTGGAGCATCCCCACCATGAGTAACAAAGACACTCATTCAATTTGCTCTTAAGAGGTCCTGGGCAAAATTATTTCATATGAGGCTGTAGTGTTTAGGTGTGTTGTAATCTACCACTGGTGGCATCTATTGGCTATGGAGGCATCCAATCTTGCTCAAATTCTAAGTCTTATCCACCACCGTCGCTTTCCACCATAGCAGTGAGTGGGAGTTGGAAAGGGAGGAATTTTAATAACACTCATTTTCTAGCATAAAGGGAGCCCTGTGAATAAATCCCTTCTGGATTTACTTGATTTTCCTGTTAAAAATGGTTTCTAAGTGACAGGGAAACTCCTGCCTACAATGGAGGATGAGAGGAAGTAAAGCATTTTACCTCATCCTTTTCTCTCCCAAATGCTAGAAAAGGAACAGGTTGGGGGCCAATGATTTCTTTCCCCCAGGAGAACCAAGTTAATATCTGACCAGAGCCTTGCTTCAGCCAGAAAACTGGTTCATCTTTACTAGCTGAAAATGAAACCTTCTGCGTTTTTTAGGGAAACTGCCCCTTATTCACATACAGGCCATGAAATCACTCTCTTCAAGCTAGACTTGCAGCGATTATCAACACACGCTCCGTTTCCGTGAGGTTGAGTGTCCAACTCTGCCCCCCTTTTCCCTTTCCTTCCTCACTTGGGTGATTTGTGAATCTCCCCCCAGGTGACTGGCTGGCTTTGGCTCCTGCCTGTGGCCCTGACATGCTGATGGGCCAGGAGGGTGAAAGTCTGATTCCATGAGATACAAACAACAGAAACTTTACATTTGGGACCCTTCTCGACCTCATCTTATGTATTTTTTGGCTTAACAAAAACTTAATTCAGAAATCCATTCAATGTGATTTGTTTCCACAAAACGTGTTCCATAAAAGTGTTCTCATTCGTGGAAAAAATAATAATTTTCTTAGACTGCAGAATGTATCACCTTACTGATGATGGATTGGGAATGTGGTGAGATGGGCCTTGGGAAGGCTCCATTAGTTCAGTTCATCATTTCCGTTTGTCATGTGCTCTTCCACTAAGTATTTGTTTTCTAATACCTCTTCCCCTCTGGGGATTCTTACATTCTTGATGCTTTCAGAAAAGTGACGCAGATTTCCCTAGGAAGTCTTTGTCCTGTGAGCAGGAGGCCTTTGCGGGGTGGTAGGGACACAGGGAGCGGGAGTCCATCTGTGAGTCTCTGTCTCTCCTCATCACGTAAGATGCCACTGCCACTGTGACGCCTTGTTTTCCTGCTTAGGCCACAGAGATGGAGCTGCCCAGGTTCCCAGCTGGTGGTCAGTGACAATGGTGGACTGCGGAGGTGAAGTTAACAACTTCACAGCTACAGAGTTTCCTTAGCAGAGCTGTGGAGTGTGACAATGGTGTTTGTGTCCAAGCTATCAAACGCCATTATCACACTAAATAGCTACTGCTAGGCAATCCTTCTGTGCAGGAAGTGTCTTGGCATCTGTTTGGTAGGGGCAAGAAGGTTCATCTGGTAGCAGTGCTCCCAATCTTACGTGGTTACTGAATGAAGTCTGGTACTTCCGTGCTCATA
>NW_003852422.1:16566682-16570740 GCF_000181295.1 Otolemur garnettii | reverse complement strand
TAGAGTGGAAATGAATAATTAAGAAGGTGTTAGATGCAGAAAACTAAAACTGGGTTAAATTTAGGTTATGCAAACCACAGGCTTATAGGTGCAAAGGTAAGGTATGTGGGCTTTCCCTTTTTTTAATCATTAAAAACCCCACATTTATATTAAACTTAGGTACTTCGCTGACCTTTCAGACATTCTAAAACATGTTTGCTTTCTGCTGATTTCAATCAATCACCAGGCTGATTACTGAATGTGTATGCTAAGTTCTTTTTTGTTAGGGTCTGAATGTATTACCATCAAAAAATTATTTATGAACGATATGCCCTGCCATAGCAAATCTGAACATTTTTAAGCCCACGTGATTTCTGAGACAGCTGGTCTAGTTGGTGGTCTGCTTTGGAACACATCCTCTTTCGAAAGTGAGGAGCAGGTTCTAGGCTGTACTGGGCTAGAACTTCTCTCTTGGGACTTGGCTAAATGAACTAGTGCATGTTTAAGTAAATTGACAGGATTTGGATCAACCATCAGGAAAAAGTTAATTCAATTATTCCACTATTCTCTTACCAAATAAGAATGTATAGAATGGCTGCCACATGTCTGGCACTGTCCTAGGCACTGGAGAGGCTTTTAAATTAAGTCTGTCTGACGTTATTTCCAGAGAGGGGCATTCACTGGCTCACATTCTGTTATGGGGCCATAATAATGGCTCCAATGACATTTATTAAGGAACAAAATGAATAGAACTTTGCGAAATAATTCCAAGTCTTTTGCTGGAAAAGCACCACTGGAGTGCAGCCCACGCATCTATGATATATCACAAAAGCTTCAAGGTCATGGCTTCAAGCTTCAAAGAAGCTTCTGTTCAAAGAAGAGGAAGTGAATTCCTTCTTGCCGTGTATATCCTCCCACCTCCCATTCCTTCCCTCCTGGCATTATCCACTGTCAAGAGAGAACCAGACGCCCCTGAAATAATAAATACATTGATACTCTTGGGGGTGTGTGCGTGTTTCTGGAGAAGGCACTAGTAGAGGGCATCTCTTAAACAGGCATTTGCAGAAGGCTCTACTGTTGTACAACCCACTCCCATGTATACTTTCACTTGATCCATACAACACACAGCAAAGGTGATGGGTTCAGGGCTCCTTTCACAGATGTCAAGCTGTGACTGTGTGGTTCTGGAACCATCTGGTTGGTCATGCAGCCGCAGCTCAACCTGGGTCTCTTACATCTAAAGTTCTGTCCTTTACCTGTAGCCTTCCTTGGCCTGGTTATTCCACACATCTCATGTGGAGCTGAGTTGATCCTGCCAGTATTTGACTGATATCCTTGGTTCGCCATCTGCTCTGTCAATGGATTCTGAGGGCAAAGCTGTAAATAAGAGAAGGATTTGTCATAGAACAGTCTCTCCTTGTGGATGTTCATAGTGCAGAGAAAGTCAAGTATCGCAAACTCTGTAACCATGAACTGAAAAGAAAGAGAAGGAACATTTAAGTGGTAGTTTGGGGGGTCAGGAAGGTGGTGGCCAAACTGTCCAGACCTGGGGCAGCCAGCCCAGCGAGCTGACCTACAGACACAGCACTGAATGATCCAGGCTCAGAATTGTTCCCAGACCTGGGGAGAATGTGAGGACCAAGCCTTCCATCTGCCTTCTTTTCACTTCCACTTGCCCTGAACTTTTGCTCAGATAGAATTAAACAGGGAGCAGAGTGAAGGGCAGGCTAAGTCTTCTCTTTGTAGCTCATGGAGTGGTTGGTTATGATTGCTGCTTGGGTTAGTTCTGCATTTGACACTGGAGAGCTCTTCTTTCTGTAGATCTCCAAGGAGCACACACAGAGAAGGCAAAACTTCCACATCCCCATCTGAGAGTCACTGCCCCCAAAATCTCTGTGACAGCGTCCTTCCCCATACCAGCTTTCATCTCCTTCCTCTCCCCAGAAGATTATTGCCAGTGTCTCCAATAAAGCATTCCTGGGGACACTTACTGACCCAAATGCTGTTTGCAAGATAAGAGTTCACTTAGGTAGTTAAAATCCCAGGAGACAGGCTGCTTGAGTCTAACTTTGCTTTGCGGATCACACTGTTAACGTTCCTATGAATCCTTTCATCTTAGTCCAGTGTGTACCTTGAACATAAAAGTTGCCCCTTGGGGCCTGTCCAATGTTCCGTCCAGCCCCAGAGGAGGTTTTGTGAAATAACGTGTTACCATACATCAATGTCTCATCTACACAATTTTATGAACTCCTCTTAAACCTGTATTTTCCACTTGTATAACCTCCTTGCATCAGAAGACAAAAGAATGCTAGAACTGGAAACCACTTTACTCTTTGTTTTGATGAGGGAATTAAAGCTCACCTATTCTGGAGTTTAGTAGACAGGTTCCCAATCATACCACCCTCCCCTACATCACCAGCCACACACCAAGCAGATGGGGGCTGTGCGATTACTCTGTGCCAGGCATTATACTGGGCTCCAAGGATATAAAGAAGAAAGGCTAGGTCCTTTCCCTGACCCGCTCTCCATCTAGGAGTTAGAGGCCTCAACAAAGACTTTTATGGTTCAGTGTTCTGGACACCAGCACAGAGGAGAGACACTGTGCCAAAGGTCTTTAATTATGCCCTTCACTTGTATCCAGATGCAGAAACGCTGAGTCTGCTGATGTTTTGATGTTTTTCCCTACTGGGAACATATTCCTGTTTATTTTGGTGATTCAATTGCCAACAGGTTATAGAGAAAGGGCATTTCTTTGTTCCAGGTGGCAATGCTCAAATATGAAGATCTTGCCACTTTACTTTGCCACTTGCAAGCATAATGAGTGGTACAGTGTCTGCTGAGGGAGGAAGGGCTAGGTGGTGCACTTCCCAGCATGCTTGCTAAGAATTTTAATTTCTCAAAGGAGGTCATTGAAATGTGAGCAAGTTGTTCTTCACAATGCAAGCTGGGTTAACGTTGTTTCTTCTGCTGCTGCCTCATCCCCAGTCCCAAAAAGCCTACAGATGAATATTCCTCTGTCCCTCAGCTTCTGCTCCTCTGAGATGGGCTTAGAGAAGCTGCTGAATGCAAACCCATGGCAGAAGCCCCCAGGGCCTGTGGGAGGTAGAAGGATGAGGGTATCCACTTTCTTCTCCTTGATATCCAAGTTTCTTTCCAAACTTCCTGATGGTCAAGAAAGAATTTCTAAGCACATATAAGCTCACAAAAATGTAGATATCTGCTGAAGATGCTGAAGGGCTGAAGATAGCTTCATTTAGAAAGCTGAGTCACTATACATACTCTGGAAGAAAGATGGTGACCCAAATTTATGGTGTCCTTGAACTATTTAAACTCTGTGCATAGGAGGCAAAGATAAGCCAGATTCATTCATTCAACCAACAGGTCACCATGTGTTCCTACTAAGTGCCCTGCACCATCCTGGTCCCTGAGAATTCAAAGCTATGACGCTCTCCCCAGAATCTAGTTGTCACCAGCCTAGTGAGGACACAGCCAGGCAAATAAGTAATGGCTATATGAACTGTAGGTTGTCTGGAGCAGGTATGGGGGACCCAGGGGGACTGGAGGAAGGAAATATGAAGGTACCCAAGAAAGGCATGAATAAGAAATGGGCCGCCCTCCACTGAGAGAACTTCATGATCTTGTCAAATGAAGCATAGAAGTTTTCACTTTGACAAAGGGTCAGGTTTCCAAAGCATTCCCTAGCAATTCCCTGCAGAGAGCAATTGAGCTGTGAACCTGGAATTTATTTGGTGGGCATTTTTCCCCACTCAAAAATGCAGCCAAGCATCCTCAGGAAAATACTACCTTTTAAATAAAAGCAGCATACTCTTGGCAAGCAACTGGGCACAAGTTTGTGTCTGTGTATGTATTAGTGTACATGTATGAGAAGAATTTTAATTTCTCAAAGGGGCCAGGTAGAATGCCTTTAAAATTTCATTCAACTGGGGACTTTTCTTCTTTTTAGAAACGGAAAAGCCAGTGCCAATCTCTAGCTTGGGCTAAAGCGAGCCCTCTATTCACCCTTAAGCCTGGGGCCACACTTTGCCTGGTCTAGTGCCCCCTAGTGTAGGCTGTGGCCA